>NC_088318.1:1474436-2211655 GCF_910592395.1 Lineus longissimus
TCAGAGCTATTTGTTCTCACATTGTTATCATCTTTTCAGGCCCGAGGTATGAAACCAGACGCTTTCTACTGCTTTCAACTTTTAGAAAACACCGGAGTCTGCGTCGTCCCTGGTAGCGGGTTTGGCCAGAAAGAAGGAACGTATCATTTAAGAATGACAATCTTACCGCCAGTAGAGAAGCTACAGGAGGTTCTACACAGGTTCCAGAATTTCCATGAAGGATTCATGGCGAAGTACAAGTAAATGCCACCAGGGGGCCAACAATGAAGAGTATATCATAGTCAGTTGATGAAATAGTGACAGTTTGCATTTTATGATGAATTGCTGCTTCACAATTTTAGCTAAGGCTCAAATCAGCTGTGATCACAAGTGAATATATTTAGACTTAGGAGTGTTTCCCTTGACCATGTATTGAGTGGATGAGAAAGTTGTAAAAAATGATGAATTTTATCAAATACACGTAATTGCTTAAATATCTCTTTACTGATTATAGCACTGTGGTCAAGGTTCAATAATTTCAGACTGATTTTATGTCAGCTACTTAGAAAGGGGTGTTGCTGGGTCAACCTTCATACTCAGTGACGTTTTTGCTTTGTACTCCGCAAACATCTTGTTGATATTTTTCTTTGAATATGACAAGATGTTTATCATTAGATCTAGACCAATCCTGATTATGCTTATAATGAGTATGGGTAGTACACGTATTGTGCCATAGGTCTTTGCTCTTGAATGAGGCATCCATTAGTGATTGAGAATGCAGCCTCCTACAGGACCAGCTTCTTTGTGTACAAATATTATGGACAACACACTGCAGATTGCTTTTGTACAGTAATTTATGCTGAAAAGAAGAACTACAGTTGCTTTTCATTACACCTAATCCTTTATTGTGATAAAATTTCTTTTCACCATTCGATGCATGTAATTCATGTTGTAACAACTACAGCTTAATACTGATCAATCTCATGTGACGATTTTTACATGTTCATGTATGACCACCATTTGGTAACAATGTAGCATTTGTTTTGAAAAGAGTTTAAACATTCTGAAAATCGAAGCATATTTCAGCTGCTTAAACATGCCGAACTACTTGCTTATTTGACTGTGAGTTCTACTGAAATCAATGTATGTCTTCGTCTGCTAAATACACAAGACCAGGCACAAAGATAAATATTCGTTCTGCCAAATATGAATGTATTTTTTAGCAACTGCCTTGTATTTGAAATGAGGCTAGGTTTATTTTAAATAAGTAAAGTCACCTGCATGAATTTGTACTCCACCATGTTGATATTCTAAATCTGTTAAAGAAAGGCTTTGTTCAGTTGAGTTAAGTATTTGTCTAGTAAGGTATGTTGTTAAATAGTGAATGTAGATTGAATGTGCGTGCGCTGGTGTAGAACTCATGAAAGGAATCCAACTGAATTTAAACAGCTGAATTACTGTCATTATTGTTGAATATGTGCTGCATATGGTATTGACGAAGGACCATGCAATGATCAGCCAAATAGCTGAATCATTTGAGACAGGTATTTTCTGTAGCTAACTGCCCTCATATTTGGGTGTTACCAAGTCCAAGGTCGACAAGGTGGAGTCTAAAATAGAGTCAAGATGAGACTGTATAGGTTATGGTAATGGAAACTTCATGATGGCACCTTTTAACCATATGATTTAATTGTGCTGCTTTACCACTGACAGAAGCCTGTATATCAATACTGTGTCGAGGTTATTAAGCCAGTTGAGGAGCTCCTGTACAATCCCTATGTATTAGATAGACATGCATCTCAACCAGTTTGATTGCACTGATACAGTATCTTACTAGCGTCATGGGTGTGATTTGGCAATGTAAGGTTATTTCAGTCGAATATGCTGATGAGGTCTGCATGTCTCGTGATTGTTAGCCATGTTTATGCAGATACGGTAGGATAACATGTGGCCTTTTGTTGAATAAATTCAGTTTTAATGTAACACTTCTCTTGTCTGATTCATGTTTTGTCTTCTATTCCTTTGTCATCCACCGTGTGTACAGCATGTGGAATAAGAGCGGCCATAGCTACTGATAACGCTGAAGGTCCTTTATGATTGGCTATCACACATGGGAGTCACCTAGGCCACGCCGAGGAAGCACAATTGGATGAAACACAAATTGCATCATTTGGATCTCGTGAAGCAAAACCAGGGTCGTTTACTTGATGGCCAGCCCTTTGTGTATTGCATCTGCCTTGGGTGCAAATATTCCTTGGTTCGAGTTTTCCAGCTTCTGAAAGGTGGAGGTCATCTTCATCCCAGGTTATACAGGAATCCTATTCAGAGGGGGTAGGCAGATCGGCAGGGAAATGCTGCAGCCTTGGGCAATCTGAAGATTTCTGTTGCAGACGCCATCCTAAGCTTGCAGGAAGTTATGAACGCTGCTCAAAATGCAAGAGGGAGGGCCAGCCATTACTCCTCTGATCTGACAAGAATAACTCGTCTCTTGGCTGGAATTGTTTTCAGCTCTGAATTAGCCAAGGATGTGTATTGGTTTAGGTTGTGCATTGGCTAAGCTTGTGAATTGTCCTTGGTTGTGAAATGTCCTCAGACTATCACAGCTGACCTGTTTTAGGAATGAACATTCTTG
Source organism: Lineus longissimus (assembly GCF_910592395.1). NCBI lineage: Eukaryota > Metazoa > Nemertea > Pilidiophora > Heteronemertea > Lineidae > Lineus > Lineus longissimus. Next base: position 1,477,048 of record NC_088318.1, read on the forward strand.
GGAGGGTGGTAAATACCGGAGACATGAAGGCAAGATTGATTTGTGATTGTATATTGTTTATTTGGACGGAATATATTGTACATCAGAAACTCTATGAATATACAGTTATGTACACAATAATTACTCGAAAAAATATTTGACATGCTGCATCAGAATCATGGACCAATATACATGATATATGTGAGATAGGGAGTCATCAGTAAACTGCGGCACTGGGTCTCTCGAGCTGAAGTCCCTGATTCTGAAAGACAACCCACTGCCCAGGCCCCAGCCCAAAATGGATGGAACGCATACAAGAAAATGGCACGTACACTAATAGTGTAAACAGTAACATCTTCGCAATCTAATGTACACAACCTACAGAAATAAGGAGATTTTCATTCAATGAAATCTTTGCTTCTAGTAATTCAGTTCCCTTAAAGATGATACACATGGAGTACTTTACAAGTTTAAAAGTCACACAAATGTTGTACTTGAATTGTTTTTTTAGGAAGGCTCTCAACCATCAAACTGTCATGTCCCTAGCCACATAGAAAGATTGCATATCAACATAGCTCAACAACTTTTCATAAAATGTTCACAAAACTTTATCACAGTCTAAGGCTTTTTGCCAATTCTATAGATGTTGCCATTTTGTAACCGCTCAACGATGCGTGATAATTCGGCTGGTGCGGCCTCCTCTAATCCCTCCTTCGTTACCCCGAATACCCAGCAAAGGTAGGGGTCCATTTGCTCCTGGCTTATCTCGGGGTCAATCACAGTTATGGCTTTCCGCAGGTCACTCACCTCAATCTTTTCAGGGCTGAAAAAAGCAAGAGAACCTGTTGATTCAGGATTGTGAAGTAAATTTGGGGCACGCTTTTAGTAGACGATGTATTTGTTGCAATCCATCATGGTATTGATAGCCATTCACAAAGGAAACTTGTCCCTCTGTCCCACCCACTTTGGATTCTACGAAGAATTCTGCCATAATTCTCCCTGAGAGTTCGAATTGAGACGGCCCAAAACTGATCAACTCTCTCTTCAGTCGGAGTTAAGACGAGTATATGACCACATAGTGAGACAGTCTTTGGGATGTTTAAACAGTTTTTAAACATCATCTACTTTCCAAACTTACTTCAAACCGACCATCTCTTGTTTAATTTCTTCCACATAGTCAAGCCGATTCTGCTTCAATAATTTCTTCACTTCGTCGAGGAATGCACCTGTCTTTCCTTCATCATCCTAAAGAAGGACAATAAAGTGCTTTAGGAGAAAGGAGTGCAAAGCTCTTAACAGAGCTACTTGACAGCAACAAGAAGGTTGAAGTTGAAAATGATAGCTTAACCTGTAGGTAAAGATGGATTAAGTCAACGGAACTTGGGGTGAACACAAGACCATTATCACTTAGCCATAACCAGTACCAAACAGATCATCCTTGTAATTGTCACGGTTTTATAGAAATAAGTGGAGCAATCTAATCATAACTTCACTCAAGCACAAGCACATAACATGAGATGAGGCCAGCTTGTTCTGTCTTAGAAGGTGAAATTGCTTCACACTTTTTTGCTCCAAGACCAGCACAATGAGAGAGAAGACAGTAATTACCTCCATGAATAGATTCTGGAACTCCAAGGCCTCCACATCCTTGGCCTCCAACTCTTGCTCTGCAGCTCTCATCATTGGCACCACTGCATCCTCCTCCTTCTCAAAGAACTCGATCAAAGCAGCCTTGAAGTCCTCCTTGGGGATCTGTCCCTCCGTCCCCTTCTCCTGATTGAGCTTCTGCAGATGTCCAACCAATTTGGCAATCGCCTGGTACTGGGAATGGTACAATTCCTCATCAATCTACAAACAAAAGTCGTCAAGAGTCACAAATGAATGAATGTGTGATGAAAATTCAAATGTGGTTCATTGGCCTTTGTCAGGTACTATGATGTCTCTAAATTTTCAGGAGTTTTCAACTTACTCTTGATGATGGATGGAAACCTGTAGGTATACCTTTCCTACTCAACCATCAAGGACGCCAAAGAACCCTATCCTTTCATCTCAAAAGTACTTCTCCCTTCCTCACCTCCTGGAGATTGTACACCCACTCAACCATCACCAACCCCAGGTCGACTTACTGAACCATTTACGACACCAAAGAATGTCCCCATCCGCTCGTCGTGCGAGTACTTCTCACTTGCATCCTGGAGATTGTATGCCCACTCTACGATCATCTGCTCAATGCCAAACCTCTTCTGCAGATATTCGAACAAGAATGATGGCATTGGTTGTTTACTGCCATCTTCTCTCTGAAATAAACAAAACCAGGTAAAGCAACATGGTCATTGATTTAGCCTTGAAATGAGCATTACCTTCATGCTTGAAATTCTCGGAAAAATGGCTTAAAAATATCTTGAACAGAAAAGACCAGACAGAAGCTTATATGCCTCAAACCTACTCCCTGACGAAGAATGGAGAGGAATACTGGCCAGAGGATGCCACCCTGACCACATAAGTCTGTGGCAGAACTCTCTAGGCCAGCTGACTGCATTTCAAAGACTGATGACTGACTGTCTAGCATGCACCTTAAAGTATCAGGGGCAAAGAAGAAGAAGAGTACCTCTTTGTCGGCTGCTGCCTTCTCCTTCCAGATGTCCTTAATGAGAAGAGCACAGTCACGCTTTCCAAGGCGACGATTCCGCACTTTGCCCTCATACTGAAGATGCTTCGGCACAGACTCGTCAGAACCCTATGAAAAAAACAAAGTTCATGTCTAACAATCAAATGCAAAAGAAAGATGCCACAAGTTAAATCTTCAGCAATTCTTTACAAATCAGCAATCTTGTGTCCTTTTGGCACCACCAAAGTTCAAACAGTTGCTGCGACTTATGTGGCAAAAGATGAAGTCGCCAGGTCATTAAATCCAATGGCGTCCAACCATAGTGATGCAGTAGAACCTCCGACGGAATTTGAATGAAAGAGATGGATATATTTGATAAACTTTAACCCACCTTGCCATCAAAGAATTCTGACCCTCCCACATCACCGACGTTCCCTCCAGCAATCTCATTGAGTAGAGCTTCAACCTTTTCATCACTAGTTTTACCCTCGGAGAGCTCCTTCCACCGTCCGATTCCTCCCTGGATAAACTCAGCGCACTTGTCCCACTCTGGCCTGGATACGAGCATAAAGTAAATAGATTGAAGAAACAAGGCAAAGGACATTGTAATAGTAGAATCACATGCAAACCATGAAAGGTTTCAAAAGCCAGGCAACTGATTTCGACTGTCAATTGGTCACCTCTTGACCTTTCGGCATTCCACCCTTCCCCAGATCACACCTGCTCGCCCTACTGGAATCATATCAGGTCACCCAGCTAGCTTCAGTGCTACGTAACTCACCTTGGCGTTGCACTTCTTCGAAGAGTTTCACATTCAGTGTAATATTCATCTCTTTGACTTATGACCTGTTTGTTGACATCAAGCAATGTCCTGGAAAAATACAACAAAAGTTTTCCAAAATGTTTCGAGATAAGACTTCGAAGCAAGAGATAGAGTCTGAAAGTGGACATATGTTCGTACTTCACTCCCCCAGTACATCGCAAAAACAGTAGATCTCCATAGAAGTTGTCAATGGCGTATTGGCCAATCGAATCTGCATCAGCTGTTAGCGTTTCCTTCATGTTGTTCGCACTGGCCTTGGTTGAATAGAAACCCGACTTACTGCACCATCTACAGGCATTCATCAAAAGTTCACTTTCTTATAACAAGACTTTGATGACTAGAATCAGTTGGTCAACTTACTCATGCTCAGCTTGTAACTTTGCCATGTCACTTTCTGATGTCTTTAATGATTCTTCTAATTGCTGAAAATGGTCAAGAAATAGGCATGAGAGACTTCAATAAAGATTTGCAAGTACACCAAAAGTGCCTCATATCAATTGTAGAAAAAGGTGTTACATGCACTGCCTCCTTTTAGTTTTTCAATCACAGTTTCCCTTAATTTCTCAACCAAGAAGGCAATATAGCTACAACAACTTTTTAAACTAAGACTTCAATCATTCAATCATTAAGACTTCAATCATGACAACAGATATAACCAGGGTTTGCGCAGAGAGGGGTGAGATGATTTATTTCAATGAATCTACCGTATATTTTGCCTCAAGTTGTTCATAATCTCTGCGTGGGATGACATCGCTGTAATTAGCTATCATATTGTTTAATCGGATGGATGCTCCTGCTTCATCCTCGCGAGCTTTCCTGAAAAATAAAACATTTTTAAGTACCCACGATAACGTCAAACTGAGACTTTATCAATACTGTAAAATCAGTCAGGAGCTGTCCTGGCATACTGGATGGCAGTTAATTTCAGTAATGAACAGCTGCTTATTGAAAATCATGACTGTAGACCGCTCCTGGTCATGTTAAATAATGGCCACCATATTCAAGCCTTCACAGATAACAGTCACTAAAACAGCATCTTTTGATGATTCTCATCAGATTGAAAGCATAAGAAGAACTATTTGAGCAACTTTCAGTGAAACTCAGTTTTGTTCAAGACAAGGAACAACCATTATCCTTTCATGGACAGATGTAAACATAACAGCTATCTCTCAACTCACTTCAAGGCAATTTTAAGCATAACAGGGTCCACTTCTTCTTCATCCAAATCCTTCATGCCTTGTTTCGATAACGCAATGTCCTCTTGTTGGTATCTGAGATCGTTGATGTCAGACACAAGAAGTTTCCTAGCATCACATTCGTCTCGATACTTTAAATACTCGGCAGAAAGTTCATCTTTTAATTTATCCACAGTCGTCTCAAGATCCTTCATTTCATTCTTCAGGTCAGAGATTTTCTTGTAAAGGCCGCTGTTTTCCTTTTTGAGATCCACAATTTCTGCAAAACAATGCTTAAAGATTAGCTTGGATGAAGAAGAAAACAAGTTTCAGGTGACCAAAGTTTTAAAAAATACCACAACATCAAGTAGTACTAGGAGTCTTTTTCCCGTACTTTGATCAGGGCGACCTAGAAGGGCCCATTACAGATACTTATTTATGTCGTATTTCATTTCCTTTTTTAAATTGTCAAATGACATTACTGGCAATGCCATACCTTGTTTCTCTTGTTCTCGCAACGTCATAATCTTCTGATCACACTGCTCAGAGACAGTAACCAACATCTGTCTGAGTGGGTCCATCTGGCGAATGACTTCCCTCTGATACGCCAACATCATCTCGTACTCGTTCTTGATGGAAGATAGTAGGGGCTTGTAAGTCTTGAAATCTTCAATGAGGTATTCAAACACTTCTCGATGCGCCTGTAATCTTAACTCACTTGGGCCAACTTCTGTCACCCCAAGAGATCGTAGCTCCTTCTTCAAGAAAGACTCTAGTTGATCTAGAAATCTTGGCTTAGGAACAATCTGCGGTTTACCCATGTCTTCCTCATTATATACTACAAGGGATTTGTTCTTCGTCAGGGTAACTGAGGTTCCTGATGATATTTGTCCTGTCGCATGGGCTGGCCATGTTTCAACTGTTCCTGCCTTAGTATCATTGTAGGGCTGGAAAATAAATATCGCAAATGTGAAAAGTTTATTTAAGAAGATGCTATCCATCTCCATGACTTGCTCGAGCAGTAAAGTTCAGCTAAAGGCTTGACCAAATGTGCCCTCTCACCACACTTCAATATTCTAACTTAATCACATCTCTGAGAAAAATATTAATCATTTTCAAGTCTCAATGTCAATGAACTTTTAAATAGATTATTTACCTTCAATGTGTTTGGTGGTGGTAAGGGATGTTTTGGAGCATATCCCGTCAGTTGATAGGGTGCTCCTGTCAGACCTTCAAACTTTGCATTTTTTGCTGATATACTAGCGATTGGCTTTGGGTTGCTGAAAAAATTTTATGAATGATTAATTTAAAATGTTTCCAAAAATCTAATTCATTTCAAAGTAGGCCTAAATACACCTCCCTACAATGCAATGCCGCAGTTTTTTTTATGCAAGCCAAACTGACTCCCACTTCCAGCTCAAGCAATTTGCCAATTCGCAATTAATTGTCTCCGGCCTCTGCACTGCAAAATAAATTTGCGAGGTCATCAGTATGCCAATTACTAGGACTATAAGAGACAGATGATGAGGTGAGGACAATAGTACTATATAGTGTATCCTGTTAATCAATTTCTAAGAGTGTTTTGTCCATCTGCAGAAGAAATGGGGTTCCGGTTATTTACATTAGGGGTCTGGCGAAATATGGGTATGTTTGACAGATGTCATTCCTCAAGCAATTTTTGGCCTCTTAGAGCAGAAGTAAAAAAGGACTGTCGCCTATCAAATATCTACCTCCCAATAGGAGGTAGTCTAGCTAGTGCTAGACGCTCCATAGACATCTTGCTCCCTTGAAAAAGGTGAAAAAAGCTAAATAAATAAATTTATTTTTCCCAATTTTTAGATTTTGGCGTTTGGGAAGATGGCGGTCGTTGCCTTAGCAACATCTGTCACAAATCGGTCTGAAACGGTTTTCCCGATTACATTCATTTACCATGAAGTTATAAAATTAATTGAGAGTATGCTTCCAAATCTTTTAAGTATTTGTTCCATTTTGTACAAAGAAGTAATTTTATTTTACTTTGATTTTACAAGTTGAAATTACGACATCATATCTTTGGTATTCGGCCCCAAGAGCAAACTACTGGCTGAAACTTTTGGAAACATCAGATTATCAAACAATTTCATCAGAAATGTACCCATGTTCATCTATTTTATCAATATATAGGGAGATTGGACCTTTTATTTTAGAACAACAAAAACATCGTTCCGTATTACGACACTTTCGATGACGCCTTGCTCAATTTAAAACGGTTGATTTGATTGGCAAAAATTTTAGCATGTTCCATTTTTGACCAATCAGATAATTTCTTACAGAAAATCTTGTTCATCCGGGTTATTGAAGAGTAATGAACAAAAATGGCGACTACTTCTGCTGGAACTTCGTCGAACGAGATGCAAAATCCTCTTCAACAGGCATTTTCGGATCGTTTAAAACGCATCTATCCTGCTGTAAATGAAGAGGAGACACCACTACCCAAGTCTTGGAGTCCAAAGGACAAATTCAACTACATCGGACTGTCACAAAACAATCTGAGAGTTCACTACAAAGGTTTGTGTTTTTCTCCACTTTTTCGATTTCGTCATCGACGCAATGTTTTGGTGCGATTTTTCCCTTTTTGTGAACGTAAAATCACTTTTCATTGATCGATATTATTGTCTTCACCAGCTTTATGTCTCGAACTGAAGATTAGCCAAAGTATTCCCGTTCGTTGATTTTGAATATAGCCCTATTCGCTCTCATTTCTTTGTTATTTTTGTTGATGGTTTTCATCCAGGAGGCCTAGCCCTATTGGCCCCTATAGGCTATAGATCCATGCACTTGATTGGGAGCACCGTTTACGTAACGTAGTGTTGGCCATCGTCACATCACCATGCATTTTTACATTACTGTGATGTGGCGTGACATCTTCGTAAACGTTGTTCACAATCAAGTGCTTGGATCTACACTGGCTTCATCTTCGATCTTGACTTCAGTTCAGAGACTTCATTTACTTTGTCTTTGACGTTGGTTGGCTTTTGGCCGATGTTGAAGGCCGATGTTGAAGGCCGAGGTCGGACCAACAAACCATCTTTTATACAATAGATCTTCACGGTCAATGACGCCATGCCAGACGACAATGCCCCTTGAGCCTTTAACTGTGAAGATCTATTGTAAAGATGGTTTGTTGGTCCGACCGGTAGGGTGGTACTGGCATATCTTGCAAAGGGCCTATAGACCGCATTAGATAAATTGGTCAGTGGCTGCGTTATAACAACAAATTAATGCACATGAATACCCCGTACACGCGGGCCGGGATGATCACGATGTTTACAAGGTGCTGGCCAACTTTCCATTGTGGTCAATGTAAGTATTACAGATAAGACAGTAGCCCTGTAATAGGTTAACTAATGAATTTCTATTGTCCACCTGGCAACTACTTTACTGAAGTAAGCAAGCTGGTCCGTCTGATAATTCAAGTGGGAAAATCGAACCCTGTCAAGTTACATGTATGTTTTTAACAAAAAAAAGTATTCTTTTTCACTGTTTGCTGTCTGAATCTTGCTTTAGTATAGCCTTCAAATTATGTTGATAAACTAACAATGATAACCAGATAGAATACCTGAGCCAGTGTCTGTGACCCAAGCCTATAATAAAGCAGGGTGCACCATTGCTTGACAGTGTAAAGTAAGCACTCAATGCCTATCCCACTGTGAAACACTCGTTGATGACCTGTCTTTGTTGGACACCAACCTTTGAAACATTCTGATGGATACAATACGGTCCAAATCTAAATTGGGTTTGTTTAGCTGAGTCATCACTGTTTTCATTGCAGCTGTTAGCAGACTGAATTTGTATTCATTGGCCCAATAGCCCCATTTAATAGTCAGATATGAATTTTATTATTGTAGAATGATACATATTCAAGCTCTTGAAAAAGAAAAGGTCATCTCCCCCAGCTGGTGAAGACAGAAGTTTATATCTCCCCCAGCTGGTGAAGACAGAAGTTTATGTTCTGTACATGTATATCGTTTAGTTGACCTATTAATAAGATTTTCCAGCCTTTGCTAAAGGAATATACATTGATTTTACAACAATGCCTCCCTATGGCTGATCAAGATGTCTGCACCTCTAGTGGTAAAAGTTGCTCTGAATTCTCAAGTGGGCAATCAGGCATGTTATGTGTGGGACATCACCATTAAAAATAATGTTATGTAACAATAACTAAACATGCTTGCGTTAATTGTGGATTATATGAACATGTTTATGATCGAGCATTACATACCAAGCAGGCTTATGCATGTTGCACAATTGACAATTCATTGGCAGCATGTGAATGTTAATGTTGTGACTTAATAATCCGTTACCTATTACATAATGATATAGCCCCCACATGTATATAATATATATAATGTAAACACACAATGTTTTGGAGATGGGAAGATATTCCAGTCAACCCCATGGCCAATTCTCTCATTGATTCATAAGAACCTTGCTCCTTTGTAATGTCCCTGATGAATGATGTTTGGTATGTACAACCTGCCTTGACCTAGTACTCATCATTCATGACTGTTGCTGTGGCTCTTATTCAAGTCATTGTGGATGCATAGACACACCTCTAAATCCCTTTCAAAAAAGCATGTTGAATAAGTATTGTACATGTACTTTGAAGTCTTAGGCTAGACTTAAATTCTACAGCTGTTTATTTTGGATTCTGCAGGATGGGTTTGGACATTGATTGAAGTTGAATATGAGTGTATGGGCTTGGTATACAATCATGAGAGGTACAGCAGTGTCACAGCTGTTGAACTATTCAAATATCATCAAAACAGTGTTGTTTGTGGAATTGAGTTTACATTTTAGACATGAATGAATTATTCATTGATCGACTTATTTGATGAGGTAAAATTTAAAAAGCTATGTCAATCGTTATCATAAAAAAATTATCAGGTGTCTTGCTTGAATAGTGTGATGAATGTCTGACCTCTTTCATGATGACTTGTGATTTTACTTGCGTTGCGTTGTGTGTTTCCTTTAGCTCTATATTTCTTATTTACCAACTGTCTTGGAGGTTTTCATTGAAAGGTTATCAAATTCTTAAGAAATATTGGCAAAATTCACTCTTTACCCATGATAATGCAATGCTCTCCACCTTGTTTCCCACTGGCCCTCAAGGGGTTAACCATTCTTGTCATTCATAACATTACATTATTGGCTGAGTTGTATGGAGTGTGTAGAGCATGCTGACTGTGGCTGGCAGAGTGTTACAGTTTGTATTGAAATATTGATCCCCATGAAACCAGATGAAAAATTAACCCTTTCTGAGTCCTGCTGAGTGATGCACTGTAGTGTAATGTCATCAGTCAATGGCAACGTCTCATCTACGGAGCAACGTTTTGTCAGTGACGTCAGTTAGTTTTCCTACTCCTAGTGTGTGTGTGTGCGTGTGTGTGGGGGGCGGGGGGAGGGGTATCTGTGAATTCCTACTATGAAGGGTTTACCGGTTAGAGTCATGATCTTGGTGTTACTGGTTGCAGTCCTGTAATGATGAAAGCTGTTAGGTGCAGATGGTGCTATTGCAGATGCTACATGTATGATATGTGCTTCATTCGGAGCACCTTGACATGAAATCTACAGAACCAGTGCCCTTCATTCACCACTTGATAAACTGCGCCATCAATCGGCATCAAGAATTGCCCAATTTGCTGGTGATCAGATCAAAGCCCATTGAAAAGCTGAGCTATATGTGTCAGCACCACCTCGTTCCTATGGAAACTGTCACTAAGGTTTCTCTACCAGGAGCTCACATACAAGGAATGGAGATAATCATTAACCCTTTGCTGGAAAACTTAGCATTGAATGAGGGGAGATCCACAGTTCAGCAAATGCTCTGACTGGGTCGATTCTATTTCTCATTCAGTTCCATTGTAAAGCAGTTCAATAACAGTGCTGTGTCGGTTTTATTTCCATGACCAATGTTTATTTTGCGATGTTTTTCATTTCAGGGGTTGGCAAGAACCACAAAGATGCAGCAAGCGTGCGTGCCTCTCACCCCATACCAGCATCATGCGGCATTTATTATTTTGAGGTCAAAATCATCAGCAAAGGACGAGATGGGTGAGTACGGTAATCATTCTGATTCAATTTACTATTAGTTTTATAATACAGTTGTTTTCCTGATTAAAAATGAGACGAAACCAAACACCTAGAGGGGACTGTTTATGATGGCAAAATTGCTGTACACAGCATTTTGAGATGAATTTCAATCAAGGCCTGAAAAGAACAAGTATATTCTCACTTCAGTTATTTGAATGAATTGGGTTATCGTGCCATGTAAGCTAGCTCCAGGTTCATTTGAACCTGCAAGTTATTTCAGGCAAGTTATCATCATAATACTTCTTACTGCTGTTATTTCGACTATTTGAAGGTGTAAGTTTAAGTCTCCAGCATTGCTAGAACATACTTCTTCAACTAATGTACTTGTTGATGGGTTTGAAAACAGCATTGCTGATGGTATCCCATGGCGTTTGCGGGAATCGAAGAAGAATCCCAAGCAACCACCATGATTGAGAATAAGGTTACTGTTCACCTGGCAGTGCCAAAAGGTGATATTCAGAAGTTATCTTTCCAACAACTTGTCTGCTCTTACATTGTTCTGAGTCTGATATAAGTGTTAGTTGTTAGCCAAGGATGTGTGTATTGCCAGCCTGGGTGATACAGCCTGGGCTGGTGGATCACATCAGGAATTTTCCCAAAGGTTAGCAAAAAAATGCATACGTTTTTCCCACCGTGTCCATTCTATTTATAATTGATAAGTTTGAAGTGGTGAGCTGCTCTGAATGTGTATTTCAAAATAATAAATTTTGTTGACGTACTGAAACTGAAGCACCTGACCGAAGTGTAGAAGTCATTCAAAAGATCCTCCCCTTGCATGTGACTGTGATAGGTACCGAACTGAAGTGACCTCGGCCGGTGGATGCCCAGGAAGGAAATTATTCAGATTGCAAATTGAAGATTGATCTTTGCACAATTTGATTGCTGTCTATGTTTTACCATCAGATTTTATTTCAAGTTTCTGTTTGCTGTGCTACAATGAGCATGCACAAGTTTCTTGCTCAGAGCTGATGCCTAGATTTGAATCTGGAGGAGGTATTACTATTATCATGCTCAGTGTTATTAGGTATAAAATATCACGTTCAGTTTTCAGGAGCCTTGGATACGTTGCTGATTGCTACAAGATATTCAGTATGATCAGTATTGATGATATTTGCAGCTTGCCTGATGTCTATTGCAAATAGTTGCAAATATTGTGCTACCTGACAGGTTCACCTATAATTTGCATTTCATGCAGATAATTTTGGGCTCTCAGTCAGTCCCTTCTTCAAGCCTACTTCAAAACATCTCATCCTTTGCCATTGAATACTTCCATGGCAATTATAATATATTGAGTAAAAACGTAAATACAACCATCAGTCTGGCCTAATCGGTATAGGCCCCGAAGCTGGTGCATCCTCCTGTATTGACCTTGGCATACAGTAGTGAGCATGTACCCATTCATCATGTACATTCTATCAAGTACGCAGTAATGTAACATTGTTGTTGTGCGTCTGCATGTACTCGATCAATACATGGTTCAGGGTATTAGTTCCCCAGCAAAACATTGGATTATGAACGAGTATTTGTGTGACGTTGTTTTTGAATAAAAACACTGAGAAGGAAAGGAAAAGCTTTGGTTTGGGTAGGCCTAGTGTTAGAGCTGGTTGATAAGCCCAATAAAAAAGCTTACTTTGAGAACCATTTTAATCACAAATGCCTGAATGGCCTGGTCAATGGACCTGCAGTAATTTGGTAGTTGTTTACTGCTGCTAATGTTCCATGATGTAGACCAGTTTATATGGTCCTGCTCCTTGAAACAGAGATTGTTGACTTTACCATTCTTAGTGACAGTGTGCATCCGTATGATGTCACCATCATCAGCTGATAGCTTTCCTGGAAAGTCATAAAGTGTTGCCAGAGATTTATGTCCTTTGTGAGAGGTTTTGTCAATTCAAGCAGGGATAAAGAGCAGGTTATCATCGTCCTGGTCATGGCCATCAGGACAGCTTCTGTAGTGTGAAGGGATGGTTTGCATAATGCTTAGAGGCGATATGATACACTGAATGTATGCAGGGAGTCTGTTGTCTGCAGCTAATCTTCATCTTGACCCAAAAAGTGTTAACATTCACAAATTGATAAACATGTATCAAATGTGCTTGTCCTGAATCTTGCTATCCCAAAGAATCCCAGGTAGCTGGTAAAGTATCACGGTTTCTGTGTATAGAACACTGCGTCTGATTGTAGGTGAGCCAGGATGTAAACAGCAACAACAATAGTTTTGTGGCCCTGCCAGGAGAAACATGCGGCTTGGGCTCGAGTTTCTGATCAAGATATCAGTCAAGTTCATCACCTGATGTGAGCCTCCTCAAGGCCGCACCCAAGCTGTCCTTAGGAGTGTTCCTTCACTAATACTTCAGGACCTAGCTTGCTTGGCATTTGAGTCTGACTGAGATATTGTTTGTTCTTTCTTTCTAGATACATGGGTATTGGTCTCTCAGCTCAGGGTGTCAACATGAACAGATTACCAGGTGAGTATACAGAAGTCCTCACCGACCGTGAACAAATTCAGAAACGTGGCAAGTCGGGGCTAGCCTAAACAGATGAGATTGTACTGTCTGTTGTAAGATTCAGCTCATGTTCTCTTTGCGCCAAACCTTGAGAGCCCGGACACCTTGACTTTAGATCCAGTGTCAGTATACCCACAGGCGACTTCATTAAAACCTCTGATATTGTTGATATAAATACAGTTTTTCACTGATCGCCCATAAAAAATCTTGTTATTTCTGCATGGTTTGTCAGCTTGATATAATCGCTGCAGTAGAAATCAATTTTTTCCATTGGGGAAATCATGATAAAATGCTACAGAGAAGTGATTAGCGTTATGTGCTACGTTGGGAGGAGCTGGTCTCGTAGCCCCACCCAATATATACGCGATTTATGATGTAAGCTAATGGTCCACCTTGCTTGATCTTAGAAAATTAATCGGCTTGGTTCTTGATTAAAAGAGGTCATTTATCACCAAAACCGGCTAAAAAGCATCTACACAGTATATCTGGCTGTGTTCACAACAGCAATGTTGTAATATTCAGTGTGTATTTACGTAATTTCATATTCAAAATGCAATTCAATTTTGAAAATGTCAGGCGTAGGCCTCACAGTGATCATAAGTGATGCCATGATCTATAGACATCTTACATTTATATGTTATTGTAATTCTATTTGATTTGATTAGCAAACCGTTCCTGTGAACTATGTGATTTGATTAGGGTTATTAAGTGCCTGTTTGTTCACAGTGTATGTAAAGCTATTGGAAATAATCTGGGTTTTGACTGGCCAGGTCTGAAGTTTGTGTTTACCTCGACGCCATACATCTGTTAAGTATGTTAATAAATGGCCTGAGCACATTGAAATTTCGCTGTCTATCAGGTCAGGGTCGAGCCCACAGAGGTTTGAAATGTTCAGGCCCTAAATTGTCAATGCAATGTTGAATGTTACTCCTCAAGCTTTACTGCAAAAAACCAGTGACCCTCCCCTGTGAAGACTGCTTCCAGACTTGAACCGCTGCTGCTGGCTTATGTGTGGCAATTCGCATTGATTTTCCACAGAACTAAAAAAAAAGATAGATTTCTGTCTTTAGTAAGATAAAGATTCAGAGCACACTGATGTTTCTCTGGCCTGTGCATTGTTTCGTCATTTACGATTTAGAAGTAGCTTGTTAATGTCTTGTTTGATTGTACCTAGGTTGGGATAAACATTCATATGGTTACCACGGTGATGATGGCCACTCGTTCTGTTCATCTGGGACTGGCCAACCATACGGTCCGACATTCACCACCGGAGATGTGATCGGCTGCTGTGTTAATCTCATCGAAAATACATGTTTCTACACAAAGAATGGTGTCAACCTCGGTATAGCATTCTTAGATCTACCAGTAAGTAAGGTGAACATTCTGTTTGATTTCTCAGTTGATGGATCCTTCCTCAAAGTGCTTCTTCATGCCTTAGTTATCCTGGAGTGTTAGAGAGCAACTACTTAGCTTTCATCTAACCTTCGTAACTGTTACAGAAAATAACTGAGTAATAACTATGGACATGATCAATGTTTGGCTCTATCCCCAGTGTATCCAGAGTAACCAAGGAATTGAACACAAGCCAACAGGATTTAGTCATTAGATTGAATCAATGGTGATTGTTATGAGTAATCGTGTAAATAATGATCATGTTTTCTGATACTGCCAAATCTTAGCTGAAGTGGGGTGTTCATGCTGCTGTCCATGAATCAATACTGTTAAATGTGCTGTCCTCTGCCTGTTGTTCTCCACTAAGGGAGATTATTGGCAGGAGCTATGAATGTGGTCAGATGAAGTTTCACAGGGTGACCTATAGGTAGCTCTATTACCTAACCATACATGAGCACTATTCACTCTTGTACAAGAAATCATATCATCACTCAATCAAGCCAAGCCCAGTGCCCTCCAAGCTCTTACTGGCCACCTGGAGACCATTAGTTGGCCCTCTCAGCTCATGACTTAAGTCCCCATCTGAAGATTGCTCTATTTATGATGCTTTTTGTCCTTTCAGCCTAATCTCTACCCCACTGTAGGCCTTCAGACACCAGGAGAAGTGGTCGAAGCAAACTTTGGTCAACATCCATTTGTGTTTGACATAGAAGACTATATGAAGGTAGGTCGTTTTGCATCACACTATTTACTATAGCTGCGCTTACACCACGAAATATTGGTGGACCAATTGCACTTACACCACCACATTGCCGCGACAAATTGGTTCGGCAATCCATTGCCGATACAAATTGCCGAGCGAATTTGTCCCACCAAGCTTGATGGTCCAAATTCGCCCGGCTTGTTAAAAGCTCGGCTTTGTCGTGGTGTACGCGCAAATGGTTCGGCAATTAGCTAGTTAGATGGTTCGGCTCCAGGCGGCGCTTTCGAAATGGCGCTTTCTGCGCATGCAATTTATTGTTTGCGCGCCATCTGTAGCCGGATTTTATAACTAGCTGCAGCGCTGGTGTAAGCGCTTGGTGGATTTTCGATGGTGCGGCATTGGTTCCCGAACCAAGATTGGTGGTCCATTTTCAGGTGGTGTAAGTGCGGCTAATGTCGCAATGTTTGTTTGATTACAGTGGAAGATAATTGGGGCAGTCTAGTTACTATGTTATACAAGGCTGAAAAAAGATGTGATGCTCCACTTGGTAGCGATCAAAACTGCCCCATCTGGTACATGTGATGATCTAAAAGCTTACTTACTGCTGTGATCTTTCTTTGTTTCAGGAATGGCACATGAAAACTCACACCACAATCGACAGGTTCCCTGTTAGTGATATCAAAGGAGAATGGCAAACAGCACTACAGAAGTAAGTGGAAGAAAACTGCTGCAATCATAATCAGGCTTTGCAAAAATGAGCCACCCCAGGCTTAAGTCATCTCAACTAAAGACAGCATTACCTGAATATGTCACAACCTGAAAAAGGGGGTCTATTTGCTTAGTTACCCTCTCCTTTCTCTACAAAACAAGAGGTATTGATTTCAAGTTGGAATGCGTGAGACTTCTATATCACCACATGGTCAGTTGTGATGCAGTGTTGGCCATTTCCTTCTCACATTTTCACTATGAGGATATGTTTTGATATCATAGCCGGTATGTTTCTTTCAGAATTGTCTCCACATATCTGGTCCACCATGGTTACTGTGCCACAGCGGAGTCCTTCGCTCGCAGCACTGGACAAGCTTTCCAAGAGGAACTGGCTTCCATCAAAAACAGACAAAGTGAGTTGGAATCGGGCAAAAGAGACCAGAATAATCATGATCTGACCAACTAGGGGCCCTGTCTTCATTAAATTTGAATTCAATTACACTGTCCTCATCATCGTTATGACATGAACTACTCTCCAACGTTTGAACAAACTGCACAACAGATCAGAGCATCACGGCTGAAATGGCGCTGAAGTTGAAAAAATGCATAGTTGATGTTTCTAGAAATATTGTCCAGGATTGATATATCTCAAGTTCTATAAGTTTCATATACCCATACTCTATTTCAGGAATCCAGCGACTAGTATTAGGAGGGCGAATGGGAGAGGCAATAGACACTACACAACAACTATACCCAGGACTATTAGAACGTAATGCAAATCTCCTATTCATGCTCAAATGTAGACAATTTATCGAAATGGTCAATGGGACGGATAGCGAGGTGCGTGGGGCAGCTATACGCAGTCCTCGCTCGCGTCATGGCAGCGGGAGTAACAAATCAAGTCCTAGCATGAGTCCTGTTCACCACACTCACCTTCATACACACCGATCTACTGCTAGTGGGACGTTATCGGGCAACTCTAGCCCAAACAGGATTATCACAACTAAAGGACAGCACACAAACAATAGCAGTAACAGTAGTAATTCACAACAGAATGACTTGCAAACTATATCAGAGTCTGAGATGAATGCAGCAAATGTGGCGCTAAATGGCGAGTCTAGTTCACGGCTGACGGATAGTGATGTGGAGATGGAGGATGAAAGGGTGGTTAGTAATGGCACATCGTCTAGTAATAGTACCAATGGAATCATGAACGGGAGTAGTCTCCTCATGGATGAGGAATGTGACATGGGTAAGTACAATTTCTAAGCATTCGTATCAAGAGTTTGTTGTTGTGTCTGACTACAGTTGGGTGCCATTGGTGAGTTATTAGCCTAAGAGAGGTGGATGTTTGAATGTTTAACAAGCTTTTCTCTGAATTCGAGGTTTGTCTGACTTGTTACTGCCCGCCATATTTCAGAAGTGGAGCAGTCAACCTTGTCCAAGCGTCAGCTGTGCGGTGGATCCCAGGCCGCTATAGAGAGGATGCTGCAGTATGGCCGTGAACTCCAGGCCATGAGCGTACAGCTGAGAAGAGAGTACGGCAAAAACGAGGCCAATAAAAAAGCTCTACAGGTAAAGAAAATATGGTTTCTTCTCTAAACTTTTCTGTCTGAGGATAATCTTATTTTCTTTAAGTCCATGTGGAAGAACCATGTGAATTTATGGAATTTAAGCACTGAGAACTATAACTGTTCACTAGTTCTCCCTGGATTCCTATAGACTGTCAAAGGGTTTAAGCCAGCTAAAGGGCACCAGGAAAAGGGTGCCTCTTCTCCCACCGACACAGTATATTACTAAATGTTTGTAAGATTGTAGTTCTGTGTCCTATGCTAAGGTTTCAATTTTGCCTCTTCCTTTCTTCCCATTGCAGGATGCATTTAGTCTGCTGGCTTACTCGGATCCATGGAGCAGTCCTGTAGGAAATCAGTTAGAACCAGTCCAAAGAGAACCAATATGCGCTGCTCTAAATAGTGCCATACTAGGTAAGATACATGAAAATCCAGGATCTAGTTGAGATACGCTGAACGGCTTACCGGTACTCATAAGTTATCAAAAGACTTGAAACATACCTTATATAAAAAGACGATTATAATGGCCTCGAATTGACCTGTTTCCCATTTCAATTTCAGAATCGCATGGTTTACCCAAGCAACCTCCTCTAGAACTAGCAATCGGCCAGACTACCGAGTGCATGAAGCTTATGTCCAAAGCCGGCATTGGATCATGTGCCTTCGCCAGTATAAATGACTATCTACACTAGCTTCCAGTCTCTTCCGAAACTCAGTAACTATTACACCATTAGCGCATCAGCCGTTGCAACAAGATAGGATTTGCCTTGTCTGGGGTGTACCTTGAATCCGGAACATTCCAATTGATTGGGTTAACCAGGTTATCCCGGGACTAGTCAACTGTTGACAAGTTTTATCTTCTGTGGACAAATGTTCAGTCTATATATTCCCTAAGATTGCGGAGCAGGGCTATCAACTCGGGTTCATTTGTCTGACAAGTGTGCCATCTAAAGTTCATGTGACACACCAAACTGTTAGTTTTTGGTTAACCCATTGAACAAATGCATAGAACAGGGGAATCGTCCTGTTAAGCAGTATAGCCTGTATGTTTGTCCACTTTTACCTTGAGCCTGGGTAAGGTCACTGGTGTCAGCTGTCGGATACTGGTTCGGCAGGCTGGCGACCGTGAGAAATGGTATTACTCTTCGCATAATTGGAACTGTCTGCGTGATTATGTGTCACCTGGATATGAGGTCTTGTTTTGTTGCAGCAGTTGTTTTGATTGGTGCATATTGTGTCATCATGAAATTATGGGACGCTCTGGAGAAAGTCGTGCAGGATAGGTTCTCTATGGAGCAATATCTGGCTTGTTGAAGCCTGCTTGAACATTAGTCAGTATGCAGAGCTGTGGAAAGGTCTGTTCAAAAATCACCTTGGAGCCACAAGACTGTTGCGAGTAACTTTGCAAGTTCATAATCATACAATGTCACTTGTACATTCAACATGTGTTTGTTCAGAGTGTTGTATGCAGTAACCTCCTATGGACTTGACGGTACCCTTATTTAGTATCAGCAGAAAATTGTAAATGACCTTCTCGAAATATATCATATTGGAACTTTAGATGCGAAAAGTTTAAAATTTTTGGGTTTTAGTAACTTTTTTTGGTTAAATAGACACCCCCACTCCACAAAAGGTTCAGAAGAAATTTAACTTCAGGTAAAAAGGATAGAGATTTGATGGTCAGTTTTGTACTCCACAGTGTTTGAAGCGGGTTCTCAGCTGCTGAAGTGATAAATTGTAACATTGTGAGACTTCCCTGTTTAAATAGTGATATCAGTTTCGTATCGTGAAAACCTCTGTGCCAACTAGAGCGTGGTTGTTCACACAGCTTCAGGTGCTTATACTGATGTTATGCAGTGAACAGATTTTACTGTTAGGGAGTGCAAAAAGGTGGCGAGATATTGTCTTGAAAAATGCAATAGGCCAGTTGAAAATGTGATGATGAAAAAGCAGCAGAGGCTTGCCTTTTCGGTCGGAGACCTATTGGAACAAAAGAGTCATCTGGGCAGACCCTGACGCTGGTTCCTCATTCTCAGGACTGCATCTGTGGGTGTCCTATCTGTGATTTAGAAATGGCAGTTAAAAGTTGGGAACGAGTTTACAATCCCCGATCACGGCCCAAAAAAGGTCATCAATTGACGAAATAAGTGCCACTGTTCAATGGATGTGTAGTTGAATGCGATCAAATTACGTCATATCCATTCGGAAATTGTAAATTCTAACCGAAAGTTGAAAGCCAGGTACAGAAGACATCAATGAGTAAGTTGGTTCAAAAGTAGTTCAAATACTTATATAGTGCCAAGCGTAGAAGGTTATCTGGTGGCAAGTACCAGGTGTGTCTCCATATATTGTGTAATGAGTGTATGATGTATATTCTCAGGACAACTACCCATTGCTGTTGTAAGTTTATTCAGAATTTTATAAATCCTGTCTTTTTTGTACATATTTCATTCAGATTATGATGTGGTAGTTGTGATGAGGTTGCAGTGGTTTATTGTCAATATGAAAGAGTCTATTGAACCACTGCTCGCTGCAGTCTTGGTTGGGAATAAATGCCATTTTTGGCTCGGCACACTCTTGTGCTTGGGTAGTAGGGTTCAACCATTAAGTACATTTACAAAACATCATTTGGGGCCTTTGTCAGCTTGAGGAGCATTGTCATGTGACCTAAGTACAGTTCCCTTGTCATGAAGTTGGCAGGTGATATCGTGACTTTAGGGGTCTGTGAGTGTGTTTGGCTTGCCGGCTTTATGATAGCTGTTAGTGTGTATACATCCTTAATGGTTGATCTCTCATAGCCTATGGATCTTAAGGCGAGATCCAAGCTGTCTGGTTAACCTCTTCTGGATCTCAGCTTGGTTCAGACTTGCAGTAGGCCTTGGCTCTAGGAGGTCATCTTACTCTAAGGGTTTTCACAAGTCTTGAGAGGTTGAAGGTGATGGTGCCTATTGTAACCATCTGGGAGGGACTGGTTGAGGGCAAGAAACTGAAAGTGTATGTTGAAGTTAACTGCTTCTCGTGTGTTATTGTAGATTAAAGTGAGAGATGGCAGTAAGTTGGCACATAGATCATCATCCATCGCTATGCATGTTCTCTTCTCGCCAAGGTTTTGATATAAATGAATGATAAATTATTTCTGCACTAATTATGGTTATTTTTGTAAAAATAAACCACGATACGATTTCAATTTGATGGAAGTAGTCGGGAAATCACTGATAAATTTGACTTGTGTAGAGTTGAGGACTTTTTTATCATTTGTACCAGGGTAGTGGCAGATTATAGCATGTTACGGTGTCGGACATATTGATGTGGAAGGAGGTGAAGGCACCACCAGATCTTTAAACAACCTCTCATTATCATCAGACCAACTTGATTTGTGATGTCATTTAAAGGCGATAAGATGCAAATTTTACCATGTTGACCTCCAGAAAACAATCAAAAATTAAAAAGGGTCCATTTCCTTTCAACGGTGTGTATTTGGTGTAATTGAGCAGTCTGTGGTAAAGACATGCTGCTATCATGCCCAGTACCTGATTGCTGTGTTGGTTTGGTAGTAGGATTATGATGACAGAGAATGATGGCATCACCTGGGGAAAGAGTAGGCTGAGTACAGTTACAAATGGTATTGTTATGATTGCCCAAATTCTTAGGTAGTCCACCCATGATATATATCACAATTCAAAAATGTAGATTTTTATCTTGCACCCTGATTTCCTATCATATGTCAAATTGGTTCGTTATTCTGGTTATTATAGCAATGAATGATGTAAATGTACCAAAACATACGATTCATAATAAAACTAAAAATGCAATGAAATGATTCCTCTTTCAGTTCTTACTCTATTGTGTTGGGTGTGACAGCTTGTATAAGTTCATGGACATGTATTGTCTTCAGTGCAACTACAGGGCTATGATGTAGGACGATATATCAGCAGCGCTATCAAGCATTTATCACATTCATCATCCAGGTCATCTTGATTGTTCAAGGAGCTCAATTGGAACATGTCCAGCTTCTACACGTGGGGTAGGATGGCTGGTCAGCAGTGCTATCCAGCTCTCAATGACATTGATCAACCTGGTCACCTTGAAAAGCTTGGATCCTTGATTGTTCAAGGAAGGAGCTCAAGCTTCTACTTGTTAGGTAGGATGGCTGGTCAGCAGTGCTATCAAGCTCTCGTGACATTGATCATCCTGGCCACCTTGAAAAGCTTAGATCCAGGCCAAAGACCATTGTTGTGGAAACGTAACAAATCACACGGGTCTCTTGAGGACAAAGTCACAACCACAATACAGGCACAGATCATGGAGAAAACTTGTGGGATTGGTCAGTACATGTAGGCACAGGTGAGCTTGGACAGGATCTTGTCCTTGGATGTTCCATTATCACTGGTTTCGGACATCTGATTGGATAGCCAACACACACCAAGACAATAATGTCCATGGATTATTCATGTGGTCCAATACAAAAACATAAACTACACAACGTACATGTATATGTATTTATTCAATCACATATCACTTTACAAATGTACACGTGAAAAATATAATTTATCATCAGATGCTGTACAACTTAAACACAGTATAATTGATGAACCAGTAAAAATGAAATAAAACATTAAACTAGTCAACCTCGATGTTGCAGTTCCATTACTAAGTTCACAGAAGAGGAAATGAGACATCTTGGAACTAAAGTGGAAGATAAAGTGAGTGAGGCACATCACAATCGGGCCATTCAGTTCTCATCTGCAATGAAAAGGCAACAATCCTGTTCAAAAACTGGAACCAAGCCCTTCATTTTTGTCACACGTTTTGATATAAAATTTAATCTATGATCGACCTTGATATCAAGAAGACACACCAGCAAACCAAATCAAATACATTTGACTGGGACATTTTAGACACGCATCACAAACACACCCTGTTCAAATCATCCTTTTCCAACATTCACAGCAGTTGCACAGTCATAAATATCTCTTCAATTCATCAAAATTTGACCAGGATTTGAAATTGGTGGCCTTATACATGTATGTGCGTTAAGTTGAACATCAGACCGATTGATAAGGAATAGGCCCTACATAGTGAGTTAATACAGCGGGAAATGTTTTAAAACAAATGTTGAAAATTCACTGCAAAGAGAATCTGGCTGCAGGAGTGGGTGATCAGAGAACATGATTTGAGATGCAAACTTATTGCACATCCACATTGCATATCCATACAAGTGCCCCATCTGTAAGAACTCACATTTCATCAGAACATTCCGACATTATTTTGTTTTCTGGGATTTCGTATAACTACAATAAATATAGCACTTCTGTATTCCCTGGACTTGCAATTAATTCATTAGACAAGAAGCACCTAAGTGTCCCATGTTTTGGCTCTCTGAATTCTTCACCATAAGTGGAACATGGAGTTGAAAACTATAATACGACTACTTAATTTGATGGTCTCTCTCCCACGTAAAAGTTCATCTTTCAAACATGGGCACACTAATAAGAATCATAGGTCCACTCTGCCCTTTGCTGTCGAGAACATCGTCTCATCAACTAGGCTTTGTTCTTCTCATAGTGATTCAGCAAGACTTTCTGGTACTCAGATGGCTTAGCCCAGAGATCAGCAGCAACGACGTTTAATGGACTGTTGTTGTTTGGCTCTGAAAAAAAAAAAGGACCGATGAATATAAAATTATCGCAATTCACAGCAATCGATTCTGGTGCAACAAAATAAAGGCAAATGATATTAGTTCTCTCGGTGTTACACTTGAAATAAGCTCATGCTACGATACTGTATGACATCACAGCGGTGCCTCCTAATTTTCCCTTATTGTCTGCCTCTCAAGACATTCCTAATCCTTATTTCGATCCATATCACCACTTTTCAGCAAGTTCAGCACCAGAATAATTCTCACCAGCTAATAAACTCTGTATTGAAAGTAGTACTGTGCGAACATCATAGAGGGCGGTCCACTGGTCCTTGAGTATATCTAGACAGATGTTGCCATGCTGGTCGATATTTGGGTGGAAGCAGGGTGTTGTGAATTTGACCGTTGGAGCAACGCAGGGATAACCACTGGGGAAGTCAATTGTCAACTTGTAGGTAAGATTTGCATATCGCTGAAAGATGGAGATTTACGAGCTTATGATTTCTGTCTTGTACGTGGATGCCATAATTGAAACAATAAATAGATAACCATTGTGAAATGTGAAGCCCTCAGAAATAAAAACTCGGACTTGGCATTCAAAGCAGATCTGTTTTAGAATTACTTTTGAGGTTGTTAAGAATAAACCTACGGTGTCTGGTCCACCTGACACTGTTGCTATCCAACGGAAGAGATTGTCACCTTCTGGGAATGCAGACACTCCATCTTTGGGGTCAGCAAACTAAAACACAGAAAAAGAAGCAAAATACAACACAATGCTGAGAAAATGAGGACTTTTCACGAGGACAGAATTTTGATTGCCATATGTAAAATAAACAAATGCGCAAACTTCTGGTGTGGCGACATTACCCGGCTGAAAGTATTCTTTGTTAGAACTGCCCTCTGTGTACTGTATTTGGACTGGACTGGGACTGTTTCATGTTGGATATATCTCAATCAAGTACAATCAAACTTTTCATGCAGCTTACCATCATCGTCTTCAGATCACTCTGCAACCTGCAAGTGCAATGGGTGAAATTAAGTAATAATTACAATACAAAAAGATGACAATGAGTAGAGACTCTCAAGTGGAAGTGGCGTGGGGCAAATTTGAATGTATTCACTTGTATTTTTCATATTGTAATGTTGAACAACATGATAGATAACCTAATTGACCACTTACAGTTGTCCGAGTCAGAGTTTTTATCTGAGGGCTTCACATTTCAAAATAAATATCTATCTATTTGCATCACCACCACTCAGGCATTCTTTCTTTTCTAGAGCCAAGACTAAGACAAGAGTAGAGTCAAGAGTGACTGTCTCAGTGTCTGTGTAGACCATTCTTCTCACTCTCACTCTCAGACTGAAGTCAAGACTCACTCTCAAAACATTCCACATTGAAACCACATCGAAACGTTAGAACAGTTCACTACCTTTTTCGTACATTTCCCTTGTCTTTTGGGATTAATCTTGACGGGTCTTGGCCTTTGTTTTGTGAGTTCATTGTGGCTGCAATAGCAGGATCAACGTTCTGTGATGAAGCCATGTCGATGTAAAATGAATGAAAGAGGTTTAAACTCGCCACTTAAATTTTCAGCCAATCAACGACGACCAACAAAAATAATTGCCCAATGAGAAAGCTATGCCTCGTTTTCGAAACCAGGTCACATGATGAAAAAATGGCTGCGCCCATGGCTGTTTCGGCCCGCATGTTTCGAAATTTTTCAACGAAAGATGTCTTTAAAACATGCTCCATATCCACCATACCACGATTAAAGCAGGATATATTGACGAAGAGATATGCTGAGCAGCGTATGTAGAAGTTTCAAAGCAATTGATTAAGGACAAAAGTGTTGCTCGTCTCCGAAACTCGATGTTCCACATACATTACATACATCCATGTACATAACAGTACACACATAATTACATATGTAGTCTGATGCAATCCAATACGAGATATTCATATTGGTCCTGCCCGAGAAACTAGACTGCTGGATAGTCCTGCTTCCAAGTGACATTCCTATCGATGGATAACTTTGTTTCCAAAATGACCTTGTTTTGCGTTGGTCCTCTCTTAGTCTTGTCTCTAGGCTAGCTGTTGAGTGGCGTTAGATTCGTGGATGCGGCCTACAAAAAAATGGACAAAAGAAAATGCCCTGAATATTTCCTGGTTTACTGTAAAGTCCTCAATATATTGAACTATATTTCAGCATCCTGCTCTATGAACTATGATTCAAGAAGCATTCCTGAGATTATTCCAAAGAGGGGGTCAATTCATTTTGATACCCATGCTGCTGTAAAGGTGCTTGAAGCAAATGGTAAGAAATGCTTTTTCCAATTTAATGTAGCATCTAGTTAGCCTTTGCTTACCCAGTCCTTACAATAGTATGTTAGCATCTTGTCGTATTGTGCCAAATGCTGATGCAGTTACACATTGTGATAGAAGTTGAAGTTACAGCCACCTGAGAGTCAAAAAGTCATTCCAGCCTTTGACATTAGGCTTTCCAGAGCTGAGCATTGTCAAAGAGAGACCTGACCAATTAATTCACAGTGCGGATACCCAGTTCGAATATTACAACTTCTCACTTTTCCTTCCTACACAGGTTTCATCGCACAAAAAGCTGAAGCAGTTGTCTCATTAATTCTAGAAATCTCTAGTGCTGCTGCTGAAAACGGTGCGAGGACGCTGGTCACTAAAGAACAACAGGAAATCATGTTGCAACAAATTATGGCCCAGATAGCCTCTGTGAAAAAGGATATGATCATTCTGGAGAAAAGTGAATTCTCAGCTTTAAGAAATGAAACTGATGTAAGTGCTTTAAAAACTAGTTTCTTCTTTGGGGTTTGACACATTGCTTTATCATCCCAACTGTTGTCCTTGAGTCTGCCAAGAAACGATATACGTCTTGTTCACAGTTTTTTCTTCTGGCAAGGATAATTGCCACTCATCTGTGTCCTTGGGGAATTTCAAGGTTGATAGAAAAAATATGAGTTTATCTCATTTCGATTGTGCGTTGGTACAAGACCAACAAATGAAATATTCAGTCGTATTCTAAAACAAATGCATTTTATGGTTCCTTTTCTAGAAAGTCCAGATTGAAATACAGAAACTCAAAGAATCCATGGCTGATGAACTCATAAAACTGAAGGGCAACATGATGCTGGACATTAACCTTGAAAGGTCAAGGTCAATGGAAGCGGTGAGTTGGGATTTTGTTTCTCAGGACACCAACTTGTTTCTTAGGTAACAGGAATCTGTAAATACATGATTAGTGACACATTTAGGGAAAGTAATTGTGACTTGTGAGGTAACAGAAATCTATCTAGACTGGGTCCTTACAATGACTGCCGTAATAATTGTTACTACTTACACTTTACCGACCATAGTCTACATCAAAAGTGTTCTAACATGTCCCTTTAGGTAAATCTTAGTACTTAATGTGACATTTGATACTGATGGTACTAACACTGGCAATATTGAATTTCTTTGCTAAATGAGCTTTATATTGTTGACTTCATTATTTTCAGCACAATGAAAGCATGTCACAATTAAAGACCGTGGATCACAGAATTTTGAATGAGGTAGCCAATCTGGAGACAAAGTTTGAGCGATATAGGAATGATATATTCAAATATGCTGGAGGTAAGTCGATTTCATCGTTCGATTTCTTTGTATGTAAGACTGGCTCTGCATGCACTGTGTGAGGGCCAAATATATTTCTGGGTTAACGGTACCTTATGGATGTGAAAGGCTTCATGTCAACCTGCCTGGAGTAGTTTCAGAAACTACCTTGAGAAATGCCATATCTATGATCAACTCATATCAACTCCACAAAAACCTCCCGAGTGATTTCACAACTAAACACAAAGTATTCACAGAAATATCATTCCTTTTTCAGGTACTATACTTTCCTGTCTGACCATCATATTAGGATTCTACAGATTATGGTCTTAATGAACCATGTACCAGTTGATGTAAGGATCTCATTGCGTTTTGTGTGTGGCGTTTGTCCTTGTGAAAATATGGATGTTTAAAACTTGAACAGGGATCATTTAGAATACTTCATTTTCTGTAACGTTGCCAATGTGGTGCTGGATGTACTTTTATTTGTAAATAAATATGCATAATTTATGACATAAATCATGTTGTTCAAATGCTTTTAGATTATGAATAGGTTGAATAAAGGTGTGATATTCACCTGTCTACTTGCATCATAATGAAGTGCAAACTGGTTTTCAAATCCAGAGACCCAGCCCCTGACATCAATGTTCTTCTTCAAAACTGCCTTCAGTGCAAACAGTGACAACCATAAAAAAATGCCTGGGAGCTACTGAGGACTGTGTCACAGGAAACTAAGTAATTCATCACGTTTGGTTTTACAAGGACAATCAAAGCTGCATGCCTTGTAAAACCAGGATAGATGCTCTCGCAGTACGTTGTACAAAGGACACTGAATTCGAAGACAATGTCACAACCTGATCAGAGATTGGACATTCTCATATCCTGTCAAGATGCCAAGTATGACGATACTGCATCATGCCTTGGTCCCTGGAACTGAGGACTTGGAGGCCATTGCAAGATTTGCCTTGACCAACCTAATACTGTCCTATATAGAGAGAGGTTCGAGTACAAGGTCCGTTGGAATTCTAAATTGAGCAGTTTGGACCAAACTTGGTGAGAGAGACTACACGATATGCTACACATTCCACATCTGCAACAACATCCTGTAGTTACATGACTGAAGTCCGCATAAACACGAAACAAAACCAATTCGCTCTAATAAATTTATTTACCACCGTTGCAGTATAATCAATATGTACAGAGATAAACGTTGATATCACAGATTTTGCAGCAACCTAGGAATGTATTTGAAAAGCAAAATCTGCATTCATTTTGGAGTATATACAGAGAAAATGTGTGTCAATCTATAAGATGAAACAAGAACTGACACCAGAAGTTGCTTTTCTATTATTGCAGAGTAGATACAATACATATAGACACTTATAAACATGACTACATTTAAACACTAGTTTATATATTACATTCTGTGCATATTTCATGGTCTCTCCATCTATCATTTTAATTACCGTAGACCAACTTTTTTCAACATTTCTATGCTATAATGGTGTGTCAATCTCAATGTTTTAAACAATGAACACATTTGCCAATTTCACTATTTGAATAAGCATTGCATTAATACCGGTACTCCAATCCTTCATCTTCAAGACAACAAACAAACACAACTTAACGACTTAAGTTTAAAAGAGCACTGGCACTAGTTTTCAAAGTTCTCGACAACACATCAAGAATGACAAGATACATGACACACTGGTAATAAATATCTATAAATATTTGACCCTTTCCCAAAATACAAGAGCTATCTTCTTCACTTTTCACTTTGAAATTATTCAAACCACCGCCACATCAAAGTGTTCTTACACCATGACATATTCAGCCATTGTGATGTATCTTTTCTTCACGTCTGTAAGATGCTGCAGGTGACTTTCAAGAACATCCATGGCCTCCTCTGTTATCAAGCTACAGAATGAAACATCAAGGTGGCGCAGCCGCTTGCACTTCTCTGCAATCCTGGAGACGGTTTTATCTGTAAGGAGGTCACAGCTCGTTACATGCAGAGATGTGAGACGCTGCAGGCTCTTCAACACAAGGTAGAGACCATTATCAGTGATCTTAGTACATTGCCCAATGGACAATTCCTCCAGACTGGGAGCACCTGTTGCTATACGAAACAATGTGGCATCAGACAACTTTTTACACATGGTCAAGTTCAATGTCCTCAGCTCCTTGAAGGTTATGACTTGAGTGAGACTGATATCAGTGATGCTGGGTATGGCTTCCAAGTTGAGGACCTGCAACCTAGCAAGATTACTGATGGGGTAAATCTGGCCCTCCTCTTGCTGCTGTCGCTGCAATTCCTTAATCTCTTTCTCATTCAGCAGGACTGGTACTGGGTCAATCTTGGCCATTGTCGGGTGATAGAATTTGAACACATCGCTTTTGTCCATTTTTCTCATGCACTTACACAAAGCATCGTGTTCATGCTTGAGTATCTTATCATTCACAAGCCCAAGTAGACCTGCATCGGTAATGTGCTTACACCAACCGAGATTCAGGTGGGTCAGGTACTTGAGGTTCTTGGATATGGCATGAACACTTACATCAGTTATGGAGAAACAGGAACTGAGGTCCAATTTTTCCAAATTTTTCAGCACCCCGGACATGGAAAAGACAAATTTATCACTCACAGCATTACACCCATTCAAGCTCAATTGGGTCAATCCACTAATAGTCGGGGAAGACAGTCCTAGAATAAGCCCCTTCGTGGTGACATCATGGCATGGTGAAAGATCAAGTTTGCGGATTGACGGAATGTTGCACAACCCAGCAACAGATGTGTCTGTGATACGAAGACACTGGCGGAGATTTATCTGCCTGATGTTTGGCAAATGTTCTGTTATGGCCATGATGGTGCCATTCCCAACCTCTGAACAGCTGCGGCAGTCAACCACTTCTAGCTTGGTTTGCTTTCTCAAAGCACAAGCAAGCCCCTTGTCTGTTAACTCTTTACAGGTGTCGAGGTGCAACTCCTTCAAGTACAGTCCTGGTATTTCTGCAAGAACTTCCAAAGACTCATCATTTATTGCTGTGCGACTCAAGTTAATCGATTTGAAAGTAGGACACTGCTGTTTCAAATAGTTGACCAAGTTGTCGAAAGACAGGATGTTTGAGCTCCCAGAATTTCTGCTTGCACCACGTCCTCTGGAGAGATAGGCTGTCGACTGAAACCATAATGTACACAACTCGAGGGACAACACCTCCAGACCTGGTGCAACACTTGTAATTCGATTGAATGTCTCATCGGAAATTTGTCGAATGGAACTCAAGTTCAACTCCTTTAAATGTTTCAGTACATGTTTTAGTTTGCTTCTGTCCATCTCCTTCTCCAGTAGTTTCCCAGACATAAAGAGTGCATTACAACAACTGAGGTCCAACTTAATCAGACTGTTACAGTGAATCAGGAATGAGAAGAAAATGTTCTCAGTAATGTCCGATCCTCTGAAGGAGACCATCTGCAGATTTGGACCCATGTGTTGACAGGATTTCAGGAGTAATTCCTTTGACCTTGATGAACCATCAAGCTGGTCTAGAATTACATTTGGGTTTCGTCGCCGTCCGAAATCAGTGATTGGATCATCACACTTGCGGCTGGAGCTGAAGGTGACCACAAGATCTCTCTGAAGTATTGGATCCAATGATGCCTCGTACCAGGTTCTGTTGACCAATGATGCTTCTTTACGATCGGAGACACCAAGGTATTTCATGATATGGGTCACCACCTTAAATAAGAAGGGCGCGAAACTTACAAAATGGGTTTTAAGACAAGAAGAATCAGAATATCGTGTAAAACATATAGGCCTGCTATCAAAAACCACAAATCTTTTGCGTTAGTTTCTCATTTATTAAAGTCTATTTCATGAGCACATTAAAAACCTTGTGATCATTGGAGATCAAGATCAACATTACATAAGGACGTGATTATGAGTCAGCACTATCACAAAAGATCACATGCATAGTGTATCAATCATGTATGTGACATGTGTGTACTGGTACTGTGCTGCCACTGGTCCCATGATTTTGACATTTCATAACCAATATAAACTCACTGTTTAAAATCAAATCAGAAAAGAACATCTATTAAAATAACAATCACTAGATTCTACATTTACTTAACTAACATAATATACAATTACTAGTAAAATCGGATGTTTATAATTATGAAAAATCAAGCATATTCAGGAGGAACTCACCTCAACTGGCAAGTTCGAAGCCATGTTGATTGTTCTTTTGTTTGTTGATATTTTGACCCTATCACAGGCAAATTGATATCAAATATATGTCAAAAACACTATTGTCAAAAATTGTTGATGATATATATTTCTTTATTTAATAAAAAATTGTATAACTATGGTTAAATGTGTTTTTAAATGTCCATACTTCTTGAAATATCATCAAATAACTTTTTTTCTGAAATCACATCTTATCTTGCCTGTGAAAGAGGGTAGCGAAACGACTTCGATTAGGAGCGAAACGACTGGGGGCGAAAAGGTCAGGAAGCGAAAGGACCGGATACCGTTCTGAAAATGTCATCAAGGGCAAAATGGCCTCCACAACAATTTCTATTCCGCGTCGTCTGCCACTTTTGCAGGTCGATGAGAATGTTTTACTACCCGGATCGTCCATGCGAATCCCGGTCAGAAGTCATAGAAAGTATGAACTTCCTTGAGGAATCACCATTAACTATATTCTCATGGTTTGAGACTTAAAATTACCTTAAAAAGTCTCTGCCTTTGATTCTTTTGAAGTGGGCTGTGCATTTTGTAGTGCATTTGCATACAAATTACAGGGTGTCTCAAAAAGTATAGCAATATTTTGAATGAAGGTCAATGGATTGCTGGGCTGCTGTGTACTGGTATAGTCTTGGCTGTTTGTGTAATTCAGATAACCATGGGAATGCACTAAGCAACAACTTGATATCAATCATTTCACATTTCATTTGGCAGATTTGCCTATCTATTCTAATTCTCAATTCATGCAGTAGCGTAGTGGCCTACCTCAGATCATCTTGGTTTTCATTCCTTCTGGCTTCTCTTCCAGCATGAATATGGTAAAGAGTCGCCTCCTTGGTAGAAATACACTCAGCAGCACAATAATTGGAGTGATACCTAAGGAACCAGGGGCGTCTGAGGTAAGGTATGCATGATAAGTTAACGATCCAAGTTGTACGGGTAATGTTAGCATTACCAACCAATGATTCATCCTGTGTAAGGCCCGATCCGGCTAACAGCTGGGGAAGATCAGAACTCTCTAGGCATTTTATAGTCATTGAATTTTACCTGAAGTTGATAAGGTATTCTTTGCATCTGTATTTGCTGCCTTCCAACCCTCATTTTTCTAACTTAGTGGAAATGGCTAGTCAAACTCAAATAGAAGAAATGGATGCTCCTGAATTTCTACTCTTCTGAGATAAGAATCAGAGAGCTATTTTCCTGAATGTATAATCAGTACTCTGAGCTATTTTGTCTCTTCTAGATCATGGATACCGCATCCTTTCACGAGATTGGTACAGCAGCAGTAGCAGTGCAAGTGACTGGAACCAACTGGCCACAACCATCCTATACCTTACTGGTGACTGGTCTCTGCCGCTTCAAAATTGAGGAGATCCTACAGGATTCTCCCTTTCCCATTGCTATGGTCTCTCAGCTGGACAAACTACCTGGAGAAGAAGTTGGTAGGTGTAAGGCTTTCCATTTCACTTTTCAGCCATCTCTTCTTAGCCATTCTGTGTCTTGAAGATACCTGAAATTTGTTAATCATTTCCTCTTCAGTTCAATTTGCTTCGAACAGTGGAGTAGAGAATCATACTCCTCATAGGATTCCAATACCTTGACAGTTTTGATCACCAAAAGAAGCTCAACTGGTGACCTTACTTTAAATTCTTAGTTTTTTCTCTGTGGTTTAAATAATTTGCGACATGCTTATTCTTGTCTTACTTGGACCTTGCCAGATGATGATGTGAAAACCAGTGAGATGACCGTTCTGATTGACAACTTCCGAGAGCAAGCCCTGAAGCTGGTGGATATGCTGGACGTCTCGATACCTGTTGTAGGCAAATTGAAGGTAAGGCTGATATTTCACTAGTCAGGCCATGAAGGATTCCTTTCTCGCCTTGCGGTAGGTATGGATGTCCTCATTACCGACGGTAAGCAGGATAGGGTGTAGCTAGTCAGTACTTGGGTGGCAGGAATATATATCAAGAATGGAAGGGCTGTCTTCTGCTCAGCAAAGTGTTGCTGTCATATGAAGTTCATCGTTAAAATGTGTCTTAGACTTTTATGGCCCTGATTGCCAAAGAAATAAAAACACCCCTTCTTTTTCAGAAAATGTTGGACAGTGTTCCAGCCCATCATCTACCAGATATCTGTGCGTCTATCATCAAGGCTTCCTACTCGGAGAGGATTCAAGTGTTGGATGCAGTTGACTTGACAGAAAGATTCAAAAAAACTCTCCCACTTCTCATGAGGCAAATAGAGGTAATATGCTCTATGAAATTCAGACTGAATTTCTGTCCAGATACAAATATATGAGGAATGTACTCATTGCTGTCCTCTAACTGTGCAATCCAGTGACCAGAAGACTACCAATTTGACCCAGTGAATCTGCCTATAGTTCCCCGTTCTCTTGTGATTCATTACGTCATAAGCAATGTCAGAAATGCTGTCGGGTGTATCGGAAAGATGACTGTAGATCCTCGTTCATACTAAGATTCTTTGAATCGTGTTTCTAGGGACTGAAGCTTCTCCAGAAAGCAAGGAGGAACAACATCGACCTTGTGGCAAGAAAACAAGACTCGTCACGTTCTGGTGTTATGAGGAAATTTTTCAAGAATTCACCTGACTTAGCACACTCTGATGATGATGCTGATGATATACAGGAATTGGAACATAAAATAAAGTGAGTGCAGTGGAAATTCTTATGCATTAAAATCATCACATTGATTCACAACTTGGTTCTGCTTTGAATTCTAATTGAATAATGTGTGAATTTAAAATTTCCATTTTCAGGGATGCTAAGTTACCTGACCATGCCCTCAAAGCTGCCACAAAAGAATTGAAAAGATTGAAGAAAATGCCCCAGCATATGCCAGAGCATGCTATGATTAGGAACTACTTAGAGTTGATGACAGAGTTACCGTGGTCAAAGTCTACAACTGATAGTCTTGACATTGACAAAGCAAGGTATGATTTGGATTGGGGTAGAACGTAAGCAATAGTCCATGGTTCCATGTTGCTTCGATTGGAGAATGGCCTGGTGTTCTGATGCTCATCTAGGAAGTAATTGTAACCTCTTTGTATTTGCCAATCCAGCCTACTTCTGATTGTTTTAGTGTCTTTCAGGAATGATTTGGATGCGGATCACTACGGTCTTGAAAAGCTGAAGAAGAGGGTTCTGGAATACTTGGCTGTCAGACAACTCAAGAACAGTTTGAAGGGCCCAATCCTATGTTTTGTTGGGCCACCTGGTGTTGGCAAGACAAGTGTGGGAAGGTCGATTGCCAGTACTCTTGGAAGAGAGTTTCATAGGTACAAAGGTCTTGTGTTTCCAGTGAAATATGATATGACATAAAAGCAGTGGATGATGTTAATGTGGGCTTGAGTTCATATCAGGGTAACCTGCTCCATATGCAATAATGTTATAAGTTATTCTGACACCTGGGCTTATATTCAGTTGCCTCTAACATCAGATTAATGTCCCTGTTTATTCCCAGTACTTATCTCATTATTTGTCAGTGCCACCTGGCCAAAAACACTGTACCAATAAACCTATTTGGCACCTAACAATAGTGGCATGTTAAAAAGCTCATCCCGCCTTGGAGGAGGAATACCCCCTGGAGAATAACAGCTCCAAGTGAGCGAACACTCCCTCAAAATGGTCTCATTTGATTGTTTCCAGGATTTCCCTCGGTGGAGTACATGACCAGTCAGACATTCGAGGCCACAGGCGAACATACATTGGATCGATGCCTGGCAGAATTGTCCAGGGATTAAAACTTGTCGCTACAAATAATCCTGTCTTCTTGCTCGATGAGGTTGACAAACTGGTAAGGTTATGAAAACAATACAAGTTTTAGTTCTCACTTTTCTTTATATTTTTTTTGTTTCTCCGATGTCAGCATTAATATTTGTTTCTCCACCTTTAAATTCCTTTGTCATTAACAAGTATAACCCTCTTTGTTTCAGGCCAAAGGTCTCCATGGCGATCCATCTGCAGCACTCCTGGAAGTCTTGGATCCAGAACAGAACAGTACGTTTACTGATCAGTATCCTTTGTGATTGAATGAATACTTGAGCAGTTCTTGAAAAGTTTTGAACTTGAGAAAAACGTCATTTCACCACCATAGAAGTGGATTCAATACTTCCCGCGTCATGTGGAGGTATTCATAAAACTTCACCCCTATTTGGAAGCTCATGCAACCTCAATTTACCTGTGCAACCAAAAACTCTGGACAGCCAGCTATTCTTCTTAACTCTTCGCTCAGTTATCTAAACGTCCCCTTTGATCTCTCCCAAGTTCTGTTCATAGCCACGGCCAACACAACCTCCTCCATCCCTGCTGCTCTACTGGACCGGATGGAGGTAATCCAAATCCCAGGCTACACTCACGAGGAGAAGCTGCATATTGCTGTCAGGTATTTGGTGCCAAAGCAAGTCAGGGAGCACGGTCTCACTCATGAACAATTGCAAATCCCAGAGGACTCCATCAAACTCATAAGTAAGTTCAGTTTTCAGCCAAATTCATAGTCTGACACAAGACTATTGGTGCCTGACGCACGATCAAAATATGGATGCCGCCGCCAAAATAAATGGAATTCATGTCTTGGTCTGAACGTCATCATGTTTCATTGCAGTATCTGGTTATACCCGTGAAGCTGGTGTCCGCAGCCTGGAGAGGAAGCTAGCGGCAGTCTGTAGAGCAGTGGCTGTCAAGGTTGCCGAGCACAGCGGAAAGACAACAAACAGAGGTGGACTGACTGCAGTCGAGAGAAAGGAACTATTAAAGGATCAGCTGCCTCATGATATTGATACTGCTGACCTTATCCCTCCTGAGTTACCTATTGTCATTGATGAAGTTGCTGTAGAAGATATACTAGGGGTGAGTCTGCCGTGTCATTCATTCAGAGAGTCATTATTGTTACTTTGCTGGAGTTAGTTTGAAAACTGCATTTCTAATTCAAATGTTTCATGGGAATTATTGTGTTTGTTTATCTGTGGAGGGGATGATATGTGCATATTGAGGAGAGGTTCTGATATCTATTTTGCAGCCAGCCACCTATGAGCATGAGATGGGAGAAAGGTTGAGCCAGCCTGGTGTAGTCATAGGCCTTGCATGGACCCAGGTCGGGGGAGAGATCATGTTCATTGAAGCGACCAAGATGCCTGGTGAAGGCAAGCTCCTGTTGACTGGCATGCTGGGTGACGTCATGAAGGAGTCGGCTAATCTTGCTCTCAATTGGGTGCGCAGTCATGCAGATCAGGTAAATGAAAGAACTCTGATCTTGATCCCAAATGGATGAAGTCCTCAGTCCTCGTCACTCAATCAATGTTTTCACCAGCCAGCTAAAAGTAAAATGTTCAGTCAACATACACCATTGTCAGCTGACATTTCCTGCCCCAGTTTGCTCAACTAACATGAGCTTTGCACCAATGCCAGCAATTCCTAATGTTACCTTGATATGAACTAACTGTGACAGATTACAGACTCTGATTGGGTTATCAAGCCCTGGTGTGCCACCAACATTGTTTTGTGTTAATGTTTTCAAGAACTTCCAAATCCAGTATCTTTCTTTATCATCTCAATTCCTCTCTTTGTAGCTTCAAGTTCCCCTTGCACGTCAACTGGAGAAAGTCGACATCCACATTCATTTCCCTGCTGGTTCTGTTGGCAAGGATGGACCGTCTGCTGGTGTAGCCATAGTTACTGTGCTGGTGTCATTGTTTTCTGGTCGGTTGGTGAGGTCAGATACAGCCATGACAGGAGAGGTCACACTGAGGGGACTTGTATTGCCAGTGAGTTTTGTGAAATGATCCAAGTTGTTTGAGGTGTTACACTTTCATTGCTAGCAAAAACTGAAAATAATCAGGTCAGCAGATCAGGAGGTGTTTGGGGATCATCTCAAATTGCTTGATCATTGAGAGAATCCTAAAGTAATGTTTCAGTGCTGTAGTAAATGCAGACGATAGAGATGTTAGTTTTGTTATCTTAAATATTTTCCGTCTTTTGCTCCAGGTTGGTGGAATAAAAGAGAAGGTGCTGGCAGCTCACAGGGCAGGAATAACTCGTGTGATTCTGCCAAAGAGATGTGAGAAGGATGTCAGGGAGATACCAAAAAATGTTCAGGTAATTTGAGGGATGAGATGACGTGGTCAGTAATGGTGTCGCATCCAGGAAAGAAGAAACTGGTAGAGCGGGGGCTCACTGACTTGGAATCTAAGACATTCTTATATTGCCTCCTTGAAACATTGAGGTGTGACCCTGTTCACATAATATTTTGATTAACCCATTGTTTCTTTTACTCCAATTCCAGTCGGACATAACGTTCATCTACGTGTCACGAGTGGGGCAAGTTCTACGAGCTGCCTTTGATGATAGCTTCCCAGATTTGGAAAACGATAATGGGGTGATCAGCAAGCTATGAAAGAATAGAATTATACAACCAGTCATCGGTCATTTTCTCACTTTGTTACTCTGTCATTGTGTCAATGCATAAGTTTGCATATACATGTATAGTACAGTGATGAATGAAGAATTCATAAGCCTTGTAGGGTGTTCTTAGAGTCAAAGTTGAAATCACACATTGTATGAATGCCATTGGCCAAGAATAGAAAGATGATGAATTGGGAACTGTGTTTTGTAAAGTTGTTCTCAAACTATGGTGCTAGAGGTGTAATAAATGTTAATTTATGCAGAATTGTGATAAGACAGCAGCAGTGTAAATTAGTCAATACGAATAAAATTAAATCAAAGTGAAATGTATCCCTTGTTTTTCGTTTTATTTTTCATCTCGTTTATTTTGATGCCAACTAGGGTTACCAAGGTACCAGTATGCTGTATTTCCCGTTTCATTGGATATATTCTCAGGCAATGGGAACCAAGTTACAACATTGTAGTGTTGGTGCAAACTTGTTGACATCACCATGTAGTGGTACAACCATGGAACTGACTTGTCTAACCAGTACAAACCCATTTGGATGGTACAGCCATGTCAATATGCATGGAGGACCAAGTCATCAGCAAGAGGAATTCTCATAGGACCAATCTGGTGGTAGGCCTACAACCATGGCAAATGCCATACAAGTCCAAACAAGTATTGAGACCATTTGTTACCATTGCATTGCCATGATTGTTCACTAGGAGTTGTGCAACAGGGCACTTCGCTCAAAACAACCTAGGACCACTTAACTGTTGTCTATGACCATAATCATCGAGGACCATATAACTCAAGAAATCAACTGTCCTGTTTTGCAGTGGACTGGTGCCCCAAGCCAAGGAAACCCTTTTATTGAGTATTGCTAACACTTGGATTGTCGTCATGTCAAAAGGTTCAACAACGGTGACAGCAACTGATGATAAGTACAATGTATGGGGATGTTCTAGTTCACTTGCAGAAGAAACCTTATTGAATATCATGTCTCTTATCCAATCTCCAGAGCCGGTGATAAAAGCCCATTTGCTGCATTTTCCATCCAATCTCCAGAGACAAATGGACAAGAAATAAACACATCAAGGAAGGAATTATGAATCACAGAAGTTTTATTTACACACATACTTATACATTATTTTAAGATAAACATATTACTTGTCTCAGTAAGACATTTGGACGGAATGTCAGTCACTTTTCAGACGTCCAGAAGAACAGATGCCTGCCTATCTCCTTGGGAAGAAGGTCAGACCCGGTGAACCGGTAGATGACACGATAACTGGATCATCCAGAACTTGAGGAGAATGACATCTCTGCATCATACAATCAATAGCAAGTACAATGGAACTATCACAGACATACATTCTGAAAAAACGAAGACAAGTCCACAGACCAAATATACATTCGTCTCATCAACCTTTAACATAAACATCAATGTACCCCGGTAATCATTCCTTCTGAATAAATTAATGACAATTTACTGTTATAAAAGCAACTTGCATAAAATCTCTAATCATGACTTTGTATTTACAAACAGTGTAGCATGCTGAAAGCTTGTTAACAAATGTTCTCCCCTACTCCGGGACTTTTCTTATTTTGAATAGGGATTGATTTGGACGGTTTCAGTCTACAGACTTGTTAGCATTGATGAATTAATCAACTAAAAAATCAAATAAAATGCTATGAAATGATGAGTTGTCTTATACAGTCATGTTACTGAATATCATCCATGCATCAATTCTAAAGAAAATGTCACAAAATGTATCCTTTGTCAAACACAGAGGACAAGAAGGGTCAGCCGTACTTTTCATGCCAGTTGGTTGTCCTACTCACAAGCGCAACTGCAAGTCTTGCCTGCTGTAACTGTTAGAATTGGAGGACAACCCCTCCTTCTCTTACTGTTGTCCCAAATGAATGAATATCACAATACAGATGATATTGGGCGGAGTGATCATTCTATATTTAGTGCTGAATACGTCACAGATGAAAACATGCTGGCATGCATATATATGGATACAACACAAAGTAAACATGGATAATTTGTGTCAACATCTGGAGATTTCCAAAATGAATAATCCTAACACAACCAGACATGCTCCTTTTTATTCTGAATGAAATGTTTTCTATTGCGATTAGATTGTTTCAACAGGCCATCCTTGGTTTTGACCGCTTGCTATCTGCATCTGGGTCCACGTCTTCCGGTGAGTTTTCAAGGCCATCTGAAGGAAAAATAAATTGTGGTCTTCATTAAGCAGAGAAGAGCTGGACAGCACAATCATAACCAGGAAACTTCACCATGCAGACAATAGCCAATGCCGAAATGGGGCAGGCTTATGTCAGAGGCTGATCTTGAGATGCAAGTCCACCTTGGGTACAAGCCAGAGTTGATAGTCTTCTAAGTTTGAGACTCGATATGCATGACATAAAACTTTTGAGTGAAAATAAACAGCCCTTACCTCTGCAATCTCAACCTTGCGCTCCCAACTTTTCACTTTCTTCTGCATCTCATAAAGGTTGGCCTTCTCTCCGACATAATCCATCACATCTGGCACACGGTAGTCGGTTAACTGCTGGCGTAATTTACGGTTGATTTTCTCCGCTTTGAAGCGATCCTGCAAAGTCAATTGAAAAGTCGTCAAACCCCAAAAACAACAGGTACATATGAGGACACAAAATTTATGGCAGCCTTTGACAGATGAATCTCAATGCCAACCCCATGATGCAAATAGTTATCAGCAAACACTTTAGTTCAATATTCTGCCATAAAAGATAATCTACGCATACACTCAGGCACATGCTATAAAGCAATCAACATATTGGTACTTAGTGGGTTTACATATGGTATTGGTAAATAATAGAATCACAATATCATTTTTCACGTACCTCCTCAACCAAGTGTGTCTCCGAATCTATTCTGGAGAGAAGATCATTTCTTGATGCAATTTCTGATCGCAGACGATCTGATTCCATATTCAGTGTATTAAGCTTTTTCTGAAATGGAAGAAGACAGATGAAACTGATGACCTACCTGTCCAACCTCAGTAAAAAGAGATCAAACAGTCATGACAAAGCTGGTCTGATGTTGGTCAAGCATGAACCATGCAAATTCTGTCAAACAGTAAGAAGCTGGCAGTTCTGTCAACCGATGCAAATCTTCATAACTGGGACCCACCTTGTATGTGTTGAGGACTTGTAGTGTGTTGCCAGCCATGAGTTTGAGACGCAGAAGATCTTGATTTCGTTCATCGATCTTCTCGAGATACTGACTGTTCTCAATCTTCAACTGGTTGAAATCAACTTCATGTAACACTTCACCCATCTCTTCTTTCTGAAAACACAGACAATAGGCAATGGATGAGAAAATTTAATATTCACACTTCTGAAAAGAGAAGTGAGAAGGTCAAGAACAACATAACTGATGATTGGCAGGGAAAAAACGCCTCAACACAAGTTCTGGTAGGACCATGAGAGTATTTGGGACAGAATGTACCTAAATCTAAGTCCAACAATAAGGTTATTTTGTGGGTTAGATGCCACTTTGTCCATCAAATGGTTTGTAATGGACAAAATGTGCCTCAAAAAGATATGGTAGGTAGGCTCTTTACAACAGTGGAAATGAACTTTACAACAGTCGTGAAATAGCTGGCTCAATGATCTTACCTGTTTCAGTTGTAAATGGAGTTTCTTTTTATTGACTTTGAGAGTGGAATTTTTGAGACGAAGCTTTTCAATAAGTGTGTCCTGAAAAGAGAAATATGTTTCATAAACATCAGGTTACAGGTAACTTTTCATCCCCAAGAAAAGTGACGCAGATACTCGCTTTCATGAATACAAGAAGAAGGTGCTACAACACACATACTCTTCAAAGTCAAAAGAGTACCGTATAGGATGTTCATCAACATAATCATGCCCTATTTGACTTGTAACTGAAGTCCAACAGCAAAACTGCTTTTAACACCTTGCAAAAAGTGTAAAAAAGCAAAATCTCTGACACGGGATATTATCTTCCACTTACCCTGGCTCTCAATTTATCCTCAAAATATCTTGTGACTCTCTCAGCTATGACTTTTCCTGTCCTGCTGTTGACTGCTGTTTTTAGGATGTCTCTGTCAAACTCGTAGGCCGACTTTTTGATTTCGGCCAGTCTCATTTCACTCTCTTCCATAATGGCCTGGAAGATAGAACAATAGAATATAACATGATTGATGTGATTATTCTATCCACTTATCAAAAAACACAACACACAAGTTTGGGCATACCCGATGACGATGTCGATCATGACTTGACTTAGTTTTCAACACTTGACTTAGTTTTCTACAACTAACTTACTTTGAAAACATTGCACGGAGTCGACCAGGACAATACTTACTCTATACATATCTAAAACCTTCTCTGAATCATCTTTCAGATCTTCAATTTCCTCCCTAAGTTCTTCGATCTCTCGCTGGGCAATGTCACATTTCTGCTCGGCACTGAGCCTCAGACTTTTGTCTATGTTACTGCTCCGGGACTTTGATCTCTTCCTGCCCACACTGCGGACTTCATGTGTTGACAACGACGGTGTTGCTGTGACTGCTTGATTAATCCCTGGCACATCTTTAGGTTCAACACGTTTAAGATATTTCTCAAACATTTGGGTCTCTGCAGCAAGGACTTCATTAGCTCGGCTGAAAAATAAAATTTACATGAAGTTGGACTAACTGTTGGAGTGTGGCCACATTATGATGTCATTACTCTCAAGACCCTTGGGTCAACGTGTTGTAGTGGCAGGCCTATCCTAGGCTATAAAGGTACATGTCTGATGGAGATGCTGCAACAACTAGCAAGCCTGCACTGGCTGCAGGAAGGAACTTAGGAAGCGCATTTTAATTCCTGCAATTGATTTGGCCGCTTAGACACAGTTTTGTGGCAAAACTAGCCATTCCAGCACGTCTATATCAGAATTACATGATCATACATTGTTTCTTCCAGCAATTGGTACAACTGCTCATCATTTAGATCTTGCAGTGGATCATCCTGGAGCTCATTCATGGACGTATCCACACTGATGGTTTCTGATTCCGCCATTTTGACTCTTCTGCCGTTGCTACGATACGGAGCTTGAAAATAAAAACTTTTTTGAAGCATACATTTTTACACAAAATTTGCTCTTATTCTAGATGTTGAATGTATTATAAAAGAAGATGACAGTAACATAGTGTAATAATTTTCAGTTTTTAGAATTATTTATTTATTTACCGACAGCTAGTGACATCTTTACTTGATTTTTGAACTACGAAATAGGGTGCGAGCCTCGTTTTGACGCGGCGGGACAACGACAGCCGCCATCTTGAGCTGGCCAAATTTTCGCTACATTACCGATTTAAAGGGCCCAAATAAACAATAAAGGAAGCCATATAAAAGGCCCGAAGTGACACTGTTCCCAAGATAAAAAACAAATATACCTTTAAAAAGTTATTATGAGCCAATGACCCTTGTATTTTAGGAGTAATTCTGGTCGTTGTGAGGGATATGTAGCAACTCCGACCCCCACTATCCCCCGCTGTGCATAGTACAGTGCTACCCTGTACATTGACCAAGTGTGTGGTTGTGTGTGTGTGACGCCGGCACCACCAAAACATTTTACTCTTCAAGACACTTTCGTCCATACGGTTTGGTCTTCTGCCACTGCAGAGGGCACCTGTTATGCCAGATCTCCTAAGAGGGCATATCGTCAACCTTTTCAAGACAGCTGTGATCTTTTCAACCGCCAAACTGTGGAAATCGAGCAGCTCGAAAATGCCCCTTCCCAGCCGGGCACGAGTGTATCCAGATGTGAATACACATAGACCAAGGGAATACTGGGACTACGAATCACACGTAGTTGAATGGGGGTAAGTTGTGTCCACAACGCTGTTCTGTGGTTCTGTAACTTGGTTGTTAGTTGATGATAAGAAGCCCTAAACATTCATGAATCATGTGCTTGACAATCCAAACAATATTTAACATCGCACCAGTGTTCGGAGCCAACACAAACCAATAGCCTATAGGCAAATCATACAAAAGAACACAGTCTTTTCTTTGCTGCTAGTTAGTTGTGGCCCTCCACGGCTTCCTGTGTCTGGTGTTATGACGTCATAGTTTGTGTCCAGAAGGGCCGGAGCTAACGCAATAAACAGATTATT
Source organism: Lineus longissimus (assembly GCF_910592395.1). Taxonomy (NCBI): domain Eukaryota; kingdom Metazoa; phylum Nemertea; class Pilidiophora; order Heteronemertea; family Lineidae; genus Lineus; species Lineus longissimus. The sequence continues at coordinate 1,520,724 of NC_088318.1, forward strand.
TTTCAAATATACGTAAACGTATGTATAACACTACAAAATAGATCCTTCAAATATAAGTCTCTTTCAAAACTAGAAGAGGGACAGAGGGACATTGAAAATGTTATGTCGAAACCCTTGGAAATCCAATATTGTGAGGGTCTAGCAGGAGCCCTGATCGATGAAAGTATGGCACCTCATTTGTCATAGCAGGTGGATGTTGTTTTAAGCCCCCTGTCTGGTTGAAGGACAGCCTTGCCTTCTTTTACCAAAATTAATTTCTCATTGTGAATACATTGGCTCTGATTTGAACACATGAGCCGCCATCCCTCCTTGATCCAGGAACTACAATTGATAATTCAATAATTGGCACTGACGTTGTTTACTTCTGTTTGCAAGCTGCGTTTGCATCCCCATAACAAGTTCCGTTCTGTTTTGTCTGTGCAGTACATGTTGATTGCTTTTTAGGTTAGAAAATCAATATTTCACTGATTGATGACCTGTCAGGTTGGCCCATCTGTTCACTAAAAATGACCCCACCCCACAATCTTTCCACAGTTGACGTGATAGTAATAGTTCCAACTCATTGTGTACTTAAATGTGGAGCTGTTGGTTTTCAGTGACCTCCCTGTCGGTGGGGGGGGGGGCGAAATCGGACAGGGTATTATCATTAATACTATGCAATTACATGTATGTAACCCACTTGAAGTGTTTTGGCCAAGTATGCTTCAAAATAAGGTCAAAAACACTTTGTGTTTAAATTACACATACTTTTAAAAGCACTTAAAAAAAGAAAAATGTAAAATATGGCAGCAGCACAAACCTAATTTCATGAATGGACTTATGAAAATGCTTCTTTTTCTTAATCTTATGCGACATATTTTGTCGATGCTATGAATGTGGCTAAGGCCTGTCTGCTACGCATCGGCCTATTACATGTAGAATTGGGCATACTTTGTACAGGCATCCCTCGACTGGCATTAGTGTCAATACATTAACAGTAAGTTGAAGGTGTTGTCAAACAGGTGTAATCGAAAAGCCTTGCCATATGGGAGGTGACATGTTGTACCATTTCCTGTAGGCAGCTGTCACTAGTGTCAGAACTGCACTAAACTGGCCTAACCTTAGCAGTCAATTTATTATATTCACAATCATTTGTGACACTGATAGGCAGACATTCGTGACCTGAATATCTGAATCAAACCTTAAGTTATATCAGTATGTTTATATGGACAAGTTCCATATGAATATCACCTCTTGTGGCATTTATTTAATTCAGTATTTTCTGGGTCACTGTGTTTGATAGTCATAGAAAAAGTATGTGTATGTACATATCTAGTGTACGTGTGTATTAAGTGGGCTTGGTAAGGATTTAGTGGACTCACGCCATGACTGTAGGGAGTATGCAGCAATGGTCTCATGGAGTACCTCCAAACCAGCCTCGAAGGGTGCCAGAATTCTCACTACTTCCCACAAAGACACCTGCACAAAATTGGACTGTTACCTTGAGGTAGGACTCCAACTTTAGACTGACTTGTGTATTTCTCAACCCTGTTCACGTTTGCCCAGGGTTAGACATAAGCAAAGACACTTCATGCACTTGACACTTTTGCTCAAGTGGTCGGAGGACTGGTGCCCTTTTAATTCTTGCTGCATACCAAGGCGTGGTTGTTCTGTGTATTGAGTGGTTACCATTTGTTCAAAAGGAAATTGAGAATGACTGTCTCAAGTTCATCTCTTCCTGTATCGGCACTATTGGTCTGGTTATACTACATGAACATGATCATTGTTGGAGTGTTTTAAACTACTACTGTATTGTATTGTAAAACTCATGTATGAAATTAGGTTTTATGGTCCAGCTAGGGGGCTCAAGTTTCAAAAGTGACCCTTGCTGATGGACAGTGAACACTGCCTACTTTAATGATTATGCAATGAAACAACAGTTTGGGCTCGGTGAATAGACTACTAGTCATGTTAGTTCATGTAGTATTTGGTCTCTTTTCTGACATTTTGTTCTGACAAGAATGAATCAGCCAGTGTTGGTTGGCCTCAATATTCAAACAATATTTGGAATCCAGACACAGACTCAGTCTCATCTGCAGGATTTAGTGATCAATAGCTTGAATATTTTCATGACTTGCTACGGTGATTCATGAACGGAGATCGCCCACACCTCAATCAAGGCATTCATTGCCATGCAAAGTGCATTCATGTCTTGCAATTGCAAGTTGAACTTTTCCCACACCTACATATACCTGTACGGCTGCATTTTGCTGGCTCACGGCTTCAGTGCAAACTGAATGAATGGAACTGCAGCAGCTCTCAATACCGATACTGGTTTGTTGATATATTTCAATAATACTTCAGAGAACTCTGTATTTCAAACAATGCTTACATGAAGTCCTTCTGAAGGTTCATTGATATTTCTGATGAAATTCAAATTTTTCTGCTTTTGTGTTGTTGCAATACATTTGCCTCTGGGCATTTTCCTGGTAAATAAACAATGCAATGAATTGATCTTGACAATTAGTATTCTAATAAATGAATAGAACCACCTTCAGCACGCTGATCAGGCTGTCTTTATTCAAGATATTCTTTTGTGGGTGGCTTGTTGTACATAGGGGAATGTACACACGTGTACTTGTTATGGCCATCCAGATCACATACATGTATGACAAACACAAACATAGGATACTCAATACTTATTGTTGATGGTAATTTTTCATGACATTCAGATGATTGACTCACCCAACGCTGCAGTTACGGTAGAACCTCCTGATTACAGAGGTCACAAACTCAATGAAATCTCCTCCTTCCCAGTCGTAGATCCCAACCCTGGTCACTTTGGTGTCGTGATCTATTTTCAAAAACGCTTACGATTTGTCAATTTGCTATGTTGCAGGCAGCAAGATGACTATCAGATAGTGCGGAAACTAGGGCGAGGCAAATACAGTGAGGTATTTGAAGCCATCAACATTACCAACAATGAAAAATGTGTAATTAAGATATTAAAGGTAAGGCACTGTTTGTTGTGTATTCAATGAGGCGCAAGAGGTGACGCTGGTTTTTACTAGGTTTTGCCTAAAAAAATCAATGCATGCCATTGGGAGGGGTGACTGATCAAGACTGGATTCAAGTGTTTGGTGTGGTGTGTCTTGACAGTCTTTAACCTTGGCTACTTGCCCAACGATAAACACGCTTATAAATAGAAGTAAAAAAATCTATTTGCTGTTGTCATAATTTTTACTCTTATTTGCAGCCTGTAAAAAAGAAGAAGATTAAACGTGAAATAAAAATCCTAGAGAATTTACGGGGAGGTACAAATATCATCTCATTATTAGCAGTAGTCAAAGATCCAGTGGTAAGTCAACCTCTAAAGTCAACAGTTTTCCAACAACTATTACTACTAGCAGCCTGTGAAGGCACCAAGCTGAACCACAACTCCAAGGCACCAGAACACCGCCAGAGGGAGAAAAAACTTCCGACTACCAAACACACGCTAAACAGGTCAATTCCAGCTTCAAAGTCTCCCGTATAAGATTGCCTGCTAGAGATGGGAAGACCTTGGAAAACACCACCTTAGCTTTTGAACCCTGCTCTCTTCACGTACGTCAACCCCATTCTGTGCTTGCATCTGGGTAACTTCCATTGTCTCATTTTCAGTCGAGAACACCAGCTTTGATATTTGAACACGTGAATAACACAGATTTCAAGGTGAGTTCTGGCAGCAATTCACTTGAGGTTGATTCCTTGCAGTCCGTATTTAGGAAGTCTGTCCTTCCTATTCAAATTTGTGTGGTTTCGTTTAGGTTTTAAGGTAAACTGACCCAGTCTAGCACTACTTTTAGAAATACTCATGATCTTTCTGTCTTGCTTTCAGCAATTATACCAGACACTCACAGATTATGACATTCGGTTTTACTTGTTTGAGCTTCTAAAGGCATTGGACTTTTGTCACAGTATGGGGATCATGCATCGGGATGTCAAACCACATAATGTAATGATAGATCATGAAAATAGAAAGGTATGTTCTTTTCAATTTCATTTTGCATTAAAGGATAAAGCAGACTATGCTATGACCTGATTTTTCATGCCAAAATTGCTTTTGTGAGAACCGTCGCTCAAATATATACTCCCCCGAAAACGGCACTTGAGTTGACGAGGCATTAGAACAGTATAGCCCTACTTATTTATAATGATGAACAGCTGAAGGTGTACGAGTCCTGTATTCATAGTGGTAAAGTGTGAGCCGTCAGTTTTAGTGATGATACACAGTAAACTCCCTCACAGTACCTTGCCAAGCATGTGATTTGTTAGTCAAAGTTTTGGCTGGACTTTTACATCTTGTCCTCTTTGTCTTTCAGTTACGGTTAATAGATTGGGGTTTAGCAGAATTCTATCATCCTGGCCAGGAGTACAATGTACGCGTAGCTTCACGATATTTCAAAGGTCCAGAACTTCTCTTGGATTATCAGGTAAGGCTTTGGTCTACTGTCGTCACTCAAGGACCAATTAGTTGGAATAGAAGCATGTAGAATCATATGGGATAGTGCTGTCAGAGCAGAGCAAGTTGTTGTTTTGAGAGTGCACCTGCTAGTTCACAAAGCAATAAGTGGCATTGGAGAAGCTTTTTTTGTTTCAGAAAAGTCACCTGGAGTCAGTGAAGATCAGAACTTAGTATGTCTGGTACACAAGCAACTTGCCTTAAAATGAGTTCACTTCCTGAAGAAGTTGTCCTTGTGCAGCAAACCCTAATGAGTTTCTCCGTTCCAGATGTACGACTATTCCCTGGACATGTGGAGTCTCGGCTGTATGTTCGCCAGTATGATATTTAGGAAGGAGCCCTTCTTCCATGGGCATGATAACTATGACCAAGTAAGCTGTTACTTCATGATTTTGATCATTGCTAGACATTTCTTAGTGAGCTGAGTTGGGCCCCAGATATTTTGCATTTCTGGATTCCATTGTTGGCAGGCTAACGAACAGAGAAGGAAATAATTGTGATTGATTGAAGTACCATTTAGATATTGTAATTGTTGACTGTGGCGAAGGTCACACAGTTGTTATTGATGCCTCCTCTTTTGTTCAGGCTTGGGGATAATGATTGTGTGGTTAGTAGTAAGCTAAGAACAACCTTAAAGCTTGCAAGTCAATTTCAGCAACTTCCAAATGGTGTTGCTGTTCATCGGCGCTCCAAGGTTGATTTCAGTGGGAATTTATTGTGTATAGCTATTGTTTTTGCTTAGCCAATGTGTAATGGCTAGATGTCGCTATGAATTGAACATCCTGTTTGAATTTCTGTCCTTTCTGTTTGCAGCTTGTCAGGATAGCCAAAGTGTTAGGGACCGAAGAGCTATACGAATACATAGAAAAGTACCAAATAGAACTTGATCCTAGGTTTAATGATATCTTAGGAAGGTAAGTATCTACATCGCGAGTGGCCATGTTAAAATTTGCTTCCTTTCGTTAACTGAGAAATGCATTAGAGTATTGATTGCAGTGGTTGGTTGCTCATTACTTGTGATTAGAAAAGATTCCCCTCTACAATGAGCACGATTGGTTCCTCAGTAACAGCCATTGGCAGACATTTTGAATCTTGCATCGTTTGGTTTTAGATGGACTGTTCATCATGCCAGAGGACTAAAACAAGTCTGGGAATAGTACGCCACCCTTCTGTTGCTCTTGTCTGTCATTCTCATGTGTTGTCCTTTTCAACAATGTTTCAGACATTCAAGAAAACGATGGGAACGTTTTGTTCATAGTGAAAATCAGCACCTGGTAAGTCCCGAAGCCCTGGACTTCCTGGACAAGCTATTGCGCTACGACCATGCTGAGAGGCTCACGGCAAGAGAAGCCATGGAGCACCCCTATTTCTGTAAGTACCTACTCTCTGCAAATGATAAGTGAAGTCTTTGAGTTGGTGGTATTTTGCCCATTTCTTCAAAGATTCCAGGCCATTCCATTACATTTCTATGGGCGATTGTCTTCATAGCGTTTGATGGCAGGCATGTCAGGATCAAATCCTTAGTTTGGTTGATGGAGTGAATCTGGCTGTAGGCCTGGGGTTAGCCTCCATATCTACAGTTTGGTGTAGATGTAGTGTTATGGAGACAAGACAAACTTCAGTGCTAACATTTTTTATGCTGATTTGCTTTGCATGATTCCAGAATGTTGTTCTAATTTATAATATGTCTTGATTGAGAAGTTTACTGGCATTGTTTACTATATCCTTCAGTGTTGTATAGTTCTGCTTGAAGTCACTGTTGTAGAGTTGGTTCCGGAGTTTGGGAGTTGATCACAGTTTGGGAGATATGGCTGCCCTTGAGGTATTTGACCTCGGCTTCACAGACCTTCAAGAACCCACCCTCCCCCATCCCCAGTCAAGCCAGTCGCACTATCAGGTCACAATATTATTGCACTTGACACAGCACTTGCCCGTTCTTGAAGACTTAACGTGTTCTTCGAACGGTCATTCCAGCCCCCCCCCCCCCCAAACACACTTCCCATTTCTGAGGTACACATGATCTGATGGTATGTGACAGCGATCCGTTGGTCATTTCAGATCCCATTGTGAAGGAGCAAGGCCGCATGTCGTCAATGTCCGGCCACAGTTCTAGTTCCCCAACTCCAGTGAACAACTCAGGCCAGACAGGTAAGCTTACAGGTACTGTAGTCGATGTTTTTATTTCTCTTCTTTCCCATCCCTTCCTCTCGCTACCTTCAAAAACACTATGTTCATTTTAAAGTCAACTGATATATGTCGATGCATTTCATTTCAAGCTGTGTCCTTGCAGAAGTGTACAGTACGAGTTTCCAAATCAAAGTAAACAACATAAGTAATATTGTCTGTCAATGAACTGTGTGCTTTGGCCAAAAGTAATGATAATACAACTTAGGAATGTGGTTATCCAGACCACTTTTTGTGAGGATGAATATTATTTTAGTTTCAATTGATTCCCTCTCCCTAAAATAATCTTATTTTCCAATAGATATTGTGTTGCAATATTGGTCTTGTTATGTTGTCTCTGTCTTCACTTCTTTTTACACTTTGTTGTTTAAATGATACTTATTTCACAGTCCTGAATATCTGGCATTTGGCTAAGCTAGTCTTTACCTCTCACGCAGACTTTTGTTTAAAAGCCTGGCTTGATTTTCAATATCGTATCTTGATGTCATCAAGTGAAGTCAGAGGTGCATGACAGCCTTCCACTTCAGTGCAATGAAGCAATTGAACCGGCCTTGAACTTCATCCATAATGAACATCTTGTATGACTGTATTATCTTGTTTGATATTGCAGGTCCAGGACTTACGAGCGCTGTCAATGCACAAGCCAGTTCCCCGGTCGTGCCCACCACGGTGTCGCCTTTACCAGCCAACACCACTGCACAGACCTGATGTACCGCCGCAGAACCTAGTAGAATTTCTCCAAATAAAATATAACAAATCCGATGATATTGTAACAAAATGAACTTCAAATTTTTCTAAATGAAATGATTGTAATCTCTCACTTGTTGGGTCACTGAGGGATGCTCGTCATGCGCAATGGATTGCGAGGATCAAGATGTCTCAAAGGAATTCAACAGCATTCGAGTCTGAGATTGTTCGTTTGGTTCTAAGAAAGACAATCTGTATAGGGCACATTTTGCTATGCTCACAATCTGGCAAGTAGTACGAACCAAGCAAAGAATGATATTAATTGTGTCCCTCTGTTCTCGTAAATGCTTTTTATACTTCAGTAAATCAGAAAGATATTCAGTTCCTTTCTAAAGAGAGAATTACTGTGATTTCTCACTTTGTGGCTGATGTGTACACTGGCCAGGTTGTAGATCCAGGGAAATTCAATAAGGGGGCTATGATGTTAACTTGATAGTTGAGTGTGTAGCATATTGGGTTAAAATCGGTTTTGTAGTGATGGACAACGCAGAAGAAATGGCATTGAAATGAATCTGAAGGTAGCAAGACACAAGTTTGCCGTTGAACGCATTGATACTGGACCATTTTTACAAAAAGCTAATGACGGTGTTTTGAATTGATGGCATTCAACAAATCTGGAAAATTCGAGAGAGGAGGTTTCAGTCGTCCTACAAGTTGAGTGGTAAATGTAGTCCTTTTGGGTGCTAGTAAATGCGTGGAATGAGGAGAGAGGGTACTGGTCATGCCAGCTCAAGTGCTGTGCGATTAAGCAATTTGTCGCTGTGACTGGCGACAGTGCCATGACAACATGAGGAGTGTGACCAATCACCGAACGTATTTTAAACACAATAGTGATGTTGTCGTGGCTCCAGTGCAGTTCGCAGTGATATCAATTGCTTGTTTGTCTAGCTCTTCAATTCAAATGTTTGGGGTCAAAGACCTGGTATTGTTGTCAAATAGAATGTCAGTGGATGAAATGAACTAATAAAGTGCAACATTTCATTCATTTATTGGCTTCGACTCTTTCCACTGCAGTAAGTTCCTATAAAATTGCTCCGTGCTGAAAAAGGAACATTCAGCTGCTTGCCACATTTCGAGGAACTTTCCCCCGCCTGCTAAATTGGTTTTAGAATGTTATTTAGTTGACCATAAGATATGTAAATTATTTCATGTGTATGTATTGTTCTTCCTGCCACACCATGGCCGGCATATTTTCGGTCGAAAAAAACTGGCCGTACCTGAGTAACAAGTCCTCTTTGCATCAAAAAGATGATTTGTATATTGTTGTGTGGTGTTGTGGGCGAACTTCTATATCTGAGGCAGACTACTTCACGTGTTATATTATATTATAATCTTGGATCATATTTCAATGGTGGGACTCCTGAAATTCAAACTTACTTAATGTGAGCGATGTATCCTGTGAAAGACCTCGTCCTCTGAAATAACATGATGGTGGCAACGTCATCCCAAAACTACCAAATCAAGATTTGCATTTCCACTGAGTTGATGGGTTCCTTCATGGTGATAAGCAAGTTATTTCACGCTGCATGTGTATTTGTCTTTTAAGTAGTTTCAGTTTAAAGATTATGGATGTGACTGAGACTAATCCTACATCCCTTGGGCTACTTCTTGGTATCCTTAAGAGTGTTATACATAACTTGGCACATTGCGCACTCAATGTGTTAGTAGATAGACTTCTGAAGATTGCTTCATAGGTCTTGAAATTTTGGAAAATGTTCAGAATCATTGGTAATGAGGTAATATTTTCTAAAGTGTTAACATTTGCTCTAAAGTTGTCAGGACGTGATGTTGTGTAGCTGCGCGTGTTCCCTGTTGCCTCTCATTATCGTCTGGTCAGACACGTCACTGCTGAGTAATGCCTCTGAATCCTCAATCATGCTCAAAGAAAACAATTGGTAGGAGTTGGTCATTTCTGTACGATACTTTGGCATGAAATTAATTTTACTAAATACATTTCTGAATGCACCATGGGGACTACCAGTTTTACATAGGGTGAACTACGTGTCAGTACATGAAATTATGCAAACTTCAGGTCTAATTATGTGCTTGAATTTGAAAGGGAACTTCATCCCTGAAAACAAGTCTGAAGTTTGGATAATTAAACTATTTGTTATTTTGATTAAATTGCTGTAACAAATGTGTCGGTAGTCCTACACGGGTTATTAAACTATGTCCTCTGTTATATGGTACCCTCAACTGTTGTATCAGTTCCAAGTGCTAAATTTTCATAACCTCTCTTCTTCATTGTGTAATATTTTCTTAAGTCCTTAATTTTTATCCGAGCATAGTGGTGTACTCCTTGTTTGTTTGTTTACCTTGGTCGCAGTGATTTAACTTTGTTGTGGATTTGAAGATTTAACGCATTTGGTTGATGTGAAATGACTAAAACACATCCAGTGGCTAGTCTCGTTATGAGGGATTTGCCATCATATCCCATTCCTAGTGAATGATCAATTTACCAATATTGCTTGGCAGTTCAATGCATTTAACAACCATAATGAAATCAATTATGTTAATGTAAACACGTAAGAATGAAATGAGCAGTCCTGCTATACTCCAGATGGTGACATCATTGGATTTAAGCAAATTACCTATCATGTGGTAGGTTGAAGTGGGCGATGGGTACAAAGAGTAAAATTTGATGTGGATGTTTCTGCTAGACTTGATGTTGCCTGAAATGGTTGGATGTGGTTTGTGGGAAGAATTGGTTGAAGTCCTCTGGTTTTCAGGTTTAACTCTTAAGTGAACAAGTACAACACACCTAGTGAGTGGAAGGTCACTGGTAGCCAATGGGTTTAAATTAGTGCACTTTTGACTTCTCTGTTGATAAATTTCATTGATGTCACTGAATACTTGAAGAGTTAAACTGATGCAATATCTTGGGTAAATACAGCATCTTGGTCCTCTTGGGAGTTATTTCATGCTAGATCAAGGTAGCATAATAATTATCATGTCAGCTGTCATTTATTTGGTGAACCCTGAATTAAACTTCATTTCAAACTAAGTATTTGTATTTTTGTTCTTCTGTATTGGGATGTCTGAGACAGTTCCAGTGTCCTGTGGGACCATCCAAAGAAAACGTCTTGCAGTGAACAAAAGGAGAGCAAAGTAAGACAACAGATGGGAGTCTACTCAACTTGGTCCTCTTCTATTGTATATGCCCCTTTCAAAATTTGTCCAAAACCAACCCCACCCTACTTCTGAGACCACATGTCGTTTGGGAGAATAGTGTACCAAGGATTCTTTTACGATTAGGCCGCTTTTATCCTACATGTAATACTGAACTTCCAGCGGTATTGCCTCCGTTTGGTTTCCTCCCGAATCATACCTTCAGGCTTCACCAACCATTATACGCGCCCCCTGAGGAAAACACACTTTTAAGAGATTCTTTCCTTCCCGGATATTTTCTCCTAGAACATTTCAAAGTTTTACACTGTAGAAGTAGAAAATGTCCCGCTTGAAATAGTGTGCAGCCCTATTGTAGTATTCCGACGGATCGAGTAGGTAGGCCCTACAACATAGCTTAGTATCAGGCTATGTGAGACTGATTTTGACATCCGTCAATAGGCCTAAGCCAAGGCTATACCTTCGAGATGACAGGGCATATTATTGAATCCTTGATCCCCGGACATTCTATCCTAGGACATTTCGAACAAATTCCACAGTTTTACTGCTTGCACGCACGTGCCTTGACTGACATGGATTTTGGCGGGAATGGGTCCATAAGACAATTTCATAATCAAAGCTCGTTCTGTTGCCTTGTTTCGTTATGAAGGAATTTACTACGATAAGTTTTTATGAAAGGATTTTGTCGATGAATAGCGATTTGCATTTACTATGGGTTTATGAACTCTATAATTGTACTATAACCAATCGTCTGCTAGGGCGGTATCGCCGCCGCGGCAACCTAGTTCGCGCAGAAATCAAACACACTAACTGCGCAACTTCCCGGATATTCAATTACTCCCTTCACCGTTTCCAATGACGCGCTGTAGTTCTTTTTCATTACTTGATTAAATGGCTAACGCATGATGTTATACCAAATATGCGGGCAATATGTGGTACGGTTAAATGTGTTTGATTTAATTTTCATGAATTTTACTTTGCTATTAGGTATTGTAGGAATAGTTACAGTTGTCAGTGGAGACCTATATCAATGCGCGCTGTGACGTGCCTCCTTGGCAACAACCATAGATAGATTTGTGCACAATTATTCTACACTTGACGACTTGGCATCGAAGGAGTAGGACCTCTGTCGCTTCGCTCCGCACAAAGACTCTAACTTTAGTGTGTGTTGAACAATAAAAACTCTTCAAAATGTTTAAAAATACCTTCCAGAGTGGATTCTTATCGATATTATACAGTATTGGAAGTAAACCACTGCAAATATGGGATAAACAGGTGAGTTTTTGTCCGATTTCCAACCGTTGTTCCCGAGCGACATTCCGCCATTTGTTTCATGCATGGTAACAACATGGCGGATGTGATGCCACTCAACCTCCCAATTTTGGGTGTTGTTCTCATAATCCACCATTCGAATTTCCGAAAATATGTGTCCTGCTAGTTCTATGATATCTAATGTATATGATTAATGTGAAAATTCTTGCTTTATTGTCGTATTTTATGCGTTTTATGCCTAGTAACGGCAGTGCATTTTCTGTTGACATGGACAGTTGACTTCCCAGTCTGTCAATGTAAAATGCAATTAGATATTGCAATGTATTATTTCATGTCATGTTTCTGAATGCTATAGCCTACAACAATACAATGATTCTAATGACAAAACTCAGTCAGTATTTGTTGGAGTGGTGATTGACATCATGGGATCATACATAACTGTCAAACTCGAGGAGACGGGAGACATAACGTAGACCAAAGACAGTCAACTAATGTTGGGCGATCTTGTATAGCTACGCTATGCCACTTTTTGATGGGATGTAAATGGCAATTATCATTGTGCAGAAGTGGCAATACAATATCGCACAATATCATATCGACTAATTATAATCGTCATGATCATGACTTTGATTTTGACATCTTGTGTCTGCCAACAATGTCTCATTTTTTGTTGAATTCCCACAGGCATACTTGACACTCTTGTCTTCTCCCTTCTACTTAGTTTTATATTGACTTATGTATTCTTTATATTGTGCATGTACTCAATATTATGATTGTTTTCTTTCTTCAGGTTCAAAATGGACACATAAAAAGAATAACGGACAATGACATCCAGTCGCTAGTGTTAGAAATAGTTGGAACAAATGTTAGGTAAGTTTAAAAAATGATGTTGAACCAAGTTTGATACAGAACACGAGGAGATGATGATCATGAAAGTGGTTCACATTTGGTGTTTCTCAGCATTGAATCAGTTACCAGGGGTGCCAGTGATATTTGTTTGAGTCACTCTATTTGTTCTGCTGACCGGTGTTGCAGCAACGACAATGAGTCTTGGTCATAGTATTGATTGATTTGTATTGATCATCAATTAATCCCAGTGATTAATTATTCAACATCATCCCTTAGTAGTGGTTGCTAAGCATTTACCAATCATAACTTTGGTTGCCTGTTTGAGTCTTGTTTTGATTCATGTTGTTTGTGACCACTTAAGTTGAAAACATGTTAGTTGTTTTGTTGAGTTTACTCTGCACTGTTGTTTCATTTTATCCTTTTCTAATGATGTTTTTTATAATTTTTTCAGCACAACATACATCACATGTCCAAGTGAAAAATCAAAAACATTGGCCATAAAGCTCCCTTTCCTTGTTATGATAATCAAGAATCTGAAGAAATATTTCACATTTGAAGTTCAGGTATGTATGATGATAATATAAAAAAAGAAGTTAGGAATCTGCTAGAAAAATCCTAGTCATCTAAGTTTGCTATTTGAATGATGTTGTTATGAACCTTTTAGCCTTTGTAATTGGGTACCAGGGAACCTAATTCAGACAATTATTATCAGATAGGTGAACTTTCCCATTCATGGGCATAAAACAGTCCACTAGTAAAAGTCATTCCTAGAATTCATCAGATTCTGCCTTATTTCAACATTTATGGAAAACCTCATGTATTTCTTTCTGGTTTCAGGTATTAGATGACAAGAGTGTGAGGCGACGATTCCGAGCCAGCAACTACCAAAGTACGACGAGAGTAAAGCCATTCATTTGCACAATGCCCATGAGGTTAGATGAAGGTTGGAATCAGATCCAGTTCAACTTGTCAGATTTCACACGCCGTGCATATGGTACTAACTACATTGAAACGCTCAGAGTGCAGGTAACTATCATTCAAAATTATCAAAAATGTGATCTCTCAATCTTAGACTGCGTCAAATATTCTGTGACTTTGATTGTCAATTTTACACCTGAAATGACTGAACAAATTTGTCGTTGTGTACAGTGAAAGTTATTGGAACAGATGCCTGAATGTGCAGGAAATACTGTTAAGAACAGTAGCTACAACTGGTGTTCACACTAACTTCAGCAGCCCCAATTGTGAACTAGCTAACTATCTTCCTGAAAAGCTGTCTGATTTCCAAACCATGTTGTCCTGATCTTTATCCTCTTCCCATTTCTCCTTCCAGATTCATGCCAATTGCCGCATCCGACGAGTGTACTTCTCAGATAGATTGTACTCAGAAGACGAATTACCTGCAGAATTCAAATTATATCTACCTGTACAGAAGAAGTAAAGTGTTTGTAAGCTAGTTAAAAACTTGACTTTTGATCATTTCGAACTTTGGATTTCTACTCGCAAATTTGGTGGAGAAAGAAAGTTACTTTTGTTGGATAATATTGCTGGATAGTCATCTTGTTTTGTTTCTATGATTTATGTTCTACTTTGGGATGAAGAAAACTTTCAGTGATGACATGAACGTTACCATGACAACAAGGTGGATAGTGGTATCTAAAAAAATTCTCAAGAGTTAATCGACGGATATGCACAGTTTCATGAAATCATTAAGTCATTCTCATTGTCATAAAGGGCTTCATTCATTGTCTGTAATTGTTGATGTGATACCAGCTGTGTATCCGTTTTGATAAAAACCATCGGCATCATCATCTGTAAGAAAACATTACAAACTCTACAAACATGGACAACTCTGTATATAGGTGGCACACTTTAGTGTTAGCCTTGTAATATATTTTTAGTAGTCAAGTGATATGCGAAAGATCTTAGTTCTCAAGTCATTTACACCAGACATAATCGTGCCTTGTGCTGTATGTGCGTACACTGGGTGCTGACTCTAACCTCTGCATTGCTGTGGATGTTGAAATTGCTGAATGAACTGCAAATGTTCATCCATTTTGGGGTTGTACGTGTACTATTTGCAGTGCTATGGAATGTTTACTCAAGATTGTGCTACCAAGTTTTGTGATGTGCAGGGTCTATGCCAGAGTACATTTTATGTACCACCGAAGGAGTTGAGATTCCAGATAAGCGTACCTTCAAAACAATTCCTGGCTGAAATCCAATGTGATCTTTCCATTTTAGAAAATGTACTTCTTTGTAAGCAAGTTGTTTGACATCATTACACTGCTCATAATCATAAAAATAAACCAGTTTAAACTTTTCTGACAAAAATTATTTGCTTACAAGAGTTCTTTAATATCATTGCAATGGCGTACATGTACTTTTCAATTAGGATGATGGGTGAGGGGAAATGGGGATTTCAAATTACGTTTGCAAGAAAATCTGACAGAGATGATCCTACGGTGTTAGTTTGTTCAGCAATGCAGAGGCTGGAGATTGGTTTATGATCTGGGTAAAGCTGCAATATATCCCAAAGTCTTGGCTTGGTTGGTGTGCAGATCACCGTCTGGTCTCCACACAACTTCTCCTATGAAATGCACAAGTATTTTACAGATCATGTACTGTTCGCATTTTCATAAAGCTATTTAAAATGTTGTACATAACGATTTTAATTAGTTAAAAAATAAAAAATATGTACATTTATGTTTAATTTTCTCTCCTATGTACATTCTTGGTTGGGTTATGGTGGATAATTGCCCTGTTGAAGGTCCACAATACGTGTTTTGCGGGCTGGCTCCAGACTGACCACCATATTTTGCTGCCACAGTGACCGGAGTGGCTACTATTGATGTGGATTCTCCGCTGTATGACTAATGGAAATGGCATCTACCTCTGCATTCGACTCTGCATCTTTCCCTACAATCTGCCATTACGTCCCTGAAAACCATGTAGTAATAGTTTCACCATGATCAACCCTCTTACAACTTGAGTATTACTCCACGTGCGCCCGTCAGATTACCTTGCCCTTGATGTTGGCAGTGGATGGAGGAGACTTTAGGAGTGATACTCACCGCCGATAAGTTGGCATGCACTAAGCTAGAAGGTATTGGCCTCCCTGTCCTTCCAGCTACTGATTTTGTAATCAAGGAAGCAGCTGCCAACAACCTGTTTGCAGTGGAACTGGAAGGGATCTGTTGCAAAAAAGTGTACAGTACTCGTAAATTTGATCAACTGTACTGGACATGATGGACATGACCGATTCAGCCAGGGTTCAGACTACATGTCCTGTAAACAGAGTTGGCCTTCAACCCCTGCTGGGTAAGCACTAAATTGGGATTAGTCTCCAGGGTCACGTTTAATCCTCGAGATGTTTAGGCCCTTGCTGTGCCTAATAGGTTTTTTTGTGACTAACATTGCACTTTAATTTAGCATGTTTAAAAATGAGTGTCCGGTCCCCTTGTCGAGGTAAGTAAGACCCTTAGGTGGTGTCATTCCTTCTTCTGAGACCATTATGCCCTCGCTCAGATGGTAACCAAGGGACACACAGTAAACAAACAAATAAATATGCGATCGACTGAGCCAAGTATACTGTGAATTGTTTGACCAACTTCAGAAAGGAGCATGAAAGACTTGGAGAGACTTTATTTCATCGGAAATTAATGGTGCATTGATGTGAAAAGCATCCAGCCAACCAGCTAGGCTGGACATTTCAATATTCCGAAGTGGAGACATCATGAAAGCACTTGAGGCCCCTTTCTCTGTTGCCTGTATTTGGGTTTCGATGGCAGTGGACGTGTACCTGCATGAAGAGGTATCAACTTCTTGAATGAAGGTGCATGTACATGCATGTGCACTGTCTGGAGCAGATACCAAATCAAACGGAAGCCGTTCATGCTGTTGGTAATCTTGTGTAGAGACAATTGGTCCAGAGCCTGAGATGGTAGAGACAACAGCAAAGTCTTCTACCAAATTTTGTCGATGGATAACCTATTGAAGACAATATCTCACCGATACTGTGTAATTGGGTGCTGGTAGTGATTGGGAGGAAGTGACCATGGTCCATGTTTGAAATAAGATCCTGAAACCAATCATATCAAATGCTTCCTACAATACACCAAAATTGTAACTGCCACTTAACAAACCTTGCACAGCAAGCTGACTAAGAACAGTGGACTTGTTCCAACCTCTTCCTAGTATTCAGCAAAGACAATGTCACAACCATGCACGGAATCTAGCACAGGCAACAAATCAATGATCGGGACAGTGGCTATGACACAGGCTTTACCTCACAGAGGACAATGTCACAACCAGAATCGTAGAGTTTGCTGTCACAGGAAAGAACAACATAGTATTCAGGACGCAAAGCTTTACTTCAGGTAGAGCTGCCAACAAGTCGGATTTTATGGACAATTTGAGAGGACAATGAGCAACAAGGAATCATTTCATTCACGCACTGTATTTACACATCTTTATTACAAAAAGAAACAACTTGTAATTTACACAACATGACAACAGTATTCCATCAGTTCTCAATGGGTGATATGAATAAAGACTAGCAAATGCTTTTACTCCGGTTTTGTACAGGAAGGCCTAGTGTAAATGTACATGGAGATTTAGATAAAAGCATTTGCTAGTCTTTATTCATATCACCCATTGTCATGTTCAATGCAATGAGGTATCAGAACTTAGAATAACACTGAATCCTACAAACTACATAATTACCAGCAATTTACACAGTCAGCCCCACATGTAGTCTTGAAAAAGAGATCACTTTTAGTAATGTAGTATCACATAATCACCTTTTGTACAAGTCAGAGAAGCCCAGATGTTGCAAACTCAGCAGGAGATTCTAGTTACAATTTTCTACGATGGGCGATTTCAACTGGTCATAGTACACACCCCTAGCCAAGCCCACACAACAGGAACACATCACACAACATTTCTAGAATCGGTAATACTATTATCATATATCTTTGAAGAAACTGTCTCATTATAATGTTGAATGAACAGGTTTGTTACATAGGTTGGAAATTCGAATGTATCTACAAGGAGCACACATCTGCACATAAGTCAATCAATCTCAAGATATAGTACCCGTTTTATCAGAGTGAGACACTGACATATATTACAAAGCCATTTACAGTGTGTCGTCTGCTCAAGAGTGTTCGGTAGATGTCTCAATGTTGTGTCCACTTGATTGACTTGATGTCAACACCTTCCTGTACCATCTCCCAGAGGGGGCTGGAAAATAAAGGAAATATCCCGTGGAGAAGTTGGTGATACTCCAGGTGCAAATGACTGGGGAAGTTTGTCAACGTATGGGTGCAACCTCTAACACAGTCCAAAGCTATGGCTGTCTTCAGTTTCTATCCCTCTGTCCATTCATGGGACCTCAGTTTTGGGAACACATGAATGAGGATCAAAAGTATGTAAACTGATGGTGATGACAAAAGTTTAAGCTCAATGTTTTAATTGACTCTTCAATTTCCCCAGATTGGGACAGGCAAAACAAAGAAAGATTACAAATCCTCGAATTAATATCACGTACCTCATTTCCCTCAGCTTTGTCACATATTCAATACATTTCTCTGCTGTATAGTCGATCTCCTCCTCAGTGGTGAACCGCCCAATACCAAACCTGGAAGAATAAAGGATACAACACACATCATCGCTGTAGGTCACTGAGAGCATTTCCTTGAAATCTGTGAGAGGTGATAAGTAATGTCCAATGGAGGAAACTGGAGACCCTTGAGGAAAACTACACTGGTGAATACAGTCACCTTCTCTATCACATGAGTATACCACACCGACCAAGAATTGAACCTTGGACCTCAGAGGTGACAGGCACTGATGGTTCAACTGGACCACTCAGAAAGAAAATATGAAGAACCAGTCCCTACCTAATTGATGAATGAGCCAAGTCCTCATCAGCACCAATCGCTCGTAATACATAGGATGGTTCCAGAGATGCTGAGGTACACGCACTGAAAGCAGAATTGTTTAGAAATGAACGTTGATATCAAGTGGCTGCCATCATTTGAGCTCAGCCTGTGAAGGACAAGAGGCAACCAAATGCCTGTTAATGATAATAGTCCATGACAATCCAGGGGGTGGGGTCAAAGACATCGTTGGATGTAGATTAGAGGACCCTAACCTGTCTTCAACAACATCAGTTATCATCGCTGAGAATATTATAGTTGAGGTTCCATGACAACTACTCGACAGGAGGTGATGCCAGAAATATATTAGATAATGCACTGAGACTGATGAAGCTTCTCACCTTCCAGACGATAGAGCAATGTCCTTCAAAGCCATCAGCAGACTCTCTCCCTCAACGTAAGCAAAGGAGAGATTTACACAGCCATCATATGTCTCATGGGGGTCACCATTCCGAATAACATGCGTTAACTTTGACGAAATTTTGTTGACAAGTCGATGAGAAAGATAGGAGATTCTTTTTTGGTCATACTGGAAACGAAGACAGCATGATAGTCAATTAGCTCTCAATCTCATCATGGACACTACCAACATCATGAATCAAGACAAAACTGGTACCGATAGAAAGATCTCGGAAGTGGTTATAAATGACGGAGGAGGATGAACAACGTCTTTAACTGCAGAGTGAAGGCTGAAGAAGATGAGGGCTTGTCAAGTTTCATGGAGCAATTCATCAGGACGACACTTTACAATTCTTCCATCGATGCGGACAGTAAAACTCTTCATTTACCTGCATTTCTTGCTGAGCAATCTCACAGGCTGCTCCGAGACCCACTGTAAGGTTTGTCGGGACGGTGCCACTCCTCATGCCCCTCTCCTGCCCACCTCCGCTCTGAGGAGCCTCAAGTCGAACTCGGGGTCGACGCCGCACATATAATGCTCCAATACCTATTGAGATATAAATCATTCGTTACTTTAAAGTGTGAATAGAATAGTATGGTACAAGCATTATAAACGATTTAAAGATGGAGACTGCAACTGGTTCAGTCCATGGATAGGATCTGTCCACATATTTCTGAAATGTAGGGCTGCTGTCCTATTGTCCTGTCCTGTCCTGCTGCATATCTTGGAATATGAAGACTGCCCTCCATGAGACTTTAACTGTGGACTTTCATTAACACCTTCAGCGCCGAACCACGCAGATCTACGTGGCCCAAATCCCCCTCCCCTTTGAGCTGGTTATCGGAGTCTCACGGACTTCATGAAAGAACTACGCCATCGCCATCTTTAGGGAAAAGCAGGAACTGAAAAGACCTCGTCTTTGCCCTGAAGATGGCGATGGCGTAGTTCTTTCATGAAGTCATTTACAGTTCTGAACTACGCCATCGCCATCTTCAGGGCATGGAAGGAACTGTTGTCTTTTCAGTTCCTGCCTTGCCCTGAAGATGGCGATGGCGTAGTTCTTTCATGAAGTCCACGAGACTCCGATAACCAGCTCAAAGAGGGGGGATTTGGGCAATGCAGATCTCGTGGTTCGGCGCTGAAGGTGTTAAGCAGGAAAACTACCGAAAGGTTTTTTGTGAATCTGAATGAGCTTGGTGTTAGACAGATCGATGTCTGTAAGTCTGCTTACCTTTCGGTCCATACACTTTATGCCCGCTGATTGACATGAGATCAATATTCATTTCATTGACATCCAATGGCACCTTTCCGACAGCCTGTGCAGCGTCGGTGTGGAAGAACACTTTCTTTGATCGGCAAATCCGACCTGAAATAAATCGGAAGCCAACTCAATCAAGAACGGCATTACTTGAGTCTCAAACAATTCATTTTTCTACACTTTTGGAAGAAATTACAGGATTTCTACATGTACCATCAAAACTTTCTCAGTGAGGACTTTTTTTAAGAAGTATCTTTTTTTATTTACAGATCATCAAAACAATCTGAACTTTGCATGATCTCTTTGCCTCACCTATATCAGCCACTGGTTGTTTCACTCCAATTTCATTGTTTACAAACATGATGGAAACAAGGGATGTGTCTGGTCGTAACGCAGCTTCAAACTCCTGTAACAGCAAGAGAAACAGACAACTTTAACGGTGACCTCCCAAATCAAACTTTCTACATGCAACAGGTTGGAATATGCCTTCAAAATCAATACTACAAGCAAGGGCCAATGTCGCAATATTAAATGTTCACATTTTCTCACAGAAAATAAGTTTCTGCCACATCTTACCACAATCTCATTGGCTGCTAATTCTACATACCTCCATATCGATAATACCATTTGTTTTGACAGGGAGATAGGTCACCTGAAAACCTTCAGATTCCAGGGCACGACACGAGTCCAGTACACACTTATGCTCCTGGAAAAAAGTTACCGAAAACATATTTTTTAATTCATATAGGATTTTAAATCAGTCTGTAAAAAACATCAAAGTGAAGATGACTGCTTTGTTTGGACAGCTGATAATCACAGCATTGCAATTATTAAACAATTAAGTGTGTAGTTTTACCAAGAAATAATTGGGTAACCCAGTTTGATACTTCATCTATCAACACTTACAATCTGTGTTGTGATGATATGTTTCTTTTTTGCTTTATAGAATCTGCCCACTCCTTTCACAGCGATATTATTCGACTCGGTCGCACCACTTGTGAACACAACTTCCCTTGGGTCGGCACCTATTATACTTGCAACTTGCTGCAAATTGAAAGATGGAAATCGTATAAATTTTCAATTCCAGATATCAACAGAGTGAAACAATAGTAGACTGTGGACAGGACTGGAAAAGATTATGTGTGATAAAAGCAATTATTGGTTTAGGCTCACAATACTTAAGTAAGATGATACCGACCCCACAAAGAGGCGATCTCCAAGTAAAGCGTTTCCTGCCAATGAAGACCAGTAGAATCACTCCATGTCACAATAGTTTTTTTCTTCAAATGCTCCAAGCATTTATTTCTACATTTCTTTGTTACCTCTCTTGCTTTCTCGACTGCTGCTTCACTTTCCCAACCGTATGCATGTGTCCTGGAGTGGGGATTTCCATATAAGCCAATGAAGTACGGTAGCATGGCATCCAACACTCGTGGATCCTGGAAGATAGTGAACTTCATTTCAAAATGATATCACAAAATGGAACATCTTATACAGACACCTTGTTAACGCATCACTGAGCTCAGGCAGAGCTCCACCGTACCCCTACATTGGTAAATTCAAATTCCATCTAGTTTGGGGCGAGACCACACATGATCTGCTGAAATTACACTGGGGATGATCATAGAAATAGACTTCTATTTTCCCTCTACAAAATGCTATCCATGAATAGGCTAAACCTCAATGGACGCTGGCGGACACTGTTCAGGATGACTGCAACCTTTACTTATAATGCTTATTTTAAGTCTTGAACAAGATTCATTACCATTGGCGTCGTGGCTTGAACGTCCAAGTACAAAGGCTTGATATCTCTCTTTTCAAACTTGTTATCTTCTATCCTACTTGGTGCAGTTTTAGTAGGAGCCGGAGCCTTCGCTGCAACAACAAAAAGTACAACATCTGTTATATATTATTTCTTGTGAATAGAATGAGACCCAAATGCAAATGGTGTGACCCTTTTACACCAGTTACTTGCGAGAAGCAGGGAAGAATGTGCGTAAAGGGCTTTTATTTAGATCTTGACTTTGGCAATAGGTACTATTTAACTCTATAAAACTTCCTTGTATGTAGCAAGGCTTCATCTTGTTAGGTCATTTGACCGAGAATCAAGTAGACGATGGATTGGTATGGTAGATCATCCGTCACGAGTGCGGAAGGCGATTTCCTCGGCCATCCACTATCTTGGTATTGGTTGCCATGGTTTTCCAGAGATTCCCAGAACCAGGAGAGAATTTCAAAATCTGGAATAAAAATGACCACATATCCTGATCAACGGCGTACACGTAAACTAAACGTAAGCCATATTCTATTTCGCAACCTCTCTATTTTGAAAAATAAAATAAATTATATCTTCGGCGGCTTGCCTGTTTGCCCTTGTGCCATGCCCGAATTATCGATTGACGTGGTAGCAATCGCCCTCTTAAGGATGCAGCCACATCTTTGGATGATGCAGAGTGATCCTGAACTTCTTACAGCGCTTCCGAACATCATGATAAAACCCTGATAAACACTGAAATGGCAAAACGCAAATTCAAGTTGCAAAACACTATAACGAAATCGAGGCTGCAGACAAAAATTTGTAGGCCCTACCTCACTGTGCACCCACTTACCCACTTACCCACATACCAAAACATGGAATTGAAGACCATCTGGAGGGTGAAACAGTATACATTTCGAATGAAAGTTGTTTTTTAGATAGAACTTTGTGCATATTGTTGGGCTTACTGTAAAAAAATCAATATTGTTAAAAAAAGTTCACATCTGCGTTGCCAGGCCGTTCATAAAACACGGTCTGCAACCCATTGAAAAACGACAATGTGGGTCAAGGTCATTTGGTTGTCAAACCGTGAAATAAATTATTTCGGAAACGGATGATGCGTTGTAGACATCTAAATTGCGAGAGTCTATTCATAAATACATCTCATGACTTGAAGTATATATTGTTAGATCCGATGGTTGAAATGTCGATTGATGGGTGACATGCAAATGAACACAGACAGTGTATTGCATGTTTGCTTGGGGACATGCAGTAGGCCTACATCAAATCACTAAGCCTAGTCTACACATGCTATACACTGACACCATGACATGTCTGTGTATGATGATTGATACCACCGATAGGGGGAGGGGATAAACGACATTACAGTGTTCAAACCATGGGATGTCACTTGACAATTGCACGGCATCGCAATGTCGCCATCATCATCAACCTTACCTTTTTGACGAAGTTTGTTTTGGGCACCGACCATACCAGTCATGTGTTTCACCTGGAACAAAGTTTTGTTTGAAAATACATCCCAAAACCACCCTTACATTATTTATTCATGTTCACTGAATTCTTACAAACCTTTCATTTCAGGTGCAGCTTTTGAACTTTAATCAGCACAGAGTGACGGGAGAATGCTGACCATTCAATGATTACGCCAGCAGTTTTTGCTTGGAGCAACACCTTTCTTGACATCTCTTCCCAAAGGGAACCAAGTCACAATGAATTCCCTCTTTGTACGCGATATTTCAAGAGGATTAAGCCCTGTTCTTTTTTTGTGCAGACATTTTACTGTGGGAGGACAGGTGTTTTCAAAGACTACACCACCATGGCAGATGAACAGTCACACCTTCTCAACATCCATAGGAAATCAAGTTGAATTTGGACTTCCAAAGCTTACACCTCATCATGTGACTACTGTTCTGTCCATGTTAGAGTCATCGTCTGAAGTCCGGCAACAATCAGTGAAATATTTTGAGACGAATATGCTTGCTTCAAATAGCCCAACCGAGGATCGACGTGCACAGGCCAGATGTTTGCGTACATCAGGGCATCTTTTCGGTGTGTTTGATGGTCATGGAGGCTGTGCCTGCTCTCAAGCAGTTAGTGAACGCTTATTCAACTACATCGCAGTAGCACTTTTAAATCAAAACGAGCTTGCTCGCTACCATGAAAGGATACGTGATGGAAAGGAACTAGACCTCTTGTCTTTGTATAGTACCTCTAACGATTATCAGAATGAAAGCCTGAGTGGTCTCTATCGGGGAAGCTTACATAAGTTTGTGACTGAATCATTGTCCCTGTCCAACTTGGATGACGAATTTTCTATGGACCGCACCCTTGAGGAAGCGTTTGTTCGTCTTGATGAGGATATCTCATCAGAAGCACTGCCTGGTGGAACTGGTTCTCCATTAAGTATAGAATCGCTAGAGGTGGCATTCTCTGGTAGCGTTGCTTGCGTTGCACATGTGGATGGCCCCCATCTACACATGGCTAATGTAGGTGATAGCAAAGCAGTCCTCGGGTCTTTAAATGAAGATACTGGGAGTTGGTCAGCTAAGGAATTGACCTATGAACACAATACAAACAATGTAGAAGAAGTGAAACGAATACGAGATGGACATCCTAGGAATGAAACAAGTTTTGTTCTAAAAAATGAACGTCTGCTGGGTCAGCTCGCCCCACTCCGAGCGTTTGGTGACGTGCGCTATAAATGGAAGCTGAGTGACTTAAAACGTGTAATCAAAGCTATCGATACACCCTTTGCACGCGAGTTAGTCCCACCTAATTACTACACACCACCATATTTGATCGCCAAGCCAGAAGTAACGTATCATCGTTTAACTCCCCGTGATAAGTTCATGGTCCTCGGCAGTGATGGGTTGTGGGATATGCTCACTCCAGAAAAAGTTGTAAAATTAGTTGGTGAACATATGGCTGGTAAACAAACCATTGATTCATTCAAACTGCCGCGGAAGGCTCTCTCACTCGGTCAGATCAATCACCATCTCATCAAACGTAAAGAAGGTCTAGCAAAGAAACCAGTCGATGCCAATGTGGCAACTCATCTGATCAGGAATGCATTAGGAGGGACAGTCGATGGCATTGAGCATGGTAAACTATCAGCAATGTTAACTTTTCCAGAAGATATAGTGCGGTACTATCGAGATGACATAACTGTTACTGTTGTATTCTTTGATAGCAGTTACCTTAGGACTTGCCCTGCATAATCTCTTGTAAGCTTGTAAGCCTTGTTATCTTAGGACTTACTCTTCGTAATATCTTGAGAAGTTTGAAATTGGCAAGCCTCTTTAGGACTTGCCCTGCGTAATCTCGGGAGACCAGATTGAAAGCTTGTCTTAGGATTTCAAGAAACCAGATTGAAAACTTGCAAGCCTGTTACCTTAGGACCCGATTGAAAGTTGCTGGGTTTAGCCAACTGTGTAAAAGCTTGTTTATCACCAAATGTACATTGCATTTACAATGTATCTTGTCATATTTTCTGGGTAGTGAGATTGAATAGAATGGTTTTAATCAGAATTTAATTGATCTTGTTCCAATCGTTTTTTCCTAACTGCAACAGTACTCATTGTGCTAGATATAATATTTCATCTGTGTAAGATTTTGTACATTTCATTACCTCTCTTGATAGGCCTACATGAACATGTGCACACATATTTGTGTGAATGTTGAAGCATGTAAACGACCCTAGTTTGCAAGACTGATATGATAGTCCTCTACGTAAAAAAAGTTGGGCAAGTTAACCAAGTTAATTGCACCTTTCAATTCACTTCAGCTCATACTCATAATTGACCTGACCATATCATTATCATAACACTTGCAAGATGCCTACCCATTTACATAATGGAGGCATTGCTCATGATTTTTGTGATATTAGAAATAGAATCAATCAACATTTTACTGTGATCTCATAGTTATAAAACAGTATAAGCGTCCCAAAGTCTCCGTATCAGCTGTTAAGAGGTTTGCGTCAAGAAACTGGCTAAGAATCTTTTACATTGTGTCATGCACATGTGGCAACCCATCACATCTGTCGTGCTTTGATTAGGTTATGTTGATATCAACAGCCATCTGACACTCTCTTCCTCATGAACTTTAACACATTTTGATTTGATAGTATGATATTAAGTTATCAAGATGCAAAACTTGTCTAGAGCATCTGTCGAGCTGTTCACAGTTCTTGGGTGTATGAATAGGGATTTCTAGCAGTTGGTTGGCTTTTACCCGTTTTATCTTGTATGTATTAGGTGTAGATGTCAACCAGCATTGGCTTGTTTCAGACCACAGACCATTTTTTGGATTGGACATTTGTAAAGGAAATTTGTTAGTAAATTTAATGAAGTTCTGCTGCTATTTGAGAAAATATTGTGTTCAGATCCCTCTTGTGCTATTTTCGTTGAGGGATTGCTGGTTTATCATTTGACCGAGTGTGGAGGAAAACTCCATGGCTTAGAAAACTTGTGTAAGCATTTTGACATAGCCTAGATCATGATTAAAAATTATGATAATAAAGTAATAGTATTAAATTCATGAATGTGTTTTTTGTATTGTTTAACTTCGAAGGTCCTCCTCATTCAGCAGGCATTGCAAAGGTATACTACGCATGTACAATACACAAATTAATGACCTGTGTGGTGAAAGACATGCTTCATGCTTCATTCACCAATACCACTGGGTTCTCTGGATGACCCTGACATGTGGACAAAACAACTGGAAAATGGTCACACAGTATTTAACCTGCTATGTAAGCCATTCTTATTGCTCAACAACAAACAATTCGGCCTTGATTATCCTAGGCGTCTTCATCACAGCAGAGGCCATGCATGAAAACGATGATTGTGACATTGTCTCTCTTGGACTGAAAACACTTCATACAGAAAACCATTGCAGTATAAGAAAACTTTTTCACTCCCTTGGGTTCTTGATGGGCTACTGGTAATGGTTTCTCTGTACCATAGTTTATTGTCCCTGGATAAGACTGACTTTGGTTCCATTGCAATTGCAATTTCAAGACTGGTCACTCTAAGTCTCGGTCGATCGCCTGCTGGGCTGTTGCCCAAGCTGCAAACTGCTAATCAGGCAGGAGCTTGTCTCAGATTCAGTAGACTTGAGGAGTCACACTCCCCCTTTATTTGGGGACTGGTCCAGCCAAGGTTTTAACTTCTTGGTCAAGCCTAGTCAGCACATTGATACTCCCATGTTGAGGAAAGCAATGGCCAATGTAGGGGACACGGATATGAAAGTGATAATGATGATGAGAATCGAACCATCGACCCCCAGATTATATGCCTGCCACTGATCTCCCATATATACATTGTACTCGTGCAGCCAAGGGAAGATACGAGGAGTGGCATCTTCAATAACGCTATATTTTGATGGTGGTAAATGTCATCCCCAAACTTGTGGCAGTCAACGATTGTGTTTTGGATGGCCTACTCCAGCTTAGAATATTGAGAGACCTTATGTTTGTAAATGCCTTCTCATATCGATTGCTTCTGCCATCAGGTCAAAGCAAGTTGTGACAATACTCAGATTCTTACATCTATCTAAGAGAGTAGGGTAATTCAGCAAAGGAATGAGACTCGGAATTGATAAGACTGAGACTAGATGTGGTGTTGTCCCCAATAGCCTTATTCTCACATCCATTGCTATATGAAGACATAAGTTCCGACTCCTCTGCCAAGAAAGTAGTTCAGGTTTTAATTGGAGAAGAATCGTTTTCTTCCAGCCAACACTGCAAAATAGGGATTTTCCAAACTGAAAAAACGGTCAAGGGCTGTTGCTGCTATGGCTTGTGATGACAGTAACATTTTGCCCAACATGCAATATATGCCGTTGTCCTTGGGGTTGTGACAGCTCCTGGCCGAGTTTACAGTATGTCATAACTACGTTTGTTACTCATCCAATAGGGCATATTTAAATATTTTACCAACTTTAAAAATCCAAGTAAGACCTCGATAGTTCATAAGAATTATTCTAGATCAACAATCAAAATATTTACACCTTTACAATTCATTGAACAATTTTTCATATTCACATTACAAATAGGAGGCAATACATCTGATTAAGTACATTGAAGTGCCAGCAAATATTTTACACTCAACCTCCTTGCTATTTAAAGAAATCACCATTTCTGAGAGGTGTGTAAAGTGACCTCAAAACTACAATGAAAATCATTATTCGCCTCAAACACTAACGTCAACAAGCACATTATTAACATTTGGCAATCAAAACCTGTAGAAAACATTTTAAAGTTATTCAATACATTCTGAATGTACAGGATTGACTGTACGAGGTGAACGTGAATAATAATAATTCTGAATGTAAATGTATCATCATCAATAGTACGAACAGTGTGCCTGAATAACAACAATAAACTGGCCAGGACAAGAGACATGAACAAAAACACCCCGGCTAACATCATTCAAATCCGAGGAGAGCACTGTCCATGCATATATTACAGGGGACAGAGGGCTTTGTTTTCATGTTGAGCTAACCGGAAACAACTCCCGATTGCAATGGTCAAAGAATCATTAGGGATCAAATGGCAGCCCTTTTTGGTAGCACATGTAATCTCAATTTTGCAGGATTAGATCAAAATGCATGAGCACAGTATCTTCAGGAGCATTCTTGAGGAGGAACTTTGTTCACTTCCTGTGCAAGTGTTTTAAGTCATCAGTGTTTGTTGATTTAACAAGCCTAGTCAGTCACACCCCAAAAGGTTAATAATTTTCCATGCAAAGTTATTCACTGCGAGGATTATGAAGCTGCCTGTTTACAAAGTGGAATCTGCAGTCCCTAAATGCATTTGATTCTAAAGTTAGAATGAGTTGGCCAAATATCGCTGCCAACACAAAGCAGATGAACTCACTAAGAAATCATCTCGAAAGTAAATTATTTGTACTGTCAAATTTACGGAACTACCCAGCCGAGAAATTCCTTCTCTACAGCCTGGGCCATCTCTTCATCTACGGACCCAATCGACTCGTTATACTGATCACTGTCACTGTCACTTTCCCCAACACCAATCTTGATCTTGTGGCGTCGGTCATGATTTGCATCTTCCTCGGGAACATCTTGCGAGTCCTCGGTGTCTTCTGGTGTAACAACCTGATGGCCTTTCTCATGCTGCCGCTTCCAGCCGCGTGGATACTCCCCTCCAAGACTCTCACCACTAGAAGAGTCGGAATGCTCACCACAGCTAAGCACACGCTGCCGTAATTTATTATCGATTTCGGAATCTGAACTCTCGGATGATTCGCTGCTCTCTCCGCCATCATTCCCACTGATAATGTCATCAACCTCCTTATCCATTTCCTCCAACTCCTCCATGGAGAGTGCATACATCGAAAGACTCTGACGAAATTCTCGATCAGCTTTCGATATTTTTCCCGCTGCAACATCTGCCTTTTCTTCCTCATTGTTGTCCGCCTCCATCATCTCATCATCTGCAACATCATCAACTCGCGGACGCTTCGGCCCCAAATCATCATCATCATTATCATCGGGACGCTTGCGTTTGTCTTTCGATGAGCGCACACGTCCTGGTGCTGGGCTATCCCGAGATGTGGCAGATGACTCGTCAGTCAAATGAAAGAGACTCTCCGTCACCTTCTCCCAGCGATGGTAGCAACACCACAGCCAATCAGGTGTCACAACATGAATGTGTTTTCTCTTCAATGCCTGATTAACTTTCATCGTACCAACCTTTGCTGCAACTAGATGCGTCGTCGCTGCAGGATCGTTTTTCTGGCTCGGAAAAATAATATTATCCTGTATATCCGCCCCAAGGGATTTTGCTATTTGGTATTCTTTATTTTTCTCAGGGGGAATATTCCTGGGGAAAACGCAGCTGAACACAATGTTAGCACCTTTGAGAACTTTTCGCTTCACATATGGGATAATGTTTTTCAAATCGGGTACCTCTGTCTTTCCTTTACCTTTGAATTCGTCATGCATGTTATAATATGCATTGTGAATGTTCGTCAAGATGTCCTCTAGATAAAGCAAGTAATCGTCCTCATCCTGCAATTCTAGTAAATCCATACCCGATTTCTCATTTTGATAATGTAATACAGCGCCTGTTTTCATTGCTTCGTCATTTTCAGTGTCTTTGGATGAGTTCTTTCCAGTCAAATCTGTGACTTCAGTTTTTGCATCAGCAACCAATACAGACGACGATTCCTCAGAAGAAACCATTTCCACATCACTACTAGAAACTGTTTCTATGTCACTGGTAACAATGGCCAAATCTCCACTGGCAACTGTTTCCAACACTGAATCACCAGCGGTAACCACCAGGCTACCACTGGAAACTGTTCCAGTGGTAACCACCAGGCTACCACTGGAAACTGTTCCAGCATTACCAGAGGCCACCACTGAGCTGTCACTGGGAACTACTTCACTAGTGACTACTGAATCAGATGAAGTCACATTTGAAATTTTTTCATGTTCCTTGCTAACATCTCCTTGACTGCTGCTGGACACCCCATCACCGGCAGTAACGCTTGTAACTCCCGAGTCACTGCTGCTACCCACATCATCACCCTTTACATCAGAGTCAGTTTCCATTTTAGAATCATCCTCACTAAGAGAAACTTCTTCTTTTACCGGTGGTGGCAATTCATTAGAATCGCTGTCTCCTGCTGCATTATTGCTTTCTGATTCCGATTTTAGCTCAAGATTTTGCATCGATGTCAAAGCTTTATCCTTTTCGTCAGGATTGTTTTCACCTTCTGGGTGATGTAGTACACTGTCTGCCTTGATCTCGGCACTCACATCATCAGTCTTATCCATTCCTGGTGGTGCATTGATATCAGCCGTCCCCTGGAAGAACCGATATGGCTTGACGTGGATCAAGTTTGGCGCACGGTTCCAGACATCTTCACGATCATCGATGATACAGACCATGACATCACCACATGGAAACAGCGCCCTGTAAAGGAAATAGGTTTTATCATATCTGTCAATTTTAGCAAGCACAAGTACTTGATGTTAATTGTCACAGTGAGATTGTTATACAGAAGATGCGAGGTTGAGTTACATCAGCAGATCTGTATGTACTAAGGCTGCACGTTGAGTGATTAGAAATCACAGCATCAAGCCATCACCTGCTAAGAACTTGGTTTCCCAAGAATGCGTTTTATTCAGGAGGGTTGGCAGTGTCACCTGAATCATGTGAGATCAACATGAACTACTTTTGATTATCACAAAGAACCCAATTGCTACTTACTTCAGATTAGCTGTCTTAGACTGATGATCAAAACATTCATCTCTCGACAGGATCCGATGTGAGAATAGTTTGCCCTCGGGATCCAGGTGGCGTGCTATCATATGTGCGTACATGCGAACACCAAAAGTACATATATGCAACTCGTACATGGTGGCGATCTTTTTGAGGAATTTCTCGGTACCAGGTCGGAACTTGGTGTGGTACCAGAGTTGGTTTGAGCCGTGCCAAAGTTGAAAATGAACCACATCCTGCAAAGTGAACCACAGTGATCAGCAATGAACATATTAAGAGTGATGCTTATGCTCATGCTTATGTACAAGGTGGATGCCCCCTCCCCTCCCAAACTCCAGCTTCAAAATTGCCAATCTGAATGCATAGTCGGATAGCTAATGTCTCCGATAGTATGTAACAACTCACATTGAATGAGACCGAGCAACAACCAGCCTCTAGTTATGAAGCAAACACCAAATGATGCTGCAACCCATGTTGAATGAGACAGACGTTTACCTTGAGGTTAGGTGGAATGTTATCGTTTGTCGTATGGAGCAGAGTCTGATCAAGATCAACAAGGAGAACCAGCTTCTTGGATGTCAGCAGACGCTGTTCATCAGCATGGCCAATCTCGAACGCTTCCTGAAAACAAACAAAATACAAAGTTTATGTAGTCAATTCATTTAGGACCAACTCTCCTCTTAAAACCAACTCATTGCCATGAAGCACAGATGAGAGTGCCCACCCTCAAAGATATCTGGAAAATATTGTAAATGTCCAGGCAGAGCTAAAGCTTTTTTATTTTGAAATGACCCTTTGGGTGTACAGGAGTCATCATTTTGCTTCTAAAAAACGGTGGTGTTTATCAACCAAAAATGCCCAAAATGATTTTGAGATTTTTTTGGTATTTTGGTTTTGGATTAAAAAAATATGGAAATCCGGATAATTTCCGGGGATTCTCATCTTCATGCATAATGAAGATTCTGACCATCTGAAAACCAATACTAAGGTCCAAGGACTGACTTACTGCTTCACTGACTGTGAGCTCAGGGATGCTGTGAACCATGGCAACTGATGCACTGGCAGTTTCTTTTCTGTCACCAGCACATCCAAATCTCCTGCAAAAGAAATACATACATTGAGGATTGAAAAGTTTGCATTTTGTGGCCCAAAAAAGAAATGCCCAGCCAATATTTGACACCAGTATGAAACATGTGTGACTGTGTCAAGATGCATCCCTAAGGCCAAGAGTAAGACAAAAACACCATGGACATCAATGCTTAAAGCTGAACTATCACAATTTTTTTACAGCAAAGTTGGTAGTGGTATAGATCAGATCAAACTTACTCCCTAAGATCTTCTCCACACTCAGCACACATATCTTTCATGACAACGGGGTGATCACATCCTTTTATTTTGATCAGTGGTGTCCTGTAAAGAATAAGGAGAAATAGGGCATTTTTATTTTTATTACAATTATTTTCTGAACTAGATTAAAATAAAAATACATACTACACATTTCACAACAGAAAGACAGAATAATAAGCACAGGCACACGAAAATAAGTGCTCAGTTAGGCGCCCCCCCCCCCCCCCCGTCACGGACACTATGCATTGCCATTGACGCCGTTGTCAGTGGGGACTGGGGGTATGTTTGTCAATGTCAGTCAAGTTGGGAGCTAGTGAGCTCTTATTTTCATGTGCCTGTGCTGGCAGAGCATCAGGCAAAAAACTGGTCAATGACCACAGTAAAAAAACTGACAGTTCAGCTTTAATTCATCTGGCACTGACCCAAAACAGATTGTTTCTCCTTCAGAAATAAGCAGCTCTTCCACAAGGCCTATCTCCTGGGATTTCAATTTCTGGATGCTCTCTTCATTTCCATGTGAATAAAGAGCAAGTAAGGATCCTTTTGCAATCCGGTAACCCTTTTTTATCTTCCATTTGAGAAGCTTTGCGGGTTCGGATTCAGGAAATAAAATCGTGCAACCTGCACTTGCCGCCATGATGGCTAATAGAGGCAGAAAATGGAAAGGACGGCTTTGATTGGTTATGATTTGTGATACACCACAAACGCGTTAAAATTTGATACCAAATTATAAAAATCTGAGAAGTAAAAGACAATTTGTTTGATTCTAAAAATAATGAAATAATAATATCAAATTTGATCTTTATATTTGAATAGTTTCATGCTATGATATTGGGGAAAAGTGTGAAGGAGGATTTGTAGTTTGCGGTACATCATTTAATGAAAACTTGCGGCCAGTTCAAAACAAATACATTGCGACAAATTTTCTGTCAACAGGTTTTACCAAATTTAGACGTTATGAATCCATTATTGAGCCCTGTGATTCGGTTCAAGTAAAATAAAATTAATCCAAGGTACCATTTCAGTCGATTGTGAGACCATTGTTTGTGTAGAAATATCAAATATTTGTTGATGTTTTTTGTGGTAACACAAGAAATGTACATCACTACATGATACATGTAGATGTACATGTTGTAGTGTACTGTAAACCAGGCAATACACATGCAAATATACTGTGTAGGGGCCCTAGACGGTTTTGGTGCGGTTTTATACATAGGCTTTTACATGTATTGTATTGTAAGATATAGCCATTATAGGCCATTGACATTGTTCAGGCGCTGCTCAACCGGCTAAATAAAATAGTGCTGATCAGTGATGCATTTCACTTCATTCAAACAAAGTCAGAGGGGCACCAATATTTGTCACAATCACATTAACTATTCGCCACCTGGAAGCTTGTACCAACAACTTGGTTTTTGTAAATTGTAGGGCTTGCACATTCTTTCCTCTACCTGACGATGTCGTCCAGCCAGGTCACTCCAGAGTCTCAAGTTCTGAAGCCACAGACCAGGTCAGCTGGAAGATCTTCAAGACGTTACACACCTTATCATAAGACACCCAAGTCGCGACCTCTCCGTGGTAAGATACATTGGCTTCTTTTGATTGACTGCATGATAGTGGTCACTGACAAAGGTTCCCAAAGGAACTGTATCCCTTTTTGTCAGTGTATGCTTAATTAGGATTCTCTCGCTAAAAAGTATAATTAGTGTGGTGGCAAGGCAGACTTTATCCTTTATGTACCTGTGGTTTGGCATTGTGCATTTTTTTACCATTTGAATAGTACTTTTACTCTATACACACTTTGTTTCAATGTTTCAGTGGCTATGATTCTGAACTTCTAATCATGAACCATGACTGAATAATCGTTATGTGTTATACCTTTTTTCCACTTTTAGTGACCCCGAGGGGTGTCCCTAGGACAGCAGCTGGAGAGGAAGATTCAGCTGCAGCTGGTACAACTCCTGTTTCAGGGACTGCCAGAAGACGAGGTGAAGCTTCAACCACAACTGGTACAGTTCCTCAAATTAAAGCGGATCTGAATGGTGAGATACTGTAGTGTTAAACTTGTCTCCTGTGACAAACTTTCTTCAAACTCTTCCTGATTGGAAAGCTCTGTTGTTGTGTTATATTTTTGTTTCACTTATTGTTTGTTGTTGGTGAACTCTGATTTACTCAATCTAAAAAGATTTGACATGCATGAGAATCTGATAGAGATTTATGACTGGTATCCAGTCTGTGTTCAAAAAGTAAGGCATGGGTTGTCCAGTAACAAGGGTCTGGATTATGAATCCACTTTACCTAACATGTTAACAAACATGTGTAGTGTGGAACCTCCCTTAGTGGACACCTTTCTATCAAGACCACCCTCTCTATCGAGGACACTAGTCTTGAACCCAAGTTGGTTACCATTCAATTTGCCCTCTAACCAGGACACCTCTATCAAGGCCAGTGCTTGTTATTCCTGAGGGTGTCCTTGATATAGAGGTTATACTTCATATCTCTGTGATCCCTTGGTTGCTGAGTTCATCTCGTTCTGGTTTCAGCCATCCTCAACAAGACATGGCGAGTGTATAGAGCTTCACCTCTCTATGATTTCTCTTCTACACCAGCAAAGTTGAAGAAGTATTCAAGATTCCTTTCCGCACATATGGAAGCAGTACGTAAAAATGATCTCATTCAACTTTCTACCGGGTATAGAAGGTGTAAGGTGCAGAAACCTTGAATATGTAGCTTCTCGATTGTCCTTCTTCTGTGTTCTCAATCTTCCATTGACCATCCTGCTCTGGTGATGAGGGATCGAGTGTTGTCGTCTATCATTATCTGTCCTGATCACCTTAAAATGGTCCTCAAGGGTGGTTCCGGGTGGCCAGAACCCCTCAACTCATGGCATTTCTAAGAATTCAAGATTTTGTGCTATGATGTAAAGATTATGAAAAGGCGGTATCCAAATCTGAAGTGTTTTTACTTGTTTATGAAGAAGATAACATGTTGAGTTTGTGTGTGGAGACACTGTGTCCTTACAATAGTCCTATGAGACAACCCCTCCTCCCAAATAGTGTTGTTGCTATGCACAGTGTTCTTTGTTTGTTTCAGGAGTCCATGAAAGGATTTGCTGTTGGAGTTGAGGCAGACATTGCCAAGAATGCCACTATCAGTGTGTTCAAAGGTCTTCAGGTGAACCAGGCAGATCCTGAATCTCTTCATATCACAGTCAAAGGCAAACCAAAGCCGGGCAAAAAAGGTAAACTTGTTGTCATTTGATACCATAAAGAATTGATAAAGACTAGTATTTTGAGGGCCTTACTTTTGAGTTGCTTATACTGTAACCCTTGTGAATGCAAATCCATATTCACAACTTAAATCAAACATTGTATTGACAAAATTGTCATATTTCATCTCTGTCTGCATATTTGCAATTTCTTTTCAGAGTTGCCTCTTGTTTTGGAAGCATTCCTACTGTCTGTGAGTATAGACCGTGATGCTAGGAGATTCGTGAAGGAGGAGTTCACATACTATCCTATCTTATTGGTAAAAGGTGCTAAATCTCTAACGGGATATCTGTGTGCATTCTTGGAGGTGAGTGAACATCACATTGTGTCCAGGTCTTCTTCCAAGGTTTACTTTGAAGGGACACCATTCTTGAGATGCCTGCCATGGTGAAGTGGCGAATGACTAAATTTCTTTTGGTTTTTCCAGTTATGAATACCTAGTTTTAGATTTTTATTTTGGTAAACCTGGATGTATACAAAGTTTTTGCTGTTAATATTATCAAGTTTTTTTCTCGATTCAATGCCGAATGTTGAAAGAACTCTGTCTTTTGTTTTCAGACAGAGTTCGACTGCTACATTAAAGAAATGGAGTTCTCATCTATGAACCTCGGATGGATGATAGCCATGTGGTCTGGATTCGTGCCGGACAGAACAAGAAAACCTGTGCAGCTTGTATTCAAAGTGCCAGACGTCTGCGAAGGCTTGAGTCAGATTTCAGTTACTATTGATGCCCAAGACTGCAAGGACCTGTGGGATTGGTAGCTCCAAGTTTAATTCTTTGCAACTCGTCAAATGACCTGTACATATTTGTTTTGGCATTTTTTTGTGCAACTCCAAATAAAACATCGGTGTTGAGGCATTATTGGTGTCAACAAGTATGAATTAAACTCATCTATACTTGGTGTCATATTTTGATGAGATGGTAATCAGCTTCCAAAGTACTTGGTACCTGGTCGACCAGTTGGAGGACTACCCCTGAGACCGTTGAGTACCAACTCAAAATAGTCCCCCCCCTTCTTAAATTTATTAGTCTCTAGGCTCACCATGCTTTTCCTTTCAGTATCTGTGAAGAAAATGCTGAAGAGTTCCATGAAGAGCAGGTCGTTGCTTTTATGAAGAGTCTGGAAAGTCATTTTTATCAACATTTTAAAATCAATTTAGCTGTAAGTATTAGTCACAGCCCTCAGTCTGTGAATGCATTGTCACCACCAGAAACTTCAGATTCTGAGACATTGTCATAATCAGGAAGCTCTCAGCCAGACCAGAAACCTCTGACTCTCGAGTTTCTCTTCAATAATATCCTGTTCAAGTTATGCATTCTCAACTTTCCCTCGCTGACCAACGACAGGACGGTTAGGTTGTTAATGATTATCACAGAAGCATTCCAGCAGCATTCTTTCACATGGTAATATCGCATCAGATCACATGTCTCCTGATGAATTGATATTCACAACAATCGGCATTTGAACCAAACACAACTGAATAAATTGCCTCATTATTTCGTTTCAGAAACTCACTCTATCACAGACTGCTACTGCAATCGCTTTGGCTGGAACAGAGGGGAAAGTAAAGGTAATTTTGAATCTTCTTTACTTTTGCAGTCCAAAAGAAACTGCTTATCAGAGATTTGGTCTTGACCTATTCTGTAGACTCGAGATGACCTCATCCAGACTACTCTGAGAAGTTGTAACTTTTAGTGTAGCATATATTTCCTAGTTGCATAGTCTTTGTTACAATAATCAAAAGTATGGATTTTCTTTACAGATCTTTTCGATGACACACCTGAAGACAGTGTTACAATTCCTCACACAGTTGTCATGGGAACGATTTATGGATGCTGTCATGAAGAGCTACTGAACAGTTTACATCAAGTGCCAT
This sequence comes from Lineus longissimus, assembly GCF_910592395.1. Lineage (NCBI taxonomy): Eukaryota > Metazoa > Nemertea > Pilidiophora > Heteronemertea > Lineidae > Lineus > Lineus longissimus. Next base: position 1,558,506 of record NC_088318.1, read on the forward strand.
GTTACTCTATGTTGGAAGGATTTCTCTCACCCATCTGATTCAGCCGATGGGCCATGGATTTACGTACCATATCACAAATGGAAGTTATGGACATTGTGAAACGGACTGAATCAAGTCTGTGTATGATTGATAGTTTTCTTCTACCATTCATGATGCACAAATCATTTGGATGTATGTTTTGTGAACAGTTCAATATCATTCACAACATGACTTTTTACTGGGCACTATCATGTTTTGTCCTGTCTTATTTTCAAGCCGAAGTCACGGTTATGACAAGGACATGCAACACATGAACGATGACATGTGACAATGTGATCCCATGAAAGCCAGCCTTACTGGTTTCAAATCCAAGTGGTACCAACGATTGAGGTTTACTTGTTAGTTTAGTTGTGAGAAGACTGGTGCCTTATTAAATGTCTTATTAAATGTCTTTTTAAATTTTTAAGTTACCTTGAACATGGCAACTATAACTGAAAAGTATTTTAGTATTGACAGAGGTTTTTTTAAAATTCAGCCCTTATGAGAATATTTCTGTACATGTATGCACTGCAGTGAACCAAAAATATATAAGGCAATTGTATATTATAGACTGTAACATAGGATGTAATTAGACTTTTATTGCAATTATGGTTCAAATATGTAAATAAAAATCTATGATCACAAATCTTTCACTTAGATTTTAGAACATTTGCCAGAATGGCAACAGCAACAATATAGACATGTAAATAGCCTCCTGTCCCAATGACTTTTTCGTCTAAATTCTTGTCACAACCTGTCCTACGAAAAGTTGGTCACAACCTTTCCCATTGATCACATAGTGCATGTAATCAAAACCTTTTTCATAGACAATTGGCCACAATCTGTCCACTTCTCAAGTCACATCCTGGGACATTGACGACAGTGGGTTTCTTGGGATGTGCATACTGTGACACAAATGACCATCTGAATTGAAACATTACACTGACAAACTCTCAACAAGAATTGGCCGACTTGAAAGAAGGTGACAAAGAGACAATGTACAAATCCAAGGCTATCTTTATATTCTTATATTCCTTGCTTCACGCTTCAAAATGGATCACAATCGGCCCATAAAGCTCGTGAAAAGTTGAACCATCCCTTTGTCCACCGTGTCAATTATTAATGACATCATTCCAACAGTGATACAATACAATAATTCTCAGAATATGAACTGTCTTTCATTAAAAAGTTGCCATTCACAATAATTTCTTTGGTGAAAACTTTTCTGAACAGAGTCTTCCGCAGTCACATAAGATGTAAATAATCTCAACATCATAATATTTCTGTGAGATTTTTAGCCCAGTCTGGGATCGGAACGTTATGTTTCTTTAAAGTCTCATGTGGATTTGGTAGATCGTCCTGTGAATATACACCACCATATATTCTCATGCCAGTTAGAGGATCCATCCTGCGGCCAAGTTGAAAGACGACTTCTCCGACTTCATGGGTAACTCCAGCTCGGATTGGTTCTGAGAGTTGTTTGATGAGAACAAGGTCACCAGGTTCACACTCTTCCTTGATGTCGTCTGCCCAGAAGTGAGATCTTTTATTGAAATACTGAAAGGGAAAATCAGACTTGAATTGAATATGCAGATGCACCACAGAAGCATGTCCAGTGGGACCAAGAAATAGAAATGGAAGTTGAGTAACCATCATCAAAATAACCAAGGTTATTTACCATCTTCAAATAATCGTCCAAAACCATACTGATTGTGCGAACTTTAATTGTTCTCTTGTTCTCTTGTCCTATGTGCTTCAGCACTTGTCCCACTAACAGTATAGACTTTGACTTTGGCAGCTTGATCGGCATTTTTAAACAGAATCTCTGAAAAATTTATCAAGTTAAAAAAATAAAGGGTAGTTTTTGGGACGAATTCCACATCGGCCGTGGCTGCGATCTTCCACTGTTGTGGTTGTCGGTGGTTGATTGCATATGGCCCGTTTTTACACGCTTCGCACGGTCTTCAAGTGTCACAATAATATTATGATTGCCGTTAGGTGTGAAGAAAGTCAGTGGACAGTTATTCATAACTCTTGTTTATACAGGGATTGTGGGATAACTGTCCACTGAATTTCTTCACACGCTAATTAAAATAGTGCAATTAAATTGAACGAAAGATAACGACCATGTGATGTCACAGTATTGTCATTGCTGTAAAATGGTCAAGGGCCGTTGCGGTTAATGACGGTAGCAGCTGCCAATGGCAGTATTCATGTTCGGTTTAACAGCTCATGAATGAGTTTTCAGCATGTCAGATGATATTTTCAGTTTTTCAGTTCCCTAATTTTTAGTCTACAGGCCTAGGCAGGAACCAAGTAGGTCAAAAGTTACGCAAAGTCACCGATATTCTCCGCCTCTCCATATTTTGTATATGACGATGGAGTAAAAAAAGCCTGAATCTCATGTCGGCCTGCGTGCTATTACCGCGACGTCGTGGTTGGCTGTCTCGTATGAAATAACGCCAGTGGAGGTCTTTCATGTGATAATGTGCCATGCGCCTTATGCGTCACATACAGTATTAAAGAGAGCACTCGTCTCTCAGATCTAACACTTTCTGGAAAATTTTTGTATCAGTTACCTCTGTCTCCGGTTTTACAGCACACCCCTTGGGTCGATCGACGTTGATCGATTGATGATTTCCCTGCGTGAGCGAAGATACGGTTTATGATTTGGAGTCTGACTGGATGCTACTGACTGAGGACAATAATAAGGAAATATAAGGCTCATGTGGTTGGATAAGAAACATTAAAAACAATTCCGAGGTTGGAGATACCTAAAATAATATTGCTTCATCATCATTGCGCAGACACATTCAGGACGTTTTTGTTAACCGAGACAATTGGATTCTAAAGCTAGGAGCAGTTGTGATGGGGCCTTTGGAGACCGGGCCCTTGTCATGCGCGACGGATGCTTCGTGCGCTCACCAGATAAAAAGCGACTTGACATATTTCACGACTATCCCATTAGTCTTTTACGTGATATTTCTAATCGTCGTCGTACTTGGTTGTGCCGTCTTTATCGGGACTGTCGTCAAAAATAAAACCTTCCATGTGGGGCGCTGGTATCTGTTGGCCAACTTGTCCTTCTGCGATATCTTATTCTCAGTCGTGGTGGTGAGTTTTGAAGTTGGTCGTCTGGTGATGGCAGCGATGCCAGAGAACTATGAAAACTTCTGCCGAGTGAAAGCAACGGCGTATGGCATAACCTTCGTCTCGTCTATGCTGAGTGTCAGCATGGCACTGACGGAACATTTTCTTGCCATCACTTTCCCAGACTTCCACAAGCTACATGTAACGATCTCCAACACATTGATGATGCTCTTTCTCGCCTGGTTGTTTGCTATATGTTTCACCGTCGCTGCCGAGATTCTTCTATTCGATCCGTTCACGAATCCCGTCGAAATGGTGTGCGTCCATGAAGTATACTTCTGTCCAACATTCATCAACATCGTTTGGGCCTCATTTACTGTGGTAGCAGTCTCCACGGTGATAACATACATCGGATGCCTGCTTGTCGACAAGAAGAAGTCGGCAGCAGTTACGCCAGGCCGGCCAACGGAACCTGTCGCAGCAGAAGGAAGAAACAACTCCCGATCGCCACTTGGAGTCCGATTCTACGCATCAAGGTCCGCGATCAGGGAACCGTCCTCCATGGTGCGACCTGTCAGTGCTGATGCATCGGTTATAGCAATTAACGCAACTGCTGATGTAATCTGCGAAGTAATCCCCCTTGCACAGAAAAGGGAGGCACTAGATGAGGCCACCTTGGCCCTTGGAATGGTCGCCGCAAGCCATCTGATCGTCTGGTTCGCTGTCGGTATGATATTCTACATGACGTCATTGCAGTTGGAGAAGGAGACGAATATTGCCAGGAATATCATAATCCTGATGAGCTCTTCCGTCCATCCGCTGGTCTACTATATCCGAGTGCAAGAGTTTCATCATGCGGTCAGGGACATCCTCATTCCTCACCGGTGGCAGAGACAACCCACCCAACAATCGGATTGAGACTCTTCAAGAATATGCTCCCAAGCAGCTGTATTTCCTTCATTGGAGACACTTTCACAAACCGAGCTGCAGCGCCACAGAAACCGCTGCGTCCGGAGTGTAGGGTGAAAGTTGCATAGAATATGTCATCCATGAAATGCCGTCTGTGTCGCAGCCAGTACATAAGCTTTTGGTTTGATTGTGATCATCCATGGTCTTATGCTCACTTTGAGAGTAGCCGAGGTGTATAAAATACATGGATTGATAAGATGCAAAAACCTTGGTGGTCAAGATGGGTTGTGATACACAAAATTAACAATTCTGGTTATGGTCACCATGATGATACTGGCGTGGTCTTGAGACGAGGTGTTTGTTCAACTATAGAGGATATGGGCCTGGATGATTATTACGTAACAATGTTGGGCACAGTGTGGTTGACATTTATTCAAAAGAAAAAAGACAATACGAAATATCAAATTTAATTTTTTTACGGAAACTTCTGCCTGAGGTTTGTTGTGGGGATGCTGTGAACGCGGTCAGGAGCGGTGTGACAGTGAAATATCTTGAGTGTTTCTGCCCTCTCAGTGTTTGCCTCACTGTTGGGTGTAGGTACGGTTCTCTATGCCCCCACTGTCCAATTAGGGCTCACTCACGATTCACACTGATGATGTGGAACAACCAGAATGTTACACAAGTTTACGCGCATTTTCCATTTCCAAGACCTCAGATCATTGGCCTCAGTGCGAAAGCTGGAATTAACACTACATGTATATATTGTAATAAACGAATTACCACACGTACGTTTGTATCCATAGTTGCAAAGCTGTAACGCGAATGATTTCATGGCTGACAACCTAGTGGGGGCCGATTCCGTAATGGTGGGAAAGATTACGCTTTGAGTGTGGGACTCTCCCTGCAATTTACTGCTTAATGAATCGTGCTAAACATATTAAAACTAAGTTTTCTTGGTCTCTGTTGCGCATAAACGGATTCCTTTGAATCTAGAGTCATGAAGTGCGGAATTACGAGATTCTTTTGGTTCCGACTTGTCCGCCTTCCTCTTTCCCCTACAATCACCCAGACCCCCCCTTCCTCCGCCACCTCCCCAACCAACATCAAGATGGGCGTGTCAATGGCACCCACTAAATTCTCAGTCCGAGAGTTCCTGAAAGTGTTTAAGTTCGCTTTGAAAACACAGTTTTTGATCTCGGATAATTTTGGAGCACTTTTGGATATTTCTTCTATTGTTTCTCTCTGTTCTTGAACAAGATTTTCATTTGCTTTCAAGAACTGAAAACAATCAATCAACTTGTCGTCTGCTAAATTGACGCCATCTTTGAAAAAACAACCAAGGAGTTTATTCCACGCCTGCGTGGCAACGTCTTCAGTCTCCATCATTTCCTCCACCATTTTACACTTTGACTCATAATCCTCGTGTATTTGACTGACCTGTCTCAAAAGTTCGTCTGCGTCCTGATCGATCTTTCTTTTTCGTATTTCGGCAGCAGATTTGATTGAGTCTCTCAAATACCCAAAATGGTCTTGCACCAACTTTTTTTTTCGTTCATGCCTTTGCGTCAGTTTTTCAAAGTCCTCAATGAAACCTTCTATAGTCAGTTTTAGCCTATTCACTTGGGTTTGCATATAAGTCAATGTCTGTGTCAAAGGAGTGATGCTGTGACCGTCATGATGACGTATGCATAAGAGACATATTGTGCAATCACAATGTTCGCACCAATGGGAAAACTGTGTCCCAGGATGTCTGTAGCAATGAGACGGATCGTCTCGAGGAACGAGACGGAACTCGTCAAAAAAGTTTCCTTCGCGAAGTTCCGTCAGGGTGAAGATTCTGTGTCGTCTCCCACCCACACCATGCTTGTCTGCACACACATCGCAAAGGTAAACGCCACAATCCAGGCAGCGACTTGTACCATCGGCGCGGAGATCGTCATTACAACATTCCCCACAGACGACAGGCGCTTGTCTCTCCTGCCCATTCCTGATTATATCAAATCTCATGAAATATGGCGGAAAATGCTGATCCCGCCTCGTCGACTGGAACAGAATACGCCTCTGGCAAACAGGACAGTTTGAGTTGAAGGAGATATTCCCGCCTTCTGTCTCCGAAGACATCTCCTCCACTTCGTAACACTCGTCACATGTCCGATGACGGCACGTCCTATAGACGTTTAGTTCCGCTGCTGTGACGAAACCACACCTCTCGCACTTAACCTCCACGGATCTATCCATCAGGTGTCAACGGACTTGATATACTTTGTTGCCAGAAAACCAATTTCCTAAATGTGACAGGGCATCCACCGACATCATCATCTCTCTGGCTGTAAGTCTGTCGACGCCTTTAAAGAAACAGAGGAAGGTATAAGGTACGTGCCGGGGTGTGAAGTCGTCCTCGGGGTCAATGGGACAACTCAACTCGAGGCATCAGTAAAGATGTCCCGGGATACTTGAGTAAATCATAGAATGGCAGTTACGCTGTTTTGTCTTAGGCAGGTATGTTTGTCGAGAGTCAATGATTAGGTGACATTAATTGATAAAAGGATATATCACGAGTGGGCACAGCAATCGATATACATGTATAATCAATAAAGCGAAGATGACTCTCATTGTTTGTTTTTTATGACAACAAACTTAGACAAGAGTTGTCAGCTAAGATCATGAGAAAATGGGACATGGTTAGTAACCGGTGTAATAGTTCTAAGTTGTCAGGACATAGTGTCCCGAGGACAAATGATTCTATTATACGTTTTTAATCTCTGCGGAATTGAAGGACATGAGTCTCAATGGAATTATACTAATCCGTCGCCACACAATAGAGACGCTTCACCGGCCTGATTTAAAATAAACTTTGTCGTCAATTCCTCCTATCCTTTGATTTTATTCGGTGCATATGTTAAGTTATGTAAGGATTGTACATGCCGTTAGCAGTCTGGTGTGTTACACTAACTTCGAAAGAGTTTTCAAGAAAAATAATAGTTTCCACTCAAGACGACTCTTATCAGTTGAAATAAACAAAGTGACATTTGAATTTTTCTTCAAGTGGTCCTTAAAGAAGAATTTTGGCGTCAAGCCATTCCCGTGGGCGATGAACTTGGTCAATGTCCAAATTAGTCTTTGTTGGTAGGAAGTGCGCGTGACCAAGGTTAAGGAGATTCGCCGAAATACTTTTTATGCATCGTTTGAAGTGTTTAAAAGATCTTCCCGATAACTTGTTTATTTGATAACCGTCGAAATTTGCGGAGAGAGTTTTGTTTGTGGTCCCCAGGATTGAGCGAGTGTCTCCTGGTATTCGAACTGTCCTCCGCAAAGAACTAATCAACAGCCCTGACCGGAGATCGGAGACGCTTGGGGGACCAACCGTAGAGACGTACTCAACCAGCTGATAAAAGACATTAGGAGAATAAGTGGCGAAAACTTGCTTTTGTTTCGAAGGATGATAGCAATAAGAATTGGTTGTACACTGACAGAGCATGCTAACGCAGACGACGAGAATAGCACATATCAATGATGCCGGTGTAGCAGTCTTAAATGGCCCCCGGGAAACTGTTTCAACCCCTATTGTATTGTGACGGATAAAAACATTGTCCTATAAGGACTCGAGACCTTCAAATCCTGGTCTCTGTCTAACACACAGACCCAGATCATTGGTCTCCACAGGGACAATGGTACTAGGCCGCTAGTTGTGATGGTCCTTGGATTCGCTCTAAACATTTACAGACTAAGTCAATTTTATCATCAGTACAATACAGCCATTACATGACCAACGGCACTGTGTTCCCTAAAATCTGCCAGTTTGCTCACACTGAATTGCACCAAATACAGCGCTGCAAGGGACAGCAATTTTGCTCCTTTCGATGCTGCTGTCGTAACGCCGAAGACAAATGCCGGCAATTCGTCCTTACAGTGGCAGTAATTGTTACAAGTATCCTCCAGTCTTACCTACCTGCCTCTGCCAACAGAATTACGCGATGATAATTCACATCCACTTTCCGAATATGGTAGCTAGATTGTCCCAAGTTTGAGAGCCCTCATAATATCATGATTTATTACCGAATGCTTTGGCTAATCTGCTGTTTCTGCCTGAAATATTGCAATACAAGAATCGGAATGTCCCTTGAAACTACTGACATTTGATAAGCTGTCCCTATTTCTATTTTGGGTATGTGTTGGGTGTGAGCCAACTAGGTCTTCACCATACTTATTTTGATTGTGACTGGTCTCAATTGGCACAACCACTCAAAGCCTGTCCACGGACAGCCAATCGCATCGCCTCGCTGGTGGTGACTGACATGCATCTTCGGTCTCCGTTCTCCACAGGGACAGAAGTTTTCGTTCACTGTTGAGTTAACATAGAGAATGACATCCAAGGCCTATTCACCGTTCTTATTAACAATAGTTGTCAGTGGTACAGTGACCACAAAACAGCCTCTCTATTAAAGGGAGACTATAGGCAGGAGCAGTGGGGTTATATTGGCCATCTTTAGGTGACTAATATGCACAGTGAGGGCCCTGGGTCACGTTAAGATTCATCTCTTCATATATTCGTTGTACAAGCGTGAATAGTTGTTAGTCACAAACACACATGGGGTATTACATTAGAAGAAGTGAAATCTTTGTTTTATCAGTGACTCATAGTTGTGATGTCTTATACAGGAACTGTGGTGATACTATGGCTTCTATGACATGCAATCTGGTAAGGGAAGACTAGGCTGTGCAATTGTCTTCACAGCTCTTGTAGAAAGTGTAAATGTTTCATGAAATATTTGGTCTTCTCAGTGATTGTCCAGCATCCAAGGGTTCCACTGCCACCTACGCCCAATGAGGACATGTAAAGCAAGAACATGGACATCCAAGGAAAGGACTTGACCCATGATCACCATGATCACTCTCCATTAAGCAGCCAGCCTGTGAAGCGTTCCATATGCGATACAAATGTCGGGAATGTTGAGGCGAACCTTGCGACCAGAACAGGATAAAATACTTCAGTCTCTCTCAAGGTTCCTCCCTTGATCACAGCAAGGGCCGTATCGGACGGAGTCGCAATCGGGACAAATGCTTCATTTTTACCCAACTTTGATTCACGGAAGAACTTTATTGCATTATCGGTAGCTGAAACAAATGAAAACACTTGTAGGCGTTGAAATCTTCGCGTGAAACATAATGTAGAACACTTCGGTATCCCCAAGAGTTTGTTCTGGAGTAGCTTACGTGAGGATCAATTGCACATCAGAATAATTGGCCTCAATGGTGTATTGGCCTGATATGTAGGTCTTCAGGTTGGAGAAGTCATCACAACCTACTTATTATTATAACCTGGACCTGACCTAGCCCTGGCATTGGCACCAGCAAGTTTAGTTTAGGTCCACAATGAATATGAACACCCACTTCTAACCAAACCATTTAGTGCTGTACTTACATATAAGACCAATGGTGCACCTGGTAATAGATGCTGGCGACTTGCGGCTGAGAAGCTCCATCTGGAGGTTACCAAAGAAACCATTTATCGCATACTTTGTTGAGCCATAAGTTGCAAGCAGGGGAAAGTTGACAACTCCTGAAACAGAAGTTAAAGAATTTCGGACTAGAACTACACAACGAGGCAACCCCTGACTGTTAAACTAAAGGTCAGCAACTCTGGCCAATTGAAAAAACTGAAAAAGACTTCCATGTCAAACCTACCTGTCACTGATGACATCACAATCACGCGTCCAGCAGCCTTTTCAATAATTGGCATGGCGTATGAGTACATTCGGACGTAAGAGAAGAAGTTGACCTTGAATACACGCTCATGGAGGGTGATGTTGTCCGATGAGCCTGTCCACTCGTTAGGTGCTACAGGAAGGATGTGATTGAGAACAAGGACATCAATGCCACCAAATTTGTCCACTGCAAACTGAAAGAAAGAGACATTGAGATTAGGACATTCATGTGACAACCATTTGGTTCACTATCTCGAACAAAAATTAGTCCTCCCACAAGGTGTCTCCAGAGAAAACGTCAAGAGCCAGTTCTGCCATGAGGTGTTTCCAAAGACAATTAGTTTCAAGAGCTAGTCCTGCCTCAATGTGTTTTATTATATATTTCAGGGTCACCAGTCACATCTCCAAAGGTAGTCAGTCTTGAGAGCTAACACATAAGGTGTCTTCAAAGACAATGCCCCAAAAGGTCCAAAGCGATTCGAGCAAAAGACGTTCTACTCTTCTACTTACATCTACAACCTTTTTAGTCTCCTCCATTCTCTCCATATCAGCAGTTACATAATGAAACGAGCTGCCAAGACCTTTGCCAAACTCTTTACAGTTTTTCACAACCTGCTGCAGCTTTTTCTCAGTCCTTGCAGTCACAACAACACTAGCTCCCATTCTGGCATAATGATATGCTATTTGTTCACCAATGCCAGTAGACGCACCAGTCACTATCACATGCTTGCCTTTCACCATAGCTGGAAATGATCAAACACGTGAATGAAACAAAGTTAGATGCTGGAAAATTCCAACTGAATTGTGTGGTAAGATGTCATTTTGGTCTCAATTTTGCCAAAAAGGGTTTTTATGGTGACATTTTGTTTGTAATGTTACTTGGGTCCAAGCTAAAATCAATCTGGTCTCCCTACTGATTACTGAAGGTACAGTTTAGCATCATCAGTATTCATAGGGCAAAAATGTATAAAATCCGGACATCTATGCCCAAGGGTGAACCCCAGATCCTTTGCTTGGAATAGATTGTCATATCTCCTCATGCACTTACTAGGGTCAAAACGATCATACCAATGGTACGCCACATAGAGCACTTACCAGGGTCAAAACGATCATACCAACGGTACGCCACAGAGCACTTACCAGGGTCAAAACGATCATACCAACGGTACGCCACAGAGCACTTACCAGGGTCAAAACGATCATACCAACGGTACGCCACAGAGCACTTACCAGGGTCAAAACGATCATACCAACGGTACGCCACAGAGCACTTACCAGGGTCAAAACGATCATACCAACGGTACGCCACAGAGCACTTACCAGGGTCAAAACGATCATACCAACGGTACGCCACATAGAGCACTAAGAGGACTAAACTAATTTTCACCAACATCTTTAGAGAGTGTTCAACTGAAAATCAAAAAGGAAAGGTTAATCGAACCGGTTTAGTCTTTAGCCCTTTAGCACCCAGTTATCTGGAATGGGGGGGGTGTATTAGCAAAATCCTGATCTCAGGGCAGAAACAGGTGAATGTCAGCAGTGCAAAATGCCTTTTAAGCCTTCCTTAGGTTTCTTTATGTCAGCACTGACAGGTTTAGCAACATTAACGAGATCAACTAAGAAATTAAACGGTAAATCAACAAATTTAATTTAGAAGATTAAAACAGTTTTCATAACACACATTCGTGAAAGATTTTATGACAGCAGTACCAAAAACTAAGGGGTCCTCTCAAGACAGCTGAAGAAGTATCTGAAATTATATTGAAATTGCGAGGTCAAGATAACGGAAAGGTTAGCATTTTTTACTCGGGTGGTAAATTATTTTTACAATCCTTTTGCTTATAAAGCTTAAACCAGGTCGGTAGCGCGAGCGCAGAGGCAAACAAACGACAAGCCGAGGCGTTCATCGTATTCAACTTTTGAAAGGGCCCCCAGTATGGTCGATACTATATCCAATCCGCGTTAGCAGGTCATGTGATCTTTGAGATCTCGCCATTGATAATAAACCATATCTTTGAGGATAGGTTTCATTAAGGATATAGTCAACTGAGACATTAACACCTTCAGCGCCGAACCTCGCAGATCCCCCTCCCCTTTGAGCTGGTAATCGGAGTCTCATGGACTTCATGAAAGAACTACGCCATTGCCATCTTCAGGGCAAGGTAGGAACTGAAAAGACAAGAAAAAGGTCCTTTCAGTTCCACCCTTGCCCTGAAGATGGCGATGGCGTAGTTCTTTCATGAAGTCATTTAAAGTTCTGAACTACGCCATCGCTATCTTCAGGGCATCGTAGGAACTGAAAATACCGTTTGGTTTCAATAAGGACATAGTCAACTGAGACATTAACACCTTCAGCGCCGAAATTAGCAGATCCCCCCTCCCCTTTGAGCTGGTTATCGGAGTCTCATGGACTTCATGAAAGAACTACGCCATCGCCATCTTCAGGGCAAGGTAGGAACTGAAAAGACAAGAAAAAGGTCCTTTCAGTTCCTCTCTTGCCCTGAAGATGGCGATGGCGTAGTTCTTTCATGAAGTCATTTAAAGTTCTGAACTACGCCATCGCTATCTTCAGGGCATCGTAGGAACTGAAAATACCGTTTGGTTTCAATAAGGACATAGTCAACTGAGACATTAACACCTTCAGCGCCGAAATTAGCAGATCCCCCCTCCCCTTTGAGCTGGTTATCGGAGTCTCATGGACTTCATGAAAGAACTACGCCATCGCCATCTTCAGGGCAAGGTAGGAACTGAAAAGACAAGAAAAAAAGGTCCTTTCAGTTCCTCTCTTGCCCTGAAGATGGCGATGGCGTAGTTCTTTCATGAAGTCATTTAAAGTTCTGAACTACGCCATCGCTATCTTCAGGGCATCGTAGGAACTGAAAATACCGTTTGGTTTCAATAAGGACATAGTCAACTGAGATATTAACACCTTCAGTGCCGAACCTCGCAGATCCCCCTCCCCTTTGAGCTGGTTATCGGAGTCTCATGGACTTCATGAAAGAACTACGCCATCGCCATCTTCAGGGCAAGGTAAGAACTGAAAAGACAAGAAAAAGGTCCTTTCAGTTCCTCTCTTGCCCTGAAGATGGCGATGGCGTAGTTCTTTCGTGAAGTCATTTAAAGTTCTGAACTACGCCATCGCTATCTTCAGGGCATCGTAGGAACTGAAAATACCGTTTGGTTTCAATAAGGACATAGTCAACTGAGACATTAACACCTTCAGTGCCGAACCTCGCAGATCCCCCTCCCCTTTGAGCTGGTTATCGGAGTCTCATGGACTTCATGAAAGAACTACGCCATCGCCATCTTCAGGGCAAGGTAGGAACTGAAAAGACAAGAAATGGTCTTTTCAGTTCCTCTCTTGGCCTGAAGATGGCGATGGCGTAGTTCTTTCATGAAGTCATTTAAAGTTCTGAACTGAACTACGCCATCGCTATCTTCATGGCACGGTAGGAACTGAAAATACCGTTTGGTTTCAATAAGGACATAGTCAACTGAGACATTAACACCTTCAGCGCCGAACCTCGCAGATCCCCCCTCCCCTTTGAGCTGGTTATCGGAGTCTCATGGACTTCATGAAAGAACTACGCCATCGCCATCTTCAGGGCAAGGTAGGAACTGAAAAGACAAGAAATGGTCTTCTCAGTTCCTCTCTTGGCCTGGAGATGGCGATGGCGTAGTTCTTTCATGAAGTCATTTAAAGTTCTGAACTACGCCATCGCTATCTTCAGGGCATCGTTGGAACTGAAAATACCGTTTGGTTTCAATAAGGACATAGTCAACTGAGACATTAACACCTTCAGTGCCGAACCTCGCAGATCCCCCCTCCCCTTTGAGCTGGTTATCGGAGTCTCATGGACTTCATGAAATAACTACGCCATCGCCATCTTCAGGGCATGGTAGAAACTGAAAAGACAAGAAAATACCGTTTGATCTTTTCAGTTCCTCCCTTGCCCGGAAGATGGCAATGGCGTAGTTCTTTCATGAAGTCCATGAGACTCCGCTAACTGGTCTTCAACTTGCGGGCAACATCAGCTTTATACCTGCGGGCAAAGTTCTTCGGTGAATTCTTATTTGGATTGGTATTAGGCCTACTTCTTTCTCAGCGTTTGGTTGGCACTGTGTCATGATCCAGAGAGTATTCCTCCTCCAAGGCAAGGCACAAATGGAATTGATAGGCCAAGTGATTCCATCCTCAGCCAATACTTAAGTAAATCTAACAACAAAGAATTTATCAAAAACACTGTCAATATTTATTGTCTTGTATTATCATATACAACATCCATGATGTTTTACACTGACCAACTGTCAAAAGAGACAAACACAACTTTCATTCCAGGCAGAGTCGACATCAACAGTATTCGTGATAATAAATTAAGTTCTCAACTGAATCCAAGCTTAGCGGACCTTCCTTATTCAGTAAATTTGGATGCATTTATTGTCAGGAAAAGCTCCAAAGATTGAAACCACCTACAAGATGAGCTGTATGGTGTGCAGTTGTTGGTACACAAGCGTTTATCGTTGCTAAGTCAAATAAAGGTACTAGGCTCTAACTCACCACCATTGCAATTTCTGAGTTTTAGAAGCTCTGATAAAACATAATGTAGCATTTTCCACACTGAAGTTACCCATTATATTCAGGAGATTTTAGGGGAATAAGCAAGGAAATATAGCAAATACCCATGAGGTTTAAGACCCAAGCCTAATGATACACTATAGCATCTTCTCTGCATAAAATGTTGGCAGGTTTGACAGTCGGCGCAGCAGATAAATCAAGACTAAAGCTAAATGCACTAGTTTTCTAAGCAGCCAAATAAAACATGATCTACGCCCCAAGTTGCCACAAGTCTAGCTTGTGCTAAGACATCTATAAAATACACACGCCAATAACGTTAAACTAAACATCTAAGTATGAAATAAGATTATAGATAACATAGTATTAGATAAAATAAAAAAATCTGTTTAATCCGACTACTGTGTTATAAAGTCTTGAAAGGGCATGAGTTAAAATTGCTTGTTATAGTAGAAAATTGATTAGTTGTCAGACTATTTTGTAGCTAACAAACAAAAGCGAGGTTTCTTCTGCTTTTGCTAGTTTTGAGAGCTGACAATAAAACTTAGCAGGGTGATCTTCGTAATTGCATTCAGCAACAACCAATTCTTATCGGCAAACATTATAACAGAGTAGATGGAGTCCACATGGATTAAGTTCCTGGCAGTGCAACACTGCCCCAGTGAGTGGCTCTGTACCGTGCATGTCTGAAACACATTTCTAAAGTGTCTAAAAAAACATTTTTTAAATATCATACAATAATACTGGTAACCGTAGTAATGGATTGACTCATGTCAGACATTTCATTATGAGTTGGAAGTTACTTGAGAGATTGGAACAAAAGAAACTTTGCCGAAGATAGTGATGGATATTGTTACTAATACTTGACCTAGTTATTGTTACAATAATTTTGGCAGTCGGTAGTCACAAGTTGTGCTTCAGATGGCACATGTATTAAATCTAATCTACCGCAGATGAAAATGCTCTCAATGCTATAAAAGCATTGGAAGGCCATTGCCATAGTAAAATTGTAAATGCATGCTCATATTATACAACTGATACAGATAAAAATATGCTCTTGATATGTGAATATGCAAATGGCAAATAAACCATGATCTTTCGCGGAGTTTTATATTCCATGCTACAACAGATCCCTTGATCAAGTCACATGTTCAAGTTCAAAGGTCAACCACTTGGCACAACAGTCAACAGGTAAACCTACAACCCATATCTTAATATAATGACTCTCCACCCCCTCAAAAAATTAAATATTGAAGCATAATGTGTTCACTCAATCTTTTGATGAGGACAATTTCACAGAAATGCACAACCATATTTTTTCATCATTGATTTCCAAACATTCTTCATACCACTATTTACATTGTAGAGCCCAGCTCCTGTCTTTCATATCATTTCTTAAATATACACAGTGGGGAATTCAATAAATATTAGGTTCTCCCATAAAATAGTCAACTGCTAAATACAGCAAATATACAAATTTTAGGTTCAGGTAAATCTTCTCAAGAATATTTTCCATACTAAAGAGTAATTACTCCCTATTTTCTAGTGTTTAGGTGCTAGACAGACATCATGTCTAAGGAGACATGGCATGGTTATCTTCAGCATTCAGATCCCTTCTTAAAAGCAATCTGGAGTCTACCATCCCCAAGATGAAGCAAGCCTTTTTACAAGCGAAACAAGTGGCAATAAAGCGAAAGCGAAATTTTGTAACCCATTCAGTAGCCACAGAGGACAGAGAGGACCAAAACTTTTTCAAGTTCATATACAGTAAAGCTAACCCTTCTATTGCGCGTCTATTCACAATTCTTGTGTATGTGAATAGCAAACAATGGAAGCATCCCGAGCTTTCAGAGGTATTGCATCTGTTGATTACTCTGCAACCAAGTCCAAGATGGCTCAGTAAAGTCCAAAACTTGAGGGTCAAGATGCAATGGGAGGTGGACAGCTTCTCCCCACCTTACCTCACAGTTTACTATCTCTGATGCACACCTAGACAGCTCAGCTACGATCCTAACCTTAATGTATTTGACTGTGGAACTGAAGGAGCGATACGCCACCACAAAGAGTAAAAAGACTGCCACCATGGGATGAACCGTGGGCACAGACGGGACAAGACTTTAGCTGCCACCTTTGATCCGATACATAGAAATGCTAAACCAGCCCTAGGCCTTTACACCAAACATAATAGACTTCACCACAAAAAAATCTGTTTTGCTTAACTTACGAGTTGAATGGAGAGGATTGTAAAATGGACGCATGGATTTGGAATGTCGAGAATTTGGACGGTTTGTTTTGAGCAAAACATTTACAAAAGATTTTATCGGAGAAGGTAAATTAGGAACGACTTCTTCCCGGTGTATATCAGATAAGGTTTTTGGGAACGTCTCCAGCCGGTATAATCATCCCAGAAAAATAGTTCCACTGGGAGAGAAGCCAAAATGTAAAAAAATACTTTGTAACGATTGTACATATTTCACACCGGACTGGAATTCTTATACATTTTAAAATATTGAGTACTGTGTTACATCCTCCATGCTTCATGAAATCAAACATATCATTAGCATATCTCCAAAGTTGTTTGAACATATCTTTAACCCTCTGATGTCCTCAACAGAGCTGAAGTGACTTCATGACTTCAACTTGTTTACATATGAGCAATCGTCCTGGGTCAGATGACCCATCCAGTCTTTCCGTCTGCCCCAATCACGGGACACAACTTGTCTCTTCCCCTTTCTTTATGAATTGTTCATGTTTTTGGTGAGATTTTCGGTGATAAGGCTCTTGGTGAGAGTGATCGAAGACGTTCTAACTGCATAGATAGGGAGCGCACTTTATCGGACCAGTATTCGCTGCTCTGCTGGAGTTGGATGGATAACTGAAAAGAAGAGGAAACACATGAATTTCTGTCTTGTCAAGTCTCTGGTCAACAGAGGTAGTTCTTCAAAGGTACAGTAACTGGCCTATTGAGGAGAATGTATTCCTCACACAAGATGAGGTCAATGCCAGATATTCGGCACCTCTAAAGAACCTAGCAGGAGTCAATACTGCATCTTCACCTCATAGATATCTCCTTCAATTGACTAGGCTCGTCATCGACTGGCCTTGACTCCGACCCGGACCTACCTCTCCTACTCTCTGTATCCAGTAAGATTTGTCCAACGATGAAGGGTCATTCACACCAGACTCCTCCATAGCATTCGTAATCACAGACCGCAGCTAAAATGAATAGACGAAATTGTTTAAAATGTCTTCCAACTATCAAAACTTTTCAGAGCAATCAAGAAACTGATCTAAAGTATATTTTCTAGTTTATTCAAAATTTCTATATTTTGATGATTCGTAAAAATTTCCGAAATTTTTTTTTTACTGATTATGAAAATTCTTGACAATGATATTTTGTTTTTCTCCTGTAAGGCCTAAGACAGAAAGTGAGGCCCTTACCTTCTCCGATTCTAAGCCTTTGGTTGGTGACCTTGAGCCATCAGACGCCTCCTGAGACAACAACAAACAGGCAGACGATATAGTAAACAATGCAGACAGACGATGAGACTAATGACAATAGAGAGCATGATCAAGGTTCATGACTACATGGAGAGCACTATGGTCAACCATTTTCAATACAACAGCAAAGTTTTGGGTCAAACTTCTTAAAAGCCAAATGTTCTACAGGAGTATAAATTCACCCTGATGGAGTAACAAATTTAAAACATGGTATCCAGTGTGATTTGTTTTTGCCCTTTGTATCTGTATGGTTCACCAAAGTTGATAGAAAGCTAACATGCACAGCTACAAAATGCAAAACGTTTCAAACTCGGTAGGTATTCTATAAGTTTCATGGGTATCGCTACTGCCCGAGTGGCATCTGATGTGAAAAGCTGACAAATCTAATGTCTCAAGAGTAACGTTTTGACTAAGACTAAGAGGTTGAGACTGAGGAAATGAGTTACATCAGAACAGAAGAAGGCTAAACTGAAGTAACTGTAGCGCAACTACACCACAATACATAACACAAAGGATAGGCTGAAATATAAACTTGACCACTTATTGATTTGGTGACAAAAAATGTCCTATTTAAACCATTATTTCCACACAGAGTCATTATCCTATTCACTCAATTAATCCTGTTCTAAATGAAATGTACCATTTCCCCTGTGACAATTCAGTAGACAACAATGGAATCAGGCCAGGCTTACTTTTAGAATAGAGGCCTCAACCTGTTTACTGAACCCAGCATGGTAATAAACATGGACTGACTCCATAGCGACCCACTGAAGCAGGACAACTCACAATGCTTCATTTCTCCCATAAATCACCACGCTAAGGCCTCAGAGACATGATTTCATAGGACATTTTTTGAGACACCCCAAACAAGTTCATCAACGCAAACCTACCACATCTCTTCCTTGGTCCAGCAGCAGCTGATAAGCCCGTGATTCCATCTGACTCTTCAAGCTTTTAATCAGTTCTTCCTTGCTCTCGAGCTGTAGCTGTAGACTCTGTCGCTGTGCTGTCTCTCGCTCAAGCTCGGCCCGTGAACGCATGTTGTCTTTCTGTAGCGCACTCAGTTGCTGGTTTAAATGCTGAACATTGCTGACGTTAAGTGTTAAACGTTGATGGAGATCTTCAATGGTGGCAAGTTTGTCTTTTAGTTCGTAATCTTGCTCGTTTCTGAAAGTGACATAAACATACTTGAGTGAAGGTATTTTTGCTGCCCACTTTGTCTTTGGTCAGAAGTAGAGAACCCATTCTATGAAAACAATGACGATAAATTCCCCTTGATGGGTTATCAGTCATAAGATATTTTTGAACAAACAGTAGATTGAAACAATGACTCCCACTTGAACTCGGTACGGCTGATGGCTGAAGAGCCTCGTATGATGAAAGAGTGATGACGACAAATCTGTGAGTTGAAGTTCGCAAGTGGGATATTACGACGGCCACACAGCTGGAACCCTGTTCAAATACTCAGAAACTATGGTGAGGTTCCACATAGCCAACCTTTGAATAGTTCCTCTCGGTACAATAAGAATCTTGTGCTGGCTACTTACTCATGCTCCTCCAGTCTGTTCTTGAGCTGATTGAGCAGCATCTGCTGATGAGACGAGTGACTCTGAAGTGCCTTCAGCTTCTCTGAATCGATCCTGCGGTCATCCAACTCATTCTTAAACCGGTTGTTCTGCTTCTGGAGAGTGGCCACTTGGTCCATTAAATGCTCTTTCTCTGTGGTCAACGCCATGATGGCTTTGCTCTGATCCCGGATTTTGGTTCCCAACTTTTCATTTGCTTGCCTGTGGAATATGAGAATACAGGATACATAAATCAGTGACTTGGATACTGAACACGATTGACGGTGACGAATAATTTGCAAGAGAAGAAACAAGGTGTGTTAAAGAGCCAATGTGAAGGTGTTCCCCAGGACAACAAAGAGGCCAAGTCAATATCATCAACTGAGCATGTGTGTTAAGTTCACTGGCTGAGCATGTTGAGTACCCGTAAATGAACTGTGAAGTGGACATCTGAGATCAGGCAGGGTCAGGTGATTCCCAAGTGGCTGGATAACTGAAGCGTCTTCCACTACTGCCCCATTCTGGAAATAAGAACTAACAATTCACTTACTTTTGCTCGTGAACCCACGTATTGACATTCTGCACGACCATCTCACTTTCACGGTGAAGGCGGTCACCGTTGCATCTTGCCTCATCCAGAGCTACCCGCAGATTCTGCATCTCTTCAGCTGCATTGTGGTACTTCTGTTTCTGCAACTCAATTTCGTCTTTGAGGCGGTCGCTCTGGAATAGTCAAATTGGATTCAAAATTTTTTCAAAAATAAAAGCATTTTTTGAAAATGGTCACGATCTTCATTTGGCCAACACCAAAAAAATCTGAGTCATAACAAAAACTGATGTTTCATGATGAAATTTGCCACTGCTGTCTCCTATTAACAACATGTTAAGACAACTGGGGGAAGGTCCCATCACTTGCGAGTCAAAAGCAGGCTTGTAACTTACATCTTCAATTCTGTTCCTGTATTTCTCCTGCAACGAGTTCAACTCCACTTTCATCAGCATGACTTCCTCCTCTCGTATCGAGAGCTCCTGGAGACTCTGCTTGTGACGATTCTGAGCACTGACAATCTCCTCCTGCAGGCCGTGGAGCCGGTCTTCATAGATGTGAAGCTCATCTTCAGATGCCCGGTTCAAGTCTTGCACTTTTTTCAGCTCTGACCGTAATTTTCTCATCTTGTCCTCATACGCTGCAATCTTAAAGTCACATATGGACATAAGGATGTTGCTCCAACAGACACTTAAGACTTAACCATGAGCTAATTTCTGGATGTCCACAGTGGCCAATCACAATGAATATACATCTACAACCTACACAGGCAGAAGTTCCCCTCATAGAAGTTTTTAAAAAGTTTTCAAACTTAAGCTGGACCAAACGTTCAAATCCAAATGACTTAAACTTACCTCTTCAGCCATAGAGTTGTTTTGTTGCTGAATCCGTGATAACTCTGATCTCTGAGTGGCCACCTGTTTGGAGCGCTCAGACAACTGCTCCATGGCCTCCTTGTGGTGGCCTTGCACTGTGCTCAGTTGAACCTTCAGGTCCTGTACTGCCTGATGCTTGGCTTGAAGCTGGAAACAATAAAGATGTCAACTGATTGAAGAGACCGGAGCAGAACCGCACTGAGCCAGGGGCTGTTTGAATGAGTTCGATGAAGATCAACCTGTCTGATCTTGGATGAGCTGAATGAAGTAGACACATACATTTCACCTGAAATTGAGAAGTGCAGTCTTTGACGATACATACCTCAGCGTGTGTTTGTTTATACATGTCCTGGCTTTTAGCGATGTCTCCCTGGAGCTGGACCAAAGTCTCCTCATATCTCTCCACCTCCTGCGCGTGATGTTCACTCTGCTTCTGTGCCGTGACGAGGTTCATCTTAGCGACACGCAACTGACCATCTCGATCGGCTAAGTCTTCCTTCAGTGATCGCATCTTCTGTTGCATGATCTCGATCTCTTCTCGGAGGGCAAGACATTGGTCTTCTCGGTCCTTCAGCTGAGAGAAACAAGGCAATGGAAAGTGTGACAATACTTAAACTAACTGCTAAGCCAATACTTAGCGTCTTGTAAAACTCAAGGAGACCGGTGGTGTACTGGTTAGGGTCCAGACTCTCAATCCCAAGCCTGTTCTGGCTACTGCTTAGTTCATCACAGGTCGAGCACAAATGAGCACTGCAAGAGCAGCTTCTTGAAACCTGGAATGCTTCTTTGGTTTATGATCACGACAGCTGTTGAGAAGACCTATGTGACAGACCGTTGTCATCAAAATGTGGTACATAAAACCTGACGTCATTATGACGATGAAAGCAGTCACTGCTCTCTTCAATATGACATTTATTAACATACACTTACCTTACTAGACAACTCTCTGACCTGTTTCTGATATTGGTCAATATCACTCTGGAGTTCCCCGACAAGTTTCTTACTCTGCACCAGCTGTTTGCTGACGTCTTGTTGTCGATTGCGCTCAGCACGGAGTTCAGTCTGGAGCTGCGTCAGGAGGAGATCCTGCTGCTCAACCTGAAAGAGGAAACGAGAAAAGATGATGATTTGTGATTTTCTTAAAAAGAAATAATCCATCAAACCATGCCACTCCACAATTTGAGGTCACTAGACACTACGGCCACTGAGCGAAACTGTAGATTGGGTTCAACATCAAACTTTCCCTGAATGGGATTCTTGCTAACAGGTTCTTTATCTTTTCATCTCATGATAGGTGAAGTATCTTGCCCAAGCACTAATACCACGACCAGTTAACGTACCTGATCAGACAGCATCTTTTCCTGTTGCTTAGCACCATCAAGCTCCACCTCTAATTTATGCGCCTGCTGTTTGTACGCCAGGCCCTCCTGCACTGCATTGTGGGTCTCCTCCTTCGTACTAATCAGATCCTTGCGCAGTTTATCGATCAGTGACTTCTGTGTTGCGAGCTCATCTTCAGCGCTCTCCAATCGTTCTTTCAATGTTTTGATTTCCGTCTGCGCCTTCCTGTTCGTCTGCTCGTGCCGTACGACGTCTGTCACGCTGTTGCTGAGTTGTTCCTGTGTTGTCATTAGGCTCTGCTCCATTAGCATGAGTTTCTCCTCATGGTGGGCGAGCTAAGGGTAAAAGAAAGTGGATGAAACCACATGATAATCCCTTACAAACTGGACAAAATCTGTGCACAATCAAAAAGTACACAAAAGAGTACATCAAACATGTAGGTTCAAATCCATCATAGAAGATAACTGATGAAAATCAAAATCTTGCTCAAAGTTGCCAGCAAGGTCCATGAGGCAAGTTCAAGACATAATTTCAATATTGATCAAGTCTCACCTCCTGAGCACACTCCCTGAACTGGTTCCTGGCTTCAGAGATTTCGTTCCGCAGATGATCGATGGTTTGTTTCTGTTCAGTGACCTGATTCTCTGCGAGGCGATGGTCTTTCTTCACGTTGTGTATGTCCATCTTCAGATCTCTAATGTTGCTCTCTAACTTTTCAATCTGTAATGAATATGATGAAATTTCACAAGCGGTCAAGACCCAATTCATGAGTAACATGCTTGAAATTCATCATATCATCTGATATCGCGCCCCAGTCAAAGTCAGTTAGATGAAGTAATAACTTACTGATCTTATCTTGGATAGTGCACAAGACCGGCAAAGAAAAGCACAGATTTGATCAGACAGCATACAAACAGATCAGACAGAAAATAAATGGATCTGATCTTAAACATATCTTGACAAGTAATATAATATTACCTCATCGACTTTAGCATTGATGTCCTCCTTGAGCGTCTTTGTGTCAAGGTCACCACGGCGGAGTTGCTCATTCCTCACATTCACGTCCTGCTCGAGCGCCTGGTTATGGTTCTTGGTGTTGAGTAGCTCCGTATCGAGTGATCGCACCTGCTCCTCCAGCTTGGACACCTCCGTCTTGTGTCGCTGTTGACTGGAGGCCATGTTCATCTGGAGCTGCTGGAGGCTATTCTCCATGCGCGAGATCTGGAAATGTCATATTCAAATTGTAAATCATCGCAGAAAAGGTTCACAGTCTCATCAACAAAACAATAATACTGTAAACAATGAAATATCGTATCATTCCAAACGGGATCTTCTTCTTGTGTGTTCTCAGGTGGACCATTCTAATGGTGCTCAATCGCACGACCCAACAATATTGCTTTGCTTTATGAAGACACACATAGAATCTAACAGTCCCTCACCTCTTTGGCAGCGCTATTCTTCTGTTCCCTGAGACCAGCCAGCTCCACCTTGAGAGCGTTGATGTGTTCAGTGAGGTCAGAGACTTGATGGGTCTTAATATCCAACTGACTCCTCACATCCATCACATCGTACTCAAGCTGCTGGATGTGTTCCTCTTTCTCTTTGTACTGGAAACATAAACAAGGAAATATAAGTCACAACCTTTACTTGAGACCTTGGGCAAGTCCATTTACCTCAATTGCCACATTAGAGACAGATATTCTTTGACCCTGGTACTTATGCCTAAGTGAGGAACATCAGATGCCCTTTTTTTCATCACAGGACTTCTATTATTGCCATTTACGTCACAACATTGTTTTCAGTGAAAATGTGATAACATGGCAGACGATCGTGATGAAATCGCAAAAGAGACCTTCAGTGTAAGTTTGTGAGGGACTTCTCCGCCCTCGCCAATAGGAGAGTCACTAGACAAATAACCCAATTGACCCTCAACCATAGTGACAATCATGGCTACAACAGTGAAGACAAAAGGAGGCCTATATCACAACTTACCTCAGAATCCGGATGATGATGGTGCTCCTTATACCGCACAAGGTCACTGTGATTCAGCTTCGCCTTGTCTTCAAACTGAGCGGCCTGAAAAACAGATGAAGGCTCGTTGTCACAAAGATCAAAGATGCTCTATTGTTGTGCCAGACAGATAGGTACAAGAGGGTGCCTGTAGAACATCTGACAGAGCATGTAAGAAGCATACACTGTCCCACATTTTTGGAAACATTTGTATCAAGAAAATCAAGATTGTACATTATTTCGTTTTGAAATCACAAAGGATACTATGTCATGGTGAGCCTTATGTTATTTAAACCCTGATAGAAGAGAGATAGATGTGTCCATGGAAGTGTGGTAAGATGGGTTTGGAGAACATACCCCGCCGATAACTTTTCAAGTCTTCATACCACATTGATATAACCTGCCACCCTGTTATTGCAGCAGCCAACACCAGTGAGAATATCATAGAGTGACTACCAGGTATCAAAGGTGGAAGAAACGACTGATGTGTGTGAATGAGTCAGAGAGTGCAGTAAATGTTTGTGTGTTACATCTTGGTTCCGTTTTGTTGAGAGATGCATTACATGTAAAGTTAGAGTGTTTGTTATTACGTTACATTACATTACAGTATTGTTAGTGACACAAGCTTGGTACATTTGCTGATAGAAAAATTCACGCAGAATTACACTTTCCATGATATTTGACGCTGGTGTTATTAGTTTATGCACTGTTTATTTAAGAGAGAGAGTCTGATTAGTCTATGTGAAAGGACTTAATTAGTAATGCATTCACATGCAACCAAATTGTTCATGTTTGTGATGAAAGCCGACCACCAAATGGAAAAGGAACAAAATCAATGATTGGAATGAAAAAGAGCAACCACAGCCAGTGCAAGAAGAATTCCCATCCCCTCATCTAACAAACCAAACCAGGGCCTTTCCCCTCCAGGATAACCAAAAAACGTGTTCTTCATGCAGATTTTGGCTGACATTTACATATAGACAAATCACAAGAGGTGTTCCCCTCCCTCCCCATGACCAAAATGCAAGCTTCAGGCCTGCAAACAGAGGGTGAGGAGTCCAATCCAATCTATGGGAGCGCAAGATCTCATTTTGTAAGTCAGTCACAATTTCTACCAGGGTCAATACGACACCCATAAACAAACAACTGTCACATTGGTCACATTACCAGACTTGTGTCTGTTATTTTCTTAGTGAATTACATGCAGGCGACAAAATTAGAGCAGACTTGACAATTATTAAGTCTACTACAGCAATATTTCATGTAAATGACAGTCCAGTTATTGTCTGCACGTCAATCAATGGCGATTTCCGTGGACACCTACACTGAATCCAACACCATTGCATGACATTCAAAGCAGGGCATTCGCGCAACAAGATAAAACATCTTACACTCTGACTGACTGGGTATTTGTACCGTTGCCTTATACCCAATCGTCCCCTAAGGTAATCCTCCTAAAGGGATGAAAATTACATTTATTCGAAGACATATTGCGAGCAAATATTCTCTCACTTTTCACTTTCAGCTGTCTCTCAACTAAATATTGAATGGCCAATGGCATGTTGGGAAAATGATGAGTTTTAAAGCCCTGCTGGTATAAGGGAGGCTATTGCCTGAAGTAATTCATGGAAAGTATTGTTGAGGTGTTGATGGAACAGAGGAGTACAGATAGTGTCTCTACAGGAACATTGTACAGAAAGGAGACCAGTTAAATATCTTCACTTCATGATGTCTCATCTTCAGTCGTGAGGTTGAGCTCTCGTGAGGTTCTATCGACTGTGCCAGGATACACTGATGAGACCAGACTTACGCCAAGGTGGTTTCATCGCTCAAAGTGCTTCACAGGATGAATCAGGCTGGAATTTACGGCTGCAATATGTGCATGCAATAAAAAGATGGCTGAATCTTTCAACCGGAAAGGTATTTTTCTAGCTTACCTCTCTATGCCTTTCCTCCAGTTTGTCTTTGAGATCAACAACAGCGTCCTCAGCCTTGCCGAGTCTTTCGTACGTCTTGCGCAACTCATCCTGGGAGAGATTCAACTCGTTCGTTAACTGTTCAATGATGTCTTCACAGTGTGCAATCTGATGCACCTTGTCCTCCAGCTGTTTGGAGAAGTTCTCCAGTTCTAATTGCTGTTTCTCGATACATGAATCCGCATCTATTTCCTGAAGAAGAGCACGAAACAATTTAAGGACTGGTTGACTGAGTGGCAATTTGGTTTATAAGATTGACCGTGAAAACAATAATACCATTAGCAACTGCTGGATAATAACTTTCAAATGAATGGTCAGGGTGTCAGGTTTTTACAGTTCTGAACTCCTGTTTTATGGAGAAAATCAACTGCTCTGATTGCTGCGAGATCTCAGCACCTAAGCGAGAGTGATTCTTGGATGCAAAGAAGACACAGACATCACCTACCCGACTCCTTCCCTCTGACAGCCTCTCCTGCAGATTCTTCACCGTCTCCTCAAGATGGACCAGCTGGTGCGACATCTGGTTATACTTCTGTTTATAGTTGTTGAGACCTTCCTCCAGCTTCATCACCACTTCTTTCTGTTGTTCACTCTGGTCTTCGAGGATCATGATCCGCTGGCGTGACTCGGTCAGGGCCATGTCTTGGTGACGCATCGTGTCTTGGTGACGAGCCATCTGAAACAGAGGACGATCACGTCTCAAGTCAAGAACAAATAGCATCAACCATACCTTGGATCACAACGTACGTCTGCCTCTTGAGCTTTTGCTTTCAGACCAAACACCGGCTTCAAATCACAAGTGGACCAATTCCATCTGCATCCATTGAGTTAAAGATATCATCCCAGCTCAAAAACGGCAGATTCCAGATGACAACTAATAAAACTGCACCTCAGATTAAGGATGTGCTGTCATGAGGACAACTTACCTCAGAGTCAGATAGCTCAAGTTGTGCCCTTGACCTCCCTATCTCCTCCTGCATGGCATCGATGGCCGCCCTCTGATCTGCACACACGTGATGCTGATCTCGCAGCTCATTCCTGACCGCCTCCGCTTCCTCTTGCAATATCTGGATATCCTGTTGATAGCGCGCCACCTCTTCTGTGTGGGACGTACGAGCCATCTGGAGGTCGGCCTTGATCTGGTCGATGGTCTTCATGTGATTCTTGATCTCCTGGAGAGAGATCTGGTGGTCGTGGTGAAGCTGAGCGATCGTCTTCTCGCTGTTGTTGTTCTAAAGAATGAAAGAGAACACATGGTTGAAGACATGACGAAACGGACAGAATAAAACTCTTTTTCGATCCTTAAAATCCGAAAGCTACGACCCCAGTAACTCGGAATCCACAGGCACTCCACATACCTTTTCCTCCTTGAGTTCAAGCTGCGACAACATCTGACGAATCTCACTCTGACATTCCTTCAGCCGCGTGTTCAACCGCTGAACTTCTGTGTCACGGATTGTCAACTGAAACCAAACAACAAACAAATTTCAGAAATATCAAAGTCACTGTCATACGATGTTCGAATACTGTCCAATCAGTCTCCTTTATGCTGGAGTTTTTGCAAACCAAGATTTCACGTATCTTGTCAGCAATACCACAGCAGAATGCAGGTACGGTATAAGCATGACAGGTAACTGGGGGCATATAATGGTTAGACGAGATAGCTTTAGGTTCAAGAAGTCAAGCTCCAGTCCTCACATCTCTAACAGTGAAATCACCTTACCTCTTCAAGAGCACCATTGTATTTCTGTTGAGCTGTGTCCAACTCAGTCTTGATCTTGACAATGTTCTGATCTCGGTTGTTCACTTCTTTCTGGCACGTCCTGTGTTTTTCTTGAGATATGGTCAACTCGAGCTCCACATGGTGGACCTTATCTTGAATCCTGAGCATATCGGACTGAAGCTGCTGTACCAACTCATTCAGTTCCGAGTTTTCTGTTTTCAGTTTCTCGATGAAGTCCTCTTGACGGATCACCTATAATGGAAATGGAAATGAATACAAATCAAGAAGAAGTGACGACTGTGGGTACATGTGTGTCTCAATGTCGTTTCAATTTGATCTGGATTATGACTCTCCCCTGGATTTCTCTGCTCAAGCCATTGGCTGCTCTGTCAAGCCAAATCACTTCAGTCCTCCCTCTTCTGTTTTGTGAAGCCCAGCTGATTCAATCGTGGCTGGATACCTGAACACCCAGGGCTGGCCCAGTACTGGCTTCGTTTCCATCACGAAAGGTGCTGACAATATAGGCGGTGAATTCGTTTCACTTGAATGTACCTCATCATAACAAGCTGAGTATTGGGTCTGTGACTCAACAAGATCTTCCTGCAGCTGTTTGATGCTCTCCTCCCTCTGGTTGATCTCGTCGTCTGCTCGCCTCTTGGTGTCCTCAAGGTCAATCTGAGACTGGGTGAGAGCGTCCTGGAGTCGCTTGATGGTCTCGGACTGTTTATGGAGCTAGAAAAGGTGAACAGAATCAATCAGTTAAGAGCAGTTTTTGGGATGAATATACTGCTAGAAGAGCATGCTGAAGACTACTCGCGATCTGTTTACACTTGCAGATATGTGACAGAGTGAATATTTCCCCTAGAACACACAACTCCGAGAAGAGTTATCGTTTCCCACATCCATCATATCTAAATCTGCACTCTTTCAAGCTACTCACCTCTTGTGACTTGTCATGGTTCTTCTGGCGTATCTTGTTAGTCTCAGCGCTCAGTTTCTGCAGCATCTCGTCACGGTGCTGCAGTTTGACCACGAGTTCCCGATGCTGTCTCTTGAGGAGATCGGCATCAGCCTTCACTTGGTCGATAAGCTCCTCCTTCATTTTAATCTGAAGAGAAACACAGTCATCAATTGCAAATCAATCAATTACAGATCAATCAGACAGTGATAGGAGTTGGAGAGGGGCGGACTGGTCAAATAGTTAAGGTTTCAGGTCCATAATTCGAAAACTTTGGGTAAGATCAGATGCATCACTTGTCACTATAGGCCTCTGACTTCCACGTCTTGCAAGACATCAAACCCATCATCCTTGTATCTGCTGCATATGCTATTATGAGCAGTAGATCCCTTCTAGTGAGACACACACTTATCATGTGATGGACTAAGGCATATTGTAACAACTTACATTATGGGTCAAGTTCTCTTCGACGGCTTGATACCGTGAGATCTCCATACCAAGCTCCCTGATCTGATCCTCGAGGCGGCTGATGTCCTCCATCTGCCCAGCAGACTTCTCCTTACAATCCTTCAGCTGCGCCTCGACATTTCTGATCGCTTCATTTTTGGCCTCACTCTGAAAAATACCAAGGATTCATTTACAATTATATGTACGTGAAAACTTCCTGTAGTAGGTCTGGAAAGAGTGGACCAACTGGAAGAGTCAACACATAAAACTAATCACAACCTTACCTCAGCAGCTGCCGTTCGTTTCTGTAGATTAAGGTGGTCGACCTCTCTCTCTTGTTGGGAGATCTTCTCTTCTGCTTTACTCAGGCATTCCCTCAGGTTCATCTGCTCAAGCTTCAACTGGTGGATCGTCTGCTCGCGATTTTGAACCTAGCAAGGGGCAGACGATGCAATTAGTAACCAACAATTTTAAAGAAATTCTCAACATGACATGAAATGGAATCTTGTCGATGCTCTAAGCCAGACTGCCAAATAACTGAAGCAGTTTCATCACCAGAAGAGCAATCCCAATATACATATTTGATTCTTGAAATGCAAATATTTCATGTCTTGTCAGCTGCAAGGAAGAGATTTTATCTGAAGCTAGATCTAGATATAAGTTAAGTGACAAAAAAGTTGAATTGAAGCAAAGGTACTGTTATGCCCCAAAAGAAAAACAATTCTCCCATAAAAGACATCAAAAACTGAAAAATAACCGCCCATCACCATCCTTAAAATTAAATTCTAAAACACTTTGGTTACAATGTTTCATTTCTACTTTGGATTATGTTCTAGCCTCGTTTTGACCACAAAGGGTTTGGAAAGAGAGTCATAGCCTCTTGGGTTGGTACAAACTGTGTTAAAAGCAGATTCTCCGCGGATTATGCCAAAAACATATATCAAGTTTGAAGTGTTTTAGATATTGATACATTTCAGCTCCACCTTGAAGTGTAACTCCAGTTCGATATAAATTCTTAAAACCACCACTAACCATGCAAGTCATTCATTGTAAAAGGACAAGGAGGATTATAGCTTAGATATTTACAATCTTAACGGGATGCAAAAACCGATAGGAAACATTACCTGCTGTAACTTCTTACAAGCACTCTGAATACATAAAATCACAATTCAATCACCTTTAAACACGTGCAGAAGTTTATGGAGTATATGCATACATGCACTCATGCATACATCAAGGGTTGTATAATACAGTACCATTAGACTTACATAACAGAGTGTTCTTTATTTGAAAATAGATTATGATTCCTAAAGCTGAGACCGTATGTGTAGACATAGTAGTCATTTAGTCACACTTCGAGGACAATTTTGAACAGCCTGTCTCTTTCACTAGTCCAGGAGAGAAACTACAAAGAATCCAATTAAGTTCCTACCTCATCTGTGAGACAGTCTTGTTCACTCTGCGCATTGATGGCGAACGCCTGAATGCGAGCCTCTAGTCGGCCATTATCCTCCACGGCTGCCTTGTAATGTGTCCGCGTTGCCTGGAGGTCGTCTTCCGTCTGGTGCAGGGTGATCTCCAATCTTGACAGCTACAATATTGAAGTAGAAGAGTTTTGACTCAATATGCAC
The DNA here is from genome assembly GCF_910592395.1 of Lineus longissimus. NCBI lineage: Eukaryota > Metazoa > Nemertea > Pilidiophora > Heteronemertea > Lineidae > Lineus > Lineus longissimus. The sequence continues at coordinate 1,589,375 of NC_088318.1, forward strand.
ATGTAAGGAGGGACCAAACAATACCCGAGTCAACTTAGAAGCCAATATACATGTAATTGGTTTGGCAATGGGCTACCGACTGGCTATGAACTTGGTTCAACTCGGGCACATACTGATAGAGTAGGCCGACTGGTACATGTAAGATTCTCACCTCTTCACTCAGCTTCCTGTTCAACTCGCGTTCCTTCGAAAGTTCCTTCTCCAATCTCTGAGTGGAAACCTCACGCTTTAGGAGACAATCTTGGTCATCTCGTAGCTCCATCTTAAGGTTGCTGATGACATCTTCACGCGACGCCACCTGACTCTGCGACTGGTCTAACTTGTCATGTAATATATTGACGTCCATCGTCAGCCTGTCGATTTGCTCCTTGAGATCAGATGCCTCCGTCTTGAATATTGTCTCTTGCTGACTGTTGGTCAGTTCCTGTTCTTGGATGCGTGTCTGGAGGCGGTCAATCTGGAATGGATAGAAGGTCAAGGTCATTCTTTTGTTGGGCAAGTTCAATACATTTGATTAAGTATAGTTACTTGTGGTGTCTCCCAAGTACTCCTCAAGTAATGATTGGTACATGTACATGTACCTTTATAAATCAGTTCTTAACAGACATGATAATAAGGTTATGATGTGACTTGATCACAAAGTGAATCAACTATTTGTTGTTTGAACAAAACAGAAGAAACAACAGTCAGACAAACAGGGCTTTCCACTTCTCCTTAACCTGGCCCAATGGTGCTGATAGTAGTTGGAAAGCCCTGCACATAGAGTAGAAAACAAGGGTTGGGGAGTGAATGAAACTGTATCAAGTTACTATGAAATAGAGTCAGGTTCTTGAGGTATATACTCCTTTGAGAACTTTGAATCAACGCCATGATCACCAGAAGTGGGACATGCTGATAAATAGATGTAAGTACCGGTAGCAGGGCTTGGCATGGCCATGTGCAACTGGATTCAAAATCTGGAAAATTTGGTCCAATTTCTGAAGATTCAAAGTCCTCAACCGAGGAGTATTCAAACAAATAATAAGGTCACAGCAATGCATGAAGAAAGGAGCTCCCAATTTCCAACTGATACATCAATGGTGTGTCTTGGGTCATCTATAACACATAGAGGATTACATTGTATCTACATTTACTGCACTCACCCCCTTAATACATGATATCATGCGTTCCCTTTGGTAGGGACGCAGAGATGGTTTATGGTCCTTCAGCAATAAATGATACAGAATCAGTCTTACTTGCAGAAATCTTACATTGAGCCCTTTTTAAATCTATCATTTTACAAAACAAAAACAAAAGTCTCAAGATCAAAAGACAAAAACACCAAAATATGACTGAATGTACTTCAAAAACAGACAGACAAAACCTATGAAATAATGTTTCGGAGACTCACCCCTTTGACACAGGTTAATACATGCCCCCTCAGAGAAGAAGGCCTGCAGTCCTTTTAGCAAGAAATTGACACAAGAACTGCATGAAATGTTCAAGCAAATGATTGGAAAACTTCAAAGTAATCAAACATTTTGATGATTTCGCAACACCAAACTTTCAAACTGAATCACTTTCACAGCACTTCACTGAGGAAATTCAACAACCCAAAAAGGAACTCTGAAGACAATTAAACCAAATCAAACTTGATATACCGTTTTGGAAATCCAAGAGGAGGTTTTACACATAACGATCAGAGTGTCTTTTAGAAACCATTCCTGAAATAATTATCGCTGATATCAGTTCATCAAGGATAAAAATCAACAAAGATTTGACAGAATTTTCTGTGGCGAACTTGTCTGAATTTTGCCACCAAGTCTGTCAATTAGTCACAGAGTAGAATGTTTGTCAAGTATTGACCGAATTTAGACTTACCTCGTTGAGTTGTTCCTGATATTTCATCGATATTGCTGCGAGTTCGCGATCTTTGTGCTGTAAATGCTCCTGGTATTCCTTGGCCTGCGTGTTTGCCTCTTTGATCTCATCCCGTAGCTGTTTGATGACGTCCCCACGATGGTTCACAGTCGCCAGCACGTCATGGTGTTTGTCTTCGAAGGTTTTCACGTCTGCTTTCAGTTTCACGACAGTGTCGTGGCGCTCGGCAACCTGAAGAAAACATCATATAACTTTGAGTTTCACTTTCATCCAACTATACTGGAAGTTCCACCTGCTTCATCGCCACCTTTGGCAGACGACAACATTGAATTGCCATCAAAATGTCAACAATGATGAAACTTCCACCTCTGCCAAAGAAACCTTTGCTTTGGAAGAAAAAACATGTTGCACCCACCCACTAAACTTACCATGCCAGAGCGCAACGGCAGACACCCCAACCATTTTAACTTGGGCATTTTCTTATCCGACATGTCGTCGGGCAAGAGTCATGTTGGCAAAGGTGCATGAGTGTGGCCTATATCCTAACATCTCGGTACAACAACAGAAATTTCTCACATCAATTCAAAAGCAAGAGCTGTACACACAAGTCAACAGTGTACCCTATTCCCTGCTGCAGTTCTCATGTGAACATCATGACAGTAACATGAACCCACTGCTCTAAGCCAAGTGCACTCTACTGGACCAAAGAGATAACCACTGGGAAAACCACACCCAAAGCAGAGGTGACAGTTTGTGCAGATTAAACAATAGAACATGTATTATGACATAACCAGCCTATATGGCCCCCAGTTGGCTTCTTTATTACTGAATACAGTGTGATGTCAAAACTCCTAAGAAAAGGAAATGTGGTATGCTAAATTTGAACTAAAGGGGACTAATTCTCATAAAAAGAACGACTGACCTAACGACTGATGACTGAACCTACCCTTAAATAATTATCATAAACATCCTCAAATAACATAACATCCATAGCACCAATTGATACTAGCACATACATGCACACGAACTGCCACCCTGGCCTCTCTTGCTTCAGACACTACCTCATGCTCTATGCTAAACTGCTACATGGTAATTAGCAGTATAGAAAATGCCCAAGGCTAAAAAAATACAAACAACTTTTCACAGGAAAGCCGGTCTCCCCACCTTTGCCTCCTGACTGCTTTATTAGTAATCAAAGTCTTAAAGAAAACAAACAAAGTCTGTCAATTTGGTCTGAATACTCATTCAAAACAGACATTAGGAAGCGCAGCTTATCACAGCTTGGTTCCAAGTGAGTGGACTCCCAAGGAAGAGTTGGCTTACACTGACCTTGAATAGGCCTAATTGGCAGGGACAATGCAAACAAAGACCCAGTGCACCAACCACACAATTGTAATCTGGAGACATTATTTCCTTATAAACACCCTCTTATGAAGAACCCATAGAAATCTCAAATAAAATATTGCATAACTTAGTTCCCTAAGGTGTTCTGTGTTGTTTGACCAATACTACTATGACCATGAAGCTGGTTAGCTCCATGCTATGACTAAGAAGCACTACTGATCGGCTGTGATAGTTAATGGATCACTGAGTGATACTCACCTCAGCTGTAAGTGCATCTCTTGTCTCTTTCGATGAGATCTGTAACTTCTGCAGGCTGGTGGTCAACTTTTGAACCTAAAAGACAATAAACAACAAATATTTTGGATTCGCACTACACGTTGGGCATTTGTCTGAATCTTATTCTTAAACTCTTAGGACATTTCTAAAGCTTGAAAATCACAACAAAAACTGAGCACTGTCAGTTTTTTCAAATTAAAACACACACACTGGTTTAAATACCGTTTGTCCACAGTGAATGTACGGCCAGCCTTGGAGGCTTCATTTTCAACTATCTTTCTGTTAAGCCAGAAATCAGCAGAACATAATTTGTAACTCAACATTCTGGTCTGATTCTGTGAGAGAGCTTAAACAATCATGGTTTTCTGATTGCAGTTGGACAGAAGCTGCCTGGTCTCAAATGAGTTTGAGAAAACCAACAAAAAAGCAACAAATAACTTTCTACCAGCAACAATACCAGCTTTTACCTGCCGTGAAGACAATAAAAACATGACTGAAACAAAGCGTTTTTGCAGGGCAGGGGTTAGTGTCATTGATATTTGAGTTAGTAAAGCCATGAATGTTTTAGGTTCAGAGTCTAAAAAGAGAAACTACTCATTCTAACTGTGGTTCTATGAGAAGATACTGAAGTGGTTTACAATTTGTCCACATTTTCCACAGAGCATGACTGGCATTTCCAATTGATTTTACAGTCAGAGGTTAAGAAGCTACACAAAGCGGCCTGAGGTGGAGGTGAAACAAACCATGACCCTGATATGAAAAATGGGAATGTCTCCTGCCAGGCATATGCCACTGAGACTAAATGCTGTAGACCAAGGGAACCAAATATAGAAAGATTACACTATGGGAGAAAATATCAAAGTAACCTAGATATTGGGAAAAAAGTATCATAGAAAAGCGTTCATCTAAAAGGGAATTGTTAGTTGCTGCGCATCTACAATAACTAGAAATTAGCAGAAGCTAAGACGAGACTTAGAGACATGGCGAGGTGAAGTGTTACCTGTGCAAGGGAGTCTGCATGTGCAGCCTTGACCGATTGGTAATCCGTCTCCAGGCGGATAAAGTCCTTGGAACGTGCATTGGCCTGATGTCAAAGTTACAATAGATAACATTACAGCACTTGTAAATACAGAGCTTCTAATCAAGACTGTTCCTTTCTGTTGTCAGTTTCTACAGACTACAGTGCAGATCAGTCTAATATGTCACATTCAAAGGTAGTATAAGATGAGGAATTGTTCGGTGATTTAGTCAGTGGAGTGATAATGGTAATGTTGCACCTAAATCATAAAATATTTGCTAAGTGCAGGGAAATCCAAACAGCATTAAGTGCCAAAGGCCAGAAATGTATTTATCAATCAACAGCCAGAACAGATTGACTGAAGTTCCCAATGCAGTTTGACCTTTTCTTCTTTGTGTTTGACAAAAGCTGTTTGAACAGCGCCCTGGCTAAATAAGCACTCAAAACAGTTCAGTTATGACACCTGAAATGAAGACTCAGGTATTGGTAACATCTGCATTCTTGTAGCTTGTAACTTGGCCTTAAACCCGAGATCGGCCTAATACCAAATTGGTATACAGGCAAAAGTTTCCGTCCACGGATAGCTGATGGCCTATGAACGTTCCATCCATGGAGCCCATGGATGGATAGTTCATGATTATCGCAAACAACGTTTAACAACTGGTAATCACCATCAGCTATCCGTGGACGGAGACTTTTGCCTGAGTAACACTGTCCTGAACAACTCAGGTCAGAAAGGAAATTGACGTATCTGTACTGACCTCAGCCTTTGTTTCCTCAAGTTGACGTTTGGTGGTTTCAAGTTCGGAGATGATGCTATGGGCGTGAGATTCAACACCATGGAGCTGCAAAAGAGGATGGCAGTAATGAAGGTTGGGTGCAGTGTCAGTGTGTACAAGACCACAATAATTCCTGTAATGCAAATCAATTATTATCACAACAAATAGGATATGAGCTGGTAGCTTGCTGCAAAATCACTAACGGTATTTGAACACAGGTTTTCCATAAGTACTGGGTTGAGATATGACTGGTGATTATATTGTCAATTTCACTTCTAACAAATAACTTTAAACATGAAGTCAAACTGCATACATCCTAGCATCAGACCACATCATTTTATTCTAGCTTTGCCTTCTAATGCTTTTTCTCTATGTGTACGTAAAAAGTTGGTACTTTTTTAGTATTTATCAAAAATCTGCACAATGACAATCAATGCAACGTGAAATTAATGCTAACGTGAGGAACTTTACAAAACCAACAAAATGTGTGATGTGTTAGAACTACATGCATTGTTAGATTTATATGGACTTGAGATGGATTCCTTTGAATGAAATTAAACAGTGCAGATGGTAAAAACCAAAACCAGAACATCTAACATGCAGAAAATCCCTTTTTAACCCAGTTTACTAGGGTTAGATGAGATATTTACACACTAAGTGTGCACACTGTAAGGTGAGTAGAATACTGTTAGTTGCTGAATAAAAATCAAATCAAATGAGAAGAAACTTAAAGTGCATTCAAACGGGGTGATTTCAAAAGAAATGTGAAGCATGCAAATGAAACCCAAGCCTTGTGAGGTGAGCGCAAACCAAGGTGTTTCACACTATGATTGTTAGATGGCGTTACCTCTTCCTTAAAGCGATCTCGCTCCACTTCCATGTCATGCATATGTCGCTCGGTCTCATCCAGCTATAAAGATGATCAAGTCATTACAAATGATGGACAGAACTGATAGACCTGCTCAGCCAGTTATACACAGTTTTCAAGGCACTTCTCACAGATACACATTTTCTGATCATTGCCAACTGAGCCATAAGTGTCCTTAGTTCTCCCTTAGTCATACTTCTGGGCAGGCCAACCTTCACTCACCAATGCGCAGGAGGCAATGGCAGTGGTCATGGTGGAAGCCTGCTGTCCCTGTTTACAGCAGCAGTCGAATCTGTTTACCACCAATACCTAGCAGAGGTAGATGTTGCCAACTCTAAAATAAACAGTGAATTCTTCCCAAACACAGCTAATTTGGCATTCAGAGTTTGCCAAAGGACATTGGGGGATCATTTTTATTTGTTGGAACATGACGGCTAAGACTTGCTCTTCCTCAACCAGTGTTGAGGACAATTGGTTTGGCATCATAAGCAAAACTCACCTCAGACACAATGCGGTCCCTCTTCTCCTGAAGCTTGAGCACCTCTCTACGCAGTGTTTGTATGGTCTCATCCCGGCGCTCGAGCTCTGACTTGAGGATCTGGTGATGGTCCTGGTTTGACTGCTGACCTTCCCTGATACGTGGTTGAAGATTGCCGATCTCATCAAATGTTCTCTGGCGCTCCTCCTCTGCCTCCTTTAGGTCATTCTCTAAACCACGGATCCTTCGTTCATACTGGGAAACCTGCAGAGGACATAACAACGCATCAAGTAAACTGATCCAGGAGACAAGGTAGTATTTAAAGACAGGGAATCTCTGCTTGGATGCAACACTTTCAACTCATTCAGGGAGTTTTCTAATGCATAGTACTGTAATCCATTGGTTGATGCACAATGAGAATGCCTACCTATGGTGCTCAAGGAGGGAATGATAGGAAGTCTGAGTTTCGCCACTTTTTTATAGGTGTCTGGAGTCTTAATTTTGCTGCAGAAGCTGTGATAGTTCATCATACTTCCCAAAGAGGGAGCAACCAATCATACTCACATCATGTCGTGACCTCATGTGTTCGTCCTTGACCCCATTCAACTCGCCCTTCAGGCTGCGGATGGCATCTTCACACTTGGCTACCTGCAACAACATCACACAACACTTCAAAACTTGTCTATTTTTCACAGCAACTCATGGTTAAAGTGATCAATAAAGTCGATTAAATAGCAATATCCGATGATTACAAAACTTGAGCTGCACAACTGTCTTTGCCAAAAATCAAAAGCACAAAATGAAACTTGATACTTTGAAGCCACTAAATATTACCGTATCTTCTAGTTTTGGTAAAGACAACATGCACTAGAATAGTTCAACCTAAACTGACGCTAAACTGCACCTAAGCTTATCAATACATAGCTATAGTGAAAGAGAAGTTGAAATTTACAAGACAAGATTACAACATACAATGGCAAAATGGTTGCAGCAAGGCACAGGAGAAGATATGATCAATTTCACACCGAAAGCATTTTCTGCAATCCCCAATTTCACCATTCTAGGAAGAAAACCACACACCAAAGGAAGGCTTTGAAGATTAAAACCCCCCAATACCTATGGCGACTAGGACTGAAGTTGTAGCTTTGTGAGATCATTTAAGGAAAGCTAATATAAGGCAGGAGTTGAAGTCATGTATGATGCTTGGAGTTGCAGTCATGAAAACCAACCGACAAAATGACTGAAGTTGCAGGCTTGAGGTTGTGGTCATGCAAAATGAAGAGTTGTAGACTTGTAAGATGCTCACTATTGGTTGGAAATATCTAGAGCAGATAATTCAAAGACCTAAACTTAATAAACAAGCATAAACAGGACGTGATAAAACTCCCAGCATACCTTACCTGTCGGAAACACTTTGCAAGAGAATAATGATCATGTTATTTGAAGCCAATCTCTAGAGACAATGAGTCAATGACATCTAACATTACACATGTTATACCAGGTACATATGGTAAAAGACTGTTGCATTTACTTTGGAACACGATATCATATTTTGAAATGTAACTACGGGACATTCTAATTAGGATACGAGCGGATGCAATTCATACCAAAGCCAGTAAAGGTGTGACTTTTCGTGACTCACTGCACTTTCTAGCAGATTCAATTGGTCACTACACCATTGGGAGACAGGCTCGGCCTGCTGTTTGACTCAAAGCCCTCTCAACTGCAGCTTAGCCGATGTTGTGCATATGACAACGTATCGATAGCACAGCCAAGTTCTTCGTCTTACCTCCTGAGTACTCTGCCTGAGTTTATCCTGCAAGACTTTCATTGACTGTAAATGGTTGCTGTTCTCGGCATCTTTCAGGGCAATCTCACTGTGCAGGTCTGTGATCTGGATCTGCAGGGATGAGCACTTACGATCCTTATTCTGAACCTACAATCGAAGATAACAGTCGAGAATGAAAACTTGTCTTTTCACAACAAACAACGAAGTCTCAAAATGGAGACACTTTCAAAGAGAGGATCATGTAACAAGCAGCTTACCGTTTTCACAGATCCAGCTAAAGAGGACTAATCAGCATTGGGGGTCAAACTTAACAACCTTGAATTGCGATTCCCCAAAACACAAAGATAACTCCCATCAAAAACAGATGGATTTCAGCTGTAATCGGATCCAAAGTTGATAGAGCCTTGGTTGTCAGCCTCAATCGGCCAGGACTCGAACCCCGGACCTGCCGCCCTTAAGGCAGAAGAAAGAACCTTTAGACCATCGCAAATCTACTGAAATAGATTTCATCGTGCACTCACCTCCATGAGATATTCCTCCGCTCTCTGTTTGGCCAGGGCAAGATCAGATCTCAGTCTCATCACAGTGATATCGGTGTCGATGGTGTCACCACCTCCAAGAGGGTCAAAATGATTAGGTGATAGGTCACCGAAACCTGGACGGCTTGAATCCATGGAGCTTGGCATCTGCAAATACAAGAAGCACAGTTTGGTCATTGAATTGTCTGCACCAACCCAGGGGAGGCCTTGCCGGAGTCCACATCTCTCCAAGAAAAACTATGGGGAACAGAGGCAGATTTGCACCACACAGCCATGTTCTTGAGGACTAAATGTGTTATAGTTTAACCAGTTGAAAGCAAAGAAGAAGAAGATTGAATAATGTGTAGTTCTTCTTCTGATTCAGGTTTCATTGAAGACCAAAAAGCATATTGCTGCTGGTTGTAGCTGCCTAAGACTCTGGAAGGACTGATTCCATCTCAGGTTCTTACCTTGCTTTGTAACTGTAAATGTTCCTCGGACAGACTCCTCAAATCTCCCTGTAGTTTCTCTATCAGCTGGTCCCTCTGAACCACCTGGTTCTTAAGCTCAGAGATATGTTGCTCCAGGATCGCTTCAGGAGTTTTACTGCAAAGTGGACGCAAAATCAAATGAATATAGCACTAGCTAAAAGAACGAGTTCTTTGTGACATCCTGATCCAAAGGACCGTTGCTTGATAATGGTGCCTTTGAGCCTGGTGCCTTTGAGCTGTGGTCCGGACATGACAAGGCACATATTTTCAATTTCTGTCGACGGTTACTTTAACTGAATAGCATAGTGACACGTTTTGCAGTTAGGTCTGCAGAAGCATTTTTGACCCCATCAAATAATTCAAGGTGAAGAAAGACAATGAGCACAATGCCAAGAATGCCTTTAGTTGAAATCTTATATCTGACACTCGCCGCCTCAGTGGAGTCCATGAGTGCTGTTCAGAGATCCACGTTATGTCAGCTGGTACTTACGTTTTGGCAATTTCAAATACAGGTCCAAATACTTGTTCAAATGCGAGTTGTTTGAAGTCTACGGAGTCAATCTCCCACCTTCCCGTGGCCCTAGCACAACTGATGACTGTGATAAGAGTATTGACGTCATGGCGAATACAGGAGTTCTCTTCCCGAAGTAAACCGTTCTCCTCATCATATTTTTCTAGTTTATCTTCATATTCCTGTGGAGAAGGAGTCAGAAGAAATTGAAGGTATCAGTCAAAAGATATTTACACCTCTTTTGGACTGAGGGCGATCTGTGGCATACTGAGTGGTAAGAGGGTTGGACCCAGAGAGTAGAGCTTGAACCAAGAATGTACAGGCCAATAGCTAGGGGTAATAATGTGAAGCGCTTTGAGTGACTGAAACCAGTTGGATTTAGCGCTATATAAGTCACATAATTATTATTATTATTTTCAGAAGATTTTTCAGTGAGGACACCTGTAGCCAAAGAAAACCCAGGTGTCATAAAGATGAGAAGGATAAGTATTGGACTACCCTTTTTTATCATGTACATATTATGTCCCCACTGACATTACTGTCTATAATTCCTCAATAACCAACGCAGTGGTCGAATGAGTTAAGTCTGCTGGCAGCATAAAAACAATGTCAGACAAAACAGACCCATTTACAATTTCCATATCTAGGACTGACCCAGACTGGAATAAAAATTGGCTTTTCAGCTTTGTAACGCCTGATTGGAACGTCGTCTTACCCTGATTATATCTTCAGCATTAGCTCGGTCTGCTTCGTAATTTCTCAATTCCTGTTCATAATCCCGAGCTTTAGTCATATAGTCCTGAAATCAAAGCATACAGTTATTATATCTTGAATTATAAAGGCTAATGTTCTGAAAAATTAAACCTAATCATTCGAGTTCAATACGTGAAGTAAATGTTGCATTTCAACACCGAGAGGACAAATGCAAATTTTTATTGTAGGGACTCTTACATGTAGCAATAGCATGAGTGCGTAGTGCCTCTGGGCATAGTTTAAAACCATATTTTTATAAAATTTAAATCTATGATCCTGTTTAAACAAGGCTGCAACCATTGTCTTTCATTATAGCCATTGATCAACTGAAACTGTACAGTGATTCTGATATTATGTGAGTTATAGTGATGAAGGCCAAGAGTAAACTACAAGTTAGGCAATACATTTGCTGCACTAGCAATAGCAACTAAAATACTAGACCCTCTACCCTGTGACACATTTTAGTCACTCAATACATTTTCTAACATAGATAATGAAAATCTGACCGCCCTACCTTCACTGAGGAAGCAGTTTTCTGTAATTTTGATTCAAGCAGCGCAACCCGATCATTGGCTTCTTTCTCAAGCTCTTCCACCGTCTGTACAAGCACCTCGTTCTGTTCCGACAAGTCATCCACATACGACTGTAAGATACGTACTCGCATCTGAAAATATGTCGATATGTTACATTACTTTTTTGATTTGACAGTTCTGGGAGATTTTTTAGAAGGATGAAAAAAGATCATAAACGTGTTCTTTGATGCAAGAATATCAAAAACTTTCAATAAACAAAATCGATTAGAATATATATTGGCCTAGTTCCATGTGTACATAATATAAAGAATTCTTGAGTTAGGAATTTTAATTTGCTTTTTGTTAAAAATCAATATCATTTTAATCAGTTTATTCACATGACAAACATTATATCCTGTAATAACTCACTCTTACAGTTATCAATAGCTAATGGTATGAATTATGTTGTTTTTATTGGATTACAAACATCATTTTTGATCATTTGGTCATTTCCTTTAACAATTCATGACATGCAAATTAATCACTCATTTTTAAATGCACGCTACACCATGATGATAATACATGTACCTGTAGGTTTCTCACCATTGATTTCTCAATCATTTTAGCTCAAAAATTTTTCATGTTTGGTGTAAATGATACTCTTGGGACCTATTATACATGTAACACTACGTGAGTGCAATATTATTTCACTTGACAAGGAAGTAAGCTTACAAACCGCAAACTAACTACTTTGTCGTTTTATGTTTGCTTACCAGTTGATACACGTATATATCATCAATACATTGATTAATTCAAGAATGACAATCATATCGATTATTGTGACATTCTGCCGAGGGTTTACCATTCAGTTGGTAAAGTCAATAAGAAAAGGACAAAGGTGTCCACGGTTCGTGCACAATAGGGCTGAGCCTGAATCTTATCAATCAGAAACACCCCCAAACCAATTTGTGGGGCGTAGAAATGAATATTTCATTCAGTACGCCCGTTTTGTGTGTGACACTTTATTATGAATGTGTGTATTCATTTTTTGAATGGATTCTATGTAAGATGTATTGATTGGGAAGTTGTGCCCCAGGAACTCTGTGAGGGATAGCCGGAATGCATTGGCACAAAATAGGCCTAAATTCAGTTTTCTTCCAACTATTTAAAGGAAATTAAGTTCCCCACGAAATAGGCAACACACATTTTAACTTATGTATAAACTAGGTCTTATGTGTTCTCATGTTGTCACCTTGGCAAGACACTTTACTTCAATACTTGGCTAATGATAAGCTGTTGGCGTTCGGACAAGACGCTGACATTTCACAAGACACTGCACCAAAGCGTTGCAGGTTTAATAGACGAATTCGAAGATGTTTGTTTTGGCACTGACCAGTCATGCGTTTTACCTTGAACGAAGGATCGCCGTGTCTCTAGGCATTGTCAGAAGTCAGCTTAGGCCTTCTGACGTGTTCCAATCAAGGTGTGCGTATTTGATTTTTTTGGCACTGATTCTTCATCTTCCAATTCGTCTATCAAATGTAGAGCGCAGAATCTTACTTTGGGCAAAACACTTTACTGAGAGATATGGTAAGCTTTTTAAGGGGTTAATCATCTGCACAGAAGACTGGGATCAATTAACACCCCATTTTGCATTCATAAAGCCCTTTTTATCAGATGCAAAACATTGTACTGCGATACTGTCACGCGTTTCACCGATGTTCTTGGGCAGGACACTTAACCATGCTGTAGGTGCCATTTGAAGATTGCAATAGTGCATAACGAGATACAATGTAAAGGCCTACACTACACGCATTGGCATGGGGCCATATTTAAGGTTGCGATCACACCGGCAAAGATATGTGCAGTTTTCGTGGTAAAAATAAGCATTTTCAGCATGAGATGAGATTTGCATAGTTAAGAGAATATATCAAGATAACCTACCCTTTGAGAATCTTCATCCACTTGACCGGCATCATCGAGTTTGCGGAGTTTATTTTCGTACAAAGTTTTGAACTCCCGCAGTAATCCGTGCATATGGCCACGGCCAAGCATTCCAGCTCCGCTCAAACGGGACCCCGATGAGGCCCGTAGAGACCCTCCTACAACTCTATTCGCCATCACACCAGCCGAAAACGAATCTCGGGATATCCTTCTACTGATCCACCATGCAAAGTGGTATTTTTTCAACTCAAAACCTGCAAAATCAGATGATTATTTGGGTTCAAAATGTGCCGTGAACTTCGAATAACGACGCGTTGTTGATCTCAACCTCGTCCATAGACTAAACAATGAACCTGGCCTCCAGGTTACTGATACTCCGATAACAAGAGGCTACTGGACAATAACACTCCGCTGATGCGTGTCCCCCTTTTATCGGTGGGTAATTGGAGCATCTCTAAATACATTTTATATGGAAATTATGCCCGAGACTGCAGTACAATATCATTAAAAACAGTATGACAAGCAAACTCTGGTCAAACTTTGCCTGACTGTGAATAATTTTTACAACCAATTAATTAATGACCTAAAGAGGTCTAGAGGCAGGAGCTCGAGGGTCTAATTTGTTATCTTTGGTCGACTAATGTGCACATGAAGGGAAGTGATTAATGTGGGAGCAACAAGGAAGTTTTTGGTGGGAGGACCAGTGGTGAGATTTGGTGGGGTTTAAGTAGAATATCAATTAACCCCACGTCGGTCGTATAATGAGGACGAAGTCACAACCAGCAGGCACAGTCTTTCATGTCCTTGCTAATACCCCCTGGAAAAAAGTGTCCTTCCCTTTTATGTGATGACTGACAATGGTATCATAGAGACCCAGGGCCTTCATTACCTCAAAGATAAAGCACAAATAGTAGATTATTTGTTTGCAGGTCACTCTAAACTGTTACACCGGGTTCATAACGCCCATGAGCCGCACGTGCCTCACTGTAAAGACTCCTGTTGCGCCAATTTGCTTTTTTCACTTTCAAAGATTCATTTGCGATAACAGAACCACAGTTCCATAGTTCTGCAACAATCATCAGTACTCATTGGAGGAGGTCCGTGTCAGACTTGTTTTGAAATGTTGAATACGTGCCCGTGCTTGTTATTCAAATTCCAATAGTTCAAACTAATAATATGCATATTTCAATAAATTTTCAATTGAGAGATTAGGCCTACGTTTACTCAGGGCCTTGGGTTATGAAAAGGGCTCACTTTTGATATTTTGGTTTAAAATGCACAAAAGAAGCAGCAGACGAGATCTATGTAAATATTGTCCTCGGGACAACACACGATTCGTCGGTTGGAAAAAGAGGACGCATTGTGTTCCGTTGTGTTGATAACCATAACTACAGGGTGCGCTTTGACCCCAGCTTTTGTTATGTTTGGTAATTTAGTGGGGCGACAGCGACGCGCATGACTCAATCTCAAAATTCGTGAGATCCACATTCACAATATTTTATGTTTGCGTTGCCATACAAGCAGGCGACGCGGGTATGCACATGTTGAGTATGATGGGTATGATAAAGTCTGACTGTGACATTATGTTACTGGTTTGGAAGAATCTCTTCAAGGATCTCCATTATATAGAAATGCCACAAAATCTTTGGGGAAACCACCTATCAGTGCATAGATATCCGTATGAAATGAATGCGATGTATTCAGATTGCGTCTAATGTAACGAAGTCAAATATATGCTGTGGTTGTTCCATTGTCCGTCCATGTGAGATGATTACCACGGTACAACCAAATCAGTTGTCTTGTATCACCCATGTAGAACGCAAGTGTAATGTTGTCTTGTACAGCTGAAGGACCCTTTGAAGGTTGTGTCAATGTCTTCCCAACCTCAGATAACCAGCTGTCAGAGGTTGGTTGTCCCATTGTCCGTCCTTGTGAGATGATTACCACGGTACAACCAAATCAGTTGTCTTGTATCACCCATGTAGAACGCAAGTGTAATGTTGTCTTGTACAGCTGAAGGACCCTTTGAAGGTTGTGTCAATGTCTTCCCAACCTCAGATAACCAGCTGGAAGAGGTTGGTTGTTACGTCGGCTGTCCTGTAGTCTCAATCAGCCCAATAATGTTAACTTGTCAGAAAAACGTTTTGAAGGTTATGTAAAGGTCTTCCCAACCTGATCAGATAACCAGCTAGCAGAGGGCAGGGTCTATTCTACAGACCAAAGACTTTACCGACCTCGTTTTTTGGCTCTCACTTTTTTATTAGTGGAGATTTTCATGAAATCTAAAGTGATATTAGACCAGAAATGGAAACCAGAAACCTTGATATTGAAGAAATAAAAGTCTGTAATTCTAAATTCTAAATAAGAAAAAACAGACCAACTTCAAAGGCAAATTTCAAAGGCAGTTTCTGGTCTAATATCACTTTAGATTTCATGAAAATCTCCACTAACAAAAAAGTGAGAGCCAAAAAACGAGGTCTGTAAAGTCTTTGGTCTGTAGAATAGACCCTGCCCTAGCAGAGGCTGTTTGTTCCATTTTCTCTCCTTGCATGCAACAGACTCGAACCAGATGCAAATTCACAGTAAAACCAGCTAGGCGGTATATAGGCCTAACAGCGGTATGAATTGACAATGGGGCATCTCATTGTAACTGCTATACTACCACAATGGAAAGACGGGTCCTTTCCAGGTCCAGCAGGCAGGATACCGGGGAGGGATATCGGACAACACTTGGAAAAGAGACTGATACCTGGGCTGGGGACTAATAGCAGGTGTCCCTCAGTATATAGCAGTGCGTGCGGGTCTCAAATGACGCCTGGCAGCCTAACAATTAAAGCGTACGCAAATTGCCCGGGCATATTGGTCTCATCGGGCGACAATTCAGACCTCTGGCTAGCTCCTGTCGATGACTACACCTCCCCTCCCCATACACTGCAACGGGGGCGTACAGTCGGTGGGTCATTTTTAAATGGGCCACTTGGTAGGGTACATCCTCGGCACGAAGACAATACATGTAGTCGGCATTCGGTTGCTTTGTAACAAATCTAAATCACATCAGCGACAACTACGACCATTCATTGGCAAGTTACCAGAAAATCCGAAGTGGACTGTTGACAACTTGGCAACTAAACTCAGTGTTTATACTATCTTATTTACTGTCAAGATCAACAATGAGTGCTTCTAGCGAACCTTCGGATTCTGGACATCAGACCCAAGCTGCTCCAAGACATGAGAAACTACGGAGTGAAGTGTAAGTCGTGTTTACTGTGGTCATGTCTTCACTGTTGACTGTACAGTGTTACAAGTGGCCTGAGTGGGGCCTACAATAACACTGTGAATACAATACAATAACACTACATACTACAATACTAGGTTAGTGCTATCCTCTTCTTCCTTCGCTCACTGACACACTACACAGTCTTGCTTCATTTCCAGTTTCTACACCAGTGACTGTGTTCACTAATCACACTACATAAATACATGTCATGAGATGGTTCCATGTCATGTCATGCATGGACGACATGGACTATGGTTCCATCGGATGGAACCATGACATGACATGACATGGAACCATGACATGACATGACATGGAACCATGACATGATATCCATGTCATGTCATGACATGAGATGAGACATGACATAAAAGTTAAAACATGAAAAGACAAAATTATCTGATAGTGAATAGTGATATTTCATGTGCATGAAATGTGAAATTAACCTGAGACTTCTCAAAGCTGACAGGGGCTGATGTTTCTAGTGGGCCACTGACCAGTAGTATTGTTAGGAAAAACAGTGGGTGCAGGCTACCTGGTTACAAACAATATTGGTCTGGAACAGGACAGATTGCCAAACATAAATGTGTGGATGGTAGTGTGTTGGTTTTGACTGAGTGACCCTTTAGCCAAGTAGTTTTTTCATGTCACACGTGTTAGGTTACAAGGTTATTTGATTGGTATCATCTTGAAAGACACATTTATGACAGTTTTAAGTTTTAACCTATTTTGATAATTTGCCCCAAATGTATTCATTGATTATGAATTCCCTAGTCCTGGACTGGAGAACCTAGGTCATCATAATGTATCAAGTCTGTGAGTGTGGTGTGACCTCTCCTCGAGACAATGGTTTTCCTGAAGCAGTACCATTTTAAGAATATCTATGCAGAGGGTGTTGCTGTTATACTTCCAAGTGTGCACAAAGAGTTGATAGAAGTTCAGTCAAATTTTCTGTTTTAGCAAAGATCTGCGGTCTGTACAGGAACTCTGTAAAGGACACTCCTTAATTTGTCTAGTCAGTAGCCACTGGCACTGAACCACAAAGTTGATATACTAGTTTTACTGGATCTGTATGTTTCTATTTTCAGGTATTCCTATGAAGAAATTCAGATAATTGTTAACTTTTTATTTGAGAGAACAGAACAACGCCCGACATTCGGTATAATATGTGGCTCAGGACTTGGTGGACTTGCTGATATGATCACAGAGCGAGAAATGTTTCCTTACAACAAAATCCCTGGATTCCCAGTCAGCACAGGTACTACAAATTTTAGATATTGATAAAATAAAGCATTCTGAATTACTGGTTTTAAGTGATTTGAGAAGTGAGAATGTTCTTTTGATGGTTATGATCTTTAAAAAAATGAAACCAGACATGGAACGGGTAAGTGTGGTGGGCAGACATATAAATCATGTCAGTTGGACCATTTTGAAATAAACTTTTACTTTCGATTGCAATGTCCTGTCCTGTCTCTTGCTGGAAGATTTATGGACTAGCTTCTACAGCCTGGGCATTTCTGACTGGTGCCAATGATCTATAGCTGACAAAGAGATCTGCCTGAAAAACCAGGGACCTATTGACTGTTACAGCTGTGAGTCCAAACCATTAGATCAAAGCGGTTTATGTGGTCCGCTGCACTAAATGTATCGCTCAAAAGCATTCTCGGATGATCAATTTCAGTTTGAATAACAGAACTTCCTTTTCACTAACATTTGGATAGCATACAATTTTATTCTTCCAGTGTGTTAACTGACCTTCTTCAGTAGAACACTTATCATCTTGGAATAAAGATATATTGTAAATAAGAGTATCTGAATGAAGTGTCCTCTCAAGACTCAAAATCAAAATGTTTTGAAGAAAACTGCTGCATAGCAATGTATGTGGTGTACCATGTCATAACGTCACACTCCTTTGTGTACAGTTTCCTGGTGAAGGAGGCCCACTGCCTATGTTGCCAAGTTCCCAGTTGGTGTTGGCCAAAGAATTTCTCACCTCATTTCATCCTTATTGCAATCCTTGGTGTGTAATATGACACCTCCCTTCCTCACTCTATCACATCTAATAGAAGTCGATAGAATATGAGTACTGGCAATTTTAAAACTAATTTAACTAATGGCAACTGCTTTCCATTTTACAACCTATGATTGAGGGAAAGGGGGGTACCCATCTGGCATCCCAATATAAAAATGCCTCTTCTAAAATCCCTTTTATCAGTTTCGGCCAAATCCTGATGCAGTTCTCTGCCCCTTTTGAAATGTCCAAAATCCTGCTTAAATAAGGATGTCTATTCTGACAATCTCAGCTGATTTTTTGCGTATTCTGTTGTTCCTCCCCTCCTCTGACTATGGGTCTAGAAGAAAAAAAAATCTGACTTGAAATTTTTCTCAAGATCTCGCTGTCCACCTTCACTCATGAAGTTTTTTCTCTTGTCCTCAGAGGGTGGTTCCACAAAGTAACTTCCTTGGTCACCTGCCTCCTGCTGTTGACATATAGATAAGTTCTCAAAGGCAGTGTCCTCTGAGTATTTACAAAGAAACTGGTGCTTTACTCATTGTGTTCTCGTTTTCAGTCCCTGGTCATGCTGGACGGCTGGTGTTCGGGAAACTGAAGGGAAAGACTGTGGTGTGCATGCAAGGACGCTTTCACCCGTATGAGGGTTATCCTATGATTAAGGTAAGAACGAGTGCTTCATAGCCCCAATTAATAACAACCCAAGTCAAAATGAGGCTTTTTTTGACACAATGTTGTAGGCCTACATTTAACCAATCTTTATATGTTATCATTGAGGAGTAGTATGTTAACAGGTAAACATACACTGTAAAGGCAATTTGTAGGCCTATTACTGGGGAACTCTTTGAAAGTGAGACAGTGTTGATGATCGAGGTGAACTGTGGTCAGAGACACAGGAGGGCCATTTTGGTATGAACACTCAGAGCAGGAGCTCAATGTTGGTCTTCAACTGGGGCATACTAATTGATCAGGAAAAAGATTTAGTCCATGAGGTAACCTGATAGAATAACCTCGAGAGCTGGAGTCTTGTTAAGATTATCAACAGTTTTTTTTGGGTCATGTTAATCAACATAACCGACAATACCACAAACACTGATTATGTAGTTGTTTTCTTTCAGTGTGCAATGCCCGTGCGCGTGATGTCACTGATGGGAGTGAAATGGCTGGTCGTAACGAATGCCGCCGGTGGCCTCCACCCTGATTATAATGTTGGCGACATCATGGTCATCAAGGACCACATCAACTTTCCGGGGCTTGCTGGCAACAGTCCTTTAATTGGACATAATGATGAGAGGTAACTAAAATGACTCTATCTCAGCAACAATACGCATTGTGAAAGGGAACAATATCTGCTCGTATATGAAACATAACTAAAATATGAAAAGAAATGAAATTAGGCTTTTTCAAGTTATTGGTCAAACTTCGATCAGTATGGCATGGGTTTTTTCGCTGCGCCATCTGTAGGGATTTATCAAAATCAGCATCCCATTGTCCAAAAATGTTACAATGCCACCTAATGGGGGGTGAATTTGCTCTTTTAGATTTGGCCTCCGTTTCCCATCGATGTCTGACGCGTATGACAGAGACGCTCGTCGGATAGCACTTGACATAGGAAAGAAATTAGGCTATAGTGACTTCATGCGAGAGGGTGTCTACTCAATGCAGGCTGGACCTTGTTTTGAGACTATAGCAGAATGTAAATTCCTCCGGACAATTGGAGCAGACGTCACAGGTAATTACACCTTTATTGGTTTCTTTTAAGGGTTATGCCTAACTATTCACCTGCAGTGTGAATTAATGCGATGGCCATATGAGCGGTATGGTCCATTAGTGAAATTGCTCATCCCCACATGAGAGCCCAGGTGTGAACCCAATGAGAACCAAGATTTTTGTCTTTGGATTTGACAGTGTGGGGTTTCAGGAAATTATATTCAACGGTATTCACAGTCCTTGGAATGAGACTTAACACTTAGATTCTGTGTCATATGAGTAGATACGCTAGTGCATGAGCCCATGGTGCTGTGTAAGAGCGACTACAGTGTTGGGGCTAATGAGGTACCACTGATGCATGCATAAAATATGGTACCACATACATGTATGCAGAAGATGTAAATTAGATGGCAGTCAGCTGATTTGAAGCCAGATTAGTAAATTTCATTCCTTTCCAGGTATGAGTACAGTACATGAAGTGATGGTTGCAAGACATTGCGGCATTAAGGTAGTGGGCATGTCGCTGGTTACTAACAAATGCGTTATGGACTATGATAATGAAAACCATCCAAATCACGAAGAGGTTTTAGAAACGGGACGTAAACGTGGAGAATGTATGCAACGGCTCACTGCGGCAATCGTGGAAAAGTTGAGCTGCTGATTAAATCTGGAGGCAAATGGATACTCAATTGGGGGAACAACTGTGTGTATAAGGCGTCTGCTCACCTTGAAGCTGACTAAGGAAGTTAAGACAACAGGAACCTATATGCATGGAGCGAGGATGGTCTTCCGTGTTTAGAATGCAAATAGATACTTCATCTGATACTTCCGCTTGTTGTAAAATCATGTGATGTCAGAAAAAAAGTATTGTTCATGTTGTGAAATAAGCAGTTCTGACCACGCGGTTGCTGAATGTCGTCGTCTATCATTTGAATAAAACTGCCTATTGTTATATCAGATTAATTAAACGATATCTCTTTTCTTGCTTATTGCTAAAAACTTGAGACCATTGATCACAGCGCTATGCATGGCTTGCAGCCAGATCTATTATGGGTTGATTGTTCAAAACACATATGATATTGGCGTTGACTGGGTTCACATACACATTATCTGTTAGTGGGGGACATGGATTGATTTGCTTTAAACGGTCATGACCCTCACAGATCTTTCTGCTGCTATTAGGGCAGATAGTAAGACACCATCAGTCACTTCATTTGGTAGACTCAATTCTTAAATGATACCAGTTTAGGGTCAACATTGGCAGAATTTACAGTCGATACTTTTGCCCTCTACTTACTGTGATCAGAACTGTAGGATCATTGATATCTGTCATGTGTTTATTGAATGGTTTTAGACCTAACTGGTGTTAGGGATGTTTGGTGAGTATTGTTACTTGGGCAGGCCCAAACTTAGAAATTGACAGAGCTGGTTATGGGTCCACTGACTGTCTGATGACCTTCTGTCAAGGTCCTTTCAATGTCTTTGCATGGTGTTCATGCCTTACACAGCTGTGACCGTGTTAACTTCATGTATCAGGCATCTTCAGGCTGGGATTCATTGTTTAAATCATTATAACGTGTAGAATGTATCTGGTGATAGGGTATACGGTTGGTAGCACCCCCGCATAGACTAACGTATGGAGAACACTACATGAGTACAACCTCTCTATTGTGGACACCCATGGGACTGGGCGTTGGTGTCATGTGTATGAACACGGGGGGTCGTGAAGCCTGCATATTACATATTCCATTTAATTGTAAATATTAACTATTTCAAATAATATGATTCCATTTATATGCAAACTTGAAATTACTATATTGTAATACCTTGTGGCATGACTAGTGGAACATATTAATTCGACAACATTGATATATGCAGGTTGTGTTCATATGCTACACACTACATAGACAGCGTACATCCTTAATGAGTTGTATAAAAGTATTTGATTGAGCTACTACACATCGTCTGCAATTCGTAGTAGAGAGATGTCCGCCCTACAGAGGTTTTGGTTGAAGCAAATGACTTTGAAAAAATCGGGACTGAACGAACATGTCCGTACTGTGGAGGTGTCCGCCTGGCAGAGGTGTCCGCAAGGGGTGGTTCTACTGTCCTTACGTATTGCCCAGACGCATGAAACTGCAAACTGGCCCATTTCAGCTCTTCCCCAGTCCAAATCACAAACAGTTGTTCCTGGCTTGAAAATTCAAACTAAGCAATTTTAATCGAGGACCCCAATGAATTAGAGGAAATAGATAGAAGCTTCGTATTCAATAGAATACTGTATTCGTCTTTCATCCCAGTAAGTGATTGCAATGCTGTGTATATAAATGTTGTACAGTATATGAATAGTTGTATAAGAATAGGGATACATAAAGAGGACCATAGTTGTATGAAGTCAATGTCTGACCAGTATTCTTCCTACTGGTTGTGTAAAACATCTTATTTGTTTAGTGAAAAGTTATTGCTTCAGTTGATTCTCTTGAAGTTGTAGATTTGTACAGTGTTGGGTAGTGATAAAATCTTGATCTCTATTATCAAGTATTCATGAAGACTAGACTTTTTTTTCCTTGCTATTATCAATCAATATTACACATCAAGAGAGGTATTGAGTCCTCAAATTTATGTGCTATAGGCAGGAGCCAGGTAGGCCAGATTAAGTTACACAAAGCTGCTGTTGGGGGGGGGGGGGTCTCTCCTCTCTCACAGTATATCGAAACTACTCACGTTTGACTATGTATGATGATCAGTATACTTATTGTATCAAGCAAACCATACTGAAGACTTCCAATTTGACCCCCCTCCCCCCAGCTTCTAGCCTTGGTCCTCATTCAACACTATTGTATAAGGAGAATAAGGAAGTTAGAATGGCAAAGAGTTCTAGATTTGTCTGTTTTGTATAAAGGAATGTACATGTAGTTATAAAAATGAAATCATGTAGACGACCAACACTTCTGCCCCAAGCTCTTAGGGCTTGCCAAGCGTAGGCCACTTGCATTATTTGGTCAGCATTTTTTCATTGTATGAATGTGCTAGCTTTTGGTATAAGACCACAACATCATGTTATTTTCACCTACATTTTATTATTGTGCTGTTTGTTATAATGTTGAATAATACTACTTATACTACATAATACATTTTATGCTTGGTTTTCTGTTAAATCAAACACTTACGTTGCTCAGGGTTGTATACCTGCATAATCGATAACAAGGCTATTATCAGTTATCAGGTAAAGGCTGAAGGATTTTTTTCTGCTGAGAAGTGAGTGTGAGCTCTCTACTCATTGATGGATCCTTTGGTTGCTCAGCCACAGATAGGAACCAAATACAAACCACCAGGATTCTAGTCCCATTGACGGCTGAGAAGAGCCTGGATTTCTAGCCTGGCCTTGCGTTGGAATGATCCCCTTGTTAGATACATTGGGCCCCAAGTTCTGGACAATAACACTTTCAATTGTAGGGTGAACCCCTTATTCACCTTGATAAAGTAAAAACTCACTAACCGGAATTGTACACAAATCCTATTTTATTTCTGCTTCACTGATAAAAGTATGTACAATGTATATCTATTATCTGCAGGGTACCACTCTAAAATTAGAATTATGTATATACAGGGTGGCCCAGAATTATTTTCCTTTGGACAATAGAATTCTATTGTGTATCCATTGTGTGAGGGAAAATAATTCTGGGCCACCCTGGAGTGTCTTCCCTGACTGTTTTGAACGCGTGGAGCCATCACCTTTGAAACGGCGCCATCTCAGGCTGCCAAGTTCAAAACAAATTTGAAATCATTCCAAACAGCTCCATGAATCATTTGAACTACCATACAATGCATTCAGATGGCTCAAAAACCATTTAAAATGCATAATGGAACTATGTAAATATGGCTTTTTAAAAAGCATCCAACTTAATTGGTGGCTGTGCCAAAAACTTGATGAACAGTGGTAGGTCCGACGCGTTCAAATCAAATGCCAGGAAAAACACTGGTTTTGACTTAGATAATTTATAGAATAAAGTTGTTCCTGATACCATCAGGATTGATTGTTTTTTGTGACCCCCTGTACTCGATATTTCACTTACTACGATTTTGCAATAATTTCTCTTGTTTATTCCAAATCGAATAAATCGTTATAATCTAACAATCCGTATAAATAAACTTGTAATATTTCAAACCAATCAGTCATGTCCAATGTTTTCATCAAATGACTCTTTCAAGGCAGCCGCTGAATGAGAAGCCAGAAGAGACTGTAAAACCGGAATGCTTCACACACCCTTTTTTTCACATCGACTGTCAATCGCCGAATGGCAGCAAAACTAAAATCACTCTTACGGGGTTGTCAATGCTCAGTTAAATGAATAAGTTACAATTTGATGACACCCTGAAATAAAATAAAGTGCACTGGTATGACACCACAGCCAAAGATGTGTTTAACATTTCACCAATGGAGTCAGTCAGATTCAGTCCGTTCCAAGGCAATGCAATCCTACCCGATGAATTCCTTATGTAACTTGATCAGCACATCCCCGTGACATGCGAGTGGATGACACCAACACCCCAACACTTTCCCTGTCAACTCGTGCAACTGTCCGACAAGTTTCTCCCGGGCATACTGCTCAAACCTCTGACAACATTCCTCCCTTGAGTAAGTCTGCATATTGAATGGGTTGCCCCACTTTTCACCGCCAGGCTTTGAGTAGCTGGGCACCATCTTGTGTAAGTTGCGTCCAACGTAGACATGATTATCGTCCTCCAACCAGTGCGCCAGGTCGCGGTACCCCAACTTGATGAGATTGGCTTTGTTGATATTCTCCACTCGCATTGTCTTCCTCCATTTTGTGTCGATCCGTTTTCGTTGCTGAAGTCAGAATAATAAGATATGAGTTTTATTTGAACTTAAACATCATTGTAAATTCATCAATAGGACTCCAAGTATTTTCAGACCCCTCACCATGGTATCAAAGTACAGCAATGCCCATATTTTCTACACCCCTTTCCCCATGTGTATGTACGAAAAAAAGGACCCCCACAGTTTGAAAATGTCGTTGTCAGTAGAAGTGGAGATCAACTCTTCAACCAGCTACTGAAGCCCGAATGATTATTGTAAGGGACCAACTGGCCAGGTTGATCCCATTACAAGCCCACTTCTTATATGAAGACTGTGTCCAACTCCATGTCACAACCTGCCTTGCCATCGAGGGAGGTCCACCCAACAACATGAGAACAAAGTCACAATCAAACCTCATTGCCTTGTCTCTGTTCAGCTTTGGGCTCAGATTTTGTGACTTGAGGAACTGTCTCATATCGCACCACTGATCATTGCTACCACCTCTTTCTAATCAAGAACCTCATTCGCCAAGAAACCATTTCCTCCAGTTTCAAGTCTACTGAAGCTCAGGAGGAAGCCAAGTCTTGTTTGTGGACAGCTTGGACATACTACCTCCACATCTTCCACTAAGGTTTCTTCCAGACACTCGCATCGGGGAAAGATGCGACAAAAATCATGACACTCAACTTTAGAATAATCCTCGCCATGCATTCACAAAAATAAAACACTGGCAAACTTTTGACGGTTTACTTCATTGATTTATCAATAAAAGGAGCAAAAAGTATTTTTCAACTTTTATTATTTTCCAACATGCCAGGCATACAAGTAAGTTGATAAAACAGAAATTCATATTGCCTGTGGCATAAGACAAATACATGTAACTTGGCAATTTTACGATAAAAAGTTGTGATTGATGACACAATCCTAACTCAGTGACAACCCCGAGAATACACGAGTCTTCGACGCTGAGATATGTTTACACTTTCCAAAATCAGAATAATCTCTCAAATATCTAAATGTTTTGAAGACGCTTTCATCAAAGTTGACAAGACATTTTATTTCTATGGCTCGTTGCTGATCCATTGGACCCCATTCCCTGTAGTTGACACTATACAACTCTCAGGAGCTTATGTGCATCAGTTCCCTGTAGGCGAGGTTGTGTCCATGAGACAGTTGGTAATATAGACATGATCAGCTTTATCCATAGTGTTCAACTGTACATTTTAATGAGATATCTATAGTCTTAATGAGTTCATATGATTCTAATTAGCATGTGCTTCTCAGCGCCTTCTCCGCTCACGACTTCTGCTCCTCGAGTGTCGTCTTGTTCGCTCTCGTTCTTTCTCTCGTTCTCGTTCCTGAAAGTCAACAACATAGAATCAATGATGGTTGTCAATCAAGGAGAAGTGGGGGACGTGCAGATGTCGTCATCACAGCAAGACGCCATTTTGGACAGAGGCGCTGTTCACACGCCGTGGCACGCATTGTAGGGGACGTCAGAAGGGTCAGGGCCATGGAATGTTGTCCAAAATGGCTGCCTGAATGACGAATGTTCGCTATAGTCAGCCTCAGAAGTGAATGTCCACATCCTTTTGAGATGCTATGCAAAAAGAGGCGGATTTCTTCAAAGTTTGTTTTATTTCATGCTTATTTTTGGACCAAACACACATTGCACAAGTCTTTGAAAATTTTGAGTGGTCAAAAGCGGGGTCGTTTTTTTCTTGAGAAATTTGGAAGATATACATGAAAAAATACAAACCTGAAGATTTCATCGAAAGTCGACAAGAAATAAATGTGTCTGTGTGAAAATGTACACAAAAATAATGTACACGAAAACAGGTCTTACACTAAAATGTACTTTATTTCTTGCAGAGTTAGCCTGAACGTTGAATCGGGTCCCAAAATTAGATTTCATAAAATCCAAACTTTGAAGAAATCGGCTCAATGATTTGCACTCGACTCAAAACCCCAGCTCCTTGCTGGTTTAAAACAGAGTCATGAGACCAATACAGTATAGCCAATCGGGATCTAACTGTAGTGGCACACAAGGAGAGCTCACACAAGCTTATACAGTTGATGAGGAAGAACTTACTGCCATTTGTTCCCGCTTCCTCCTGTCGAGTCTCTCCATCTCTCGTTTCTTCCTCTCCGCATGCATCCTTTCCTCCAACTCCTGTCGTCTCTTGTCTCGATCCAGCGCCTCCTGGATGCGACGACGCTCACCTTCTAGAGCCTAAAATGGAGCGAGACGGAAGTCAAAACAAGTTCCAAGCAATATGATATACCCATCCCTACAGACCAGCATCACAAGACCATGCCCTCATACTTATTGAAAGATGCATACCTGTCTGGGAAAAATTCAAGCATGCCAGGAGAGAAATTCGACAGCAACAATCTGTATCACAGTATGTTGAGACTGAGAGAAGAATGGAATTATTGGGCAAATACAGCTAATAACTAAGTCAGAAAGACATAGCTGTCTGGTTACCTGTTGCTCTGTGAGTGGGAGCCAGTAGACCGATGGTGTTGCCTTGGTCTTCCTGAACAGATCATCGAGCAGCTTGGCTGGCGGCTCCTCATCCTGAACCTTCTTCTCCTTACGCTCCTTCCTCTCTTTCACGCGACTCTCTTTCGGCTGCCGTTTGGGTTCTCGTGACCTTGACCTGTCGCGAGATTTCACTCGTGGACTCGGTGACCTCTGCACGACCTTTGCACGATCCCATTCCCGGCCGGATGGCCGTCTTTCTATTGGTGGCTCACGGCGATTACGCTGATCCATGTCGCGCTCTTTCTCCCGCCGTTCTCGCTCACGATCTCTGACGGCAGCCTCATTTGGAACCTCTCTTTTGATTGGCTTATCAGCATCCTGGAAATTTTCAAGCTGCAAAAAACAGATTATAGATGAAATCATTGGACACACTGACGATGATATCATAAGACCTTCTTGTCCATTGGTGCTGGTAACAGGAGTTCCCCATTAGAATCTCCACACAATAGCGGGCACAGGGGAACTACAGTACATGCGCTTCTATTGTTCAATCAAGTATGAAGAAGGTTTTAGAAAATTAACAATTGCCTTATTCCTATTTTTTGCTATATTTCTCATCAGATCTGACTGAAGTAAATAAATCAACTGAAAATCAATTTGTCGAGATTTTCAATTGCCAACTCACCTCTGCCTCTGTGGAGAAGTCAACACTGAGATTCTTTGGATTAGAAAGCGGCCATTTTGTGTTGTGTAATGCTTGTCTAGTCTTCGAGGCGTCCAAATCAGTTTCATACTGAAAATGAAACAATGAGAGAATTTAGATCAATTTGATGCATGGAGAGCTGAACACTTTTTGTGACCCAGCACACTAAATTGGGTAGAAAGTCGCCCTTTGGACATACAGATTTATCCACATGTTCATACAGCTTTGGTTTAGGCTTCATTTTGATATCACTCCCATTTGATATCTTTTGTGGTGCTCGAGATATTCATAAATATGTGCTGAAAGAAACCACAATGTCTGGGCTAGCAAACACATCTTTCAAACTCTGCAACTGTAGATGTTCAAATAAAGACAATGATGTTATCCCGAACAAGGTCCTCCCATGGGTTTAAAAGGGTTAAAATAATATTTACCATGACAAGACAGTGACTCTTAATCTTATCGATCCAGAAGCCGCCCTCGGTCAGCTTGCCTGTCCTCTCCAGAAGCTCCTTCAGCTGCCGCAGTGTGAACGGTCGCACCAAGTTTCTGATGTGGATGACACGGCTGGTCGGATGTTTTGGTGGCGACGGTGACCGGCGTGCCTTCTGGGGTTCGTCTGCCACCACTAGAGGCTTACTACGACTGAGTTTACGGATGATCTGTGGTGGAGCTGAAGAAGAAAGAAATAGATAAGTATCACCTGGTTTATTTAAACTTTTCCCTGCCAGACTTAGGATATACTCGCCTCGTCATATTTTGACCCCCCCCCCCCCAAGATACCTAAGTATTGGTCTACTTCAAGTTGCTACAGCTCAAAAGGTACATGTATTAGATTAAGACTCTTCATGTAAATCTCACCCAATACAAATACCATATTTGCTCAGAAAATACTGACATTAGCAGCAAAGCATTGATTGACTGGATTCTTGTGTTGGCTACAGCTTGAAGTCTTAAGGAACCTGATTAAATCTGCCCATATATTTCTTACATTTGACTTTGGGTTCAACGTCAGGTATCTCCATATCTTCCTGCACCTTCAAATGATCCTCCTCAGCCAGTACTTCACGTCTGTCTTCACTGCTGACAACCTGCAAACAGAGAATGAGACAAATCGATTGACTGCCATGAAGTAATACGGGGGCTTCTTTTAAAGGTATTTTAGGTCAGGGAACATTTAAAGTTTCCGCACATCGAATGAAATTTGATGACGACCAATTCGACGTACCTGTGTGACTGTCCTCCTGATCTTCATATCCTTGTGCTCATCGTCATCATCCCCGTCATCTTCAGCCTCTCCATCCTCCTTCTCATGGTCTGACGCAGCCTCTTCCTTCACCACTTCTACCTCTGCTGGTGTGTCCACGGCCAAGATTGGCTTCACATCAGGAATCAGACCCTGAAAGGTTACAAGAATATTCTAAAACATACTGAATAGCTAGAGTTGTTGATGTGTCCATATTGAACGACAACACAAAATAGATGGGCTGAAACAAATTCCTTGGCTATGGGTTGCCTGTAAAATGGCAGCCAAAACTAAATGGGACAGAACAAAATGGTTTGTGCGTATAAGTAAGACAAACCTTTAGAGATTCGGACGAGATCGATATTTGTCTCTTGGGTGAGACCTTGCGACCGCCCCAGCGGCGTTTCCTCGGTGGCCGAGGCTCCTGCTTCAAATCCTCTTCCTTCCTTTCAATCTCATCAGTCTCCTTCACATCAAGAACATCCGCTGGAAACAAAACACAATATGAATAACTTTATGCAAATCACTCAGGACAGTCCCAAGGATTCCAAAGAAACTGGAAATTTCTTTACTTTTTTCTCACATTTATGAAATTCGAGCTGTAGCAATACCACATTCATACTTTGGGGTTTTTATTATGTCACGTGATTAAGGCCTATTCAGTGAAAGTTTTCAGTATCTCGAAAATGTCCCAAGTCGTAATTTCCTTTACTTGAGGCCATACCACTGTTGCGCTGATGGAGAAAATATCAACATGAAGATGTGCGGTGTGTGTGGTTTGTGCAGAAGGTTCCGAGTCACAACACTAGTGGTTGCTGTTTGTTTGATATGGTGCGGCAGGTATAGGCTGAGGTTAGACCACTGGGGGGGTGAAATGAACTATCTGGCCCCAGTTACTCAAGTAAAGATATAAGTAGAAGATAGTGCAAGAGACAAATCTAATTCCATGTATTACTTGTGGTTGAGTTTGGCTGGCTGTCGTTGGACTCATCTTCTTCCTTCTCCTGCAAATAGACAACAAAGAGGACAATGTTAATGACGAGTTGTGGGATAAGCCATCACCCCTGTTTTCAAGCCTCAGAAGCATCCCACATTCAATCTGTTCAAATGTACTACCCAAGCAGTGACTTCATCAGAAGCAACATGAATTAAGTTCACTCAATATTTTTGTAGTTCTTATTTTTGAAACCATCCCCAGAAGGACGTTGCATTTGTACATTTAATGACCCCATTTATGTGGCCCGTCTGCCTCACGACCAATGAGGAATGAAAACTAGCGTGGTTTAGATGCTCAGAAATACTGCTAACAAGTCTAAGGATGACTTGGCCAAGTTATCACTCTACCCAGGTGGATCAATCACATTATACTTCACCAAATCTGGCACAGTACAGTCAATTTTAGTGCTGTTTTTAAAACTTTGTTAATACGGAAGCCAACCATGCCAATTTCCCCTCAATCACTGACAATGATACCAAAACCACGAAAAGGCATACAAAATGTGTGACATGTTGCAAGACGAAACCTGGTCGTTGATGTGGTTCTCCTGCTCGTATTAGCCTTGGTGTAACCTAGAGGGAATAAAGACGTCATCAGAGGGGGGCTGGGGCACTGGCTGCGCCTGATAGTAGGCGATGGCTGGCTGAGCCTCATGCTCTCGTTATTCTTCCACTCATCGGTAGGAGACTCTTTACGACTTCTGCTCCTAGCATGACAACACTTGTCCTGACCACATTTGACTTTCTAGAGTCTTTGCCATGTAAGTGGTTCAATGTTAGTTGTGCCTTCATTGCTGCTTTGGCCTACATGTACATGGTCGTTTTTTCTTACACTGCTGGTTTGGCCCACATTGCCACCTTCTGTCATGTTCAATAGCATTGTTTGACATGCCATGTACATGTGTATACGCTCTTATTTCCAGCAGAAGTGTCTGTGGCACATTTTGAGCACAGCATCGAGGAATTTGACAGAACATTGTCAAGTTTACAGCCCAAGTCCTTGTCATATTTTTGAGCACAGCATTGTGGAATTCGACAGAACTTTCTAAACAGTTTACCGGTGGAGTCTTTCGATAAGAATGCACAGTCGCACAGTATCCTTGGCATTGCGAAATTCGACACAACTTTCTAAACAGTTACCGCAAGAGTCTCTCAACAAGAATGCACAGTGTCTTTAGCGTATTTATGAGCACAGCATCGAGGAATTTAACAGAACATTCTCAAACATACTGGTGTCATTTAGATTGCGCATCCAATACAAGGTCCACAGAATAAGTAGACGTCCTGAACAATCATAATATCAGAAGTGTTTACGTTGCAGTACAGTGGTAGCGCGCTTGCATGGCAGATTTCTCAATCCATAGGAGTCGTATTATCAAAACAATATGTATGGAAGATCAACATTTAGCTTACTCCTCAAATGACCAAAGTTCACTCTCTACTAACATGATTACTAACAACCGTACAGACCAGCTCGGCTTTTCCTTCTGTGACATCCGATCCAAGTCGAACATTCATGTCTTTCACTACGCGCCTGTGGAGTGTTCATCGAACGAAAGATCGGTTACGAACAGACATAGTCTTGGTGGATCAGAACGTCCTCTTCTACATTGTATAAAGTTTGATGAAGTTTTCCTCCACAACGATACATGAATGGGTGAATTTTGGTGCCATTTTTGCATAATCCTGTCACGTCACCAAAGTGTATCTTAAATTCGTAGAGCAAAGATTGCAGTGTTCATCAGCTCATTCGTTTCCAACAATCTCAGAGTTCACTTATCAAAAACAAGATCTGATGCGAATAACAAGTCTGAGCAATAACAATCACTTGCGTAGCAATCTCTCAGTTTGTCACATGTAATCCTTCACCATCACATATCGTCTCCGCTCTCCAATCTGTGTCTGCTGACGCATTACTAACAAACACGATTTTTGATTGCGAGCTGTCTTTTCATGATAAGCCAGACGTTTAATTACAGACTAATCATCTTTCCATGACTAGTCCTCCCTCAGCTGGTAACCCAGTAGCTAACATCTGCCACGCATCTGGTCTGTTAGCACTGCAGTAGCTTCACACTAGTGTCAGTGCCCTCGCTGATATCACACCAGCCCAGTCGACGTCCCCTCATTGGAAGTACATGTTTGGCCAGCCACAGGCCCCGTCGGTAACTTATTCATGGTACAGGGGACATAGGATAATGCATAATGGGTAGATCAGTGCAGCTCTTCTCGTAATGTGACATCATCCCCCTGCCAGTTTCGCTGATTGCTATGTGTAGTGAAATACATTAACCAAATTAATTGAGGGAAGGAGCAGCAATTAGGTTCTTCACAAAACTGTCCTGGTAACTTTTTTGGTTTCTGGACTATTTGTAAACTACATACAAGTTAGTGTTATGTGATAATTTAGAAGATCACTTTGGGTCAAAACACAAGACCTGAGAATGAAATCCAACTTCACACAAAACACCTATACCTGAGGATCCATCCCGCCTCCCCACCCCCGCTGACATGGTAGTGTTGATAATACAGAAACAGAAGAGGCCTTGTTGAGTCGTCTATAGCTAAAACACAACCATAGCAGCTAGAAGCGCAGAAAGGAACAAAATACTGCGACTGTACTACTGCTCTAGTCTAACCATCACATGCTTCAGTAGATTTTCAACGATTTTAATTATGAAAAAAGGAGTTTCCAAACTTATATGTTACAATTTTCAATGATATGAAAAAATGGGACCCACTTGAATGCGTGATATTTGGAACATGCGATCAAATCCTTAAAGTAGGCCTAGATAATGCTCCTTCCCCCATGAAAGACATGTAGAGAAGTGTAACCCTCCTCAGCATTACCTGAACAATCCTTCGATCATCCTTCACACTTGTCACTGCAATTTGCTGATCTTCTTTGGAGCTATCGACCGTGATCCTCTTATCCCCTTGAGAATCCTCAATGGAAATCCTTCTCTTGGGGCTCTCTACTTCAACATCTTTTTCCTTCTGGGGGCTCCCGACGTCCATGTCTTCCTCTTCAACTTTAGGTTGTTTTTCGTCCTTAGTTGTATCTGCTTCAGGTTTTGAGGGCTCTGGCGCCTGTTTTTCCACAGCCTTTGGTTCTTTCTTCTTCTCCTTGAATGCCAGAGGGACGACAGTTTCAACATGGCTGCAAAGCAAAAGCAAAGGAAGATGAGATTTAAAACAGAATATTTTGTTACTCAGTGTAATAACTGGCAAGGGACAAAGCTTGTCACCATGACATCTTATAAAAGGTTGGTTGCATCTCTCAAACTTCCATGCTAACTGAACTTATACCACAAATGTATAGTCCTTTTTAGGCATAAACTAATGTTCTTGGCACCATTCTATGTGCTTAAGGTCTCATATCAGTAGCCTATGCTCTCCTTTAAACCCTGAGACTCCTCTGGGTATAAGGAAAACAACACAACTGATAAAGATATGAAGAAAATGTATGAACCTTCTCTCTGGTGATGCCATATCCATCCTGATCTTCAACTTGAGAGGACTGCGCTGCGCTGAGGATTCTTTCATCTCTTCAACTCGTGACGTGCCATTGTCCACACCCCGCCCCGGTTTTTCCATCTTCTTGGATGAACTCTGTTTCTTTGGTGATGGGGAGCCTGGAGCCGAGGATGAACTTGAAGACGCAGACCGCGACCTGAAAATATTTCAAACAGAAATACACGATCAACATCTTTTTGCCTAAAGAAGGACCCCCCATAGCAGACTTACTTATTTCCGATTTATAACTTTAGAATGAACAGTTTTGTGTGTGTGGTCCACTGTTAAATTTCTCTCAGGCATCTTTTCATTCTTGGTTCATGAACAAGTTTCTGTCATTTCTTCATTGCTGCCTTACCTTGACCTCGACTCGGAGTCAGAACTAGAACTTGACTTATCATCAATGCTTCGTGACCTTGAACGTGACTCTGACCCTGAACTTGATGAACCTGAAGAAGACCTTGATGATGAGTGGCCACGACCTGCATTTTGTTTTCTTCCTCTTTCTGAAAAAGATGTACAAATTTTAATTTTAATTTATTGTTGAATGCATGGAAATTGGAAGAAAGAAACCCGCTTTTGTGGGGAGATATTTTTGGGTCAATGGTCAAAGAGGGAAGGAGATTATTCGTCAACAGGAGCTGGACAATCAGATTCAGCAGGTCATTTACAATACCGTCCTTAGATCGGACCAATCATAGTGCTGCAAGCATTTGCTTGTAAAAGCAATATATAATCACATCAAGAGAGATATGGATTATAGAATGACCATGCCCTTGGAATCGGAGCCTTACCTTGGTGTCCATCGCTATCATCTCCAGACTCACTGCCTCGTTCTTTGAGAAGAGACTGAAAAAAGAAAGTAGAATCTATGAAAGAATGAGTTTACTTAAAATCAATCTTCAGAGCCGAAGAAAAATGCCTCATTCATTGCCTGCTACTTGATTGAGCCTGCTGAAGTAGTTAAGCCTACCCTTCTTGATAAACACAATCTTTCCTCCAGATAAACGTTCAATCTAATGTACAGTTCCCGATATGGACACAACAAGGTCCCACATGGCCTGGATACTAGGTCAATTTCAAACAGGCATTGTGTGTCAAGGCCACGAAGTGAAATTCGACCATGCACACCCAAGCAATGTACATACATTTCATAACACTTCCACCAGGAAGTTTATCAACTACAATTACAATAGCAGAAATGGCCTAAAGGTTCGACAAAGAGAAACCTGAGCCCAAATAAAACCAATCATGACTGTTGTTGCAATGCAGAAAAATGCAGAATGTAATGGTAGCTAGCCTATGTCATGATTGTAAATGTACATGATGCCCTATACGAGTGTATGCCAGCAGTGCATTTTCTCCATGCATTTTTATTTTTCCAGACCAAAAAATCTACTTTAGATTACTAGAGATTTCTCAGCAAAGAAAGCCTTTCTACCTCTGAAAGTCGTTGTACTAATTCTTTCTTAACTCCTGTCTTTGATAAACCCCTTCCTTCCAGTTCCTTTTTCAGATCAGCGACCCTGAGTTCGCCAATAGGCCTTCCACCGAGGACCAAAGAACCAGCTTCTCCGTCCGCCATGTTTAACGCTGGTTTTTAAACACTCTCGTTCCAGAAACAATTCTGTATAGAAAATACACAGAGATGTGGCTGTGATATTTTCTGGGGCCAGGTTTAGGGTAGCCAGTGCTCGTTGTCGTTTCGCTCCATGACCGTTTCGCCCTCAGTCGTTTCGCTCCAAATCGAAGTGGTTTCGCTCCAAATCGTAGTCGTTTCGCTCCTTGGGTCTCGCTAGGGAGTTTTTCCCAAATGTACGCGATGATGACGTGCCCCATTAACAGGACGTAACATCTATTTCAAAATGCGTTTCCAAAGTGATTGCATGAGGACAACCCATTTGTGTCGTATATCACTGGAAACGCCCGATTCCCCTGATTCTGCAGGATGTTAAATCGAGCATTTTATGTCTTTAAATAAATTATAAAAACGCACCAACTGGCACTGGACGGCATTCAACACGGGACTGCTAAGGTGCCGGGGTCGACCCTAAATGGTTGTGACTGTCTCAAGGCGCCCAGCGTATAAGCAAGACGGTAGGGCAGCCACGTCAAATTCGGCCTGGTTGTGACTTCCCATCTTATACATCGTATCGACAGTACAGTTGAGTTGCCGTTTACCGTTTACCGTCCATAGCGGCTTCATGGCCCAGATAATAGATATCCAGATTTCACCATGTTGAGCATGGTTAACTTTCATTTACCATGGTGAACACTGAATTCACCATGGTGAATCCCTGATCATTAAAATGCCACCTGATTTTTTGTCTTGTCCCGACTAGATGTGACATGATCCAGGTTGTCTTTTCTCCAGGATTCTAGTTTTGTGTAGCTGTCCATCTGACTGAGGAGAACAGGAGATCAAAGTCACCCTTAATTACATAAAGAGACTACTCTGGACCAGACATTTAGAACAGTTATACCAGGTTCTGGTCAGTTTAAACGAAAGTCCTTCCTCCCTAGCTCCCCTGTTGTGTATCTGAGGGTGGATGCAGGATTTGAATAACCCCCCCCCTCCCAGCTCAGCTATACAGCAATTAGCAGATGATAAAAATATGACATGTAAATAAGAAAGAAAGGTTTGAAATGCGAAATGAATTCATGGTCTGCGACTATGGTTGGAACTGAGGTGGCAGGTCTTCAGTCTTCACACAGTAGAGAAATGAACAAACATTCCGTCTCAGCCTGTCAGGCTCAGAGCGACAGGTGCCTGGTTTTGCTGTGACGGGTCTCTTTTTAAAATAAATGTTACGTCCTGTTAATGGGGCACGTCATCATCGCGTACATTCGGGAAAAACTCCCTAATGAGACCATAATGAACGGAATTCCACGCCATGACGTCATTTAGACCGACGATTTCCCCCACGAAATTGGTGGACATCGGAACTTCAGGGAAGTTGCAGTTACTCAACTTTCAATCATTTTATCTGTTTTATGATGATTGTCATACAAATTTGAGATCATTCATGGGATTGTTCAATATATATGTCTTCAAAGATGGCTTCCACTTTACCAAGACCAACCGAAAAAGGCAAGATACAAGCAGAATTACGTCGAAAGGTAAGACTCCTATCTCACAAAAAGACTGACTGCAGTGCATACTGAGCCACTAGGCCTATATTCATGTGTACATCACAAGTCACTTAGTCAGTGATGTAGGCCTAGGCCTATATAATACAATAACGGTGTTTGCTATTCCACAGTTACTGATTTGTTCTGATTTGTATTCAAATTATCAATATGTATTTAAATGTGAGGGTCCAGCATACTGAAGACCAGCTAAAGAGAGGTTGTGACAATCCCCTTTACTTTGCACCGACTGTCTAATGACACAGTTCTCTACTCCTGCTGGACAACTTATTATCAATCAGACTTACAAGTAGAAATTGTTAGGTCTTGTATGAAAATTTATTGCAGGGCAAAGTTCTGTCCAATTGTAATGGACAACCAGCCACTTTTCAATCCTTCCTGTAGTGGTCCCATGTGTGGAAGTCACATCTTAATATTATAACTTGCCAGCAGCACAATGACAATGATAATCATCATTGAAGACAGATTGTGTCAGTCCCCAACTGTCTGAAGACACACTCTACACAAGTTGTTTACTCTATGTAACATTGTAATTAATGCTTTTTATCTGGAGATGATCTTTGGTGACTGTTGAAGTGATAGTGTGACAACTTTTAGTTTTATGTTGAAAAAGTACTGTTATCTTAGTTATAAATTATCGTTTGATACAGTTTAAATTCTTGACTAATATTAAGTAGTCCATCGATGTACATGTAAGCTAATAGAAAACTAATCAAGCGAATTCCTATCATAACCAAGCTACCAAGCTTCCATAGATCTAGAGCAGATAAAGCGCTGCGAGGAGGCAGTAGTGTTTTGGTCGAGAACATCACGAATGTTGCCTTGAAGCCGAATTTCATCGCTCGGCTTATCCCTCTTTGCTATGAGTTTATTCAGAGAGCAGTTAATTATCTTCGCTGTAATCACCGAAGACGTAATTGCTCACTGTGCTGTATTCATTAGAAAGGATTTATCAAGTCTTGAAATGGTGAAAATAAGATTTAGTTGGCCCTGCATTATCGTGAGTTTTTCAACTTTCAGGCCTCCGACTCAGCCCTGCTTCAGACTGTGCGTGGAAAACTTCAGAAGCAGCGCTCAAGACTGAACGACCAAATCAATCGCGAACTGCGCATGAGAACTGGAGCCGAGAACTTATTCAGGTGGGTCTGTTAACCTTTGCACCTGTGGGTTTTCACATGTGTTAATTAAAACACTGTAATTTGTTGGCCGTGTCTCTTGGATCTTCCCACAGCAGGCCTTTCTACATGTTGTATGTTCTACACTCAATCAACAATAGTTGACTTGAAAGCTGTGGTGAACTCAACTAAGATTACCATACATGTCGGCATAACAGACCTCAGAAACTGTGGTATTCGGTTATGGTGTTGGCCTGTGTGTATCATTGGATGTAATCTACGCCTGTACTAACAACAGGTGGTTTTTATTGCTTTCCTGTCTGTATCTTGATACATTGCTTCATTGATTTTCTGCCATTGAACCATGCATTGTAGGATACATTTGGGCCAGTCCCAGAAAAAGCACCCAGTTCTTCCACTTCTTTGTATTGTGCCTACACGTTTAGGCTGCGCTCAATAAGCACTGTCGCTTGTGCTTGTCTCTTAGTCCTAATTGAATTGAATCTATGCATCCATAATCTATGCATCCATAATCTATACATCCAT
The DNA here is from genome assembly GCF_910592395.1 of Lineus longissimus. Taxonomy (NCBI): domain Eukaryota; kingdom Metazoa; phylum Nemertea; class Pilidiophora; order Heteronemertea; family Lineidae; genus Lineus; species Lineus longissimus. The sequence goes on from NC_088318.1 coordinate 1,628,093, forward strand.
ATTATATCAACTGAACAACTCCTGTTTCCTAGTCCTAATCTATGCATCCATATATCAACTGAACAACTCCTGTTTCCTAGTCCTAATCTATGCATCCATATATCAACTGAACAACTCCTGTTTCCTAGTCCTAATCTATGCATCCATATATCAACTGAACAACTCCTGTTTCCTAGTCCTAATCAATGCATCCATATATCAACTGAACAACTCCTGTTTCCTAGTCCTAATCTATGCATCCATATATCAACTGAACAACTCTTTCATACTTTTAGATTAGACTTAGAGATCCTAATCAACAATAGGCTAGTGAGAGGGTGAAAGTCAGCCTGAGCACATCCCTTGGGCCTCTTGTTTTCTCGGTGTCTGAAGGACTTGAGAATATTTTCATCAAATATATTGCATTCAATCATATTCCGTTGCAAAATATGTCGCTGGAATTTGAATCTTGTATTACATATTGAATTCTTGCCAAAATGGTTAAACCAGGCCAGTTGATAATGTTACTATAATTACGGATGTATTTTCCTCTCAAATTATGATGTTCAAGTTGTCACTTGACATGATTATTTTTAAAGTCAATAAATGGAAGTATTTCAGTGTTCACCTGAGAAAACAACCCAATATTGACACTTTTTGACCAATTTTCTTTGTGAGAAGACTAATGTTCTGATATAAGAGGCACTAAATAGCCTCAGAGGCTCTTCCTACTTTTGATTGTACTAAATGTGATGGTATGTTATCCTCTAGGGTCTGAGGAGGGGGCTGTGTGGTGGTGTTTGAGAGGAGTATCAAAAGACAGCTATATGACAATTAGAGCAAGCAGTTGTATTTTAAACCCATTCTTTAACCCTTCCTTGCCCCTTGCCATAATTGCGTGTGTAAAACTGTGATCCCTGATGTTTGGCAGAGTGACACAAAAATGCAAAGGTCAGATAGCCCAGTGGGACACCAATCATGACTATAGAGCACTGGTTTCATGTGAGGTCATCACCTCCTGCCATGTTGGAGGGACAGACAAAAGAAAGCAAGTCCAAATGACCATGACAGCATTTGATTCAGTTAAGTCGGGTGCGATAAACCATTGTTCTGCCCTCCAACCTGGCTGACCGTGAAAACACTCTATTGTGCGTGCTGTGTCAATGCTATGTGAGGTTTTAAAGGTGCAACTGTTACAGAAGATAGGCCTTTTGTACAGGCACCCCTCAACGGCTGAATAGCTTCAACACAAGTATCCCTATGTCTAGCATTTCCTTATTCAGCTAGAGGCCCTTTCCTAAAGACAACAATGGTGGTTCTATTGTTTTCAATTCCCTACTTAACTCCAGGCCCTTTCCTAAGCATATTGTCTTTTAATGATATGTTTTATTGACTTGCATTCTTCCCTAGTGTTTGCCAACAAGTCTTAACATTCCTTCTCACTAGGGACAAGAAAGAAAGAATGCATGTGGAACAAACGCCTGTGGGGTTCCAATGACCCTGTTCGAATACCCACTTTTGAAGTTTGAGTACATTCCATGCAACGCACGCATGCATCTTTTGCGTCAATATCTGATAGCTTTTCAAACCTTTTTTCATATTTTCTGCTTGGGAAATCAGGGGCTGGTGTTGTCCTAGCATTAAGGCCACCTCTACTGTCAATAATTGCATGGGAAAAGCAGGACACAGAGATGGCTCCTAATGTAACAATGATGTTCATATTTGATGCAGTATAATGATCATCACATATCGTCAAAGCTTGTTTTTCCAAGCAGCAAATCATGGATAATTAGCCAATTTGCTCTAATGTCATTAATTGAGATCAATTGGGGTAATGTGCCTTATCAAGTGCCATCATCCATGCTCCACTCGGCCTTTAACCCTACATGTAAACGACTACAAGTTGCATTTTGCTATAATTGTCAGTGGTGAGTTCTTATATAGTGCTTTTAACTGACATGGGTCAGTACCAAAGCGCTTTACATCTCAACTGTCTGTCATTATGATAGGTCTCTCCAGAAGCACTCTGGGGTATCAAATGGCTGCTGTGACATCAGCGCTCACCTGGGCTCAATCTGTCAAGGACAAAGTAGTGACCAGACTTGGGTTTGAACCCATGACTCTTGGATTGAAAGTCAGACACCTTAACCAGTATGCCACCACACTCCACGCTGTCAAACAGACTTTGGGCCAAATTGTTTGAAGGGAAATACGGTCGGGGCTTGAAATGCCAATTGGATAACAGTAGCCTTTCACGCAGCTCCAGCGTTGTCTAATGTCAGCATTCTGATTGATATTTTCAGGGCGACCAATAACAAGAAGTTACGCGAGACTGTGGCACTTGAGCTGAGTTTTGTCAACTCCAACTTACAACTTCTGAAAGAAGAGTTGGCTGACTTGAATGGCTCTCTGGAGACGTATCAGAGTGACGGGTATGTATTGGCCATGGTCTCTCTTTGGGCTTATTTACTGGGCTTCACCTATTATTTCTAAGGCCTATGTTCTTTTTGGCCCATGTTGTTTTGCTTTATAGACATAGTATATAAAGTTAATTGGTTTTCCTGTAGTAAGAGCCACCTATGTTTTCAAGGCTAAACTGAGACTTGGATGAATGTTAATCATTCAATAGGTCTTTTTACGTTTTCTCAGTATCTTATGGCTGTCGTCTTCATTTGTAGGCCGGCGCAGAGTGTTCCCATGATTCCATTGGGTTTGAAGGAAACGAAGGATGTGGAACTAACAGCACCATTCAAGGTATGAGATATGAACATCTAATAGCGAGTCCTTTAACGGTATGGTAAACTGCCAAAACCATTCCATACGAGATATTTTTCTGTTCATAAGACATATTCTTTTGTTATTTACCAGTTTTCCTAAACAGGCGTCCAAAGCTGTTGTCGTATACTCACAGAAACAACTCTATAATAAAAGTTTTTCTAAGTTTCTGCATTTTGTTTTCATTTCCAGGATTTTATTCTGGAGCATTACAGTGAGGATCCTGAGAAATATGGTGACGCCATCACTGATTTCCTGGATATGAGAAGTGTAAGTCACGACTGAGGCTGTTTCAGTTAAGGAGCATGTCCCTTATTTTGAGGCCAAAACACAAACAACATTGGCCTCTTAACCTTGGACACACTCCCCCTCTAGAGAGACAGGTTGCGGATCCATGGGGGAGGGGTGTGCATCATGCGCACCTCCCCCCCATTATTCATGAAAATAACCATTTTTGGGCTGTCAGATTAGAAATATCAGCTCAGTTTCATTTTAAGATGATGGACACCCATGTTCTGCGTGTAAACTCAAATAGTAATGGTTGATTTCCTTTCTGCAGGCAATAAGGACCCCTCAAAGGAGTGATAGAGGAATCCAGTTACTATTCGAATATTACAATCAACTGTATTTTGTTGAGAAACGGTTCTTCCCACCCAACAGGAATATCGGCATTCATCTACAGTGGTAGGTACAGTCAGGGGCAGGGTTTCTATGTGCCAGAACCATTGTGGTAACAATCCCAGTATTGGGGGAGCTAGAATTTCGTCAGTGACTCGTTCAGATGACCCTGTCATTGAGGAATCAGACTCTTGATATAGCCCTGTAGATGGCGCAGTGAGTCACGTATCTTTCCAGGGCCCATACAGAGATTGTAAACCTTTGCCTATCAGCAGCAAGTTTGCCGAAACGTTCATGAAAACGCATGAAAACGATCAACAAATCATATAAAAACTGCATGTATGAGGCTTAAAATCATCCACCTGTCTCGTATGAAAGGTAGCAAAGACCTGAAGCATAATTTTTGTTGTTATCAGCTTATTATCACTTTCAGGTATGATTCACTCACTGGGATTCCAAATTCTCAGCGATCGGTTGGGTTCGAAAAAGGTAGCATATTGTACAATGCTGCTGCCCTCTATACGCAGATAGCTGCAAAACAGGTATGTTTGAGATGAGTTAAGCATTTGATCTGAATGTTTTGAAAAGATGGTTTCTGATGACATTTTTGCTATCATGTCATGTCCAAATAAGCACCTTATTAATGGTTTTTTTGTTGAACTTGCAGGACCGGTCTTGTTCTGAGGGCATAAACGCTGCCATTGTTAACTACCAAAAGGCCGCCGGGGCATTACTGCAACTCCACGATAACTTTAGTCATGCTCCAAGCATGGATATGCAGTCTGACACATTGGACATGTTAGCACAGCTGATGTTGGTAAGTTCATGCTCCAGGCATGGACGTAGCTGCATGCCTTTCATCACTTTTGGCAATGCTCCATTCACAGAGATGATGATGCTTCACCACAGAGTTAGATCAAATCATTTATTTACAAGGGGATTCTATGATTTTTAATGATTGGTGAAATTCCCATGTGAAGGTTAAAATTTAGTGATGCGCACATAATATTCTTTCTGTCATCTTGTGGGGTGGCGGTGGTGCAGTGGAAGAGAGTTGGCCTCATGATCAAGAGACCATGGGTTCAACTACCGGCTGAGACACTACTCGGTTACCCTACTGGTCGAGTTCAGGTGAGTGTTTGAAACCCCTAGAGTGCCGCAAGATCGATAAGCATTTCTATTCTTCATCTGATTTGTTTTCAGTCTCAAGCACAAGAATGTGTCTTCGAAAAAAGGGTGCTAGGTGGAGTGAAAGGTGGTGTGCGAGACTATACAGAAGTTGCTCAAGAGGCTGCTATGGTAAGCATTTGGATGGATTGTTCTTCTTCTTTTTCTGTGTTCACATTTGTGAGCATTGATTGCCTGCCACAATGGTTCGGCAAGTTTTGCATATTGGGCTGTGAATCTGTCTTCAACTGAGTAGAAGAGCTGACTCTTGAGGTGGTATTTTGTTGCATATCCTGTCATAGGCACCAGGTACGAGGACTCCCGGTTCTACATCTCTTTCACAGCAGTGAAGTGACTTTCTCAAGGTCACAGTTCGTGTGTCCATATAAAGCCATGTCTTCTGTATTATGAGTCCACAAGAGCATGTTTGACTCGTGTGTTTCCCTTCACAGGTGTGTGAGATGTACCAGCAGACTCACCGCTTGATGTGTGTGGAGAAAATCAAGCAATACCTCCCGTACTCCTGGGTGTCGATGGTCCAGGTCAAGTCACAACATTATGGTGCTTTATCACATTACTACTGTGCTATAGGCATTCTACAAGTCAATGGTGAGTTATTAATAGTAGGCCTACCACATTTGATGTCATCGTCAAAGAAAAATTGTGTCACAACCAGATTAGTTTCAAGTGGACTTCCTTAGTCTCCAAGTGGCGTCATTGTCAATACATGCAGTGAAACCTCTCTATTAAGGCAACCACAAGGACTGAAAAATTATGTCAGTTATTGAGAGGTGTTCTGATTACAGATGTCAAAATACTCAAATTCGATTTCAACCAATTTGGGAGCAAATGCAGTGTCCTTAAATGAGAGGTGTCCACTAATGGAGGTTCCTCTGTACATGTTGTTCATTTTCACTTCCAGATGTAGATGATGCTGACATCATGTCTAAGTTATACCCGGGCCTTCATGCTCATATGAACAATGTATCGTTTGAGTCATTTCCCTCAAAGAATGAAGACCAGCTGATGCTTGGTAGGTAGGAGAATCTTGTTAAATATGTGTCCTCGAGCAAGGCATATCACCCTAAAATTCACCTCTACAACAGTGAGAACTAATGGGCAAGCTAACAATGACTGGGAAGATAGCCTGCAACAGTCCAGAATCCCAGCCTGTTGCAGCAATGCTTCCAGACACTTCATGCCACTGATTTGCAGATAAGCTGGAATGGGCCACTCAGCTCGGCAGATAGCACAGCAAGCACTCAATAACTAGTTTTGGCGAGATGACCTATACATTTCTGCAGTGCTATCACAATGGAAACATGGCTTTATTGAGATGGCTGCCTTTCACTAACCAGGATATGTGCCCGATAACTTTCCTTGCTTTCATGCCACAGGGACATATAGAAATACACAACCACAGACTACCGGTACTCACTTTCCACTTTTTGCCATTTCAGTGAAAGGTCACCTCCGAGAGGCCCTGGTCCAACATGAGGAGGCCATGCATGCACACAGCTACTGTAAACAGCTGAGAAAGATCGATACATTCCAAGAAGTGCTCCGCTATGCACATGATAGATCTTTGGAGAAGTTCTCTGATCTTGAAGAAGAAGACGATTTCTCAGAGTTGATAAAAGTGCCTGCCATTAAAGGTGATACAATTCATCTACTGGGCTAAAATGCTATGAATTAGGTTCAACTATTATCAATTGCTAAAATGCATTGCAAGTATAAACGTCTGTGAAAATTATGTTGGGCCAAATCTGGTAGGTTTTTGGACATACATGACTACTGAGTCTGTCTACCCTGCAAAATATACAACAGTAATAATGAGATGTGAAGCACAGAAAGAACACGTAAACCCTCAAAAACAAAGGCAAAGAATGAAAAGTGATTTGTGTATAGAACTTATTAACATCTATTCTTTTTGTCTTTCAGCCAAAAGCCAACAAGTATTAGAAGCGATAGTGCCAGATTTTGGCAAATATAAAGTTCAAGATCTTTTTTATCAACTGGTGAGTATAGTATGTTTTAACTGGGCTATGCAGATCTTATTCCTAGCCAGTGCTCCAGCAACACAATGGACCCTCTGCTTTTCGTGAACTGGTACCTTCTTCTTGGGTTCATGGAAGTCTTAAATTGGGCTGTAGCCTTCAGGACTTCTCCGTTCATGAGTTGCTTCTTGCCATTTTGCTCCTCTGGCCAGGTGATAGCAGTAGTACCAAGCTGACAGAGGTGGCCAATTTGATTTATCATAACTTGTTATCCTACAGGGTCCTGTGTCCGTGTTTTCTGCCCAACACAGCTGGTCTGCTCCGAGAACGGTAGAGATGGTCAAGTCCAGAGAGCAGGGGTTCGGTTTCAGTGTGCGAGGTGGATCGCCTGTGATAATCGCTGACGTCGATAACGGAGGCATTGCTCAGGTAACTTTGACGGGATAGCTGCAATAATTTGCTTTAATACAGATAATTTTACTTCAGTTTTTGATAGTGTCACCCCTCGTGCAGACAGGTTGTATCTTTCGTTTCTGGAGATGGTGTGCTTGCAATCTCTGCATGATGGAGATGCTGTAATTTCAATCAGAATGCCACCACTGAGTTTCATTCCTGCCATTTGATTGTGTCTTGCCCAAGACACGATTGATTAAGTAAGGGAATTATACTTTTGGCTCTGAGCGGAAATGGGACATGGGTCCATACTCCCAAGGTTACCAAATTGCCAAACTTTTATAAATTGTTTTTTTCAAGTTGGTTCACAGTTTTGGTTAACATGTTGTTTATGTTTTCAGAGAGAGGGTATGAAAGTTGGGGACTTTATTGTGGATGTGATGGGGACAGATGTCAAGTGGAGCTCTCATGAGGAGGTCGTCAGTCATATTAGGGCGTCCGGCGCAAAGCTTGTCATGAAACTTGTCACGCCAATGGATCGGAACTTTTTACAGAGAAACTCACAAACTGGTGACGAAAACCAGAAGGTTATGATGCGGACACCGGAAGGGACTATTGCCGATAAAGAAAAACCCGAGAAACGTCGATCACGTTTATCATGGGTGTTCAAAAAGAAAGATTCCGAAAAAGAAAAAAATCGAAATCGGAAAATTACCATGTGAGAAAGTGTCCCATTCTGGTAAATCAACTCGACGGGCAATGTCAATAATGGAACAAATGACAACAGCCAAACTCGGCATGTCCTTGAACGATATGCTTGTGGTTCCAAGTACCTCTCAGTTGTTCGTGTACAAGTTCAATCAAAACATTGGTGATTGAACTTATTCTGTATATTATTCAGATATATTTATGGAGGATTTCAATTTCTCTTTTACGGCCACAAAGGTCCTTGGTATATGATAATGATTTAACAAACCACATGCTTTTTGTTAGGCATGTCGACTCTAGCTGTTGCTATCTTGGCCAAATATACCGGCATAATCATTCTGTTTCTGTACATGTGTATCAAATGCTGCCATATTTTACATTCATCCATATTTTTTACATTTAGTATTCCTGTATTTAACACAACTGCATAAAGTATTACATTGTCCTTGCCTAAACCTTTTATTGTGTCTGTTGTAACATTTATTGCTAATGCTTCATCTAATGTATGAATATTCATTCTTTTGATTATATTCTGTTAAAAATGTTGTATAGATTTGGATATACCAAGTATTTGGATGTCAATTTTATATGTCCAAGGAAATTGACTTTGTTATGATCTTATGGCCTTGTGGGATTGTGACTATTAAAAGAGACCTCGGATTTAATAACCTCACCAATCTGATCAAGGTCAACCCTTCTCCACAATAACTTTTAGGCAAATTTAAAAAAAATTTCATGCACATTGTTTTACCCCTTTCAATCAAAAAAGTATTGTATTGCCAATATTCTTCTGCTTTCATGGCAGATTAGTCGAACCTATCCACTGCTCGGCGGAGGGTTGAGGCCTCGTTGATTTATGTGGATGCACTGTCAATACTGAGCGCTCTGGTATTCCTGGTTATTCACTTGGCTCGAAGTTCATGACGAGTGAAATGCTATCAAGTCCCAGTGTCTCTGTAATGAGTGGTGAACCTTCCTATGCTCTGCTGCCACCTATTAGCTTCCAGATTAACTAGTGTTCTCATTGTCCACCTGTTGAAGTGGATGGTCCTGCCACAGATGGTGTGATTCTTTAACTTTTTTGCAGATCGCTATGTTGATGTATTTTACACTGTTTTGGTCTGAGCGATACTATATGGCATTCTATTTTATAACTTTTAATAAAGTCTTACCATTCAGTATTAGACAGTTTCCGTGTTGATTGTTATTAATCAGGTCATTGTATCTCTGGAGCAGGAGGATGAGTCATCTCTCTGACCGATCTATTATGGACCACACCCTCCTTGCCGCTGGGGAATATTCAATTGGTGTACAAAGTTGTCTTTCTCAGTGAATGGATACTGCTGCCTGTTAAAAATTACCCAGAGGACAAGTGCAGTCTCTCCCTTCTTAGAGCAACCAGGTCCCATTGTCATTGAGCCAGCATACTTTTTATTAGTGATTTAGTGAAACTTTTGTGTGAAAGCAAGGGGATATTAATACCGCCATGGTGAAAGTAATTGTTTGGCGATAAAATTACAAAGTCAGGTCAAGTGAGGGCAAGGATGGTGCTCGAGATCCCACCAATTACTTTGATTAAAGCAATGGGAATTGTCACAGGAGGCGATATAAAAAATCGGCTGTGATATCACTTTCATTCTGATAGACTGATGACAAAGAATTCCAAAAAGGCTGAACATATGAGTCATAATCCTGGGTCATAATTTGACCCTCGAGTCAAAGGCATAATGAATGACAAGTACATGGTGTGTACCGACACAGTAGATATACAGGTACGTCAACCATCTGGTGACGTCATGGTGAACCCACCCCAATGGAAAGAATTTCTGGCTCTTGCATGAGTTGGTGTTACCCCACTACACTTTATAGAACTGCTTAAATATGGGATTTATATAACTTCAATACAAAAAAAATAAAATATAAAAACAACTCCTGCATACAAAGTTGTATTTCTTGAAAGGTGATTGATCACTGATAATTTGCTATAAACGACTCTGCGCAATAATTGACAATTTTCCAGCGGGAGGTTCACCGTCTAATCCAAGAGCCAATTACAATACGATTCCACTTAATTGCCATTTGTAGCACGGCACCAAAAACGAACCGAAGCTACCATCGATTTCAAATTATTCCATCCGTCCGCTTGGATTATATAACCGTCCATTTATTTGTAAACACAATAGGAATACAATTGATCATATCGGATTAATCAAAAGTTCTGGATTATTGTGACAAAAACGAAGAAATCGAAGGAACTTTTGAAAAAATAGTTGCGTTTTGTGTACACACACACTGTACATGGTGTAGTGCATTATAATACACTGTGTATAAAAATTGACACCTGTACTGTGAACTGCTGATTCTCAACAATTTCGTCTCCATTCCATCCCATACTGTGAGATACCTGGAGATAAACGTACCGTCCTAACCATTCTATATTATACCTGTCTTCGAAAATGACAACTTTTTGCTGCTGTTGTTGACTTTGATGTGGTGTTAGAGACCATATTTTCCATTGTGTCTTCACCTCGATTGACCCAAATATCCAAGATGACTTCAAAACACTCTGATATGGCAATGATTGCCATTGTTATCTGCATGGTCTTGTGTATGCCTTTAGAGGGCGCTGTCGTGCAGCGATACCTCGTACCACATGACGCTCAGCCAGGGCACGTAGTAACTCAGTTATCAAACACAGTCGGGCAGAATTTTAAAATTCTGAACAAAAATCTATTCTCGGATTTCTTCACAATTGACAGTGTTGGTAAACTGGTCACCACTCAGGATATCAGTTCATTAGCCGGCAAAGTGTCTTCTTTTGATATTGAGACTATAAGCCGCACTGGAACGTCGAGAACTGTAGTACACATGCATGTCCAGGGTGCACGCAATTCACTAGTCTTCCCCAAACACGTGTACACAGGGCATGTGCGAGAACATGAACCAATCTCAACAGTTGTGCGAGACTTAAAAGATCTCTATGTCATTTCTCAGCACGGAAGCAGTAAAGTTATATTTTCTATAATTTCTGGAGACGGTGATAAGTTTGGCTTGAAGCAAAGTCATACTGATGGTGCTGAACATCTATTCGTATTTACGAAAGACATTTTCGATCGAAGTGTTAAGTCGGAGTACGACCTTGTTGTACAGGCCAGAGAATATCATAGAGGAATTGCCAATGTAGAAATCAAGATACTGATAGATCCTGATGATACCAAGGGAAATCATGCGCCAAGATTTGAATCTACAAAATACAAAGCCACCATCTCTGAAATGACGAGTCCCGAATCCTTGATTCTGTTTGTAAGGGCATCTGATCCAGACAAACAGCGTATCCATTACCGATTCCTCACCAACCCGGGGCCTGATTTTCATCTTGATGGAGAAACTGGTGCAATTTCTCTGGGGAAGGAACAAGTAAAACCAGGTGTCTACCTGTTTGATGTCATTGCTGTAAATGATGATGGTCAGCGAAGTAAACCGGTTAAAGTTACCCTTGTTGTCTCTGGGTATGCTCAGCCTGAAGGTGCAGTCTTACGGAGATCCAAGCGTGCTGTCCGTACACCGATAGTTAAATCGGTGGACGAGGATACGAAGGGCGTTCTTGTGACGATCCCTAAGGTTGATGCTGCTGATCGTTTCGCCTTGGCTACGTCGTTCCCGGAATTTGTTTTGAATGCAGTCACAGGCAACATATCCCTGAAGGCAGGCCAGACACTTGATTATGAGAAAACAACTGGCTACCTGATCAACGTCAAGGTCACAAGGATAGGTGATCCCAATTGTAAGTATACACCGTCACTATAAATTCTGTCATGTCTGTGTGGGAAGACCTTGAGTGACAGTGTTCATCAATTTGATACTAAATGTCACAACCTGGCAAAGAGGGGTTAAAAATTCCACTGCTGAGCAGCCGTTGTGTAAAATTTAGAATTATTCATGTATGTGTACATGTGCAAATGTTTCAAGGAATCAAACCAAAACATTTATATTTGCTAATAGTAATACCATACTGAACTTCTAATCAGCTTTACAAGTAAATACATTTAGTGTGTTTAGTTGGTTTAAACCCTGCTGTGGAACTTTGGGAAAGTTCAAGGAGATTATTATGGGTCATAGTTTCATAAAGTGTTTGATCTATGACTTTCCAATTCCAGTATTGCAATGTGTTGTAACTTGTACGTGGCCATGCATAACCACTGCCTTTGGGAGTCTTAGTGGAGAATGTCCATCTCTTTTTCTTATCATCATCATTTTCAGCCTTGCTGATCATGATCCTTTGGATCTTTGCGAATAGTAGTTTGTGCACTTTTAAAGCCACGCGTTCCAGAACGAAAATTTAAGGTTTTTGCAAATACATAAAAGTAGGGTGTCCATCTCATTTTATGTCCAGTGCAGATGGATTCACAAGGGAAGCTTCAAAAAAATGTTATGAAATCTGGTGACGGATTCACAATCACAGTGAGCAATCCAAGTGAACCTTCAAAAAATTTTATCAAATCTAGTGACCAATGTTCATGATGTTCTCTGCATACTGTGGTGAACTGGGTCACAGTCTTGGTTCCGTGGTTGGCCATGGCGGAGCCAGCATTACGGACGTGCCCCGGTCACCCGGCCATCCCCGCCCGTGTGTTACGTCACTCGGCTGTGCTCGGTATATCCCGCTGTACTGTCGATGACGCAATGACGCGTAATGTTGTTACGTCGTCGACAGAGCGGTGTTGAACGTGGAAAGTGACGAGCAGAGAAAAAATCGAGTATTAATCAACGTTAGTCGAGTCTTTCATTTAGCAAAACTATTGCTACAACATTAATCTTTTCATTTTGTTCTTTCACCTGTCCTTCTCCAAGTCCGCCAGCCTTCCAGTTTGCATCCGTATCTCCTTGACCTCACTCTGTAGCCCAGCAGCCTTGTCAGACTCCAATCTCACCTGCTGCATTGCTGCCAATCGCATTGTTGCATTCTCTGTCTTTGCATCATGAATTTGTCCCTGCAACACTGCAACATCAGATATTTTGCATTCAGAAGAAGACTTCTCATCTCTCGTCATGGAGAGTTCTAGCTCAGCTGCTTCCAGTGCACCCTCCAGCTCTTTCACCTGTAATCATAGAATCAGCCACGTCAATCTGTCCCTTGGCACCGCTTAACTCCTGTCGAAGTTTCTCAATCATCACATCCACTTCCGCTCCAGTTCCTACAGGAGCTCGTGTCACAGCCTCTAACTCAGCGATCTTTTGCTCCAACTGTCTCATCTTCTCCTCGTGGCTGCGCTCCTCTCGTTCCTGGAACAACTCGTTCTCTAGATCTTCTCGCTTTGTCTCCATGATAGTAATCGACAGCGCGCCCTCAGGTTTCTTCAGCCTGGCCTCTAACTCCCTGATTCTCCTAGTCGCCTCGGAGTGCTGCAGCTTCTCAGCTTCGTACTTCCTCAACGTTTCCGACACTTGCACATCAGAATCTAACGACTTGGCTTTGGCGTACTCATAGTCACATTTTTCTATTTCTATTTGTGATCGGAGGTCTTCACAATTGACTGCCAAGGCATCTATCGTACATTGGAGGTCGCTTACTTGTGTTTCGTTAGCTGAGGATGCTTTCTGAAGTTTTGACACTTGATTGTCCCACTCCGTCAGCTCAGCTTGGAGTCTTCTGATCGTATCGTCTTGAGCCTTCATCTTCACCTCAGCTTCCTCAATGGCCTGTTTGCTGTCAACAGCCACTCGCCTCAGGTCTTCCATCGTCTCATTCAGAGACTCTATCCTTCTATCCCTCTTTCCAAAATTTTTGATATTTGAACAATTTTTTGGTAGGGATGGTGTGGTGAACTGGGTCACAGCCTTGGTTCCCTGGTTGGCCACGGTGGCGCCAGCATTACGGACGTGCCCCGGTCACCCGGCCATCCCCGCCCGTGTGTTACGTCACTCGGCTGCGCTCGGTATTTCCCGCTGTACTGTCGATGACGCAACAACGCGTAATGTTGTTACGTCGTCGACAGAGCGGTGTTGAAGCGGAGAGACGAGCGGGTTCGAACGTGGAAAGTGACGAGCAGAGAAAAAATCGAGCATTAATCAACGTTAGTCGGGTCTTTCATTGATTCAGCAAAACTATTGCTACAGCGTTAATCTTTTCAATACAAATGTAGGTAAAACAGCAGATGAATGGTAGCCTTGCTTGGTCATTGTGGAATTTACCAATACACATAGACTGTGGCTTTGATTGATCATGTTAGAATAGTCCATACAGTGGGTGACTTTGTACAGAATGTACGTATGTATGACTGACAATTGCAGTGATAACCTAAGTGTATGAACTGTGTGGGTTGATAATGATAAAGAACCCAAATATTTCATCAGCTTTGTGTACAAAATATGTATTTGCAATACCTTGAGTATTTTATCTCGCAATAGAATTGTTCAATCGGTCTGGCATGATCAACAACGCATAATAAAATCGTTGTGACTAATGCTTCCTGGACTTATAATACATGCATGGGGTTTGAAGAATTCACAGTGAAACGCATTTTTATAGCTCACATCTGGCCTCTGGCTGGGTCTATGGTAGGCCCACTATCAAACCTAGCTTTTTATGTTGGATTGCCTAAAATACAATACAAATGAATACGTTTACTACATACAATGTAAGCTTAGTTAGAGCATATGTGACCCGTCACAGCAAAACCAGGCGCATGTCGCACAGAAGATGATCCTAAATGACACCAGGAGATAATGGAAGAAATTGATGTGCTCATAATTCACAAAAGGCAGACAATAGAGAAATGAACTAACAGTCCTTCTCAACCTGCCAAGCTCAGAGCGACATGCGCCTGGTTTTGCTGTGACAGATGATGCATACAATGTGCATGTTCGGTCTATAATTAACAACATGACAAGACTGTGACATGGGTCATTTCTCGCCAGGATTTGATGGAGTACCTGAGACAATAATTGCCTGAATTACCAACAATTCACATGGCTGTTTTTGATGTCCCTGCACATTTCATGACATTTTATAGTGAATGACTGCCTTTTTGATTTTATTGAGAGTACAATGTAAGCTACAGGTCTGTACATTGTTCTCGTGTTATTTGTCAGTCTTGGTTGGTTGTCGAAGAGAACTCTTCCTCACTCAGAATGCCCTTTACCTTCACTTTCAGATTTGGACACCCAGGAGATCAACTTAAGGATCACAGACATCAACGACACCCCTCCTAAATTCACCAACATCCCCCAGGAGATGATCGCAACTGTTGACCCGAATGCCCTTGAAGGCCGTATTGTGTACACATTGTCAGCGACCGACCGTGAACCTGGGGCCAAGCTTGAATTCGTACTCGTCTCTGGTGAGTTTGATAAATGAGGCAGTTGTCTCACTCTCAATGGGCAGTTTGTTGTCTTTCCAATAAGTTTTCTGACTTTGTCTAGGTCAGGATTACTAAGTGAAGACATTCTTGTGTATTTCAATTCATACAAAGTTCTTGTACCGTGCTGGTACATACAATGACATACAGGTACATGTAGAGGTATACATCATAATGTTAAATAGACTCCCCTACAATGTAGTTTTGTATCCTACATGTACATGTACATGTATGTAGTGTGTACTTGTGTTACTTCAGAAGTAAAGTATCGTCGTCTGTGTCGACATTTTGCAAGATTTCTTCAAAATATCGACATATATCGACGTAATACTGAATATGGCCGACATCTTTTCCTTTGCCTGAATCACATGTTGTGTTTTCTCGACTTTTAGAACAGCGGGAGTGCGCCAACCCCCCCTTGTGTGCAGGTAGGTTATGCTGTCCATGGGTGTGTGGTGGTGCAAACAAGTTTATAACAGTACATTGCAGTATGAGCCCACCATCAAATATATGCAGTTACCAAATTACATGGAAGCTTTTTAAAAACAAAATACAGTTGTTGCGCGCTACATAAAATGCGTGTCCTCGATGTTCTTTCCCCATGGGTCCTTTTTTGGCAAGTGCCAATTTGAGCTCTGGTTTTGGTACTGCTTATTTATCATTGTGGGGTTTGTTTAACTATGTACAGTTTTGCTAGGAGTCCTCTACACCTTCCACTAATCAGCCCTGTCAATCACTTTCATAATGATATGTTCGTTCAGTTCTCTTGATAATTACATTGTTTTGTTCGTAAAAATAACGTTCTAATTCTATCAGTTAGTACACTTAGGAGAGTTCTTGTGTTTTTCAGTGTGTTTGTTACACTAGGTAGAGAGTGGTGTGTATTGTTTAGTCTCATCAATCCACCAACACCAAATTCTGATCGTTTTCTATTATGTTTGCCGTTGAGCAGCATGAAAAATGTTTCCGTGGATCTCAACTTTAGGAAGCATTGATCTTGATGCTGTACCAGGTATAACCTTTATGTGTGAAATATCATTAACAACCCATGAAACCTTTTTCCCCATGCTTTTTTTAACATTTTCAGCATATAAAACCGAAGTTATACAATTTTACAGTGAGTTCTGAATAACTGTCTTTCCACTGCTCACAGAGGTGTTTGTGGTCTCATAAGGCATTTGTCAGTGTATATATATTTAACAAGTAATCCTAAGGGAGATTTTGCAATCGTGGTCACGATTGTGAATGATCGCAAAGTTGACATTTGCAGTCTTGAGGAGATTCGTGCCTACTTTTTTACCTCGATGACTCCTTGGCCCAAAGCAGTATACCGTGAGAAAAATGGTTATGATGGGGTGTATTTTTCCTTTTTTGCATCAGTTCTGCTAAATGCTATTTTCTGCCCTGCTGAAGACAGTTCAAACCTTGTCTCGTCTGTCCTCTGCCGCTGGTTGTGTCCATTGTCCTTTTGATCCTGTTAAGATGAAAACTTGCTTCTTAACCTCCTTAAAACCACAGTCAAAAAACTAAAAACAAAACGTCTAAAGAATTTTCAGTGTTTTGGGTGTTTTGGCATCCAAAATTAACCAATCCTTTGAAGGAAAAATGTTATCTATGATTTGAGGCGACATACATGAACATCATAACTGTTGAAAAATGTCTACTTTTTGGTCAAGTTTGATTTCAACATTTTAAAATGCCCATTTTTATTATGATTTGTAAGCTTTCTGCACATTAAAAAAAAACAATCAAAGAAATTTTCTTTTAAAATCATCGTAAATGTAGGAGCTAAATCGTATTAAAATTAAAACAAGACAAGGAATGAGATTGCCTCTCACAGCCACTTTTACCAGCTGCAGTATGCTTTTGGTCTCTGCAGAGCTGCTTGCGAAGGGCAAACACTTGGTTCTCCAGCGGAAACTGGGACAGTCACCCGCTTACATAGGTGCCATCGCCGAGCCAATAAGCTTCTATTGTACTGATGCAGTCCTTCTTCTAGGCTGTACCATGGCTTGTCATTCTTAGTAAATAGGGGGGCAGGTATATTGTGTCTAATTCAACACATTTTATGGGTTTTTTAACAACTTAAAAAAACAATTCAAGCACTGAGAACTAAAACCACACAAGTCCTTCTGTCCTTGTTTGGCTAGTTCTCAGTGCTTCAATTAATAACTGGCATTGACTGATGGGGTTTGGACTAACATTGAAATCAGGGTATGAAACATTTGTCATTTATGGGAATTGGTAGCATTTAATAAAGAATGATGAGGAAAATACAAATGATTGCCAAGATGTACATGTTATGGCCGAAAGATTTTGACAACAACGCAGCGTCAAATGCCAAGAAGGGAGCCAGACGAGAAGCTAATTCCATGACATCAGACAGGGGAGAACTTGTGTCAAAATGGGCAACCCTGGTCAAATCATCTATGGCACCAACCTGAGGCCAGCTTGGAAATATATCCTCACAGTATAAAATATTGGTTGCAGGTTGCAGGATTTTTGCTCCCCCCCCCCCCCCCCAAAAAAAAAGAAGATAACATTTTACAAGCCTTTGCATCATGATTCAAATTCATTCTAACTTCGTATCAAATTCCAGGCGGTGCGAACCATTTTGTCGTTGACAAGATAAGTGGAAAAGTCTCGCTAAAAAGGAAAGAAATTGCACATGGTCTGACATCGTTCATCCTGGCGGTGAGAGTGACGGACGTGGGTGCCAACCCTCCACAGGCAACAGATGCCAAGCTGACCATCATCGTTGGAGACTACCCACCTCAGTTCTACAAGACGAGCTATTCTTTTAACTTCAATGAGAGATCTTCTCTCTCGACTAAGTAAGACATTAAATCATAGCAAATATCTGCTTGACTTGACCTAATCCAATGTTTCTTAAACTATAATACTGGTCTTGGATGAAACAGTTCAGAAGAACCTGGATAAGCTGATCATGCAGCACTACAGCTGGAGTAATTCCAACTGGTACTAGAACCTATTTAAATACCTTGTGGATTTAAGTTTATAGTTAGGCAAAGTGTCCTGCTTGGAGTTGCCTACGGACAGTGGGGGTCAGAGAAGGGAACTCGTGACCACTCGCCAGAGACCCGAACCGCTAGTCTCCTGCTGTTCCTGTATTATGTGCTTAAGAACCGACTTGAGTTGTCAGAACAAAAATCTTGTTGTTGCCATCCCTTGCACCTTGGGAGTATTCAGTCATCTTGACCACTAAGTCTTTGACCTGACTAGTCCTGTATGCTTATTCATATTACGAAAGCAAGTGACGAATCACAGGGAGCCTGGGTCGTTGTTGTAGAAACGATATTCTATTAGAATGAATGATATCGCTGACATTTTCGCGTTCTTTCAGGGTCGGTAAGATTGAAGCCAAATCATTCAATGGAAAAACGATCAAGTACGAGTTGACTAAAGAAGACGACACAGCTTCGCCCAATTTTAGAATCGATCCTGGATCAGGAGAGATCTCCCCATTGAAGGTGTTCCATTATGAGACGCCGCCAAGGATGTTTAAGTTGAAAGTGACAGCCAAGGAAGACCCAAGAACAGTACAGCAGGATGGGAAACCAGTCATGGTAAGTGAGAATATCGTGAAATTTGGACCTGTCTTCATCTAATCGGAGAGGATTGTCAATCTTATGTTTTGACATGATTTGACCAATGATAGTACATGTAGGTGCAATACTGTGTTTATGTTCATACAGTGGGACATCTCTAAGCGGACACCTTTGTTAGCAGAACACCATCTCTATTGGGGACAGTGATTTTGGTCCCAATATATAGGTCATTTCTGTGCAATTTGACCTCTAATCAAGACACCTCCCTCTCAAGGATAGCATTTGTCTGTCCCAAGGGTGTTCGTACGAGATGTTGTGCTGTATGTAGGAGAAAACCAGTAGCATTGCTGCTTGCTAGAAGCTTGTCACACAACAGCTACTCTCTATTTTTACCGTAACACATTGTGAGCCTCTTTGGAGCCAATACGGCATGTACCAAGGAATTCAGTGATTATTTTATGGTTTCAGAAGCAGGATACAAATTCTATGGGGGTGAGTAAGAGTGTTGGGATTGGCTTATCTATGAATAGTATGCTATAGGAGACAGGAGAGGATTTTACGCTTTTTAGCTTTTACTCTTAGCATCATGTACATAACCCCTTTTCATCCCTTTTCATCCCTTTTCATCCTACATGCAATTCTTCTTCTTGAGCCATGCAGCGGAAATTCCACAAACCTTATTGCAAAAGTTCAAATAATCATAACATCATCAGCGTCATCTTTCATTCATAACTACACGTATAATCAAAAATGAATAAGGAACTTGAATCAGCAGAAGTTGGAACAAAATGTCCAGATTTTGGATCCAGTTTTATTACGCATGTGCATGAGTGAATTAGTGGCAGAGTGTAATAAATGCATGCCTTAATACTGGATACAACATAAAATGAGTATTGTATCCATGTGCAGTAATAAGTCCAGGTGAAGAGAGTAACTGTAACACGGGTTCAGTGCCTGACCCAATAGATATCAAAAGATCTCTAATCAACTAACTTCTAATTTCACCACTTTAGAATGTAGATCCAGAGATTGGCACAGTGAGGCACTATTGTGGCTGGCGGAGTCGCAGAGGGAGGATGTATCATATGGTGTACCCCCATTTCGCCTACACCCATTTTGCCTATTACCCATTTCGCCTACCCCCATTTCGCCTACCCCCATTTCGCCTACCCCCATTTCGCCCACACCCACTTCGCCTTTTCACCATTACGCCTATTCACCATTTCGCCTACTAAAAAGGAAGAGTGGTGTGCGCTGGACATTTGAACAATTTTACGAATTGTTGAGCTTGGTTTTTTTCCTTCATATTATAGCATGTCATATCATACCTATGTTTATTAGATGTCAAACCAGCACAGCAGATATTACCTCTTTGGATGGCTTGTGGGGTGTGGATTCAATACTGAGTCATTGCAATATACATGATTATACATGTGCAGAAGCTGATGTCAGTGCAGTAGACGGATTGTCCTACTCATATCTAACAGTTTGTATCATATTGTAAATCTCCTGCTTTCAGGTTGAAATCCACATCACAGACATCAACAACTTTGCTCCGGAGTTCCCGCTGTCAGCGTATATCGTGGACAAGCCTATCCCAGAACTGTCGACTACCATTGGAACAACAGTCCTTGAAGGTCAGTTTCTCGTAAACTAAGGTTCGAGTAGTTACTTATCGATTAAACTGTGGTCAAGTTCTGATCAACGTATCTGCTAATCGTAATCTGGCATATTTGACTGTTGGAATTACATGTACCTTCTTTGTGTCTTGTGGGACAGCAAGATCTTTACACCGAGGGAAGTTGTTATAGCCAAGCACATACAAATGAAACTAAGTAAGTCTGGCTGAACCTCCGTACTCCTGAAGCTTGAATATTGGAGTGTGTTGGCATTCCCCAGTCTTACAATCTCACTTGCGTTTCCTGGTTCAGCAAAGATGTAGCATCAAAACGATCGACGCCACCTTTTAGATCGCTGGGACCTCATACAAGAGTAGCAAAATAGTTATCTACATCTGTATATTTGAATATTTCATTTGAATATGCATAATTTTGCTTTCAAATGCTGCTAAGATATCTAGTTTAAATCAATCTTTTTAATTGAGTATTTTCTTTTTTTAGTTCAATGTGTTGATCTCGATGCTGGTAAAAATGCGCAGCTGACGTTTTCAGTTAGTGACGACCATTTCATGGTCGAAAGTGTCAACAACAAGGCAATCATCAAAGTGGCCAAGTAAGTGCTCGTATTGCTATTGAAAAGTTCTTTTATGGAACACTTGGTCGGTCAAAAACTTGACAATAAGTAATGCTGTGATATGTGACCACACAGGTCTCTCTATTGAGGAGCTTAAGTTCATTCAGTCTTACTTGAACTGGAGGTTAAAAAGGTGATAAGTCTTTCATTTTTAGCTCACCTCTTAGCAGAGGTGAGCTTATCCCATACCGTGGCGTCCGTCGTCCGTCGTCGTCGTCGTCGTCGTCGTCGTCGTCGTCGTCGTCGTCGTCGTCGTCGTCGTCGTCGTCGTCGTCGTCGTCGTCGTCGTCGTCGTCGTCGTCGTCCGTCGTCCGTTAGCAGGGCACGTTTCGTAACTGTTAGAGCTATTGAGTTGAAACTTGGTACACATGTACCCTTATGTAATGACACGTGGGAGACCAACTTTCGGTCCGATTCGTTTCATGGTTTGGCCACTAGGGGGACAAACGTTAAAAGTGAAAATATGCAGTATCTCCCTTAATAGTAGTCGGGAAATTTTGAAAAAAATATGGTAGGTACTTCTAGCAAAGGTGCATCATATATCCTCCGGGTTTTTGATTTGACCTCCTTTTCAAGGTCACAGAGGTCAAATGGTGTAAATTAGCCGTTAGGATGTAACGATGGCACGTTTCTAAACTGCAATGACTATTGATACCAAATTTGGTACACATTTACCCCTTAGTCAGGTGATCTCAGGGACCAAAGTTTGGTCCAATATGATTCACCACTTGACCACCAGGGGGCAAAATCCAAAAACCTTAAAAATGTGATTATTTCTTAACTTCTTTCCCGATTGCCACCAATTTGATATCATGGGTACATCTAACCACCATACAGTATATGTCACACAGGTTTTTAATTTGACCTTCTTGTCAAGGTCACAGAGGTTAAATGGCGTAAATTCGCCGTCAGGCCGTACCTATGGCACGTTTCTTAACTGCAATGACTATTGATCACAAATTAAGTACACATGTACCCCTTGGTCAGGTGATCTCAGGTACCGAAGTTTGGTGCGATCTGATTTGCCGTTTGGCCTCCAGGGAGGGGGCCAAATCCTAAATTCTTCAAAATGCCATTATTCCTAGTAATGACTTGCCCGATTGGCACCAATTTTATATCATAGGTACATCTAATTCTAACAACCATTGAATGTGTCACCCGGGTCTTCTTTGATTTGACCTACTTTTCAAGGTCACAGAGGTCGAATGTACTGTAAATTGGCCATTTTGGGGAAATTGTAATTGCTTGGACCTACATCAAACCTAACACTACATGACACAAGACCATGCTCTTTATCCATCTTTCCTCCACATGAGGTGAGCACAATGGCCCTGGCCATTTCATTACATTTTCAACCAGAAAAACTATATGGCCATGAAATAGAAAATCTGATTGAAATTACTATACGAGATTTCTCAAGGATTCTATACTGAAAGTACAACGAAGTTTCTTTATCACTCCACGTAATTAATTAACAGGACTAAGGTGATCAAACCGAATGGTTCAAAGGATGCTCAGGTTTTCTAATTTTGCCATGTTGTTTTCCTGATGTTATTGACATCCACCTGTTTTTGTACTTCAGAAAATTGGATTATGACCGCCTGCCTGACCACACGTACAAGTTCACTCTGACGGCTGTTGATAATGGCACACCACAAAATACAGGAACTACCAAAGTTTACATACCCATGGCAAATGAGAATGATGAGGCACCAGTGTTCCTGACGAGCGAGGCTAATCCGCGGGTGGACGAGGACGCCGCTAGTGGTACCGTCATTATGTCTGTTCAGGCCACTGACGCTGATGGAAGTCAAATCACCTATGGCTTCAAAGGTGGTACGTAAAGATTGAGATAGAATTGGCTATAACATGTATATTCCTCTTAACCTCCCTATTTGAACACTTTAGTGCAACCCTATTATACATAAGCCCCCACCCCTCTTTTTTTCTCTGTTCAAGAATCCCATGATTTCATTTCTAGGTCAATCCAATCAAATAGATTCAACTGGGACTTTCAACATTGACAAAAATACTGGCAGAATCACATTAGTTAAGAGTGTCCTCAAAAATAAATCGTTCTACACCCTAACTGTGGTGGCCACTGATGATGGTATGTGTACTGGATGTACAAGCCCTTCTACACCTTTATCGTCGGAGGGGTCATACCTTGTTGAAGTGATGGATGTCAACAACCACAACCCGGAATTTCCCGACTGCTCAACGTATAAACCAACCGTGTTAGAGAATAAGCTAGCGGGAACTTCGGTCACAATGGTAAGATATTTTAAGATGGATGTAGATGCTGACGGATGGGTGGAATTCGGCTCCAGTATAAATCTCAATCACGAATAAAGTCTCCATTGTAATCGTTTTTGGAGAAAAAGTTATGTTGAATAGTCCAAAAAGACAGATGAGATTATATTTTGCAAATTCCTTCCCCTCAAGAAGCCAGCAAATGGCCTGACTTAGTCCTTTGAATGTTTTATCGGCTGCCTTGATAGAATGAGGTTCAACTCTATGAATATTAAACATCCAAAAACCTGTTTAGATTGAACATCTCGTTTTATATTGTAGAACGGGAAGACGCTAACCGCTAAAGATGAGGACAGCGGCAGCAATGGCATGTTACAGTATTCCATCAAACGACCACAAGACGGCTCCAGGATTAGTTTCAATATCAACGAGACGACTGGCGTCCTGACGACAGCCCGAATGTTTGACCGCGAGGCAAAAGATGAAGCACATTTTACTATCACAATCCGAGCGGCAGACAAGGGCAACCCAAGTCTTGAAGGATATTGTTCCTTTCATGTGACCGTCCTGGATGAAAATGACAACATGCCATTCTTCTTGTCAACAGACGTAGCTTACACGATGAATACGGGTGCCCCCACTGGGCCGGTTTTCCGTGTTTACGCCATAGATCGTGATGAAGGCGTTAATGCAAAGGTGACATATCACATGCTGGAGAGCGACTGCGAGTTCTCGGTGAATGAGGATACCGGTTTCGTTGTATTGGACAAAAAAATTACTGTGGTAAGTCTTTTTCTAGATGCTCTGTTTTCTTATAATCACTCTGACTGTATCCTTTCTTGGATGTAATGCTCCTACTTATGAGATTTGACTTTGAGTTATACTCGCCACTGTGTAGACACCAAGAACGCAATTGGCAACTTGCTTGCAGTTCTGTCCCGCAAGTTCTTGTTGAGGCTCATACTGATACAATACCTACCAACTAGTGGTTACAAATCAACTGATAATTCATTTCGCAAGGCAGAGCTTGGATGTAGTGGACAAGTTTGCAATGGAATGATTCCTTCTTGAGCTAAAATATGTTACACTAGTCTTTTCATTATGTTGGTTGTGAGCGTGTCATTTATGTATGGTGCAGAGACCCAGCATCTGTTAGTTTGCCTTCGGGGCAACCGCCATTAGCCTCACCTGGTGGATGCAGCCCAGCACCTGCTGTAATATTTCATCTTCTTAATTTCAGGCCAAAGTTTGCAAGCTTAAAATTGAGGCTCGTGACACGCGCAGTGCAACTCCACCTACGAAATGGAACACACCTGTTACAGTCACGGTGACAGTCTCTCCAACATTGACACCTCCAGTCTGGACAACCACCGACCCCAATATCTCTCTGGATGAAAACGTTGCCTTGGATACCAACGTCAGGAACTTGTCTGCAACTGGTGCTGTACGCTATGTCGTCACATCAGTGACCGGGCCGGACTTCGTGTATAACCAGGGAAGTGACACGAAGAGTCCATTCCGTATGTTAGACAAGCAGAGTTACTCGGAGCTGAGGACAGATGATCATCTTGATTATGAAAAGACGAAATGGTATACAGTTGTTGTCAGAGCTTCCAAGGTGGGTGTTTATAAAGCTTATTCCGATGCACCGTCGTGACATAGTGTTGTGTTTTTCATCATCCATCCTGTCAATAGATCCTGTGTAGTGGATTTTTAAAGCCCACTACACTATAAACAGGAAAGATCTACTTCTGTAGATAGTGTAGTGAGGCAAAGCCAACGGCTGATGACGTAAATGAACTAACAGAGCCAGGAAATGACATCATAACGATGCAATGGATCTTGTGGGACGTGATTGGTTCACCTTGGGTGTTTCACTTCGTTAGTTGGTCTAGAATGGAAAGCTGGATTACTAGCACTGATTTTATTTCAAGTTATCCTGGGGGTGACACTCGGTGAAACTAATATCAGTTCTGTAATCATACCTAATGTTTTTGACAGAATATCTCCTCTCATTATGCGCTTCATTATATGATGTGATATATTTCCTTTTCAGGATACTGCTGTCTACAGTGATCTTGTGTTGAACGTGACCATTATTGATCAAAACGATGAGAACCCCTACTACAACAAGGTTCTTAAGAATTACAAAGGAAGTGTTGCAGAAAACACCAGTCCTACGAACCCAGTCAATCCTGATGACCTGATTGTTATGAAACTCCGGGCGACTGATGCCGATACTCTCCTCCCATACAGGACCATCACATACACGAGTCACAAAGAGTTGGATTACGATAAATTCAGCGTTGATCCAAAAACTGGAGAGATAAAGGCGATTGTGGAGTTTGATCGCGAGGCCCTCTTTAATGGCAAGATGAAGACCACATATCAGATACGAGTACAAGCGGAAGATGGCGCACCGTCGGCTAACTGTAACCCGCCCGTGCCTCAATGCCCACATAACATTGGTGAGTACCAGCTCGCATGTCCAGCTTCTTAGTACATTCAGATGCGAGGCCATCAGCCTAAAGACTTTCACCGTTCTTGAATGATTGATTGTCAGTGGTCAATTCAAACAACATGAGCTCGTGGCTGATGGTCCATGTGTGAGCTGACAACAGTAGTTTATGATTGGCGAATCTGTACTTTCTGCTCTCGGCGTACTGATACAAATTGAAAATAGTCATCCAAAGTGAAATTATACCAGTCGAAATTTGTTGACACCTTGACAGTGCTTTCTGTGACTCCATGTTCAACTAAGTGACTTTGAGGAGGATAGTCTTGAGGATACTAATGACAGTTACTGAATTCCTGTGGAGAGTGTGAATCTTGGTTGCATTAAAAAATAGCACACTTATTCTAAAAGGCGTTTATCTGCACTTTCATATCTTTGTCTGATGAAGTACCATCACAAACTCTGCAACAATCTCTATAGTGCTGGCTTGTTTGTATTTCGTGACATTCCTCATTTATTTAATTTTGTGATTCTACATTTGAAGAGTTTAGGCTGCTAATAATGAGATAGCTATAGTAATACCTGCGAAAGCGTATTAAAACTCAAGTATTTGGACTTTACTTTTAATGCAAAAACCATTCGAGTCAATTTTAATATGCTTACAGATAATGTTCTGGTGGAGATTCTCATCTCAGACAAGAACGACAACACCCCCAAGTTCTCGGCCCCACAGTACTCAATCGAAATACCTGAAGACACCAAGACTGGCACTTCAATCTTCAGTGTGACTGCCAAAGATGCCGACGAATCATCAACAATGCGCTTCTCCATCATTGCTGGTGATCCCGCCAATGTTTTTGAGATGAGAAATGATGTTGGAAAAGTGAGCGTAGAGGGTGGCATTATATATAGGGAGAGTTCAGGAAACATTTTTGTCGTTCAGAAGCTAGACTACGATACGCCACCTCAGGTCAGTAACGTACCAAAAATAAATTGCCAAGTTTTTGCAGGTGGTTTTTTAATTTGCCAAAATAAGAATTGAGAAATTTTAAGCTTTTTCTAGAAATAATTGCAAATAACAAAAATATAGACGTACGATAATTTGCCATTTGCAGATACTTGGTTAACTCATTCAGCCCTATCCTCACCTTGGGCAGTGTCATTGTCCTATCAATACCAGAACTGTAGCAGCATTTATCAAAATATAAACTTCTGTTAATGTGGTTGTACAATGCGTTTGCAGACGATAGAATTAGCATGAATAGGAGTCAATTTCGTCTTGATATGAACTGATAAAATTATCGTACCATCATGATTTTTGAATCAGAAACAAATTGTTTTCATTGCAGGAGTACAACCTTACTGTGAGAGTATTCGACGGCAAATTTGAAGATAGGACATACGTCAACATTAAACTAAAGGATGTTAACGATAATGCGCCGAAGTTTAATCCAGATATTGTCACAATCGACACCATCACTGAGAAGGAGCCAATCCCACCTGGCAATCCTCCCTCTGGGGGAAAATTTCTCGTACAGGTAAGAAATCATTTAAATCTAACAATTCTTGTTTCAGGATGTTAGCCATTCGGGATGAAGGCAGGATTTGTATTGACAGAGTATTGGTGCAAAACTCGATGCCCATCTCTTCCTCGTATATCCGACATTGGGACTGGTTTTAGCAGGTTTAAAGTTACAATAAAATACTAATTTGTTTACCTTCCAGATGTCTGCTACAGATGTTGACAAGATTGACACTACACTCAAGTACTCCCTCCAAGGTGAAGACATGAGTTATTTCTACATCAATCCCACCGATGGCAAACTCTATCTAATAAAGACACTCAATCGTGAGAATGTAGACGGCAGTGTTAGAATGTGGATGGTCAATGCAGTCGCCACAGATGCTGAGAATCACGACGGCTTTGCGGTTGTTAAATTTATTGTTCAGGATATCAATGACAATGATCCGATCTTCATTGAGTCAACTCTAAAAGGTTCTGTGAAGGAGAACTCTCCTGTCGGTAAGTGCAACGATTTTCAAAATTATTGATGACATCATCAAATTCATGACAAATAAGCCCTCTCCATTCCCCAAAATCTAGTCTTGACATCTTGATTCTCCAGTCTGGTTGATTTCATCGCTGACCTCAGAACATATCTGTACCACTTTTCAAACTAAAAGCCTTTTGATTTGCTAGTTTTGAGTAGGGCAGAGAAGATCACTGTCGAATTATTCTCACAGATATTTTTGTTGTGATGATTGAGTTGAGGAGTTTGGCCTTTCCTCTAGCACCAAGTAAGGCCCAGTCATTATATCTTTGGCTGATGTTTCCCTTTTGGTTCCAGATACTCCTGCTTTAACTATTTCAGCAGTTGACTGATGTTTCCTTTTTGTTCCAGATACTCCGGCTTTAGCTGTTTCAGCAGTTGACTATGACAGGGGTGTTAATGCTACCGTGGAATACAGGATCATCTCAATGGATCCAGCTTTGGTTGGTGGCCAACCCCCATTTAAGAAGAAGGATTCTAACCCACTGAATGGGGACATCGTCACAAATGTGAATACCATCGACCGTGATGGGCCAAATGGTATCCCGATGATCAAGGTTGTGATTGAAGCCAAGGATCGAGGGAATCCATCCCGCAGTGGTAAGTAGGGTGTCAAGTCTTCCTGTCTTGTTACGAGTATCAGGGAAGATTAGTGGTGCAGTGGTCAGTAGGCTTGACCAGCAGCCATCCAGGGGAGCGATGCTACTAGTTGATAGGTACTGGCCCAAGGAGCCGTAGCAGACGATAACCTAATCTAATCCTTATCAATTCCAGCCACTGCCACCGCCACAGTCACCATTGAGGATGTCAACGACAACGATCCGAAATTCATTCAAAACAGCTACGAGGTCAAGATTCCTGAAAACCTTCCCAAGGACACAGCTTTCTTCTCCATCTCGGCGACCGACCCTGACCTTAGTTCTCAAGGTCATTTGTCCTTCACCCTGGATGCAGAAAGTAGGAAGGCGTTCAGTATTGAAGATGTTCCTGTCACCAACTCGGCAATCATTAAAGTATACAACCCTGTTGTAAGTACATTGTATTGTAATGTTATGCGTCTTTTAATTTTCGAATCGGGATTTTCATTCTTTCTCCTCCTGAGAAGGATTTAATTCAACAGGAGAAATGGAAGAATCCTTGCCGCCTCAGCTTGCTGTAAAAATTTGAATTTTTCGCAATTGGACCCATAATAAATATTTTAGAGGAATATTTTTGCAAGTCATGACAGTTTTAATGGCAACATTTTCATATGGAAGTTTATGAGTTACACTCTTCGAATGTCCTCATGTTTTTGGTTTCATTCATCTCTGATTTCATTTCCAGCTTCTCAATTTTGAGAAACCAAACTTCAACGACAAAGTTGTTGTAACGGTAAAGGACGAGGATAGCAGGTCAGCTACTGCGACGGTTACTGTCATATTGCTGGATGTCAATGATAACGTACCGACCTTCACCAAACCAGATCAGTCCGTTTCCATGTACGAGAACCTTCCAGCTGGAACTGAAGTGGCAAAGTTTCCGGCTGTAGACGGAGACAGGGGGGTGAATGGTGAAATTATGTAAGTGTAGAATTAGACGATGTTAATTAAATCCCAGTTTACTGGCCTTTAAGTTATGATTTTGTGTTGGGTTGAGACTTCTGCATTGAAATTCCATGCCAACTATGGGGTTTTGTGACTTGGTATCTGTTTCAAATAGTTATTGGCATTGTGTGGTGCAGCCCTGAGACCCAGACTTAAGGATAACAGGTTTTTAAAGCCATTGTGTTTATTAATATCCAACATTGAGTACTAATTAGAGGATGTGAAAGAGTATGAAAGATTGCAACCAAATTTATACCATGGGTGTAGTTAATGACTTTACATGACATAACATGCAGGTTTTTCAAGTTGACGTATAAACAAAGTTAGAAACTGTCAAGAGCATAATTAGTCATAAAGAATGGATTTTTGTTTCAGGTATGGTATTAGTATAGTAACTGATCCAACACGAAGTCTCGCCATTGATTCGGCTGGTACCATCACCATTGCAAAGCCCCTTGACCGTGAGGCATACCCGATCAGCACCAACTCAAGTGAAGCGGGCATCATGAAGGTCACTGTCCTCGCATACGACAGAGGTAGGCAGTAGGTTCAAACAATGATTGGATCAACAATAATGTTGAGGTGTTGGTCTGTTAGCATCTTGGACAATTGTCTGATAAAGCATGATCAAGAATGAAAATACTAACAGCTTTTCCAGGCGATTTTTCTCATGAAATTGACAATACCCGGCTTTATCAAAGTGATTGATATTCCATATATTGATTTAATATTATCTTTCAGGCACCCCATCCAATACTGGCACTGGTACTCTTACCATCAGTATTCTAGATATAAATGACAACTGGCCCCAGTTTAAGGAACCCTACCACCCGGTCGTCATGGAGAATAGTAAACCAGTTGTCTTTGTTGCCCTCATCTTTGCAAAGGATCCCGACAACTCGACCAATGGAGCACCATTTTTGTTCTCGGAGCCTGCAAATTCTCCGACAAAGAACGACTTTACGATGAAATTTGAGCAAGGTATGTTACGATTGATATTTGTTATCACTTTGTGTATAGCACTTATCTGCTGTGCCTGGTCCTTGAATGAGATGGGCAGTGGTGCATGTTGGGGAATGCTGGTTACTGCTACACCATTGAACCTACGACCCATGTTACTCAGTCATTTGAGATGTTTATAATCAGGGTCCGGCCCTTACGTTATTCAACAGCATAGGTTACCTCCTGGTGCCCGGTTTTCTAATCCAATAAAAATGCACCAATAATACACCAAAGTCGAGCTCACATGCACTTGACTCAGTATTGTTTATCTAAAATTCTCACATATTTCCTTCCACAGGTCTCGATAGTGGAAACGGTGGAGGTCGTATCAATACCGAACGCACCTTCGATCGAGAGAAGCAGAAGTACTACTTAATGCCGATAGTGATGGCGGACAAGCTCGGTCTCTCCGGCACCAACACTCTTACAGTCACCATCGGGGATATAAACGATAACGACCAAACGCCCGGACACAAAGAGATCACCATCTATAATTACGAAGGTAAGATTCACACGACTGATTCATAGCATCACAATGTTAGAATTCCTCCATTTTGTTGTTGTTGATCAAGTGCTATTTGCTGTTATTGTATTTACATCAGGTTTTGCATGGCCAGGATGCTTGTGCTGGAGATCCTGGTACTGTTGTTGCTGTAACGGCAAACAAAAATAATTTCACATTGGATTGGCCTAATCTGGGACAGAAAATGATTACCAAGTGTCGTAAACATCAGTAATGGATGAGCGAGTGGTCTCCAGGGTAATGGATAAGAAAACGAAACATCTTGTTATATATTGTTCACAAATTGTGACCCGTCGCAGCAAAACCAGGCGCAGGTCGCTCTGAGCTTGGCAGCTTGAGACGGACTGTTTGATCAATTCTCTATTGTCTGCCTTTTGTGAAATATGAGCACATCAATTTCTTCCATTATCTCCTGGTGTCACTTTGGCTCATCTTCTGTGGGACATGCGCCTGGTTTTGCTGTGACGGGTCACAATTTATGATGCTATTCCTTTGTCTGGATTTTCATTGAGTTCAGGCTGTAAAAGTGTAACATTATGAAGGAATATATAGTTCGTGAAAAGTGGGCTACATAGATTCACAATGTCACTTGTCACCCTTACCTCGTGTCATGTCATGACTTTTCAAGCCAGTCAGTTAACAAACATGCTCGTGACAAGTGACAGTGTGAATTCTATGTAAACCTGACCAAATCTGCCTCGGTATCTTACTCTCGTAATACAGAAGTGACAAGGCTAACAGCTTGCTGCAATCCGGTCTTGCGATCTGACGATAATACGATTATGACAGCTTATCACTTAGGATCTAACCATCTTGAATCATATCAAACAGCCTAGAACACTCTTACAAACATTATTGATGAGGCAATTAACCTGTGGGAACTATTAAACCGGATGAGGACTCTTCAATTGCGTAATATTTACATTTGGCTGGCATTTTCAGGGTTCATTTGCCCCAAGGAAAATGTTAGCTGTAAGATGTTAATCTGTTAGTGTTACAATGCATGGGGCATTGCTGAGGGTTCAATAATCATTACTTCTTTCTAAATACAGAAATGGTTGGCTGCATGTTAGGTCCTTAATATTGAGTAGTCACTGACTACCGTTCAAATGACGTGAAGTGGGTTGGGTGCAAAATCTGATGTTTGCAAAATTAGGCTTCATTCTGGTGCCTGTGTGTGCATTGACTTCTTGCTGGCTTTTAGACTTTAAAAGTACATGTCTGAGTCCTTGATATGCATCTATTAACCTTCAATCAAATGCTTTCCAAACATTGAAAGTGTGCTTCAATGTTGGAAGGCTTTGCCAGCTGCTCGGCTTCTGCAAAATTCTGGTCATTTGTTTCTGTAACTTGGTTAGTGCGTAATTTTCAACGCATAATAATTGAAACTTTACTGCTTCATAGTATTTAGCTTTGCTTATGCCTTGGTTTTTATTTGTGTTTATTAATTGTCTCATTTAACCATACCTTGTAAATGGATACCTTATTGTAGGTCAATTGATTGTGTTTCATACTGAACATATATTGTCTCTGAATCTGTGGCATAGACTTTATGTCAAAATATGCCAACGGCAAATAAAAAAAATCTAAAAAATCTGAGAGAAGTGTATTTTGGTAAAACAGAGTGAAATATTTTTCTTCATTTTTGAAGGAAAACACCTATTTTGTCACTTTTTGAGACAACACATGTTTGGGTGAAAATTGATATCAACAAGAATTGATGAAGACTAGAGAAAGTCTTTGTTATTCATGGTATCAATTAGGTCATTCCTTGTTTAGTCAGTCATGCAACGGAGCTGGTATTTTCATCATTTGTTTACTAATTAGCTTATCCCTACCTTTCTACTAATTAATAGGTTGGAAAGATGGTAAGTCGCTATCGTGTTGATTGGATTCATGTCCTACTCCTTCTACAGGGTGTCTCAGAAATGTCACAACTCTCATCCCTAATCAGAGAAGTGAAACTACTTGTGTTCAAAGCATGATTTGATATTCTAGTGGAAACTGGGGGCTGTTTACAAGAGTTCAAAGCAGTTGCGGTATTAATGGGACACCCTGTATAGTTGATCTTACAGTGACCTTGACCAGTTCATTCTCACCTGTAAACTCTCGTTTGTACTCAAATATGAGTACATGTGAGTTAATGGCCATGTCCTGTAGATAATTCACAATATGTTTTGTGTCAGTGCACTTGGTCTAAGGTCATACTCATACCTCAGAAGGGTCCCATGTTGCATCACCCCTGCGGCTTTTCAAGCTAAAATGGGGCCGAGCTTTTATGCAGGCTTCACAGCGTTTTAGAATCACTGATAAAGAGTCCAGTGCCTTAAAATGTGGCTGATAACAAATCCCTGTCGTTCCCTTCTTGAGCACCACAGGTGGAGTTTCTCATAGTGCACCAGGCAATGGATTGATGCCGTGGTTACTATGCAATAGAAAGCTTCCTTGGTGAGTTTTGCAGGGCCAACTGACAGTGATTCTCCATATTGCAAATTTTGTCCCATTCCTTCGCAAAAGTCCCTCCTACCAGTAAATACATGTACCTCTCCCTTCCGTGCATTATGTCAGGTTTTTGTTGGTGATGGGTGGTATTTTGTTTGTTATCGATGTCTGTAGTTGTGGAGATCCCTTTTAGTCCTATCCCTGGAATAATTGCTGACCAGATACAGAATCAGGAGCTTTCCCTTTGAATTTCAATATCTGAGTGACCGCTGGCTACTTTCTGAGCAGCCACAGTTTTTGTAAATGATGTAACCTCGCTACAAATGTACAGTCTGCAAACCAGCTCAGTTTTTCAACATCCTCCTGTCAAACACTGGTTAGATTTAGTTGTGTTTTTAACCTTTTCGTGTTTTAGTAATATGTATTTGTGTAGTTTGTTCTTTCCTTGCGTTTCAGTTAGTGTTGATAACATTGCATTCCTATAATTCATCCTGATTATATAGTCTGCCTATTAGTCTGTTATGTTTTACAGAGAAGACCTTCTAGCATAATGACTGACCACACAAACAAAGAGGGTAGAAAATTATCATGTACATATACCTCACAATGAACTACAATACAACACAACTACATGTGGTTTTTACATACACATGCACAACAACCTAGTCCCTGCATATAACACATCATAGCAAACAACAAACAAACTAGTGTGGGTTTGCACACAATTTATGCCTCAATGTGATCTGCTGCCTCCCTACATGAGCACCTTGGGTGCCCAATAATAATAAAAACGCTGATATAATAATGTGGAGGAATCACAATAGAAGTCAAACATGCTACGCTTCTGTTTGTCAAGTTAGATGGTTTGAAAACTCATCTTGGCAATTTACTCGATCAATATCATTCAAAAACAAGCGCCAGCAACTAAGTTTATCAACATGAAATTCAAAAGATTCTCTCCTCAGTCATGTCCGTTGGAGAAATTCCCTTTGTTTTTAGTTTTATCCAAAACACTGATTTTCCTAACTGACCTAGAAATTCTCTCCTTATTTTGACCTTTGCCTTTCAATTTATTTGTTTATTTTTTTCAGGCAAATTCAAGGAAGCTTACCTTGGCAATGCGTATGCTGAGGATCCAGATGATTGGGACATGAAAGATAAACGATATTCCTTTGCGAAGGATCCTGGACCATATTTTAGGTAAACAATAACTGATATCACTCATTTGAAAGGGTTTAAGTGTTACCACTTCTTTGGAGTCACCAAAACCAGCTAAATGAATGATATGCTTATACAAGCTGATGCTGAGAAGAGAAGGACCACCTACGATCAGACCAGAAATGGAAAAGTTCCTGTACGTGTTGTGAAATGTGCCGTCCTCTGCATAGGAACCCAAAACCATACACCACATCGGTGGCTCGGAAATATTTGGTGCTTCTCATATAACAAATGTACCACAGTGGTTGAAATGGCACTTTAGCAATCTTGGCTCTTGTTGACCATTGATTTGGAGTTTCGTACACAAAGGGGATTACGATATTTTTCAAAAATCTTATTATTTCAATCTAATTATCAAATAAGTGATTTGTAAGGATGCATGATTTCATCCTAGCCTGCTTGAGTTGACCTATGTATTCATCTTTGCAGAATCAATGCAACAACTGGCGCCATCTATCTGATCAACTACGTCCATGAGGGAACGTACCCGATGGAAATCTGGGTCAATGATACTGTACGTGGTGTGCAAGTTGTCAGCACTGTGAATGTTAACTCATTCACCATCGGGAGTGAGCCTGTTTATAATGCTGCGTCATTCAGACTCAAGGGTAAGATCGTTAGTGACATTTTTAAATTATGATTAAGAGCGTCCTTCAAGGCGGTCCTTCCGTAGCCTCAATGCCCATAAGCCGATTCAAACCATCCTATGGAATGGCCCGCCTTGAATGCCTGGAGTCAGTGTGTACTTAAGTTTGTATTATTGGGGTTCAGGGGACCACGTCCATCATTTTCGTGGACCCTCTAAAGTTTAGATTGCCTCACCTATGCACATATTTTGCCCAAGGAATGAGGCAATTTTGGTGAGATCTTAGTAATACCACTTTACAAACTCAACACAAGACTGGCACTAGGCAATATCGTGGTGACATCTGAAGCCGGGATTGGCCTCATCAGGGCTACACTTCCATGGCTCTCTGGTCAGAACTTGTCGTGTACCTCTAGCGTCATATTGTTGACCGTATCTCTACCTCTGTCTTCAGGTATCACAGCTGAACAGTTTATCGAACAGCCAAAGCTCGCGAAGACTCCCCCAGACCCAAAGGCGTACGGTCCCAGCATGTATACACTCTTTAGACAAGAGATCGCCAAGATATTGAAAACACCAGTGCAATTCGTCGAGATCTTTGCGGTTAGGAATTGTGGGGATGAGCCAAATTGTTGTGATATCAGGTACTCGGCTCATGGTTCACCTTACTATAAACAGGCCAGGATGGATGGACTCATGAATGATAACAAGGCAGCCGTAAGTGATCTTGGTTGAAAAAAAACATGGTCTTATAAAGAGACATCAATAAGTTCTCCTTAAGTTTGCAAGCGCAAGTCAGCCATTGTAAAATTAAAGCTTAAACATACTTGTTCAATGCCGATTCGCAAAAATGAAGATTGTGCTGAATTTGGATGCTTGCATGGTCTTTGCAGGAAAAGAAACAAACGTGGGCATGTTGAAGAATACCACCACCACCACCACCACCACCAATACCAGTAACCCTCGACTCTTTTTGGTGAAGTTTTTCTCTCAAGTCTTTCAAATTGATTTGAAGACAGTGCATCAAAATGTTAATTCAATTCAACTTTCTTACAGTTCAATACCCTTCTCAAAAATAACGGCCATCCCACTGCGACCATGGATATGACCCCGACTGACCTCTGCTTAAAAGAAACTTGTGAAGCAGGCTGCTCAAACGTGTTGACGGTTGGGTCAGGGCCTAAGGTCATCAATACGAACAGCACATCTCTGGTTGGCGTCGATACTTACATCACGGCCAAGTGTGAATGTAAACTCAAGGATGTATCGTCTGCTCCAATCAAGTGTGACGCTGGATCTTGTTTCAATAGTGGCACATGTCAACAGCGGACAGACGGATTCAGGTAGGAACCGGTTGCCACGGCGAGTTCAGCAAATCAAATATTTGTGCAGTTGTTAATGTATCTGCTTTTACTTAGTGTAATCTATGGCTAATTGACAAATCCACCACAATATACTTGACATATGAAGAATTTCATCTCAATCAAAGATGTATCCATTTTTGCCTTGTTGGGAAAAAGGCCAGTCCAGGATTGAGGATTTTGGGTAAAATTGAAATTTTTGTATAAATTTCACTGAAGCGCCCAATCCATAAGACAGAATTTAATAAGGTCAATTGAATTTTATGAACTTGTGCATTTTTTCGCATTCCAGTTGTAAGTGCCCAGTCGGCTTTGATGGGCCTCGTTGCCAGCAGACTAAACACCAGTTCGACAATGGCTGGGCTTGGTACCCAGCACTCAAGCAATGTCTTGACAGCCATACATCTCTCTCCTTCGTGACCAGCCAGGATGTCGGTCTAATCCTCTATGATGGACCGGTGCGTGATCCCGCTGGTAGCATCCCTCCAGATTTTATCGCTATCGAGCTGATTGGAGGTTACCCCAAGGTCACCATAAATCATGGATCAGGATCGGGATCTGTCTTATTCGATGGCAAGTTACAGAATGGCACCCAGCAAATCCCGAAACAAAGTGATGGGAAGTGGCATCGTTTGGATGTCTTCAGACAAGGAAAGGTAGGCATCATTCCTGAGGCAGACGTTGTATTCTAAATGTTCTGTGTTGTTTGAGAGTCTCTAGAAATGGTTTACTCTTTCAGTCCTCTCATATCTTTGTCTCCAGTTAACCCAGGGAAGTTGATGGCCAGACCCTGGCAAGACTATCGTTTTCCTCCTTTGACCATGGTTGAGTACGTTGGCCTCCGGTATCTAATCACTGCAGGCTTTAGGATTGGGTTTCAAGTGTGCATCAATTTACACTTTCAGTTAGTGCGTGTCGTTCTTGATCTTTGCCAAGGCGCACCAATCGACGAGTCAACGTCTGGCTCCACGCAGGATCGCTTCGCGTGCGAGAAGACTTTTACCACGCCAGGATCAAACCGCTTCATCAATATCAACCAGGCGCTTCAGCTTGGTGGGAGGAAGGATCCAAACGCTAAATACCCCCCTGGTATCACCAATAAGGGATTCAAGGGCTGTATGAAAGATCTTACACATGACGGAGAGGTAGGTACACTTTTCCTTTCGTAAGAGTAAATGGTTGACAATTTTTATTGCTTTCATTGCTATGTGTTGCTGTGAGGCGTTTGAAAGAGCTGGTTGAATCATCGAATGCTTAGGTTTTGGAAATTTTGGGGACCAACAGTCTGGAAATAAAATAAATTTACAAGAAGATAGACCTAGCTATCAACTTGCTGTCTCTGAAATCTCCACTCTTATTGATTGGTCAGGCTTGGGTGGAAATGATTGTGTCTTGTTTCACTTTCAGTTGTATGATCTTCACATTGGCGCGATCGGTGAGCACTTGAACACCAAAGATGGCTGCCCCGACGAGGCGGCCAAGTGCGGTGGCAAATGTGTCAATGGAAAATGTGTTGCAAACTTGGCGGGAAATCTACCAAACGGAAAGGCTTTCATGTGTGATTGTAACCCTGGTTTCAGAGGAGACTTTTGCAATACAGGTAAGAATGAATGAAAAGCAGATGACACTAAGATTAAGATTTAAAAGGGATCATTGAGGTTGACACAGAAAAACAATCAAGATCAACCAATTTTGTTCACAAACTTGATGTGTGTTGGAGCTGACATAACATTCAGGTCAAGGAAAGGCTCTGTTTTTAAAACTTCAAAGAAATCTGACCACTGGTTCATGCTCCTAACGATGCACACAGGACATTTACAAATGGACCATAGCCTTAGTGATGTTACCAGCCTCCTTGCCTGCTTTAGCACTTAATGTGTACAGTAACGCTGGTCATATTTCTTGATGGCATACTTTTTGAGAGTACTTTGGTGTAATCTGGTGGTTATCCATAAGCGATCAATCCATTGATTAACAAGTAATAATCATTTGGCTGACAAAGTGTTTAATTGAGGTAAAATGCCTGTACAACATCATCATGTGTTCTTCCAGCCACAACAGAAGTCCAATTTGCTGAGTTAGAAAACAGTGTGATCACATGGACATTGTCTCAATCGTGGTACAACGAATGGAAGAATCAGTTCTCGTCAGATATCCGTGTGATGTTCAGGACGCGCCAACCCATTGGTGTCATCATGTACTTCAAGAGTCGAGACAGCATCAACGAGTTTATGCAATTAAGAGTATGTTGGTTGATTATTGTCAACATGTTGTTGTAATTTGTTCAGCTTGCTGTAAGGCCGTGTTTCCCAACATTGGATTGTTGAACATAGGTTGGCTTGTTGGTCTGGCCATTGATGGGGGGACCATCATCCATTCAGCGGGGGGCATTCTGGGGCAGCCTTTCCACATTGACATCACATTCAAATTCTGTACCACCCAGTTTAAGGGCAGAGAGACCAAACCAGAGGTCACTTACAAAAACTCTTTTCATTTCAAGTGTAAAATTTGTTTCTGTTTTCAAGCTGCTGGTTTATATCACTGGTGTGCTTGGCCCAGATGCTGAACCACTGATTGGCTAACATACGACCCAGAAGGGTCTTACTCCTGTGTATCTTTCACCAAAACAGATTCAGTATCTATTGAGGCAGTAGATCAACTTCTTATCGGTATGTATTTGCTCTTTTCCTCTGTACAATTTGAACGTAACTTTTTCTTCAGATTCGAGACTACAAACTGGTGTTCCAGTACAACTTTGGCATCAATAACCGAGAGCTCTCGCTCCCCTTCGTGAAGGCATCAGATGGGGAATGGCACAGTGCCCACGTACAGAGGTTTGGCAGAATAGTCACGCTCAAGATGGACATTGGTGAAGGGAAGTTCTACGCATCGACACCAGGGATTCCCACTGACCATCAGTTGACATTGCTGGAGGGGACGGTCCTAGGTGGTGCGGATGAATATAAAGATAGTAAGTTGTTAATGAATCAAATCAATGATAGTTTTGGATGAAGATGTTTCATAAAATTGTTACCACTGTCGTACAAATTGATGTTGATGACATCACCCTGTGGCTCTGATGCTGTTCACCAATCAGAATTGTGAGGTATTTCACTTCCTTGTCACATTTCAGGTTGTATTCAGGATCCCCGATACAAGCATGGCTGGCTGCCTGTGCTTTCTAATGAAACATCGCCATACGCTACAATATTTGCTTCCAAGGGTGTGAGTCCGGGATGCCCCAGCAGTGCGTGTGCCGTAAAACCGAATCCTTGCACTTTACCATATGTCTGTGTTGACAAGTGGAGGCTAGCAGCATGCGAGTAAGTGTTTTTCTACTCTCCGCATGTGACCTTTGGTCTTCAAGGAATGGGTCTTTTTGAAAAATATATCTTGACACGAAGGGTAATGGTGGCCTTCCAACAAAATGTTTTATTAGTAATTATGATAACTCTCAACCTTTTGGTGTTTCTGACTGCACCAATCTTGTTTCTTCAGTCCTGCATCATTTTGCACGCACTGACAGAATGCTGCTAGTGACGGTCAGAGATCAGTGCTCATTTCTGCCTCGTCTTACTTTCAGGTGTCCAAAGGGCCAAGTTGAAACCACTGACCCGAACACGAAGGTAAAGACATGTGTTTACGTCAACCCTTGCCTGTCACAGCCATGTATCCGAGGGGTCTGTGTCGACTTGGGCAAGGGAGCGTTCAAGTGTAACTGTGAGGATGGATGGGAGAGCGACCTCTGCAACATCAAGAAAGAGCCAGTTGTTGTTGCCTTGGCAACCGGAGCATGGGTGGCCATATTGATCTGCATTCTGGTTCTTTTAGGTAAGTGTTTAATTGGTCACAATTAATCACCGTCTTTGCCATACTGTCACATCCTTCTGTACTACTATTGCAGCCGCTGACTCTTGGATGTGTTGTGAAGTGTTTATCATAAAGATCATGAGAGTAATACAAGTTGAGAACGAATAATATAAACTGCCGAGAGGGGTCATTTGACTTCCCACTCAAACCCCAGTCTACCCTGAAATCTTTGAAGAGAAACTATTCTTTCCTCACTGATCATTGATATTCCTTCATCTTCAGTTCTGGTGATCATCTTCGTCATCTGGATTCGCCGAAAGCCAACTGACACCAAGCTGATCATGGAGATCGAACCAGACGATGACATCCGTGAAAATATTGTCAATTACAATGAGGAGGGCGCAGGTGAAGAGGACTTCGATGGATACGACCTCTCTAGATTACGAAAGCCACGCGACCCACCAGAGATGCCCAGGAGAGAGATGGCACAGCCGCTGGGATGTAAGTAGTTTGAAAATAATTTTAATTTGCTTGTCTGCTCACGCAACTTTGCTGTAAAAGGCTAAATTTCTGTCCAATGTGATGCCGGAAAATTCCTGGAAAAAAATCTTTTACTTTGACGGAAGACAAACAAATTTGTTTTTCCAATCAAAATTTTTTTTGGCAATTTTTTTTCTTCAAAAATTGACGTAATTCATGAAATCAGAAGAAAGAAAATCCACGAAAAGTTTTCAGTCGTCACTATGATAACACAAGTGCTGTTTCTTTCAGCTGGTGCCCCGATGGGTGATGAACCTGATGTTGGTAACTATATTGACGACCGTCTGGATGATGCGGATAACGACCCGAATGCTCCACCTCACGATACCCCAATCGAATTCAGCCACGAGGGCGCCGGCAGCTCAGCTGGATCTCTCAGCTCACTACAGTCAAGCAGCTCAGACGAGGATCAGAATTACGATTATTTGAATGACTTTGGTCCCCGATTTGCTAAGTTGGCCGATATGTATGGTGGTGGGGAGGATTAAGCATTTTGTAAGGTGGGAATCATTCAAAAAATGCATTGGTTGCACCGAAATGTTTTATATCAAAGAATTTACATGAGAATTTTACATGTTTTTTACAAGATGATGTTTTCAAATCATAAAATGCTTACTTCTCTGTGTCCTCAACCTCCATTCGTGTACAGCTGCCGAGACTTTATTGGGTGTCTCAAAAAAAAGTTTTGACCTCGAAAATACTTCGAGCTGTTGTGGGAAACCAAGTATGTTATGAATTGTGCTAGCATTTGATCTGTTCAGTGAAATGATATCGATCACGACTTTTGTATATAGAACAGTAGGCACTGTCATATTGGTAACCAAGCAATGATTTCTGAACAAGATAGTTATAAAATCAATTGAAAATCATTGATTTTAACTGATAAATAAAAAGTTTATATTGGTCTGTCTGATTGGTCTTCCCATTTAGAAACAAACTCTGCTTGATCATGGCTGAGAAATCACTGGTCTAGCTTGCTGTAGGTTACTGATGTGTTCGGTATCATTCCAAGAAGATATACGCAATAATCTTATCTGCACCGCAATTGATCCATCCATTTGAAAACATTCCAAAAATATACACAAGTTATATATAATACTTTTACCAGAATCTGTCCATGTGTAATCCTCGCCATTCAGAATTGATTTTCTGTTTTGGACGAAAATATCAATTCAGAAAATGTCAAAAAAACAACTATATACATGTAATAGCGAGTGAAAAGCCCAATGGAATTGCTCGAGATGCTAACAGTCATGTCCGTACTGAATCTTGTTCACCAGCTGCATAGAAAGGGTTAATAGGCATGTATGCATTCGTTCTTGCGTCCTGTGTGTTTCACATCAAAGTAGTAGATGAAGCTGTCCATATTTGAGATGTGTGGTAAAGTGCTATTAGTACAGTCAGTATTTTTGTCATTTGCTTACATTTGAAGACTTTCACTGTAAAACGATCCATTTTTGCAATTTTGAGAAAAAGGCTTCAGTTTGTAATTATAATGAAAATACATTGGAAGTCTTGTCTATTCTTCATTTGTATCAGTAACTGTTTATGTTATCGTTTCGTGTTCTGTAATTTGCCTGGTTGGTCCTGTAAATGTATTTAGGACGTCCAAATTGAATTCTGATTGAACATTTCTCAAAGCATTCTGTTCCTCTCTTCATCTTAGATAAGAGATGACGAATTATTTTAGAGGGTGCTTTGAACTTGAATGTCGATTACATATGTACATTTCACTTCATGCTGGAGATTTTATATATAGTTTGCACTAAATTGTCTTAGCCACTTTTGACGAACCTGACTTAGGTGTTGAATATTTTGGTGATTTCTGTCCACTTTACCATTCTATGTTTACTTTTGCTTGTTCTACATTCCTCTAGGTTTATTCTTAGGTTAATATTGCTGCACATAGCTACAATTAGAGCATTTATACTTAATCTATCTTTGCGGTCTTTGTAACTTCTTTAGAAAATCTCTTAAAAAGGGATGCAAGATTTCAAAATTATTTCCAAAGTTAATATTTCTACTTATACATTCATAAAAAGTGTGACCTTGTTTCTTTTGTACGTGTTACATTATGTTTGGGGCTGATGTTCCATTCCCACGAAAGTAAGATGAGATGTTTCAGTGATATCCATCCAAATTAGACAGTTTCTCAATGTTGTTAAAAACCTTTGGGCTCAAATTCTTATCATAAGCTTGGCTCTAGATCTCAAATTTGATCTAAGTCATCTTATCTTCTTTCTGTCTATAGCCTGGTTGTAATTTTTAGGGCGAAGACATTTTTTATCTTTACAATTATATTGTTCCAAATCATATCTGCTAAGATTAGGTGTATATTTTGTACATAAATTGGTATACATGTATATTTCATGAAATGGTAGTGTAGATTACAATGTTTTACCTTGCAAAGGATCATATGATACACAATTACTATTAATGATGTAATTTTCATGGTGCACCATCAACTTTTGAGGTGTGGGGGTTTCATATTTGATTAACAGGGTTTTTTAAACTGTATGTGGTAATTAATGTGAAAAAAACCTAAGTTCTTTCCACAAAGATTTGAGCACTTTCTTTCTAAGTTTCTTTCTGACTTATGCACAAGGAGTTGGCATTCGAAATTCAAATGTTCATAAACCTGTTAATCAAATATCGAAAGGGGAGGAGATCGTCCGCATGTCTTTTGGAGATGTTTGTCACTATCGGAAGGACTAATAATCATGTTTTCAAACCACATGTGTCTAAAAATCAGTGTTCGATTCAGATTTGTACAGAAAGTGACCTTCGGTGATCTTGATAAAATACATGAATTTCTGTTTGCGTTGTTAAAAATTTGGTAAAGATTGGTCCAAGATATAGTGGCAACATTTGATTGCTTGTGAACAAAATTGGGCTTAGTCGTGGTTTCTAAGTCGCGGACCTGCTGCTGTGTCTCGAAAGCTAAACAGGGTCTCTACAGTAACCATGCTGTAAATATTTTTTTCATTTTAACACTTATATATCCAACGTTGAATATGTTGCACAGAAAACACAAGGTTATTATCTCCTCAAAAGATTTTTTTGTTTATTTTGGTCAAGAATTAATCATCCCAGTGAAAGTTTTTCTTATCAATTTCAAGTCCTGATGTGAGACAGATGTCATGATCTCCAACTTGAGAAGTGATTTGAGTTGTACCATAGTTTAGGTGTTTGTTTTCAAGATACATGTAATTAGAAATGATTGTCTATTTAGTGTAGGTTCTTGAGCTACATGTATATTCCCTCCAAGATAGTTTATAGGTAGCCGTCCTTGACGTATTACATTCCAAAAAGCTTAGAAAGATTTCATAGAAGCTACAATTTATATCAGAAAAGCATTATTATCACACCAGACCTTACACATCATAGTAAACTGACACTCTGTGAAGGTTTTGGTTCAATACCTGCTAGCTGATAGCTAACGAAACATATATTTTCAAACATTACATTCCAGTTGTTATAAAGTTCTTTGTCATAACACTTTGGTTATTAATTATAATGTGTCCTCGTGCATTCCTCAGACACTGAACAAAACCTTCTCCAATAAATACACCAGCCATCCGATCATTTGTCATCAGGCTATTACGGTTGCTTCAAGTCACTGTTTTCTCAACCAATTATTAAGCATTGTGAAACCATGACAACATTCTTCTATAGATGCGAATCACAGATTATATTAACATCATTACAGGGCGTCCCAGAAAATAGTGTTTCCAGCTACTTATATCCCAGCACCATAATACTTATTCTGAATTTTACATCAATGAAGGACTATTCATTCCCAGATAAATGAATTGGAGAAAACCAACTCAAACTCTTTATCACGTTGAGTCATTTTCATCCTTGGCATTTTTGATCTTCATGTTTATTATTATTTGAGCTGATTTTCTGAGCTGATTTTCTGAGGCGCCCTGTACAACTCAACACCATGAGATTCAATCTCTTTTGAATATTTCGATCTCGCTTCACTCAGTGTTGAAGGGTTTTGTATCACATTTGCCTGTTTTCATT
The DNA here is from genome assembly GCF_910592395.1 of Lineus longissimus. Lineage (NCBI taxonomy): Eukaryota > Metazoa > Nemertea > Pilidiophora > Heteronemertea > Lineidae > Lineus > Lineus longissimus. The sequence continues at coordinate 1,672,763 of NC_088318.1, forward strand.
TTGAACGGATGTAAATATAGAAAAAATAAAAGTATTTTTACATTGAGAAACCCACACATCGGTGTTGTTTTCACTTTCTTAGAGATTACTGTCCCCCTCTCATGCAGTGACATGTTGCTGTATATGAACATTCAGTCCTATGCCAAGTTCATTATTCATATGTCAATGTTCTGTGGGGTATCAACACCCCTCGGGCAGCATTTTCATATGGTCTTCACATCGGCTTGCATTTGGCCACTCTCAATAACAAAGAATGTGGCCATTGGAGTGCTCTTCCTGTCTGTACAGTATCATCTGCTTGTGACGCACTTGTTCACAACAGTGAGTCCCAATACACCATCGCCCAGTACTGGTAATGATCTTTCTCCAAGATGGGTTGTTCCCCCAATGCCCTATATGCCCAGAGCTGGCACTGATCTGTCTTCAAGATGGGTTGTTCCCCCACACCCAGAGCTGGCACTGATCTGTCCTTAAGACAGGCTGTTCCCCTAATAGCGCGCACACAGAGCTGGCTGTCTCCAGACGGATTGTTCCCCAAGTTCACCATCGCCCAGAGCAAGCACTGATCTGTCCTCTATTGGGTTGCCCCATGGATAAGTTAAGAGTCTAGTCGCGATACGTTCGTTATATTGACATTGTGATGTTGTTGGTCATGAACATATCCACTATTTATAGTATTGAATTCATTGGTGGTGGTCACAATCTACGTCGATCGGTGTTGGTGCCCAGGTTGCACTGCAGCATTCGTCAGAATGCTGAAGCTGATGAAATGCTCCATTATTGCCCTTGGCCAACAAGAAACTGTCCAGCAGTCAATACCATAGTTCTCGTTCATCATTGACGATCTCAAATGCGATTGGGAAGCCATCTACAGGTTGCCACTCAAACTAATAGACTTCTGGGCTTAAGGAATTGAACCCGAGGCGGAGGACCTTGGTTGAGTTACCAAGACACTCGAGGGTGGAGCTAAAATACAGTCCAAACCCGAGCCGACAGGCGAGGGTTTGGACGAAATTTTAGCTCCACCCGAGAGTGTCTTGGTAACTCAACCAAGGTCCGAAGCCGAGGGTTCAATTCCTTAATCTAAAATACCTCAAACTTAAAAAGATAGGCCACGAAATAACTTGAATATGTGCGAATTTGGCAAATTCCATCCATCGCCTGCCCGGAGCGCCGGTAGCGACGTTGTTTACATTATGTTACGGCAGCCCGTATAGGAAGTCCGGATCGGCTCGCTCAAGTGACGCTAAAATCCGCGCAAATGGGCTATTTGGAGCGTTTTTCTCAGCAAATATGTGTAGTGCTCATTAAAAAACTTAGGGTGGTTGATGCTTCCTTGGCTGATTTGTGTTTGAAGCAGTGTTTTGAGAGCCTCAAACTTCTGAAGTGAGCTGTGTGCATGGTTCCACATTTTAGTGCAACCCGAGGGAACTTTGGTAGAGCATCTTGGTTGCGTGTCCAAAACACTCCACTCTCAGAACGAGGCTTATGCATTTTCCATTTAAAAGTTGACTTTACGGTACCAAGGTATTTTAGAATTCAAGTCCAAACTCGCAGACGATATTTGGTTCCTTTTAAGTCCACAGGGGGGCGTGGGTGTTGAATCTGATTTCGTGACAGTCGTAACCATTTTTTTCACATTTATTGCAGGAAAAAATGGTTACGACTGTCACGAAATCAGATTCAACACCCACGCCCCCTGTGGACTTAAAAGGAACCAAATTGTACTTGAAGCCCAGAAGTCTATTAGTTTGAGTGGCAACCTGTAGATGGCTTCCCAATCGCATTTGAGATCGTCAATGATGAACGAGTTCTAACTGTGGTATTGACTGCTGGACAGTTTCTTGTTGGCCAAGGGCAATAATGGAATATTTCATCAGCTTCGGCATTCTGACGAGTGCTACAGACCAGACCTGTGCTGCACTAGGCAATAGTGTATTTGGGGAACAACCCATCCAGAAGACAGATCAGTGCTTGCTCTGGGTGATGGCGTATTGGGGAACAACCCATGATTGTATCACAAGGCAATGCAAAGGTGAGCGCAGGTGGCCACGACACCAGTCAGGGGGCAGAAGAGAGTGATGTGCTTCGCAAATGGAAACCACCGACCAATCTGCAGGGCTAATGGAGTTGATACAATTGATCGACCTGTGGTACCTCATCTGCCAGGGACAATATCATGACTTTATTTGGTAGAGCCATCCTGCTGTAAAACCTGTCAAGAGGCCCAGCCTGACCATGGATGGTCTTCATGAAAGAACTACGCCATCGCCATCTTCAGGGCAAGGGAGGAACTGAAAAGACTAAACGGTCTTTTTAGTTCCTGCCGTGCCCTGAAGATGGCGATGGCGCAGTTCAGATCATGCACCTTGGACAAAGTGAGGACTTCCTTGCTTTTGGTAGACATTACACAGTACACTTGAAGACAGGCACAACCTGACTGTTGAGACAACTCACGTACCTCGGACAACAATGTCCTTTTCGAGCTTTTCATTTCCAGGGTAAGCGACCATTCCAAATGTTAATCTGCTTCAGCTGGTACATATCAATGGGTTCTCAAGAGTGTGTGATCGTTTTCAATCTGGCTTTAAACAATTCATAGCCAAAACAAGAAAAAGAATGAAAAAAGACATCAATTATCAAGAGTAGTAATCTTTATTTCTCAAATTTACAGATGAGACAGTAATGAAATGCATATAAAACCAGCTACTGGCAGTGTGCACTATTTTGCCATGAAATCAAAAAGTATATGAGAAATATGGTTTAATGGTAGTACAAAGATGTCTCTGTATAAAATACATTCTGTTTTCTACAAGACATCAATGGATTACCCAAACCTGACAGACATCTTCATGTGTATGGGTGCCCAATTTCAATGAGAGGTATTCAACGGAATGTGTCATAAAGCTGTAATGACATTGGCATCCGACACTGTTTCAGACAAAATAGCGAAGCACATTTTAGAAAGTCTGCATGCACAACTTGCACCAAAGCCTACAGTACTGCACATGTACTGTTACTGACGCAAAGAAATCAATAGTCATAGTCATAGTCCAGTCATGTTTTCCAAACTGTGGACCATATCAGTTCATGAGCACTTCCAACTGTACGAGTCTTGAGTTCGTGTCCCCCGGCATCCGATACGGAATCATCCCAGCGAATGTGATCAGGGCTCGGGCTTGTCTGCGCAGCTGATTGAGATACTGCAAGAGACAGGGAAAGGTGTGGACAGTTGAGTTATTAACACCTTCAGCGCCGAACCACGTAGATCAACGTGGCACAAATCCCCCTCCCCTTTGAGCTGGTTATCGGAGTCTCAAGGACTTCATGAAAGAACTATGCCATCGCCATCTTCAGGGTACGGTAGGAACTGAAAAGACCGATTAGTCTTTACAGTTTATCCTTTGCCCTGAAGATGGCGATGGCGTAGTTCTTTTTAAAGTTCTGAACTACGCCATCGCCATCGCCATCTTCAGGGTACGGCAGGAACTGAAAAGACCGATTAGTCTTTACAGTTTGTCACTTCCCCTGAAGATGGCGATGGCGTAGTTCTATCATGAAGTCCAAGAGATTCCGATAACCACCTCAGAGGGGGGATTTGGGCCGCGGAGATCTGCGTGGTTCGGCGCTGAAGGTGTTTAAAAAGTCAATTGAAGGCATATAAAGGTACACCCAAGTGACGTGACCAATTGTCTTACACCCAACTCGCACTATAAGAACACAAGCCTGTACTTATTTTATTAGCTTTAAGTTACATATTTGCAAAATCTCAGAAGGAATTTGGGCTGCCTTTTATTCTCACTTACCGAGTCCTGACCACCGTCGTCTCGGCCGAATGTGGACTTGGACAACAGAGGGCTCTGGAAGCCTGACGATCGAACCTTCTTGGATTGGAGATAGAGAATATTCATCGTCGCCAGTAGCACATCTGGAAGACTTCGGCGGATCTCATCCGTATAATGCTTGAAGTTGTTCACCAATCTCTCCACTGTTTCTGTTGTTGTTGGCAGAAGTTTCAGCTGTACAATTGTCTGGAAAAGTCAAATTACTGGTAATGATGTGCAAAACTGACCATACATGTATATTTCAATACAATTTTCAAACTTGTAAAAAACATTCAAGTTTGATTGATAAGTGTTTTTGGGCGGAGATGCTGTTCATACAAAAGCCTTGCTCAATATCAACGTCTTCAAAAGGTCAAATCAAGATATTTCGATCTGCTGGTTTGGAAGTTTTTCCAATATCAATATGGTAAATTGTCGCAGTACTACATGTAACTGTTGAGTAAATAGGCATCGATCTACTTAAACACAATAAGTGGTACTACTGGCACATTCTCAGATCCTTTTCAAACTGAATCTTTCACACTCACATCCATGGCTTGGTCCAAATGCTGCGCATGATATTCATCAAAGAACGTCATCAAATCCAATAACAAGTAAAACGTGCATGTGGTCGACCTGGTACCTTCCTGTCCGAGGGAACGATATCTCTCTGCTATGGCCACAGCCAGTGCCTTCAGCCGGTCTCTGGCAGACTGAGGAGTAGGAGCCTGTGACAGCACCTGGGTTAGGAGCTTGTTCAACAGCTCAAGAACTTTCTCATGATTCTGAAATCAAAGATGGTGATCTTTAGAGGCTACGCATGTTGGTATAAACTGATAGTCTGAGTACTGTACGCCAGAGAGGGATTCATGTACATGTAAGGGGAAGGATTTACTAACTTGTTTTATTGAATGCAAATCTTACAGCAGATTTTGACTCAAAGCACGACAACAATATATACACAATGCGGCTGTCGTCAGCAAGTATGAGACACTCTTTCAGTACAATATTCTGAAGTATTTCTTTGACTGATAAGGCATGGATATTCCTCTCTGAATTGCGGACTTATGTTAGCAGCACTTCTCTTGAATTCATTTGGCTGGGATTCAGTCAAGACGTCTGCTATTTGAAGTTAAGGACATAAGTTTTAGAGTGACTTACCCGAGCTAAATCATATAATTTAACAGCATCTTCAAAATGTCCTTTATTTTCTGTATCTTTTGCCACCAGCTCTATAATTTTCTGTGTGTCAGCATTGAATTTATCAATAGCACCAGGCTGGAAGAAGAAGATTTAATAAGTCACCTTGTAGAAGAAGGACATCTATCAGCAAAAAATCATGTAATGTACCGATTTGTATACAGAGAAAAGGCGATTCATTTGACTATAAAATGGTATCATCTTAGTGACTGTAACTTTATACATGTCTTGTCATACACAGTACCACGCTTTTGTCCTCACAGCACATGTCATAGAGGAGTTTATATTAAATACAAACATTATTCTACAAGAAAATTATGTATACTTACTCTTCTGGTGCCATCTTTGACCAACTTCCCCAGTAGCATTTCAAACTCTCTTGTCTCGAGCACTAATTCACTGACACACGTCATGAACAGGTTATCACCCTGGGAAGTCCGCAGATCCCTGCAAAACGTACCACACACACATCGTTAATAAGGTGAGCAACATGTCTTCTGACTCCTCACTCTGCTGTCACAACAACAGGCAGCTATCTTTGTCAAATACAAATTTTGTCCGCCCAAAAACGGCAGCTATATTCTATGACACTTCATATCACTCAAAAAAGACAATAATTTACCTGAGGAAGAAGAAATACTGTAAAGCTTCTCTTGGGTCTGTCGCCTCAAATTTGCGAGTGTACATCATGATTAATCGTGCAAAATTCAATCTCCGCATGGGTTTGGGGTCACTAACATCTTGTGTTACTGAAACATAAGGAAGTGAATGATGAGACTCAACCACTAACTGCGGTGTTTCCACTTCAGAGAAAATGTTCAAGAGCGCCCCCCACTTGTTGACAGTCAATTACGTGAAATGTCTCCCCTCAACCCTTAATGCCATTGTCTTCAGCCAGCTCCCTGAAATGATGTATATAGATTTTTTGTTACTTACACAACTGTGCCTGTGTTGTATGCGGCCGGGCTAATAAATTCAATTCATAGAGGACCATAGCAATGTGGACGGCATGACAGCGTAACTTGTCGATGTGTGCGAGGAATCCAATGGCAGCTTCAAATTGGGCAGTCAGGAAAAGCACTGTGAAGTAGTTGACAGGGACTTGGTAGGCATTGAAGTGGCTCTCACCTGGAAATAAAGGATATACATGTTATGGCCACTGAATTCTACTGCAAATACAAGGCAGAACCTCAATTTTGGAGAGATGGAGGCCCACGTCTTGATCACATGGGCAAAGTGGTCAGGTCTAGTTATCCTAGAGTGTTGTCTGACTGATAAGCTGGCATTTCTTGGCTTGACGCTCAACGAAGACACATAATTTGTGAGTGTGACCTTGGACAAGTCACTTTTTTATACCAGGAACCTATACAAAAGACACCATTCTAGTGAGAAACAAGAACTACTTTTCCTCCCTGGGTGGAGATGGAAAGCAGCGACTGATCCAAGCTATGAAAACATTCATTCTTACCATATTCTTCTAATAACGTTGTTTGTAACTGACTAAGTGTGAGTTGATCCTGTGATGTGTCAGATTCGGTGAAGCCAATCTGGCAGAGTTTGATCCAGAGGTAGTCGTCTGTCTTGTCTGCCACTTCAGAGTGGTTGTCCTGGGGGTCACAACAACCAATCAAGCAATACAAAGCCCTGCAAAGAATAAGAACGCAACAGATACTCTCTGTAAGTCTTTCAGGAACGATTGAAGTGATTCTATGACATCAGACAGTGGTGAAACCAAGTCAAAGTTGGACCAGACTGATGGTCACCCTAGAGCCAGGCTGAAAATATCTGCAGAAAACATCATGTTGACATTTGGGGGAGTAAAGTAGACACAGGAAAGACAATTTTTTATTCGTCAGTAAATAAATTAAGTTTGAGGAATAGTTTGTTTTTATCTGTTTATTGAAACAGGACATGCTGATCTCACCTTTTATAAGGATCTGTACTGTTCCGCACCGAGCGTCTGTATTGAAGTTTGATTTTTGTTTCATTCTCAGGACTTAATCGTCTGTCTTCACCGTGTGCGTATTCTTGTAAATATCCTTCAAATTCTCCAAGCTGCTTCCTGAAACGTTTAACAAAAACACCCCACTATGATGAACACATTTCAATCAATTTTAGGTTGGAAATGGTCGTACAACAGCCAAGAAACAAAAGAAGGCTAGACCAAAGTAATGCTCACACCAGTAATTTTCTTTGAGGATAAGGAGTGTTGAGGACATATGATGCTGGCCAACTGTTTCTGTTCTTCACACAAGATTCAGAAGAAACAAGAATTACGATTCAACTTACGCTGATGTCTTGACAATGTTTAATGCTGCCTGGAGGTCCCCACATCTAACGCAGTAGTAGACTAATGCCCAGACAGGGTGGCCATCGATCGTTCCATCCTAAAATTAGAAGACTCAATGTCAAGCTCTGAACGGAACGACAGCCATCACCAACAAACCAAACAACCAATTACACTCGGCTGAACATGAATGTGGTAGGCCTTTAACAACACAAGTCCCAATTTTTTCAAGAAACAAAGCTTCTTCTAATCTTAGCTTAATTCCAAAAGTCTGGTGTTTTACATTTGTCATTTCTGCTTGATTTTGCATGAAGATTACAAGGTGCAACATACACGCTGGAAAACCTCCAACCACGATTTTCATGTTGAAAATCTCATTTTCACGTCTTTCGCATCAATAGGAAAACCTCACCTCTAGTCCTTGTGTACCGGCAGGCACTTTCACATTGAGGAAGCTCCGTACCAAGGGATATGTGCCAGGAATACCTCCCAGCTTTGCCTGCTGCCGGTTACCATAAATGCAACTCTGGATATACTTTTTATAGCTGAAATATAAGGGAAGTGGTCAACATGTTAAGCAGTGACTGGCTTATTGATTGTGGACACATCTCCCTACTGCTCCCCCTGCAATGTTATGAAAAGCTTCAGCAGATATCTATGCCACGATTCAAGAAGTACTCTGTTATGTCAGAAATTCTCAATCTCCCCTTATCCCTCAATGGTTATAATACAAATAGAACTGTGACACTTGACTAACTTACAGATGTTCGAGATATTTCCTCGCCTGAGTCACAAATGCCATCTGCATCTTTTTGGAGTTTCTCGCTGTGACGATATTTCCTGCTGCCATGGGAACCTGGGTCATGTGGTGAACCATACTCCAAATCTCAACCATGTTCTGAAATAAGAAATAATCCATTCTTTATACCGAGTGTTTGTAAATCCAAATCATCATTAATGAGCTTATAATATTACTTCATTTATCAGTTTATTAGTAATCAAAATTCCGAGTAATTTGGCCTGTAATCATTCAGCAAAAATTGGGGTTTTGAGAAGAAAATATAGTATTTTTTATTCCTTTGCAATCTCACCTTGTCATCAACCTTCTCTCCGACCTGTGCACACATCTCAGACAGCTCTCGTCTCAAGCCTTTCTGGATCACCTGGTCATTGTAGATGTAAACCTGTTTGGCGTAGGCCATCTCAGTGCTGTCTAAAGTACTCCTGCCATTCATGCTTACAGAATCATTCAGCAAACCCTGGATAGGATAGAGTAAAATATTTACAAGGTTAGCAACAATTTGTAAATATGAAATTCCGTGTTAACAGTACTGTACATTTTCGAATAGTCGTCTGTGCAAAACACTCTAGTATTTCAGCTCGACATCCAACAAGGTGGGGCAGAAAAGGTCACAGCCTGAAATCAGGACAGCACGTCATAACGCTAGGTGGCAGCACACTTATGAATCAGTTCTTATTTTTCCCGCTAGGTAATTCTAGGTTTGGCGTTAGGCATTAGGCATTAGGCATTGCTTTAACAGCCCGTTGGTGGAATATAGTATATTACAGAAAGCCAGCATCTTACCTCTGTTTCTTGTGGGAAGTCCATGGTCTCCTGTCCCGTCCCGACCAGTGCGTTCAGGATCCTTTGTTTCTCTCGCTCCCACTCATCCTCCTGACGCGCCCAGTGGTGGCACGAGGTCTGCTCAAATGTCTGAAAACAAATCATTTGGGATGCTACATCACAGAAAACAAGCCAAATATCTGTAATTATCTCAAACCTACCATCTTTAACTGATTTGCAAAAGGACACTAACAACTCTCAAAAGTCAGAGAACCAAGCATGAAAGACCAGATTTAAAGCCATATCCAGAACATTTATTAACAGTTCCACTCACGTTTTTCCTTGTTTGCTCAATGACGGCCAAAAGTGCATTCTCCCTCTCGTTCCTCAGGAAGCCTTGAATGTCTGTGTCTCTAACCGGTTCCAGAGGTTCAAATGTTTTGACGGCACCAAGTGTTTCCAGTTTCTGTGAGATACGGGGAACGTCAAACCCTTTGGATCCAAGCAGGACAGATCTGAAGGAAAGTGAGACTCGCGAAATGGTACCAGAGAGCACAGCACAAGTCCGACATTTGAAAAGTCACCTCTGCCGATACTCGATACTGCAATACGACTTTGAATGCTCACACAAACTGTGTGCATACCAACTTAGTATGCACATGGCCATGCAGTTTGTTAGAACATTCAATGATGTATTGCTTACTTACGCTTTGACATCAGTACTGTCTTGGATAGCATGGGTGCGGGACCAGAGCCTCTGGCCAGCCTCAAGAACCTGCTGGAGATTCCTCTCCACTCTTGGCAGATCAGTTCCCGTGTCCATCTCTGCTGTCAGCTGCTCTGCTTGCTGCAGCAAGTCAGAGAATCCCTCTGCATCAACTTCCATTGTTATTATAGCTATCTTTCCTGCAATATATTAATAAGAGTGATGGAACGAGTTTACAATCCCCGATTACACCCCCAAAAAAGGTCATCGGTTGACTAACGAAGCACCACTGTTCAATGGATTTATAGTTGAATGCGATCAAACTACGTCATTTCCGATCGGGGATTGTAAATTTTAACCGAGAAAAGATATCAATCACTTTCACTTTGACTTTGTGATAGGAGCAACTGCACTCTGCAGAATCACTGACTCTACTCTCTCTCTGCTAGTAAATGATAGGAATTGTGTACATAATGTACAGCGTCATCATTTAGCACAGAGTGTCCCGGCTATTCTGCAGTTGCTCCCCAAAAGATGCTAGAAAAATCCTTACAAATTAATAAGATCAATAAGTAAGATGGTAAAATCAGCTTTTTGTACAGAAAAATTCTCGCCGCCTCCATACGCCAGAACGGAAGTTGAGCATCGCGCTTGCTCAGAGATTGCAAGAAGGAATTGCGGTTGTTTCGCTCCCTAATCTTTTCGCCCCCAGTCGTTTCGCTCCAAATCGAAGTCGCTTCGCGATTCACTTCTGTGTTGTTATTTTCACATACATTGTTCTCGTGGTTTACGGAAAAGTAGGCCAATACATGTAATAGTGTCTAAAAACAATATTCAGTTAATGGAATTACACTTTTTTCCATTACTGTTTGCTTAATACTGCCATATATCCCTTTTTATGAATCAATTTTGAGCATTATGTTTACAACCAAGGTTTCCGCTAATGAACTTTGGAGACGTTAGGACAGCCTACGTAACAACCAACCTCTTCCAGCTGGTTATCTGGTCAGGTTGGGAAGACATTGACACAACCTTCAAAGGGTCCTTTAGCTGTACAAGACAACATTACACTCGCGTTCTACATGGGCGATACAAGACAACTGATTTGGTTGTACCGTGGTAACCATCTCACAAGGACGGACAATGGAACAGCCAACATCTGCCAGCTGGTTATCTGGTCAGGTTGGGAAGACATTGACACAACTTCAAAGGGTCCTTTAGCTGTACAAGACAACATTACACTCGCGTTCTACATGGGTGATACAAGACAACTGATTTGGTTGTACCGTGGTAATCATCTTACAAGTACGGACAATGGAACAACCAACATCTGCCAGCTGGTTATATCTGGTCAGGTTGGGAAGACATTGACACAACTTCAAAGGGTCCTTTAGCTGTACAATACATCATTACACTTGCGTTCTACATGGGCGATACAAGACAACTGATTTGGTTGTACCATGGTAATCATCTCGCAAGGACGGACAATGGGACAACCAACCTCTGTCAGCTGGTTATCTGATCTCACGAGACTGGCATTACCTGACAACTCTTTAAGTACAACTTGAGTACTACTTGGTACCACAGTCATCTTAGAAGACTGGTGAATCCTCCCAAAGTCCTTTTCTCTTTTGCAGAACGTGCCACCAAAAAGACATCAATATATACATAAAAATCAATCAATCTGTCTACAATGTAATTTGGGAATCAAGCCCTTAAATTCGTTGTCAGTCCTCGTTTGATTTTTAGCCGCAGCAGCCAATAGCTGGTCTCAAATCATCCACAACAATCAACAGAACATTGGGTTTCTGGGAAGGTGCGAGACCTGAAACAAATGCCAACACAACCGAGATAAAAGTGGATACAGAATTGTGATGACAAAGATACTGATGATAACATCACACATGCCAATGGAGTATCTAATTGTGCTGGCTCCTCAATTAGAAATTACTCGAAGAGAAATTGTCCAAGAGACATCTCCAGTAATCATATGGACAGTCTCATCAGTCAGTCGGTCCTAAAGACATTTCTAATAAACATGGGGACAATCTCTTCCGAGTGGTTGTCTGTCCAATTGACCAGGACCAAGTATCTGATTTATAGTAGGGGCCTATATGTAGACAAGGCCTGTGGTCTGCTGGTATGACCTATATTTTGGGTATTGTAAAATTGTTATGACAAATATATTAAAAAACTCTTACATTAGAATATCGATTAGTATATGAGGTATCTATCGATGAAATCAAGATCACTTTCAGGTTGATATTTCTTAAGATGAAAACGAAAGAACATATTAGTGAAGGCACATTAGCAAACCCAAAATATTGATCTTTCAGAAATTAGTCAGGTATCAAACTTTCGTTTATCCGCTCAACGTTTTGAAGTGGTCGTGATCGCGTAATAGACGAACGCCTGCTGACCAAATACTCGTAGCACAGTGACATGTGCATATCTTTGCTAATTTTGACTATTTTGCTATACAGCCATGTATATGCAACAAAGTTAATTTATTCTAAGATATGCATGCATGCATGCCATGGTGACCAATATTGAGGATCACCGATTGTTGATGTCTGGGGCATGACCTATCCTCCCATACAGCCATTGCATGCCCCTACATCCTCGAGCTCTATATAATGGTACCGGTACTGTTTACATCAGTCAAGGAGACACATATTGATGGATACCATCGGTATGTGGTCTTGAGAAGCCGGTGTAACATCTGTGGTTGTTTCCCATGTGTCAGTGTTTCCAAACAATAGGCAGCTAGAGAGACCACGACTTTTCAATGGGGGGATACACAGAAAAACTTGTCAATCTATTTTTGAGCGTTTCCAAACAATGAGGGGAAACACTCAAAAACAGAAACACTCAAAAACATTACACCGGTTCCAATGACCACTCGTACTCTGGAAAGAAGCTGAGATTGCTCTGGGACTCGCGAGTCCCCACGGGCCCGGCTATAAAACACCGGCACCCCGACATGCTCGTCTTCTATGAGAAGGAAAAGGAGGTCCTAATCATGGAGATAGCTGTCAGCTCCGACAGACACGTCCTAGCACGTGCGGAGGAGAAACGATCGAAGTACTGTGGCTGTGACTATCTCATCTCTCTCATCATGTTGTCAACACGGTGGAGCAGCCAGGACTGATTCGGCCTGGCTGTGACTTCCTCATCTCTCTCACCATGTTGACAACTTGGCAGAGCAGCCAAGACTAATTTGGCCTGGCTGTGACTGTCTCATCTCTCTTACCATATTAACAACTAGGCAGTGCGGCGAAGACTGATGCCGCCTGGCTGTGACTGTCTCATCTCTCTCACCATATAGACAACTTGGCAGAGCAGCCAAGACTGATTTGGCCTGGCTGTGACTGTCTCTCATCTCTCTCACCATGTAGACAACTTGGCAGAGCAGCCGAGACTGATTTGGCCTGGCTGTGATTGTCTCATCTCTCTCGCCATATTAACAACTAGGCAGTGCGGCGAAGATTGATGCGGCCTGGCTGTGACTGTCTCATCACTCTCATCATGTTGTCAACACGGTGGAGCAGCCAGGACTGATTCGGCCTGGTTGTGACTTCCTCATCTCTCTCATCATGTTGTCAACACGGTGGAGCAGCCAGGACTGATTCGGCCTGGCTGTGACTTCCTCATCTCTCTCACCATGTTGACAACTTGGCAGAGCAGCCAATGGCTGTGACTGTCTCATCTCTCTCATCATGTTGTCAGCACGATGGAGGAGCCAGGACTGTCAAACAGTTGTGTGAGCTCACAAGAGCTTGCACTTACATAGTGTAAAACTAAAATTTATATAATATATGTATATAAAACCGTCATCGGATGCGCATCCGATATGCCACGAGATCCTTCACCGTCAATTCCCTTACCGTCTTCGGATCCGATACGCCACGAGATCCTTCACCGTCAATTCCCTTACCGTCTTCGGATGCGCATCCGATATGCCACGAGATCCTTTACCGTCAATTTCTTTACCGTCATCGGATGCGCATCCGATATGCCACGAGATCCTTCACCGTCAATTCCCTTACCGTCTTCGGATGCGCATCCGATATGCCACGAGATCCTTTACCGTCAATTTCTTTACCGTCATCGGATGCGCATCCGATATGCCACGAGTTTTTTTGTTACCTCACCGTCAATTCCTATACCGTCATGGATGCCACGAGCTTTGTTCGCGTTGTAAAGGTTTCGGGGATACGACTAATGCATGCGAGCACCGTCGGCGGAACCCCAAACCGCCCTCTCGATCTATCCGTGAGGACAAATCACTCTCGTGACCTTCACAGTTACGGACTCCGGACCTCCAGACTTTAGAGACCGAGCTTTTCTTTACCTTACCATTACTGTATACTCGGCGCCTCACTTATATGTGTTGTTTTTTTCACATACATTGTTCTCGTGGTTTACGGAAAAGTAGGCCTAAAATGTTATAGTGTCTAAAAACAATATTCAGTTAATGGAATTACACTTTTTTCCATTACTGCTTGCTTGATATTGCCCTAACAACTTTTTCATGAATCAATTTTGAGCATTATGTTTACAACGTAGTTATTATAGCACGAATTATGAGTCTAAAATGCCAAATACTTGCAACTATTATGTTAATCACTGAAATCTTAGTGTACTAATTGCTCGCTATAAGCTAGGTTATTGCGCCCCTAAACCAACGTACTGACAACGCTACCTCCCCGGAACTCAAACTTTAACGTGAGTTAATTGTAATCTTACCAAAGTGATTTACCTAGGAATACAGTTGCACTTCACTGAAAACTAATGATGTGTTGATGAGTTCAATGAATCCTTCGATTCCTTTGGTTTTCTTGGCGAACTGACGTCCGACAATCAATGACCCGTTGACGTGTACCTGCAATACGCCATTGCCGCAGTGTGTAAACAGATCTATTTTTGGACGAAACTCAACCCCTCACAAACAATGCCACACTTAGGCCTACTTTATGTTCCTCTTCTTGATGATGGCTATAAGCTTAGAGTATAACCAGACTAAGCTATAAGTTAAGGTTGTGACAATGTCTCAGGCCATGAAGTAGATAGGTCTGCTTCCTGGTGGCTTCTTCTCATTTGTCCATGAAAAAGATAATTCCGAATCCGAGTGTACAACATGATTGGCGTCTCAGGTCCTCCTGTAAGGAGGAAGGGTTAGGGGGAGGGGCGGGCAGCCAGTAAAATCACGGGTTTATAATTTTATTTTTGCACGTATTTTATCAGAATTTGTGAAGTTATCTGATGTTGTTCAAAACAGGCAACTTTTCCTTGCACATTGAAACGACACAAATTGATGAGTGCTGCCTGTCGGCGAGTATTGGTACTGTAAGTAGTGAAAGTGGAGAAGAAGAAAACATCCCCTGGAAAAATGTTCGGCCCTATTGTCATCTGACCGAATATGGTAAATAGCACAGAGGCCATGACCGTCAATAAATGTACGTAATTGCTTTCAGAATCCCTTCAGACCAATTTGAACCATAATCCGATCAAATATTCAAATGGCGTGTCCAGTGGAAGAGCGACTGACATATTCTGATAAAGTCATCCTTGCACCTATGGTCAGGATTGGAACATTGCCCACAAGACTGCTGGCTTTGGATTATGGAGCTGACATAGTTTACTCTGAGGTAATCATGATGCAGCCTAGTCACTTTTACACCAGGCGGAGGAAGTCACTGCTGGCCAAAACAAACCTAAATAGGCCCAACGAACAAAAGAACATGTGGTGTGCGACCATGAGGTCTTTTGCTAGCTGAGTTGTTTGTTGTGGCCAGCAGTGGATGGCTTCCTCTGACTGGTGTAAGGGCTTCTGTACTCTATTGTATAATACACTTTGTTCTTTTCCTCTGGGCAGGAGCCAGGTTAAGTTCCACTTAGTAACCAATAGGAGCCACTTCTTTCTCACTGTGCATCAAAACTATTACCAATGGATGGAGGAATCTATTCATTGCTGAAGCAAATACGACCCAGTCTCCTAACTGTGCCTGCATATTAACAGATATTTGTCACCTGAATACCACCAATTTGATCCTGTAGACCCTGCCTATATCTTCAATCTGAATACTGGTATTTTCATTTTCACAGGAAATAATTGACCATAAGTTGCTTCAGTGCAAAAGAGTTGAAAATGGTGAGTCTATATCATTTTACTTTTATGATGTCAATCCGACATCTCCAGACATACTTACGTCCGTCATTTTGCCGTAAATAATTTTTGGCTAATCCTTGGGTAATATGTTAAGGTCCAGAACTTGATTAATTGTATTAAACATTTCCCCATCTTTTTCAGACTTGCTTGCAACAGTTGACTACGTCATGATCTGTGGAACTGTGGTATTTCGGACCTGTTCCAAGGAGAAGGGGAAGGTGGTTCTGCAGATGGTGAGCATACTCACCCAGCCTTTAAATTCGGCATCTTATCCTCACAAAATTCCTTAATCGGATCCTCTTTCTGTGCAATTCACTTCAGTCTACAGTTTACAAATTACATTACTTCATTGCAGGGTACTTCGGACCCAGACAGAGCCTTGAAAGTGGCTAAACTTGTGTGAGTTCTTCTCCTTTCTTTACAATATTGAGTTAAGTGAATGTGGTCTAACTGTCCAAATGATTTATTCCTGGGCAAACTGAAAAGTATATGTCGAAGGTGTAAAGAAAATCAGTGCCTCAGAAATAGAAAATTGTCGTAATGTACTGAAATAAACTAAATTGGGGGTTAACAATAATGAAATTATAATTCCATACTGATTGCTTACACTGTTGGTGTAGCAGTTAAGTCTGTCATCTGCACCAATGGTTCAGGAGGTGGATTTCTTTATCTCCAATTTCTAAAGTAAATAAAATGTCACTTTCAGTGAAAAAGATGTTGCTGGAATCGATGTGAATATGGGCTGCCCAAAGGAGTTTTCAATCAAAGGAGGTATGGGTGCTGCCTTGCTCACTCAGCCGGAGAAAGTACAAAAAGTAGGCATTTCAATTCATAAACTGTTACATTTTGGCTGCGAATGCAGTAGCTGAAAATGCAGTAATTGAAAATGGGCTAGTACGCCAACTTTTAGCAAACATTTCATGGTGTACAGTATTCATATTGTTTTACTTTAATCAACATGATCTATATTCTTTTTTTTCACAGATTTTAACCACTCTGATTCACGGTGTTTCCATCCCTGTGACGTGCAAGATTAGAATACTCCCAGAGGTAAGCAAAAGTTATCCAGGTACTGAAACTGTAGTAAATAAGGTCTCTTCCTGCCCAGACATGCAGACAATAACCAGTGCAGGTATTTTATCTTCAGTTTATGTGTCTTGTAAGACCAACTGTGAACACGATGTGTTGGCGTTGCATGATTTCTCATTGTTTGAAAATTCATCTTTTGCTCCTTCACACTTGTGTGTTTTATCCTTCAGCTCGACGACACGTTAAAGTTGGTCAAGTTAATTGAGAGTACTGGTGTCGCCGCCCTGGCTGTCCATGGGAGACTGAAGGAGGAGAGACCTAGACACAGCAACAACAACGAGGCCATCAGAGCGATAGTCGACCACATCAAAATACCTGTGATTGCGAAGTAAGTCTTCATCCTCTAGTTCTACTGCAAGGCAGTAGTGTAGCCATACTAACCCTAAGTTTGTTCAGTTCTGTCATTGAGGCTTTAGGTCAACAAAATCTGTAATCTGTCCTCGTGTGGTACCAAGGTAAGGAGAATCTGTGTACTAAGTCTAATCATGGTGTGAGGGGCCAGAAAAGTTTATGTTTACTCATAATCAATCATTTACCAAAGACAATGCTCTGTGCCTCCATAGACCATGGTCTGTGCCTCCATGGACCATGGTCTGTGCCTCCATGGACCATGCTCTGTGCCTCCATGGACCATGGTCTGTGCCTCCGTAGACCATGGTCTGTGCCTCCATGGACCATGGTCTGTGCCTCCATGGACCATGGTCTGTGCCTCCATAGACCATGGTCTAGACAGATCTGTGCATTATTGGCATACATATCATATTTCAATATTTCAGTGGAGGGTCAAAAGACACCATCCAGGAGTATAACAATATAGCTGTATTCCGTCAATCGACAAATGCGTCATCCGTCATGATCGCCAGAGCTGCTCAATGGAATGTATCTGTATTTAGAAAAGAAGGACTGCTCCCTGTTTTGGATGTAATAAAAGCATACCTGAAATATGTAAGTAGGAGATCTATTGTCTTAACCAAATCTAGACTGAAAGCTGGCCTAACCATGGCCATGAAAGCATGATTGCATTTCCTACCATATGGTTTTGGAGACACAGCATGTGTTTATTCAATCAACACTCATTTCGACACATTTTTTCCAGTGCATTGACTACTCAAGTGTACCGGGGAATGCGAAATATAACATCAGCAAATCATGCATGAGATGATGGAGAGTGAGCTGGGACAGAAACTCTATCCAGCCATCACAATGGCACAGATCTGGTTAGTACATCTACTGGTAGCCAGTTGTTTTTGTCTCGGTTTCACGGCAGAAGCCTGCCCAGCATCTGTGAAGCAATGGATATCAATGATGATCAGTGCTTACCTTTATCTAAACAGGCAAACGATATTCAAATGTGTGAAATGAATTTAAGTGGTCTGCCAATGATCGCTGAGTAGCTGGTAGCTGAAACTCAAAAGTAAGGCTGTATAATTTGTTAAAAGATGCTATTTTCATTTCAGTGAGATATTTGAAATGAGTGATTATCTGAATCAAGTAGAATCTGAGAGGCAGAAGAAGAAACGACACCTCTCTGAAGCTTGTGAAGAGTCTGACGGCGTTCCTAAGAAGAGGAAGTTAGAAGATGGAAGTGAGGTTATTGAGATGCCAATCTGGCTTCATAAGTGAGTAGAGTTAGTTCCGTTTCAGGCCTTATTATTTATTATCATTATCACAGGTGACTTCTCACGACAAACCCCGAACAACCTTACCCAACACCACGCATCAATCACCATGAAAAATGTTCATCCCTCCTCACAAAAACTGACAACTATTTGGTTGAGTAGCACAAGTGTTTAGTCTAACTGAGACAGTCATTTATAAGCAAGAAAGCCCTAAAATGTCTTGGAAAATTTTGCAATGGTTCTTTTCAAATTGCCTCGATTGACAGAAGAAATTAAAATTTTGAAGATTAACATGAAAGAATACTGTCCAACTAAAGTGTTAGTGTATAAGGAAAGAATAAATCAACATGCCATTTCTCATGAAATGAACTATAGCTTGCATTGTGATCATTTCACTTTTCCGAATGTTTTTTTCTTATCTGCATTTATCGGTTTCAGAAAACATATAAAAACAGGTACAAGTCCAAAGTTAATTCTTCATATGTATACCAGAGAACAAAGCCTCAGTCCTCCAACATACAACACAGTAAGTTATATTGCTTTGCTTAAGAGGATGTGGATTCCCTCTGAGTGCATCTATGATCAAGCAACTACTAAAAACAGAAATAATGGCGGCATCTGTATGATGCTTTCGACATACAACCTTACTTTTATGTGACTACGAAGAACAGAAATAATGGCGGCATCTGTATGATACTTTCGACATACAACCTTACTTTTATGTGACTACGAAGGCACTCTGGGGTATCAGGCAGCCGTTTTTGCACTAACATACTGAAATACCACAGCGCTCGATAAGGACGAAATTGTAGTGAACCAGCGACTTGACCTGAACACCCTTTTTGTCACAGTCATGTTTGGCATCTCTTACCACCAGTGACAATCGGCTGTGAGATTGAAACTCAGTTGGAGAGATTCATTAATGGGAAGTCCTGATTCAATGAAAAGATGACGAAGCAAACACTCGTAGGACTTACACCGATTACTTCCACTTTTCAGACTTGCCGTTCTCCTGACCGATTTCACATCTCGACAGTAACGGTGGATGGCAAGAAATATGCGACAACTTTATGGTGAGCTTTGCTGTTATTTGGTTGAATTAACATTTGATTTAAAGGCACCAACATTCTGGCATGGTCCTAAGTCGACACCCAGTAGTACCAGTGAAACTCTCATGAAGCTTTTCACAATAATACATGCACAGCAACATGCGTACCCATCTTTCATTTTTGCACATCTTTAAAGAAATTGATAAATATGTCTATCCTCCCTTAAATTTGATCATCGGTTCCTATTTTCAGGAATTCATCTAAAAAGTGGGTAGAACAGGCAGCAGCTGCTGTGTGTCTACGCGTTCTCGGCCTGGACGATGGGGTCAATCACACACAGATGTCGAAATCATCTCCTCAAATATATCAAGAGAAGAAACATTCAATAACTAACTGTTCCAAGACTGTGATTCCCAAGTCTGATGAAGCAAGCGACAATTGTAAAAGTGCAAAAAATGTTCTTGAAAAAAATTCTTCAGGATCAGTTTCTGATGATAGTGTTGCTATAAATGGCAGTGCAGAGAAAGACAATTGTACTACGAAAGTAGACTCCAGCTGATGCTGGTCTCAAGAATTACAGCGCAATGTGCACTCTGTAATAATTGATTTCTAGGATCATGATGATGATCATTGATCTGGTAGGAACAAAGGGGGACCCCTATATTCAACCATTTGGAGACGTTGGAAGGACAGGTGTGACTAGTTCGAGTAGTGTTGGTCAGCATATCAAAAAGAGAGCTTTTACAACCACAGGTTGACCAACAGCTACATATTGTGATGACTTGTCTATCGTGTGTGGATTAGGAGCTGCAGTGGTGTAGTGGCTGGGGTCTCCGACTAGCAGTCATGAGGTCCATGGTCAGTCCCAACCTTTGTTTGTCTGCTGCAGGTGAATCATGGCCAAACGATCGTGCAAAAGCTCACCAGTGGTCCACACTGTTACTGCATTTATCAGTGAGATGTTTTTATGGAAGAAAGTAATAAATAATATGAGAAGGATTCGTCTGTGTTCTCAATGAGTGTTAGAGACATGGATGTGACTGTCCTTGAGACTGGGTAGAATGACAGATGGTTCTAACTTCACTGTGATCATACAACTGTCTTCACAGTAGGTTGTAGAGACGTGATTGTGACCGTCCTGGAGACCTCCAAGAGCTGGTTATATATCCCCCCTCATCACAGTAAGATTGAGACACGTATGTGATAACCTTGAAGACTTCCCAGAGCTGGTTATCGTACCCCACCTCAGTCAACTAGTGATTCTGATTGTGACTGTGAGTCCTGAAGACCTCGCATAGCTGGTTAATGATGCCCAAAACCATCACATTCTGGTAGAGACATGAATGTGACAGTCCTTGAGACCGTCCAGGCTAGATACCTCATCACAGTCAGATGGAGGCATGAGCTTGATTGTCCTGAAGACCTCCCAGAGCTGGTTATTGAATCCCCATCTCAGTCTAATAGAGGTCCTGAAGATCTCCGGAGAGCTGGTTACTGACCCCCCTCCTATTACATTCATATAGAATGTATACAGAAGTGAATGTAAAAGCCGTGAAGACCTCCTGGAGCTGGTTATTGATTCGAAGAACTGCCATTCCACATCAGTCTTCGCTGAGACAATGGTAGAGGGTGTCCTTAGGCATGGCAGATTGTTTGAACTTCACTGAGATTACAACACTGTGGTCATGCACGAACAGCCATTCCATGGTCAAGTTGTACACCTGTCTTTGCTGAGACAACAGCAGAGCATGTCCTCATACAATACAGTTTGTTCTAACTTCATTGAGACTGTGCAACTGCCTTCACTGAGGCGAAGGTACACCACTGTTCTTGTACATGCAAGAACTGCCATCCCTTGGTCAGGTTGTGCACCTGCCTTTGCTGAGACAACAGCAGAGCATGTCTTCATACAAGACAGATTGTTCTTACTTCAGTGTGGTTAGGACTGTCAGGTACAACACTGTCCCTGCACATGCTAGAACGGCCATCGACTGGTCGGGTTTTACACCAGTCTTAGCTCAGACAAGGACAGGGTATGTCCTCAGACATGGCAGATTGATCAAGTTGTGGAACTGTCTTCGCTGAGGCGGGGAGACAGTTTCGTCCCCGTACATGCAAGAACATGTCCTTTCTTAGTCAGGTTGTTCATCAGTCTTAACTAAGACAAGGAGAGAGTCCTCATACATGACATGCTGTTTCAACTTCAATGAAGATTTGCAACTGTCTTCACCGAGGAAAAGGTATAGTACTGGTTCCATGTATGGAAATGCCATTCCTAAGATCAGGTTGAGACACTCTTTGCTGATACAATTATGTTTGAGGGGGTCATTCCATGTAGGGGGACAGCACTGTCCCTGTACATGGAGGAACTGCTATTCCTTGGTAAGATTGTACACCTGTCTTTGCTGAAACAAGGACATGGTATGTCCTCAAACATGACAAACTGTTCAAACTTCAGTAAGGTTGTGCAAATATCTTCGCCGAGGCAAATGTTCTTGTACATGTCCTTGTACATCCAAGAATTGCCCTTCCTTTGTACACCGGTCTTTGCTGAGACAGAGGGCAGTGTGTGTCCTTATATATGATAGATTGTTCTTACTTCACTGAGATTGCAAAAATGTCTTTATTGAGACGAAGGTACAACACTGTCCTTGTACATTCAAAAACTGCCCTTCCTTGGTTAGGTTTTGCATCAGACTTTGCCAAGACAAGGTTCAAGCATGTTCTCATTAATGAAAGGTTGCTTTAACGTCAGTGAGGTTGTATCTCACTATACTGGCCCATGTTTGTGATCTTTGCTGGTGGAGGGGTAGAGAAAGTCCTCAGTCAGGAGCAGTTTCGACTGCAATATATCAGGGGTTTTAAGGCTATTCATCAGACCAATATGATTCCTTAGCAGCCATTCCCTGTGTTGACCAGTGATCCTGACATCAGTTGGACAGCGAGGAACAACAAGACGATATTTAGGTGGGCAGCATATTATGTTTTAATCACATAAGCCAAGTACATAACATATGTGAACCCGATAGGAATATAAATAAATAGTTTGCATGAACCTAGCTCTTCATCAATGCCTCAGAACCAGGCCAATTCACACTCTTGGAGGACTGGCACAACCTTGTCTCAACATCAACCTCAGAAAGAGGACGAACTGAACACCCGGAGGACTCGTCTTCAGACAAGCAATACTCTTCAGACTACCATAGAACCTCTCTATCATTGGCCCAGTCCCCCAAGAATTACATTTGCCCCACAAAAATACATTGAGATCAAGCATTATTGAGCATAATAATAAGAAGGAAACCTTTGTTCATTTCTACTCAATACAACTAGCAGCAACTCAACCAATACAGCTATGACAGGTAAATTCAGTTTTTGTATACATTTGTTGGCGTGTCTGGTTATCAATTGATACGATCATCTTTTTGAAAGTCCTGCACCATTTTAACAGATTCTTTGTGCTCAAAGTTTGTGCAATCTAAAACCCAAGAAAGGGAACACTTCAAAATCTTACAAGTGCATGCCGGCAGCACAGAATTACATGAATATGAATGATAAACCTGATAAACCAATAATTCTGAAACTGAATTGAGAATTGTCTTCAAAAATACCCATATACTTAATTATGCAATACAGTGTGATTCAGGAGTCAGCCAAAGGGCTACAAAAATATCTGAGTGGATTGTACCTCATGATGTTCTGTTGTGGTCGCAAGGTGGGTGAATTAACTAAATTATGCATTGCAACTCTACATGATAAATGAACTGACAGGCCACCAGAACAAAAATTCATACCCGGAATAAAATATCAAATAAATGACAACTTGCTCATGACTTCCAACTGCACCTACATGTCAAGGTCACAACAGTCAGCAGAAAAAAAGATGTACCATGGACAAAACCGAGGACAACAATTCATGACTTCGTCAGTCACAAAAGACAGTAAGTTTGGATTTTATTAGTCTTTTCCATCCACACTTCCAATGACATTATTGGTTGTACTAGTGCTAAGATGGGGAAGTCTGCTACTTTGATAGGGAAGGTTCATGTTGTCTGGACTTATCTAATACTTCTCTTCCATTTACTCTTGGTTTCGAGTCAGTCAGACTAATATTAAGGCCAATAAAGTTCCAACTAATGTATTCATGAGTTGAACGAGACAGGTGTGTGCTAGTGATTTATGTGCCTGTGCTGGATGCTGAACCTCACCAGGTCACCCTGGGAGGGAATTTCTGATATCACAGTTTGCTTCCAACGTTATTACAAAGCCATAATTATCGAACATCTGGTCACATCTATCTGCACATAATTTATACTGAGGGTCTCCCATTAAGTATGTTCACTGTAAAATCTCGGAGAAGCTAGCAGGGCTTTTTAAACAGCATAAACAGGTACATGTACATGGAGGTACTGTAGTTTCATTATAATGCAGTTGCCAAAACCAAGGGCTCCTGGTGGGTTTTACAGTATGAAGAGTTCAAACTGACGTAAATTCATCATTTTTAATGTTTTCTTGTACAAACAATGGACCAATTTCTGTGAAAGTTGACATAAATTTCTGTGAAAGTTGACATACTTAATTGGCTACCCTCCTCAATACCTCATTACAAATATATTACAATGTTTGATTACAGTGTATTATCACAACACACCCAATGACAAATTACATCTTTTATTCGCACATACAACACAAACCTTTGTCAAAAAAATAGCCTAAAATATTGCTCGTATTTCATTTTGTTGAAAAATACAACAATGTCTGTTTCATCTTAAACAGAAACAAAGACAATTATATGACCTTAAATCAATTTTTCACATCATGTAGAAGTCACTTCATGCTGTTGAATGCCTCAATACATGTATATCACCCATAATTTACCCTTTCAACTTCATACCCTCAATAATTTAATCGGTAGGCATCTTCTCTCAACGTGTCAACAAAATGGAGTTACTATTTTTTTTCGTTGTCGATGACCAGAATAAAATAACATTTCATTTGAGTATAACATGACATGATTGAGCTAAAAGAGGCCTGCAGCTACCTAAGCCAACCATCTTTTTGTTTCTTGGACAATCATACATAGATTAAAATAGACAATTTTACACCTTTCTAACAGCAATCGACATGCGAGAGACAGCTGATGCCCTCAAATAAGAGGACATCACTTTTTCATTGCCATTTAATATTACCTCAGTGATCAGGACACCTCTCAATTAAAGCCAGTATTTGTCAGTCCCAAGGGTGTCCTTAATAGAGAGGTTCTACAGTACATACACATTTCTACAAACATCACATGCAACACAGAGTTTATGTACATTTGTACACAGTGTGTAGTAGTCTTTTTTAGCCAATCAGTGTCAACTTTTCAAAACAGCTCATTTTGAAAACAAAGATTGTCACATTTCAAGTTTTAGACGTCACACTGTCGAAAAGTTTTAGTTCATTATCCCAGTTACCAAAAATATGTAAGCAAGCCTTATATATTTTGCTTTTACTTGTGTGGAACTTCACAAACGTCAAGTTAAGGAGATAACTTCGATATTGCCCTAGCAGAATATACTCACTACAGATCACTGCAGGGTGACATCAAAATATGTTCATTTCAATATAAATAATTATCTATTTACACATTTTCATAGCAAAATAATACCCAGCGTTATTTACTCACTGTTTACAGCAATCACATTACCTGTAGCCACGACAACCAAAAGTGCTAAACCTTCAACAGAACACTTGTGAGAGACTTAGCTTTGAGTTAGCAGAAGATATCTTATCGCCACGTCGCCGAACATATTATCCCTGAAGCATTGGGATATTAAACGTCGTGACACAAATGGCGATAACACACAAGTTGACAGAAGAAATATGTTTAACTGCATCGCAGAGAAGCTGGTTCACTTGCATTGTGCACAGACCAAGTGCAGAATGCTAGCAGTAATATGCCACAAGCAAGCCAAGCTGACCGTTAACAATACTGATATGACAATGAATCATATCTTAGAAATACAGTTGCAAGTTCCCTTGACTGGGTTTCATCTACAACTCCGTTGATTACTGGTCCACTGTTATCTCTGTTAAACTTCACATTCTACTCATCAAATAGATGGAAACAAGGGGGTCATTTGGATGAATCAAGAATGTTAGAGTATTTATGATAAGATAAAGAGAAATGCATCTTGAAAACTTGAATTGAAAACTCAAGAAATGTTCTGAACAAATCCAACTATTTTAGACTAACAGTTATTGTTTCCACACATTTTCTTGGTAATCATGACTTAAATGGATAAAACAATATTATTTGTGGAGAAACAAGTTAAGAATGAAAATTTGTGCACAATATCTGTGAAAAATAATCCTCAACTTCTACACTGGATAAAGCCAAACTAAGCCTAAGTCTTACGTTGACAGAAGATCACCATACATTCGGTGTACAAATATACAGGTGATCTGCTATCAATCCTGAAACAAGTGTCTCTTCTTGTCCTAAGTATTGTTCCTATGGCCTTCTTATCACAAACGGTGTGGACCGGATTCAGACGGATGACAGGACTCCCAGCGTCATGGACTCGAAATGTTTAATCGCAAAGATAAAGGACTGGTGATGAACCTGGAAACAGAGACAGGGGCATTTTAGGTGAAAGTGCAGGCAAAGCACATTGCGCTTGGTGTGCATTTTGTCTCAAATTTTGCTGGCTGACATGCTAGAAATGTACACCTGCCATAACTTTTTAAAACGATAACACAATATCCTTTAGACAGTTAACTCGGTAGTAACGACAACTGTGAAGACCTCAGAAAGTGTATAGTTTTACCTGATTAGTCAGTCTTCTTTGCCCAATTCATATCATCACTCCTTGGATAATGCCCTGTAAATTTGGTGATGTACGACTCCAACAGAGGCCAGAATCCAATCGCTTCGAATGGATAGTTGAGCCAGCCAGTCGTGATGCAGTAGTAGGTCTCGTGTGGCGACACGTGGTGGATGCGATGGTGTTTACGTGGCAGGATGATGTGCAGATCTTGCAGGAGAGTGATGTAGATTGGCAGACCGAAATATGTATGGGACCATTTATGGATCTGGAAAAGATGATAAAGGATCAGTAATCCCTCGATCTCAATGAAATATACCCCATACAGGCACTTTATTGCCAATTATGGCAGGAATCTTCGAGCTTTCCAATACAGTACACTGGTCTTTTTAGCACGAAATTAACGTGAGACCAGGAATTTAACACTTTTCAAATGATTTTTACAGCGGCATCCAACAACACCTCATCAACAGTGACTAAACATCTCTCACTGAACCAAGTATTTTTAAGCAAAACATATCAGCAAAATCATGTTTTTGATAGCTTTATCGTCCATTGGATTAAGAGCACCTGCAAACGGGAAGAGTTCTGAGAGACATTTCATGTCTTTCATACCTGATTCGTAAAACTGACAAACAATCCCAGCAGAAACAAGAAGCAATTCCAGTTGTATATGGCGAGCGATTCGTCTGGTGTGTTGGTCAAGAATCGATAAGCCATTAACGCCAAGACAGGGATTATCACGGCAAAGTTGTCACCATTCGTCTCAATGAAGTCATGGCGAGTGATGGAGGTTGGATCGATATGATGCTCTCGGAATGGCCGAATGAATGCCTGCAGCAAAGAAGTATAAACCAATTCATTGAAAAGCTACTTGAAGAATACGATCTGTACATTTGGATCTGGTAGACAAGTGAATATTGCTGGGAATAATTGTATTTAAACTGCAAAAGCTTGAAGAAATTGACTTTTCGTTGACCAAAATATTATGGCAGGACAATCATGTCACAAATATCTCAGTTTTGGGCTTTTTCAAGGACACACTTGACCTGTATTGACTTTTACTGACTGGAATGGTATACTTTTGGACTTTGATCTCACTTTATATAAAACTATATAAATCTGATTACTAAACAAGTTAAAGGGCACAACATATACTGTGTCGATGTAATTAAGCCCAATGAGGTGTGTCTGTGGACAATAGACGTACACACACCCTTCAACTGGCTTAATAACCTTGACACAGTATATAATGCATACTGAGCATGTATTCATATGCATGTATCTTACACCCAGGAACAGGTGCTATTGTCACAAATGTATATATAATCATTATGCAATGTATTCAGATGCAAAGCAATGCAAGAAGAGAAAAAAGTTTTTGGGAATCAATATTTAAAGTTCAAGCGGAGACCGTCTGTTTGCATATCAATTTAAGAGTACTTTAAGTATGGTACTTCAAGTGCTCTGCATCCAGGCAGCTGTCATTATTATTAACCACTCCGAATATAAGTGAATTCAGACACATCATGGCTACCATATGCCCTGATTGATAAGGGGTTATTTATTATAATATTAGCTTGCTAGACAGACTTAACTCGAGTTTTTATTGCAAAAACAAAAAATTATGAAACACACAATATCAAAATGCTGATATCACCAAAAGTGGCACACCTTGAATGTTGATCATTGTACATAAGGCAATACTTCCTGGCACGAAAGCTATTAGACATTGACCTGGCCAATACAGACTCAAGATTATCAGTGCATCAAAACATTCAATTCAAGGTCAATACCAGTACATGATTTGAGACATATTTTATCTTTGCAGCGTAACAGATGATTTACCTTGCCAATGATGCCCTCGACAGAACCCCAGGTGTCCGCTCCCCAGTGGACAAGGCCACTGAAGAAATCTGCAGTGATGACACCAAGCACTGAAAATATGACACATTATAACATGTTAGCAAGTCAGGTATCAATCAATTGGAATAGAATGTAACATGATTAAACAGTCTAACAACATTGATATGTTGGTTTGAGACTGATAGGCTGGCTGCTTGTACTTTCATAAACTCTATTCAAATCACATTCTAATTCTACTTTATGCCCCATTGATGTTGGGGCATGAGAAAATGCCATGAGTTTCAATTCAAATAGGATTACCACGCAGGGCGACCACGCCACGATTGCCTACTAAAGATTCAGTTTTAACTTCATTCTCAATAGAGTTGAATTGAGGGGAAAAAGAACCGACTTATTTAGTCTCAAAATTACAACAAAGACAAAAGTAAGTTGAACAGTACAGATTTCGACTTACATGCAGCACCAAGAATGGCGACCCAATTTTCTGACTTGAAATATCGCACCAAGTACACAAAGTTAAATACCATCAGAGAGATGCTGATTATCACACAGACAATTTCTTGGATCCGTTTTCCTGAAAACAACAAATATATCAATATTGGCTCTACCGAGTCCAAGGACAGAGGAGCAGCTGTGTCACCCCAGATGCGACAGTGCCGTCATAATAATGTTCTAGTGTCCTCATTATCATCACCACCGGTCCAGTCCTAGCTCTACATGCAGCACAGGCACCATTATTAACTTTCTTTCCAGTGAAAACATGGCAACATACCAGAACGGCAATATTCGCAAAATGTAATGTGTCGTATCGTAGGCCTAATGATAGTCATACTGACTGCTGTACTTGTTCGAGTCTTTGACCTTGGCCGAGATTTAGTTCGATATTTAAAATAATTAAAGTGCTCGAAGGAACGTACATTTACACAGCACACACTGTAAGCCCTGTCTGTCTTGTGTTGGTATAAACACAAACTACAAGTTGTGTAAGCACGCAATGACGTAATACACTGATACAGTACATCATCCATGTAAATGTACATGCGAGACACTTGACTGACACTTGTCAAAACCGAATTTTCGTCCATCAAAACCTTACCCATTGTGTACTGGCTGGCCAGCTCCTGGGCCCCAGCATGCTGTGGTCCCCATCTAGGCGTTTTACTCTCGTCCTCTACCGGGCTATTTTGGTTAGGATCATCCTCAGCCATAGAATATTTGAGGATTTCCTCCTCCGACTTCACGGGTGGAATCGTCGAAATATCAGCCATCTTGTCCAGTGCATTCCAGTTAACCAACCTCGCTTCCAGGACATTTTAGGACCTAGGCGTGAGGTTGTGTGGCGAAATGTGAATTTGTCTTCACGAGTAGGTTGTGACTTTCCCTTCTGGACGGTTTGTTATAAATGAATTGGAGGAGTGTTTGTGGCTTGTTGGTGACGAAATCCCTTTTATGGTTGGTATGTCATCACTGGTATTATGTGTCAGTTAGGCCCTAAAGATCACCATGCAGGATTTGGCCATGATTGTGACTTATATCCATCAGGTGGGGTGGTGGGAGACAGAGAAAGTGGTCTGAACGCCACTTTTGGTTATTGCAAATGAACTTCCTCTGTTATATCTTATTCTTCACTGTAGGACAAATTCTTATAAGAGGCTGTGCCAGGAGCCATATACCAATGATCTCTTTTAGGCTGCCCCAAGGTGAATTTGAAGTTTCTTTTTATCTGCAGTGCCATTTTTGTGATGCCACCTTCTACCAGGGACTGGGTGGAGGAAGTCCTTGGAAATAACGTCATGGCACACAAGTTTTCGCACTCTTGTAGGTTGTGGCCAGGTGTTTCCATGAAGATGGATCAGCAGACAGCAGAGGATAAATAAAACTGAAGACAAAATCTTAACAAACTTGAATATAGCTGTTATTTATTTTTTGTACCACAACATGGGGGCCACCCAATAAGAATGAATCCAGTCAACACAATGAGAATTTTGTTCCCTCCCCCAGGCTCGATGTCTACAATAAACAATCCAGCCCAATGATCAATCAATTAAACATGACCCAAGATAGTCGCTGTTACAAAATTTCCGTTCCAAGTGGATGGCCACATACCTTACATCTATAAAACATGTACAACAATTTACAAAGAATAAATAGTGTTACAAAGAGATGTGATGATGACATAAAACAAGTGTACCCAAACCCGAATCTCTTTCAGTGGAACTTCTATCTACAGTATTACTGATAACAATCATATGTTCACTCTGAATTCATAATACTCTTTTCATTTATGTATACCCTAAAGGCAAGACAGCCTCACATAGTACCAAAGGTGATCCATTTTACCAGCATGACCCGACTGGATCCTATTTCACATTCTGTGCCAAGTGCATAGACTGTGTCATCAGACAATATCAGTCATGAGATGCAGAATTATTCAGATTCAGAATTAACACATTAGAGTTTGTCCCGTCCAATGGCGTGTAGAGAACATTTCCATAATTCAAAGCATGGCACAAGCCACCATTCCGAATATGAAGATGTACCCATATGCCAAAGGCCTAACCATAACCAAAATTCTATTCACCGAGATCCGCGAGCTACAATCCTGAAATGGCGTTAACTTTTGGGACACCTTGAATGTGATTATAACAAAGACGAATGACATAGATTGTGTACCATGATAACAAAGATTCCTGTGCATCTAATTTCAATCTACTCAGTTGGCAACATTGTCCAAGTTGAGTAATCTTTTACATGATATAGCCAGTGAAAACATAAATAAGTGCAAATCTGAAGTTTCTTGGTGAGAGTAACCAACTCCATTACAATGATTTAATGACCATTAGTGATTCCTTCCCCTATACACGTGCAAATGTGCAATGAGACTTCAATACTGAGATCTAATTAGAAAATACTTTGAGATGACCATTACAGATATCATTATGGTTCCAAATATGATACATGAAAATAATCAAGTACTTTCGGCAGTGTCTGTCGCTGATACTATTGTCTATTTAACATGAAATGGCACTTGGGTTTTTCTTCACCTCCCATCTCACAGAAATTTTATAAGATTAATAGCAGACAAATAGATAGATTTATAACTTACAATGAAGGGCAGCTGGAGAAACATTCAGCTTAAATCAATTTATGAAGAAAAAACATAAATAATAAGTACCAAGGCCAGGTATGATTCTTTACAGATTCTTTTGAAAATAAACATTTTCGTCTGATTTTCCACTACTGCTAGTCCTTGAAGGTTCCTCAAATGCTTGGCAATGGTAGGCAATACAAGAGAATCATGTCCGTATCAGTCGTTTTTCTTGTCGTCAGGAGACTTCGGGATGGTCGGCGTTTCTTTGGCTCCAACTGAAAAGGGACAGGTTGAAATATGAATCACCAAACTATCTCCCACAAATGCTATTTCATTTCTTCAAAATGAGTCACGTAATGGCCGCAAAGACGACCACAAAGTTAATGCTTACTCTTTAACATTTCTGCATCTTCTAATTCGACGGCATTCCGTTCGATGGCAGGCTCCTCCTCTTCCTCCTCCTCTGTATATTCTTCATCAGACGTCTCCATGCAGCAGAGGCCGTAGCAGACGATACTGATGATGGCCGTCGGGATGCCAAACATCACGAAGAAAAGGATGCGTGATGACTGCCATATACTCTGAAAGATGATACACAGACCTTCATCATCAGAAGCTGTGGGCCTGTTTCCACACGTTGACTACAGCCGATTTGTTCATCACTATTATCGACGCTGGGGTGTCCTGCAGCTTGCCCCTATTCATCTTTATAAACTTTCACAGAAGATTTAAATATTTTAATAGCAGATATGGATCCCTTTAAGAGGGAGTCAGACATTCATAAGCAAGCTAAATCTATGCAGACACTACTTGTTTAGTCTCCTCTTTCCCCGTCTCAAATCAAATTTGGAAAATCCTTTTCTGTGTATTACCAATATTGTCATAACATCATTGGGAAATCTTGGCTCAATAATTGTGCATTATCAACTCACCAAAAGTGTAGTAAAAATATCATAGAGTAACCTTTTTACTCTTTGTAAGAACCCAGTGCCTCCATGAGCCTGCAAGCAATAAGTATCAGCATGTTTTTATTAGTAAAATAGCACAGCTCGCAGTCCGAGTGGAAAAAATAGTTCTATTCAGCACCACAAAGATGGCACCACTGGTGAAAATGATTGGTACAAAGATGGAGAACAATTTATTTCACATCTGATCACAACATGGCTATTAAAGTAAAGAGACTTGCCAAAGACCACAAGCTAATATGTAGCTGTAAGACCTAAAGGTACACATTTAATCGAACTCATGAAATGCGTCGTCAGTTAAGCTAGGACAGACTATCAAAAATACATCAACACCAGAAGACCAGAGAATGAGAATGGCCCTGAGGAAAGTACCAGGTGCCAAGCAGAAGACAATCACCTCAATTTTTTCTTCTTTTACATCCACAAGGAACTTTTCAAGAACATCAAGTGGCATATCTTCGACGGGTTCCCTTGGCAGATAGTAGAGCTGGGTCTCGGGGTTGAGGACGAGCAGGTTTGGGGTCGTCAGCTCCGACATCGTGATCGAGTTGCCTGATTCTGTGTCCCCCATCCAAATAAACTGGAACGAGCTGAAAAAGAAATCGTACAGGACATCATTTTAAACAATGTTTTTTCTCAGACATTTTCTGAACGATTGATTATAAAAAATGTTTTATGAAGGGAAAACAGTGTCAACTGTCTAAGCAAATTTCTACTTACTCATGATACTGCTCTATTTTTTCCATTGCCAGTAGCTCACCCATTGCTTTCACTCTGAAAAGGCACAAATGCAATAAAAGAATAAGCGGAAATTGCTGGGTTGGAAAGTAATCACAGATTGCTGTAATCACCGGTTCTTGTCGCAGGCACCTGCGATGACCATTACAAACGAGCAATTTTTGTCACACGCAATCATGATCACCGGTTGCATTGATTTAAATTTCTCATTTGTGGGTTGCTGAGCACTTCAATGAAGGAGGTGCACAGTAATCAAGACTGCCTAACATTTTGCTAGATTCTACACTATTTTTCCTCTAACATGTCTAAAATTCTCAGATGATTGAGAGTTATCACTAAATACATTAACACAAGAGTAAACAAGGAAAAAGACAAGTTGTCCAGTGAAGCCGAGCAGACGGCTTGTTTAGATGGGCTCGGTATGCACACCTCACCTGGGGAACACCAGGGGAGGCATAAATATTTGGTAAGAAGTGTCAATATTTTTACAGTAACTGCCTGCTGAGGTGGCAGGACAACTGGAAATGTAGCTAAGTTGGCTTTCTTATACAAGAGTTTCCGGTCGATGGGGTTTGAAAGGCAATTGGTGTTTTATGTTTCAGATCATAGGCATTGTTTCCTTAATCCAGTCAAGTCATCAACTGAAATGGACTGCCATCTGGGACATAAGATTACAGTCAAGTTGACATCAGATTTAAAACCAGGGTTTCTGCCAATACTCGTTTTGAGGGTATGTTTTGGGAGGGATATTTTTTCTGAAGATTCCAGCTTATTCTGTTCTCCCTGTCTTAAACTTCAGAGAAATCAAGTCGAAGAACCGGACCACACCAACATTCGTGCCAAGGGTGTTGCATGCATCAATTCCTATCCAAGGAAGCAATACTTCTGGATAAACACCCAACTGGTATGAGTTCTTTGGAGAAGGCCCATTAGGCTCATTAGTACCAGCTATCATGGTAGACCGTGCTAGGGTTTCTTCAAACCTGATCCAGCAAGGTCTCAAGAAAGAAGCTCGATCACTGCACAAAAGTACAGCTGAACCTTAAATCAGATTTCAGCACCGAGAAACCAGAAACAAGCAGCTAATACACCAGGAAGGGTGAGCTCACAACCCACTATACTCTTGATATCATATCCAGAGATTGTCTGGTGTCTTCCATCTACTCCCCATAATGAAATATCCAAAAGACACCATGATGAAAGAAGCAGATGTGATTGATATTCTTGCAATCTTGTCCATTTCCTAAATTTGCAATCTACACACTAGATGAGTTCACTCCATCAATTTCCAACTCATTGGCCGAGCTGCCGAGCCCCACACTGAATCATCACACACCAAATAACCTATCAAAGTCGACATGATCAAGAGCTAAATGAAATGAGATGTTTTCATCACGAATCAATCAAGGTAGGAAGCAATGGACGCCACTTTTACGACATCATCATATTTCCAATGGCAGAAAAGGTCATCTGAACTTGGAAGTGTATCGCTGTTTTGGATTTGTGTCCCTGAACAAGGCACTTAATCCAACTTGCTTCTCTCCACCAAGGAGTGAAAGGGTCTCTAGCAGGCAGAGTTAGCCATGAATGATGAGTCCTAGCACTGAAAGATGACCTGTCAACTCCCCAGAGAGGAATGACTAGGCCAAAAGCTACAGTAATGATAGGGCAAAGCGCTTGTGAGTTGAATCAAATGTGAATCAAGTACGAGTGCTCTACAAATGCTGAACAAATTATCATCATTTTATAATGAAACCCTATCCTTTATTGGTCATTTCTGCCACTTGGGTACCATTTGAACCTTTGGTTGCAGTGGTACTTGTGTTTTTGTAGTGGTTCCACCTTTGGAAATGGCCCGATGAGAGGACCTTGAAAGACCCTCGAGACAAGGCAGAGGTTAGTCAGCCATTGAAAACAGTTGTGCTTTTAGGTCAAGTTTATACACACAAAGTTCATTTGAGAAATACTTAAGAAACACTCACAACAGTATCAGGTTTCATCATCTTGTAAAGCCAGACAAATCATTTTCTCTGTCTCAATTTGCATCAGAAAGTACATTACACTCATGAAAAAAAGTTTTGTGCTTGATGACCAAGTTGGCTAGTGTGAAACAGATCTGTTTAGGCCGGGAGTCACTGAGCACATCCAACTTTCACTCACTCGAGAGGTTATCATTCTATTAGGCAGCGTATCTATCAAGAGCCAATAGCAGGATGAGCAGGAAGTCGTGACCGGTGGCGAAACGCGAGATGGGAGGAAACGGTTGATCACAGGTGTTCCGTGGAGGTCGGCAGTTAAATGTTCTATTATTCTAGCGGAATATAGCTAATTAAAGGGAAAACTCTAGAGAGTTTGATGCGACTACTGTTATTCTACTGAGGGGAAGTGAGTTTTAAGAAGAACGATTGCAACGAACGAAAGTACAATTCTGACTTTAGTGCCGAAGAGAAGACAACCATCAAGATTCGAAAGATTCAGAGATACGGATATGCTCGGCATACTTGAATCTTTAGCAAGTTTGGTGAGTCGACTTAAAACTTTTTAGATCAGATAAATTTAATCAATTTTGGAGAAGCTATGATGGCTAGTTAGATGACTGCCACCCACCTTTTTAAGCATATTTCATAACGGACTGTTATCAAGTGAGATGGCTTTATAAGTCAGGATGAATGACTGTGCCATGAACTCGGGTGAATTTTGAAAAAAACACCTCAGAACAGACAGTCACTAAGTACATGTACAAGTCACTGGATATGGTATGCAACCAAAAACTGGGTTGATTTTTTTCAAAGAGTTAACAAATCAAGTGGTCTCCATCTAAAATGAAATGGCCAGAGGGGCACTGAGCTACCTTGTTACTGAGAATGTGGCAAAATGGATTGAGGGGCACTGAGCTCCCTTGTTACTGAGAATGTGACAAAATGGATTGAGGGGCACTGAGCTCCCTTGTTACTGAGAATGTGGCAAAATGGATTGAGGGGCACTGAGCTCCCTTGTTACTGAGAATGTGGCAAAATGGATTGAGGGGCACTGAGCTCCCTTGTTACTGAGAATGTGACAAAATGGATTAAGGGGCACTGAGCTCCCTTGTTACTGAGAATGTGGCAAAATGGATTGAGGGGCACTGAGCTCCCTTGTTACTGAGAATGTGACAAAATGGATTGAGGGGCACTGAGCTCCCTTGTTACTGAGAATGTGGCAAAATGGATTGAGGGGCACTGAGCTCCCTTGTTACTGAGAATGTGGCAAAATGGTTTGAGGACGTACGCCAAAGACTGCGCTATCTGTGGTGGCTTGTGTCAAGTTATAGGCCTATAGCTGTTCAAACCAACCATTGCAGCTGTATTATTTTTGAGTTACTGAAAAATCTTTTTTTAAAAGCTTAATTTCATTAGATGAAACTGGTCTGATGATATCTATCAGACTGGGTGACCTCATTTAGACATTGTTCCGAGGACTGTATGAAACAGGAATGCAAGAGGAAGTTTCAACCTAGGATGATTGGTTGTATATTTCCTGAGTCAACCCACTTTTTGTATCATATTATTCTTGCAAACATTCGCAGACTTGTTTTTATGAAAGATTCATATACAAGATAAGATACTGAATTTTATTCGTTTTGTTTATCATATACAAATGCTTGTCAGTTTTATACACCTCTGGCCCACATTTCATTTTGCAGCATCTTCATTTCGACCACTAGCATGAAGTATCTTATAAATCGTGTGAA
The DNA here is from genome assembly GCF_910592395.1 of Lineus longissimus. NCBI lineage: Eukaryota > Metazoa > Nemertea > Pilidiophora > Heteronemertea > Lineidae > Lineus > Lineus longissimus. The sequence continues at coordinate 1,709,472 of NC_088318.1, forward strand.
TTACTTGTCTTTACTTTTCTCGGTTTGTTCACGTTCTCCAGTCAGGCCATTCTGAGAAACCTGGTGGAGTGATACAAATGGTATTTTTCAGGATTTTCGTGGCTTTTGGTTGAAAATCGTGTATAAAAATATTATTGGCTTGAAAAATATAAAAGGTGAAAACTTCTTTTTATCTATTATTCAGGTAACGGCGTAAATGAGAGAGTAAACAAGACAAGGACAGTTCTGAAAAGGTTTCTTTTGCAGAATACTCTGTGATAAACGTTAACAATGGAACAGGGATTATCTACAAGACATATAGGATGTACCATTCTGATAGTCCTGTGTATTTTAAGCACCCATGTCTCAGCGACGTTTTATTATCCATATTACAACTATTACCATAGGCAGCGTCCGACAAAATGTGCGTATTCCCTCGTGGTAAACGAGGTCTCAGGAACAAAATGTCCAGAACTCATGCAGAGACTTCAGGCTGACCAAGCGTCGGCTAAGTTACAGAAGGAGGCTACACCACGCTCAGAGTCAACGTCAGAAACGAAGAAAATCAGGGAGGAATTACGAAATTTTGAAGCGACGTTTTACAAAGAAATGTCTCGGTTAAAAGACCTGAACATGACAGTAAAGATCCAACAAGACACTTTAGAAGATACGCAGAAATATGTCAAGAAAAAGGTTCTCAATGCGACGCGGTTCGATTTATTGATTAAGAATATGGATAAAAAGATTGAGAAACAGTGGACGTATATCCAGGATTTAGAATCGAAAGTGTTCGAGGTGATGACAAGTTTGGGCGAGTTGAATCTGATGCTGGAAAAGAGGCTACCTAAGATGAATGACCTCGATACGAAGATTATCAATGTGGAGTCTGTGGCCAAGGTCAAGAACTGTGGATTAGGCAAGAACACCAAGTATTATCGCGGTGAGTATCCCATATTTGCAAGCTTTGGCAGAAACAATTTCACCAGAATGAGGCATTCTTTAAAAGCCTCAGTGATATGTCAAGGATCCTGTTGAGTGTGAAAGTTATTGGGAGCCAAGCGAAGGCGACAAGGGTGCCCTATAACTGCTTTTTGACACCCTCAAGAAACTTCATAGAATATGGTAACTGGAGGTATCATTTGTCTCCCCAAGCACCGAGTGGGTGGAGCAAGAATGCGGGCCAAAATCGAGGTGGCACCCCAGGTTTTGGGCAAGATGGCAGCTCCACCCATGATTTGAGTGGCACAGACCTAGCAAAAGGAATGTTGAAAACTGTTTACTGAATAGCAGCAACCGCAGCAAGAAGTGTTCCTTTGTTAACATTTCTCTCTCCGTTAACTGAGTATGTTTGCACACAAACATACGGTGCTAATGTTTCAAGCTGTCGGAAAAAAAGCGTCAGGTTCTTATTTTCCATCCTCCCATGAAAGAAAATTACGCAGTCAGAAAGGCTTAAAAACAATTTAGATGAACTGGCCGTCAGAAATGATTCGTTGAGTACTCAGGTGAGGGGACACAACACAACAGGTGAGAGGAGAAAATGGGTTTTGTCGGCGGTTTCTACGAAGAAATATAGAAAATATGCCACTCCATCATTTGTTAGTTGAAGGTTGTAATTTCGTTGGTGCGGTTGATGAACTTCATTTTTAAACAGGTGAAGTTTTCTTGTAAGGTTGAGGTCGTATTACAGGAAGTTAGTGAACACTCGAAATGTCTGAGCCTCTCCTTCCGCATTTACAGATAATCGAGAAATATATGGCCGAGGAGAAGAAAATTTATGCATGATTTATTGCGTGACTGATAGAAAAAGGTGAAGGAAATTGAAACAACATTTGTTTGAGGATAGCTGTCAGTTCCACTTAGGTTAAACTAAAGCAAGCACGGTTAGTGTCTTGCCCCAGGGCAGAGAGGAAGAGTGGGAACCTTTCACGGTGATTTTCCACATTGTCTCAGCATAATTGTCCGGATCTTCATTTTCAGATTGTCTCCACATCTACCTGAGCGGCCATCGGAAGAGTGGTGTCTACTATGTGACACCGATCTACTCGGCCTGCCCGATACCTGTGTGGTGTGACATGGACACACCAGGGGGTGGCTGGCTCGTCCTCCAGAGACGCAAAGACGGAGCCCTCAGCTTTGACAGGACGTGGCTGGAGTACCGAGGAGGATTTGGTGACCTGAACAAGGAATTCTGGCTCGGGAATGACAATATCTTCCTCCTGACGAACCAGGATACTTTCCGACTGCGTGTCGATTTGTGGGATTTCAAGGGAAGCAGAGTGTACGCAGAATATGAGAAATTCGTCGTGGACGGTGAACGGACAAACTTTAGACTCCATATTGGTAATTACAGTGGGACAGCGGGTGAGGGCTTGCTTCGCCATAACGGTGCAGATTTCAGCACACCTGATAGAGATAATGATGTATGGGAGAAGTATCACTGTGCCAAGGAATGGGGGGCCGGTTGGTGGTTTACAAATTGTTGGTTTGCGTTCCTCAACGGCCTTTACTCAAACTCCACCAATGTCAAATACCGTGGTGTCGCTTGGAATGACTGGAAAAATGAACAACTTATGGCGGTGGAGATGAAGATAGTGCCTATTCTATGAGACAACTCTCCTTAACTGATTAAGAACCTTAATATTGCAAATCATTTCCTCAGAAAATCTCAATGTTACTTTTCCAAACAGGCTGAATGTCCTAATGAGGACACAATTTAAATTGACACCCTCCCCCTCCATAACATGTTCTCCTCGAGGAGAGATATAATTTTTCTGATTTGAATCGTTATAGATTCATTACAATCGTCGACTTCTGAGGACCTATTTGGGCATGAATCCAGGGGCAAGGTTCGAGACTTTTAGACTTTTAGACTTGCATACTCAAACAAGCGTGTATCTGAAATCAGAGTAGAAATAAAATGTCTCAATTCTGGGCAAAAAAGCAAGTTCTGAATCCCATAATTCGACGAAATATCTTTGAAAAGTTGTGCTCCTACCTCTCCTGTTTCTCTTTGTTGTCTTTATCCTCGGTGTTCACCATAAACATCACGAGGAGTTTCTTCGCTGCGGCATATTCGTTCAAATTGGCGCCTTGTACACGTGGGAAAGCAAGGAACCGCTCGACATTGATCCACTTCTCGAGCTCGGATTTAGTAGCGGCTCCATCTGCGTCACCTTTAAAGACAAAAACAGAAAATGTTATGGAACATATTTATGTTGTATAAATATCAAGTATGTAAGGATGGATGTCATTCGAAATCCTTCTCAAAATCCTATCAAATACGGCAAGATCTGAAAAGTAACCAGAAACTGTCTACAAAATCAGTGCAAATGTACAGGTGCAGTGGCATCAATGTTTGGTCAATATTCAAACTATTTTGGTGAGACAGATCTATGTCATCCTGCCCACTTCACGAATGCATGAAGATGCGTCTCCATCTGATGGTCTTCAATGGAATTACTTAACCTGTATTACACAGCAAGCTCTAAGCCGAAGGCTAAAATACACATGTAGTGTATGCTGTGTGTGCACACATCAAGACTAATTGATATGTTAGAGCGAAGCCAGGTCCTCAAAACAGTGTGTGCAGCAACTGTGATTGTACATATCAAAGCAAATGTATTGAGATGAAAACTACAAGAAAAGCTTATGAAGAGCCAATTGAGGACTGCATAGAAAACCTGTCTCGATTGATTGCAGGTACCAAAGTGCAATGGTGAGCAACAGTTTACAAGGTGGAAAATGAAACTATTGAACACAGCCATCAAGATGCAAATGACAATACAACATTGCTGACTTACTTTTGATCTCAACCTCTGTTTCAGCTTTTGAGAAAAATAACGTCAAGATATAAGAGAACTGAAGAGTGTGGATAGTCATTTTTCCAAGATTTGTTGCATTTGTCTTGCGACACTGAGGTACGAGCATCCAAGTTTAGATTCGGCATGAAGGTTTCACAGTGCAAATGCACCCTCCGAAAACGTCTCACAGCCTCAATGTGGCGTGGCCGACGGTTGCCAAGGCCTGGATGGTCGCAGAATAACAAGATTTTTGAACGACAAGGCAATAAGAGGATGTCTGACTACAGAGACAAATGAAAGTGACAACACTGACTTCAGACAGTCTATTGAAATAGAAAACCAACTTAAAGAAAACGCCCAGTGGTGTGCAGAACTTACTTTTTTTCTCATCCTCTGCGGAAGGTGCAGCTTTATAAGAAAAAAATCATCATAACTTTTTTATGTTTCTGTAGAAATGTAAACATTAGAAGAATTTTTATTAGTGAGTGTGCCATATTTGTGTTATCGAGAACACATCAAGTTACACAATTGATTATATACCCCCTGGCTGGGATCTACGCCCTGGCCTGGTGTGGAAATTCAGGAACAGAGAATCTCAGTTTTAAGCCCTTTTCCCAGGACTGTAAAAGACTCTCTATCTTATCACTGCCCAAAGACATTAAAGTGACTTCACATGTATTGTAGACTTACATTTTGTACAAGAATCGCCCTCCACTGAACAAGTCTCAGAAGAATCGGATGCTAGTTGGAAAAGACAGACGAATGTTTCATAAGTAACGAGATGACCTGATTATGTAGCATTGAATGTACAGAACCAGAGGACTTGGAAACAAAGAATTCAAACCTTAGCGTCATCAGTACGACAGAGGAGAGAGTGAAGCGCGACTTAATGATAGAGATATTTTGGTGTGATGGACGAATCTGAAATTCATACTTCAGGTAGACTCCGGAACAGGCCACATGACCAACATTTCTTATTTGTGAACATGTATGTAGGCCGGCATCGAGAGACACTTGGTAAACCAGTGCAGAATTCACACACGAGGCAAAATCAACCGTTTCTGGAGGTGTAACCTTTTGAACATATGTGTGGTGATAGACAACATGTAGACTTACTACTCATTGAGTCACCATCAGCTTTTGGCTGAACTGTTTCCTCAACTGCAGCATTTACAATAAAGACAGGGAGAAAAGGTATCAGAAAGTGACTTCAAAGCAACAGAACCCTGAAGTAAACTATAGATCGAGCGCATGTACATTGTACAGAGATCAATGCTGACACTAATCATATCAGAATTTGCTGCACAGGTCGTGTTGACCATTCCAACCTCTGACCAAGAACATACAGATGATTTAGAAAATATTTAGAATGTCCTCAAATCGTGATTAAGCAGCTTATGAAAGTGCGAAAATAAGAACTTCTAAGCAGCTGTTCCATGAGGATTTAGCCGACTGGTATCAGCTGCAATGGTAGAATGTGAAGGTTAAACAAAGAAAGAGTGCGATAAACATCCTCGATTGATTTTTGTCCAAGAACTTACTTTTTATCATTTCCTCTGCTGATTCCTCTTCAACTTCACCTTTGTTTTTAAAAAGGAAAGATGACCAATAAATTTCTTTGAAGCAACGCTCTAGGATATCTTGGGCCGACAAAATGCTTTTGTTTAGCGTAAGGGGCTCTGATCACGGAGACTCCAAGCATCACTGCCTTATCTCTAATCATCACAACGACTAGCGACACATGCTACTTGCCAAAAGAACAACTAAAAACCACTTGCATGATGAAACACCATTAGGATTAGCACAGAGGAAACTCACCCCCACCAGTGATACCAGAGAATAGGGCTTTATACTGTTCTTACCTTCAAATGTAAACATCTTCTTATCCTTGAACACATGAACACTTGGGAATGATTCGACTTTGACATCCTGGAAAACGAGTGGGAAATTGTATTTTGAATGAGATTACAGAGGGAATGGTAGTGGTTAAAGTGTCCTTATCCCAGCCTTAAGGTTGTGACGTTCTCCTCATTAGATCAAATTGAGATGAATGGAAATTACAATAAAACAGCAAGGAGTCTCTCTGCGTCCCACCCAGCACTGATGCGGAAGATCTGTCTTCACTATAAACGTAGCCTTGCATGCACTTAATACAGTGTCTCGTTCTCAGGCCAGCAGTCTCAATCTTATGATCGAGATATGGACAGCGCAATTGAGTAGCACGTGTTATGTTGGATTTGTCGAGTGCAGCTCCAATTCCACCCAACATTTTTTGGTCAAAGCATGTCAGTCTATTACTTCCACCAGCGCTGTGTTAATTCCTTACATGACTTACCCCCGGTAGCACCCTTTTTGTAGCTGAATAAAAATAACTCTGAACACGATACTTCTCAGCTATGGCAGAGTATTTATTCTGAAATTAAAGCGGGAAAGAATGAGTCAAAGTTATTAGGCTTATATCATATAATAGAATCGTTTATATTTAGCAATGAATGAAGTACTTAGAGTGAGCAACCAAATCGGAAGAAACTATTGAAGTATTAAGTTTACGGCCCTGAGATGAAATTATTAGGCTGAGATCATATTACAGAATCGATCAATTATAGCAATTAGTGAAGTTATTGGAGTAAGCAATCAAATAGGCAAATCGAAAGAAATTTTGTATGGATCAGCTGCACGGCGCCTTTGATGAAATACATGTACTTACAAATAAAGTACCATAAACATCAGGCTCTCCCACATAGAGGAAGAAAACACCACTGGAATGTTGACTTCTGATTTCATGGAATCGACCCAGGCTAGTGATATTCCTCACCACTGGACTGAAAACAGACAGAAAATACGTATTCAAAGGTCAAAGATAAATGGCTGTAAAAAGGCTTTCAATCAGCGCTAGCTAAGGCTCGAACCCATGACCTCCCGATCACAAGTCTTTCCCTCTTCTACTTTGCCAGCGTGCAACCAAATATTCTCCACTTTCAAAATTTGTATACGATGGGTGATATGAATAAAGACTAGCAAATGCTTTTACTTCAATTTTGAACAGAAAGGCCTAGTGTAAATGTACATGGAGTTTTAGATAAAAGCATTTGCTAGTCTTTATTCATATCACCCAATGCATGAATGGAATTGATAGCTTTTTGGTCAAAACATTTACGAATGGAGTGTATTGTCAATAGAAACAGATCACAGACTGACTAGATCCCGAGGTGACTGGTTGATTACGTACCCATGAGCTCTATACGCAAACTCTAAAATATCCTCTTTAGATCTTTCTCCTCGATGAGTGTATGCCTTGTTTCCACGGATACTGAAACAACAGTAACATTATCATTCATAAATAACAGTAATAGCTGCCGACATGAGTTTTTAAATGGTCTTCACGTGCCATATAATCAGAATGGCAAGATGATAACTACATCATACAATAACCTTTAAACAATCCCTACCATTTAAGTTGGGTTTTTTCATACTAGACATGGACTCTATGTGTATCCTACTGTTTGTAAATTTGTATCAATTGGACATTCATTTTGACACCCCGAAGGTTTTCTCTTCATTTTGAGGTTTATAGTTCGATATCAGCAATGGTAGAGGTTATCATGCTAACCCTGGGCTATCCCGAAATGCCACATTCGAATCATTTAGAACCGGTGCACATACCCCTGGCTAAGAGGCTAAGAGATCTATCCTGACCGCTGGAATTGAACCAGGAACCTCTTGACGCCAGCCTGAGTCAAAGACCTGCACTACATGACAACTATGGCTCTTGGACGTTCAGAAAACATAGAATCTATGTGCCACACATTTTCCAATATAAAATTACTGGAGAAGAATAGTACTTGGAAAGTGTAACTACAGCATCACTAATTAATAAGTCGTCTCATGTTATTAAACCATACTAGAATATTCAATCAAAAAGGTTGCGACTTGAGACATCCAAGTGGTCTATATTGATTGATTATGAGTATTGCCAGGTCATGTTTCAATGGAGCTCATTTTGATACCACAAGGTCTTTGAATGTCAGTGACGAGATGGCATTTACATCAGGCATTGATATTGGCATGTACATTTGTGATTCACGTTCCAATATCTGGGATTATTTTGTGTCAGAGCTGGAGCTACTCAGCCTCGGGACTGACATACTTTCCCACTACTGCCAGCTAGTTACCTATTTACTCCCGAGTTGAGAGAAGCAAGTAGGGTTAAGTGTCTTGCTCAAGGCCACAGAGACAAAACAGCAGTGAGCTATCTGAAAGTCCAACCCACAACATCCCAATTATGAGTCCAGTGCTCTTACCACCTTGCCACTTCTTACTGGGCATTGTCATGTAACCACCTGCCTGTTGTGGCATAAAGGATCTAAGCAAATCTACCCACTAAGCCTAACTATTACACCTGGGGAAAATTAACACCATTGTGGTTGCTAGGCATGGATTTTAGTTGCTAAGGGAGGAGAGAAGTGGGAATCAATGGGCTGTGCTAATATATTATGATAGCCATTAAGGAGAGCAAATATTTGATCTATAGTTTTCTTTGAAAGTCTGTGGTGAAAAATATCAACGTTTAGATATTCCCACTATGGCATTTAGAAATCTCTAAATTCCTCATCCCTTACTGCATGTACCGGACACCTTTAGTTTCAAATACTTACAATTTGATAGTTGGGAAACCTCGGACTTCAAACATATGGGCTAGTGACTGATAGAGGGTACAGTCAACCTTTCCAACCCTTATATCGCTATCTTTCAATTCCAGGCCAACTCTGTGGAACGCTGGGTTCATCTTTTTGCAGTGGCCACACCATGGTGCATAGAACTGGAAAACAGTTGATATGAAAAGTGAAATTATTTGAAATGAACAGTTAATCATGAGATGAATGAACCATCAAGTTGCTGTGATGGGTAAAATATAATGCCTGCTTTGCTTTCACTGGGGTTTTGCACGTAAGTTCCCATCATGCAAATACATAGTCTTACAATACATAACACCAGATGGAGACCTTGTTGTTCTAAATCGTTCAGGGTTAACTGAAGTGTAAGTGTTGACTCGGAGTTAACTAAGGGATCTCAGTGTACCCCAAATAAGAGTTGACACCAGAAGACAGTACTGTTCGAAATTGGAGGGGATGGGGTCAATGGAGAGACAAACCAGCGTTCAGTTTATTTTGCTTCAAAATTATTTTGACATAAAGTCAATGTTTTATATTGGTTGAATTTTCAATTAGCTATTGTGGCCATTCATTATGAGAAATTTCTGGAATGAAAGTGACACTGATTCTATTGAGTGTAATAGAAGAGGGATATCACTCCGATCAGACAGTCTGCCCCCAAGCTGTTGTAGGCAGAGATCAGGTAGATCGTATCAGATGCTTTGATACATGAAATGATGATGTGTACAGGCACGTAGCATTCAAACCATTGATTAAGCTATCATCTTGCCACCTACTTGAGGCATTCTCTGGACACCACGATAGATTGTCAGTCATCTATCAGTTGAAAACACCAACCTTTCTTTATCTTAAACACTGAGAATATGCACGTCGGTGGTTGAACAGTTTTGAGCTATAAATAATGAACATTCCTAGAACCAAGAAAATGATTATGAATCTTACCGTAAAAAAGATTCACTCATAAATCAGGTGTTATCAGAAAATTGCAGTGTGTGGACAATGCACACCATTGTTGGGGATTATACCATTTGAGGCACTTGATTGCCCAGTGAATTAGATCAAAATGAGGCGACTTGTCAGCTCAATACTAAATGACACACATCTACTACTCGTAATTTAATTGATGAGGTTAAGACAATTGACGCAATTATTACCATGAATTACGGTGGCATTGATTTCATAAGTGTATTAAATTGATTTTATCTAAGGCACTGTAGTGTAAAACCAAGCTACAGATTTAAGTAGCACACCAACAACACCTATGAAACACAGGATGCACTTTATTCAACAAGACTGGACTGACCATTGCTATCGTAAAAATACCGCTCAGAAAACCCCCCCCAAAAATGCGAAGTGTGAACTAATTGTCATAGCGTGACCAGGGGAGGGGGAGGACCTACATGGTTTGCCCTGACTGCTGCATGATTGTCAAAGGGTGTGAATGGGATAAATGACAAGTCGAGTGTAACACTCCTATTGAATTGTGATGTGAGATTGGCAGCTCAACCTATAGGAGAGTGGCACGTTCCATTACCATGGCAACGAGATGCCTGTTGGATATGGCACCAGGTGAGGAGTTGTCAAGCATCCAGTTGCTTTATAAACTCCACCCATTTTGTGAACTGTGGTCATCACCTGTGTGAGGAGTCACTTGAGAATCTGTCATTTTAAAATGGATTTCCTTTTCTATGGGGCACTAAATTGCAAGCTCGCTGGGCTACTGGGTCACAGTGGAACCTCTCTCTATAAAGACACCCTTGGGAACGACACATGTTGTCCTTAATAGAGAGGTGTCCTGAGTACAGAGGTCAAATTGTATTAAAATGAGCTATTTTGGGACCAAAATCATTCTTCCAAACAGAGACTAGTGGGAGTCCAGCTAATAGAGGTGCCTGTTAAGGGAGGTCCAACTTTACTTTCAAAACAGGTACATATTTCAATAGTGCCTGTCCGTGGTATAGGCCTACTATGTTGCAACTTGGAGGGGGATCTCTCTCTGTTGGGTCATTTAACTGTGTGTGTGCGTGTGTGTGTGTGAGGGGGCGGTGATTTCAATGCAACTTGACTAAGAGCAGGGTGTTGGAGAATGGACGACGAGTAAATTAGAATGAATAAACTTAGACTTTCACTTAGAGCAATGAAGAAGAAGGATGAAGAAGAAAGATGAAGAAGAAGGATAAAGGCTTACCATAACGAGCCATGAATTTTCACCTCTATCTGTGACAAATCTGGAAGAAGTAAGGTGTCAAAAGTCAAAGATAAGGACCAGTAACTTGAGTAAGGTGGAGGTAGATCTATTTACTATGAAAGAGTTTGCATCATCATCATCAATACCAGCGTCATATACGACACTTGAGAACTTCAGCCTCGGATATGCCGTTGGTACGGTTTGCGCATAACTCAACTGACCAATCAGCTAACAGAGCCAGCATCTGATTATGCAAATAGTACGTCATTTGCTGGCTCTTTTTAGATGAATGGTAAGTTATGCGCAAAGTACCACGAGACCCAATTTTTTAAGTGTCGCATTGGAACATGTATCTTTACATGTACATCGTACACTGTATGACATATTGACATGTCTCAACTCTCATTACATACAGACAGACATTACTGATAACTCGTCCTTCGAGATCCTTGGTTGACTGTTTACGTACGCCTTTCCTGACAAGTCCAACACAGACACAGCACTTCAAATCTACTGATCTATGCATGTATAGTGTACACTGCCCACATCATCATGTACAGATATTGAGATCAACTGTATACACACACTAACACTACACTACAGTAACAGTACACCACCAAGATAAAATATACTAGCAGACAGCAATCAACTTACTTCTCCGTTAGTTCCTCCACCTGGGCTGTTGATGATCTAAAAAACCAGCCTGAAAGGAAGAAAACATATTAGGCACCACCAAGGCGTAAATCTTGATTAAAATAACCAACGCACAAAGGGTAAAAACTTACCTGAGAGAAAAATAAATATGCCTATTTTCATTTTCATGATCGCTGCCATCTTTTCAGTCTCGCTCAACTATAACACTGCTAAATTGTTGCGTTGCCCTATCTGGTGAAGATTAATTTAGGTCTCATTAGGGAGTTTTTCTCGAATGTACGCGATGACGACATGCCCCACTAACAGGACGTATGGATACAGATGGGCCTACTCTATCCCTATTACTACTTATTCAAATGTGAATGCCCGATGTTTTTTGTGAAGGGGTAGCTCTGACCATTATCTGAGGAAAATACCAGTTTCTTCTGTGCACTTACGCGGTGAGCAGGCCCCGAATGCTATTTATAGCTCACCAGGTTGTTGACATCGACTGGTTCCTGTGAGATTGCACATGTTCTCAAGGTAAAATTTCGAGGGAAAAAACTCAAACAAAAGCCGCAACGACAGCCTATTTTTATATAAAACATTGAAATAGTCGTCAGTTGGCATTCTCAAGGTGATGAGTAGATGTGTATGAAATTTTTTTTCACCATCCTTAAGTTATAAGTCATAAAGGTGAAATTTTTCAAATGTGTCTTAAGATACAGGATGTCTCATGCATTGTGATGCATCAGTCTATGCATGACTGTAAGTCTAGACTACGTTGAAACTTGGCCAGATGTATTCTACAAGTGACAAGCTATTCAGAAATGTATAGGTTTGTGTGAGAGTAAGGTACTGCCAAGTCTACAGCCGCTGGAACAGGGGTATGCATAAAATGACGTCGCGTCATTTTTGGAGGTAGGTAAACCTGGCCTCCGCACCAGCTAGTGAGACACATACAATACCTCGTTCCTAGTACAAGTACGGCTGGGCTCGAGGTTGGTTTGCCAACCATTCACAAACTGATGACGTAGTTCACACACGTGTTTCACAAGACCGTGAAATTTAGGGAATCGTGGTCACATTTTGTAGTAATTTTTGCATTTTATTCAGAATCCAGCGGTCAAGCTTACCTTACATCAAGATGGCGTTTAGGACAATGTTTCAAGGCAACAATGAGATAGGAGTTTTCGCCAGATTGACGAATGCTTACTGTTTGGTGGGCATGGGAGCTTCACAAAATTTCTACAGGCAAGTACACGCAGAGCTGAGTGAGTGTGGTACAAAATGACTGGTGTAACAGTAGTCATGTGTCCCCCGAGAAATTTACTTCATTACTTTGATTTGGCATCTTTCGAAGAATATTGCTTGAGTGAGCAGTGCCAGTAGTAACAGTTGTCAACATTGAGTCATTGTCATAAAGATTTTTAAATAGTTCTTGACTTTTCATGGTTGTCGTGTCTGACAACTGAATGAAGACACTGACTGTCACGTCACTGGTCTGTCTGGGTTCAGTTTGGACATCAATGTTGTTTGCATTTCTTCTTTCAGTGTGTTCGAAGGAGAGTTGTCTGAAGTGATACCCGTCGTTCACACATCGATTGGCAGCTGCCGGATCATTGGCACGTTATGTGTTGGTAAGGAAGCTTCACATGGAATGGATATTTTCAGGATTGTATGACATCATCTTGACCTTGCATCCTGAGATGTCGGAAGTTCTTCAATAGAAGAGAAATCTTTAGATGAGGCAGGATGCTAACTGCTATGCTCTGAAATTACTTGGGAGTCAGATTCTCATCACACCGTGTTACATGATTCTTCCAAAAGATGATGGGTTGGGTTTGGATTTAGAATAAGATAATCCAAAACAGTGACTGAGATGTTTCTGAAAGTCATTGAAATGTTTGATTTGGGGCAGCGAAACCTTTTTTGTAAGTGGTTATCTCTTCAATATATGCCTATACATTGCTTTATGTTTTTAGGCAACAGACATGGTCTTATTGTCCCAAGCTCCACCCAAGATCAAGAACTACAACACATCAGGAATGCGCTTCCAGACTCCATCAAAATACGCAGGGTTGAGGAGAGACTATCAGCACTAGGAAATGTCATTTGTTGTAATGATTATGTGGCTTTAGTACACCCAGACTTAGATAAGGTAAGTTTGGTGTGAAAATCATTAAAATAACTATGGAACTCTTAGAAGTTAAAAATGGATCATTAATGAATGGAGCTTATAAGTTGAGTGTGAATTGAATGCAAATGACCTTTTTGAACTGAAATTGTCTATGGACTTGAAAAGGCTTTACTCATGGGAATCAAGGAGAAGTAATTTTGTTTCAGATGTTCATGATAGGTTCTATTCTAATTTTTGCTTTTCTTCAGGAAACAGAAGAAATCATATCTGATGTGTTAAAAGTGGAGGTTTTCCGACAGACGATAGCAACTAATGTATTAGTAGGCAGCTATTGCGCAATCAGTAATCAGGGAGGACTGGTATGTGTCAAGTTCAAGTTATCAGTTGGCTTTAAAAAGTTTGCTTCCCTGAATTTTTCAAATCAATCTGCTACTGTGCCATTGCATATTTGGCATGTGATCTTGGGAGAAATAGCATTCTTGCTGGCTGACACCTGACATACAACATCTTTAAACAGCATTGACATTCAGGTCAGTGTGCACCATCAGTGTTGACCGTCAGATGCCACCTGCTTTCTAAGATCCATGGTTTCCTTCGGCATAATCTGAATCGGAGTGAATCAGGAACTTCGCCTTCTTGTAGAATTGAGAAATGGCTGAAACTCGAAAGAAAGTTAGTCTCATAGCTGTCTTAAATGGTGAGCTGTTATTAAATAGAGTGCAATGCATTAGATGGAACATTTGACTCTGCTCACGGTTTGTCCTTCCTACCTTTTAGGTTCACCCTGAAACACCTGTTGAAGATCAAGATGAATTATCATCATTACTACAAATTCCTTTAGTGGTAAGTGTTCTGGCTGAAGTGGAGTTTGATCTCGTGTGCTGATCTTGTCATCTTTTCCAATGATATGGCTTCAGGATGATGTCAAGAGGTTCATAGGTGTCACTGGAGAACAGGGCTGTCTTCACTGTAAAGTAGAGGACTGGAAATCTCATGTTTGGTTTGCCAAACATTTGATGTGGACAAATCTGGATAAAATGTTTGAATTGTCACTTGAATAGTTTCCAGGGAGTTAAACTGTGGAGTCTACTGTCATAGATCTGACAGGACTGTTTTGTCTGAACCTTGAAAGTATGAGATTGGACAATTTGTATGTTTGCCACATACTGGTATTAGTTCAGTTAGATGCGAGTGAGATGATGAACTTGACAACATCCTATGTCTTCCATGAGCGTCCCATTTTATGACAGTTATTCGTTATTCCAGGCTGGGACCGTCAACCGAGGTAGTCCTGTGGTCGGCGGTGGAATGGTTGTGAACGATTGGGCCGCATTCTGTGGACACGACACCACGAGTACGGAGATGTCAGTCGTTGAGAGCGTGTTCAAGCTTGGAGGAGCACAACCGAGCAAGATCTCGACCGACATGAGGGAAACATTAATTGAAAGGTAACTTCGCATTGTGTAGTCACTTTGATATGTTGGTTACTCTTGACACTTGTTGACGTTCAGCTGTTCTAAGGGCCAATGGAAAAACCTGCCACACAGTTTTATTGTGTGATGTATGCCTTCCATAGGACATAGTGATGGGTTAAATTAATCTGAACCAATCAATGTTACAACAATGAAACAATTTTTTGGACGGGTTTTTGACCTGTATGTGTCTTCTTGCATTCAGTTATTCATGATATCATTATTCCATTTTCAGCATGACGTAATTAAGATGAGAAGATGAAAAGGACGACGATAAAACTAAAGCAGAGATGTGGCAAACAGAAAAAGACATTTGGGCATGATGAATGGGGTTTATGTGCAGAATGCATTTCTAAGAATCAATCCTATTGACGTGAAATTGTTGTTTTCATTTTGAGCAATGAGTTTTTGAAAATCGAAGTACAGGTTTATTGTTGGGTCGTCCGAAACTGGGACTATATCATACCAAGATCATATCTCACTGGATCCATTTCCATGCAGTCCCCTGACCAATGTACTGCCAAGGTTGGGCCGAAGACCATCCACCTTTATTGCTGCCACAAAGTTCTGTAATGATGTATTCGATTCATTACGTTGGCATCTTAAAGGCTTAGACTGCCCAAATGTACAATAAACAGACCTCCTTCCTGAAAAGGACAGGATGTCTCAAGTCAATAACCTAGACATGTACTAGGAATAAGGTATTACCGTTCCGGCAAAAAATGTATTTTATTAGTTTTTTTTGTGCATTTATTGCCTGTAGTGTTCAGTTTATGAAGTCCCCGACCACCGTTTTTGCTCCCGTCTTGCAGTAGATACCTATGGTATGGGGCTCCCCAGCCTCGGTCATCTGAGGGTTCTTCTAAAATCATTAATGAATGAGTAAACTGTGCTTTTGTAAATAAAAACAATTACAACAAATTGCTTTATTCTTATCTCTGACCATCTCAAAAGTATGTGTGGAATATCTGGTACACATTCGTCCTATGTGCTGACTTATCATATTGAAACTGATTGTGACATTGTCCCTGATGTTCTAAGAAAGGAAAAGAGACTACCCCTGTTATACTCAAACTCGAACGTTGTCCTTCATTTCTCCCAATGCTTGGGACAGATCGCAAACAAATTGACGAATGAACTTGTCCTTTAAATAATACATGCAGAACATCTCGAAATAAAGAAAGACGGAAAGATCAGTGGGTCACAATATAGGCAACCCATCAACATAATGATTTCTTTATTGTCTTAGTATCAGACAGACATTGATACATCCAAATATCAAGAACAGCAATGAGTTTTTCAGAAAAATATAAATGTAATCTATGCAAAATTTGATTACTTTTAAACTTCAATCGTAACCTAGCATGAGATCAGACTAATTGCGTGCTCAAGCACACTCCAGCGAAATTGTGTCTTTCTTTCGTACTGTGCTTCTGACTGTCGAATTGTACCTAATGTATGAGGAATGTTTACGCTTTCTCTGACATTAACCGGTTGTGACATTGTCTCTGATGTAACATTCTATGCTATACTAAGGCCCTTTCTATAGATGGTTCGTTTCAAACTGGTTGTGATATTGTCTCTAGTGCAGCATTCGAAACTGAGCCCCTTTCTAAGATGAGTCGATTCTAAATGGTTGTGACATTGTCTCCGACCGGCATTCAATTCAAATTGATTTGACATTGTCCCTGGTGTATTCGGAAGGGATATAACCTTTTCACTTCCGTATTACATGCGCATGTATCTGATTCTAACTGTACCCTATCCACTGCTAACAGACATAACAAGTTTTTTTCTGCCTAGCGCACACGTATCTAAGCGATCATTCGAATTGTGTTGCCAAATCACATGGTGTCACAATTTATCGTAATCCAAAGTGAATTCAGCACCTGTTCTGATGAAATATCTGATAACCCGTAAACCAAAAATCACACCAAGGGTATGATTCCCATCCGATTTTAACCTTGATCCGTCCTCATTCACAAACTCAAATTCAAGGATGTTGGTTGTGCTCTTGACTACGGCTTTGTTTGCTGCGGCATCAGGGGCTACTCTTTACCAGACTCCTTATGATGATCCATGGGAAAGGTATGTAGTTGTCATTTCATATTGACTTGAAGTTGGGGACGACTGACATGCGCCGACCTGACACTTTTTGGAGTAAGTCTAGAATGCGGACGAGCCTTGCTGTTGCTCGCGGACCAAACAGACGCAACTTAGACGGAATGAGGTGTTATTGGATGAGACTGCTACACCAATAATCGAAACTGTTGTAGAACTGGAAAGATACAGTTTATTTCAAACCATTTCAAAATAATGATACACCTGGTCATGTGATGATACAACTAGATAGACTCAACGTCCCGGTATGATGTAGGTCGTACAACCATAGAGACGTGTATCCCTGGTATGATCTGATGGTACAATCAGGGAAACAGATCTCCATGATACAAATGGTACAATGAGGGAGAAACATCCCAGGTATCATACAGGTTACGGATTTTTTATGGCATGAGTCTTCTTCCAGGGAGTGTCCCCAAGGACAGCTGATAACCCGCTTGGAGAGCTCACACGACAATGGCCGTGAGGATAGGGTGTGGACCATTACTTGCTCAACCAACGGGCGAATAAAGACAGGCGACAGGTGGTCGAGAGACTGGACAACCTATGATCAACCTCTCCGTCATGAGTGTGGAAATAGCGGTAAGAAGACATAAAACTAACTTCTTACAATCGCAGTATTATGTCCGTGGGATTTAAGTTTCTCTACGTCGAGTCATAGATGTAGAGACTGAGGGGAAGATGACATTTCTAGAATCATGCAGTGGGATATCATGAGAGAAAATAGGGATACTGGCCGGGATATGTCAGTGCAGTGTGTCTGGGCTCCTGACTTCACCCTCGATGTATCCGAGGCTAGTGGACCAGCATCCTGACCATATCAGCCCTTTTCACTCGATACAGCATGCGTAAGGATGAGTCATGTTGTAGACCCTGTTGGCAAGAGGATGGTGGACCTGGCACGTGTGCACCTTCTATGGTAGTTAGAATGGTCGGAAGTTGATGCCACGCAATTCTTTCTGTTTTCAGAGGTTCTTGCCGGTATGAGAGGCCAACACGACAACGGGAAGGAGGACCGCCGCTGGCAGTTCATGTGCCGACCTATCTCTGGGCCACTCATTAACTGCAGATGGACTGGCTTTTGGATAAACGACTGGGATGATCACATGGACTACTCTATCCCTGCCACCTACGTCCTAAATGGTCTCTACAGCGAGCATAACAATGGAAAAGAGGACCGCCGATGGAAAGTCAGGGTGTGTCAACTCGGCCAGTCGTGAGAGTGTCGCTGGAAGACTGGAATGCACACTTCGTATAAGAGTTATGTTACTGCATGTCTATACTGTCCCCGCCGATTTTAACTTGTGTAATACTTCGAAGCAGCTCAGAGAAATACAACTGAATTTTTCTTTCGAGTATACGTAGGCTACTGTGTTTTCATCTTTTTGTAATACCAGACTTAATGACTCCTCCTTTATGCAGTACTCTCTCCTGTGTCCAGGGAAATAACTTGGAGGAGACTGTCCTCGGTCTTGATTTAGGTGAGTGTCCTTTGGCGGAGCTCCCGTCCGGAGGACAGAAGTAACTATACTCCCCGGTTGTAATCCCTGGAAGAGATTGTCCTCACTCATATGGCGATTCGTTCTTCCAAAACTGTGAACGTTGTCCAGATATCACTTTAATCCAAGTATGCAGTCAACATTTGATGACCTGCCGTCGCCTCCAATTAATCACGCAATCATTGCCGAATGGTGTTGGTTGTACAGGGGACAACAGCGTTAGTCGTAACACCGGCAAAAGAGAATCATCTTTATAGTCTGGCGAAACTTTTTACAAGTTACAAAATATAGAAAGAAGTTGATGGAACAATTCAGCTCATAAAACAGTAAAGATATGACGTAAGAAAAGGTACGCAGCTTGATATTGGCGGGATCAAAAGCGGAGGTGTCTATTGTTTCCCAGACTAGAAAGTGGACTACGAACGGGAGGACTGCTACAAGAAAGGACAAAGTCACAACCATGACCATGACCATGACGCTACGGTCCTCCTTATTTATCTTTTCATTCCTGATTTGGTCGGTTTCAGTTTTCCGACGCCTCATGGCAAGAAATATGAACGAGTTCAGAAACAACAAGACAAAAAATGGCAAAATGAAAGACACCACTGTATGCGACATGTCATAAATGATGAAGGCTGTTTGAGGTTTCATAGTATTGACGCATCCGAATTGGTGCTTGTCCTCGCGACGTACACTACTATAAATCAAATCGGGTATGGCAAATATGAAGAAGACTAGACAAGAGGTAAGCAGGTAGACGTTAGCTGCTTTGAATGTTGTCCACGCTGCGGTGTGGAGAGGGAACACCACCGCTATGAATCGGATCACCGTGATCGCAACCAGTGTCCACGAAGACAACTCCGGCGTAAAGTTGGCGATGAAACTGATTACGGCGCAAAACGGGTCGCCCAAGAGAACTGCTGTCTTCGCCATCACGTCACCCGTCAAGACGATAGCCATGGCCACAAGGGTGACGCTGTCAACTATTGCCAGTATCTTGAGGTAGAGGCAGCTGACATGACGCCTGTACTGGGGAAGAGATAGGACCATGATGACGAAGACGTTGTTGATACAGCCGTAGATTGCGAGAGTTGGAGCGACGTATTGAGAGATGATCAGCAATGCCAAATCCATGACGTCATTTTTGGTGTCGGCGCAACTTCTTTTAGTGATGTCCGTGAAATTCGCCATCTTAGGAACTTTGATACGTTACATGACAGGACCACTCATTCGTCACTTATTGAGGACAGGTTAGATTAAACTTAGTGCGCAGACTGGTCGTTGGTCTTGTGCGCCGATTTCCGCTACTTGTAAAATGGCCAGGGGCCGTTGCGGCCGCGGCTGCCTCTGACTTATGTTCAGCACGATATTCCTGTCCTTAGGCCGTGACGGCTCCTGGCTGAGTTGACAGCATGCTATATCGTACGTTTTTCTCGACTCTGTAGCCAAATGGGGCAGGTTTGAATTAAGAATTCGTACAAAGTATTTCGTAAATGGTAAGGTCCATCAGCAGTAGGACATCTCCAGCAAATTCGATTAATTGCATCACTATATAAGCTCCACATCGTAATGATTTAACCTGGAAATGTAACCGAGGTGCTTTGAGTATTGCCAAACTTAAACTCTGTTACAGTACCAGCATCACTAACCTTACTCGTGTATTAATAATCTTTATAAGCTGTTTATAACTGATCAACAACTCTTTGTCCATCAAAGGACCCAGGAACAAAGGTTATAATAATAGAATCACCTATCACAACAGACAAGTCGTTGATCTATTGCTGGTGTGGACATATTTGGAAATGCATATGGAATCTCAAAGTGAACAATAATATTGTAGGTACAATCACATTGCTGACTACTTTTCATGCAGCAAGTATCATCTCTATAATAAACATCGCATGGTCTTTCTCCTGTATGGAGAACTTCAATACAGATCATTATTGCAAGTTGATGAGATTGCACTATGACATGATTAAACCAAATGGTTGCATTATTCATTTTGAATGGCCTTTCTCCAGTATGGATACCTACGATAAGGAGCATTCATTGTTGAATCAATCTGCTCGATCTGTCTGTCTCTAGTTAGGAGACTTTTGACAGAGAGCATGCAATCCAACAGGACTCAATTGAACTCACATGTGGTTCTGCAATATGTGACCCGTCACAGCAAAACCAGGCGCATGTCACAGAGAGGATGAGCCTAAATGACACCAGGTGATAATGGAAGAAATTGATGTGCTCATAATTCACAAAAAGTAGATAATAGAGAAATGAACAAACAGTGTTTTGAAAATTCTTTTAAAGCTTTTTGAGCGCAACAAAAATAAACGATATCTGATTGTGCAAAAATGATTTTATTTCCCTTCAGTGTATTACAAAATAAAATGTCACGACAACAATATATTGAGGTCATCAGATTTGAATATCACACTTTCTCAGGAATTGACAAGAGTAAAACCAAAGTTTCAACTCTGTCTTTCAAAGAGTTGAAATTCAAATCAAGCAAAATGCAGTACAAAATATACAGAATGAATCAAGGTGAAATTACACAGGGTGTCCCAACATTACTGAGATGGTAGAAATGAACTTGAAATAATAATTACCGGTACATATTCTGGGACACCCAGTACACTAATTTGGTCATTTAATGACCCAAGCAAACATCAAAATAAATTGACAAACATAAGATACACATCCTTCTGTCTCGGAAAACAGGTCATCATCATACAAAATGAAAATAAACAAACTTTGATTTCTTAACGAACAAAATCCCCTGAGCAGAAACCAGCATGAACAGAAAGGAAACTGAAAATTATACCATTATCCACCAAATTTTCATGCACCTCTTTTTTTGAAATATGCCAAAAATTTGAAAGAAATTCAATAACGAATTTCCAATAAAAACACCTTCCAGCAGTTTTCATCTTTGCAAACCGAGGTAGCGAAAATATTATGTCCTTGAAAATTTGATGGTGTACAGTACTGATTTCTGTCACTCAGATGTACAATCAACACAATTATGCATAATCGTTTCCTCGTAAGGCTACAAAAGAGAGGGGGGACATTTGTTACATTATCATACAGTGTACGTTACAACTTAAATTCAACGCTAAAAGATACAGGCATAATTTTCAGGCATATCTCAATCATGATTTAATCGTGTTAAAATAATGATTTCGTAAAAACAAACTTACATAAGTCTCTGTCAATGACAGGAAGATGGAACAAAAATATATAATTGCATATAAAGTCTCTTCCAGCAATGTCGCACACTAAAATAGAGCATTGTCGATATCAAATTTGATTTTGATCAAAAAAAGAACCAACACAATTCTGGGACTGTCAGATTGCTTTCAAAAACTCTCAACATCAGGTTGAATATGGTTGATTCTTATTGAGAGGTAATCCAGTGATCATTGTACTCAATGCCAGGCGATAAAACGTTTCAAGCACCCACAAAGTGCTTCACTACAAAAGTTTGAGACTTGAAATTTTCAGACAGTTTAGATTTCTGTCAAGACACCGGTATTCATCTGCAGAACCTTATGAGAGAGGGGCTCAGATCAGCACACCAGTTCAAACAAACCCATTTTTGGCTAATTCGGGGCAACCCAGTAACTGGTACCCAGTAAGCTGTTGGGGTAACCGAGTTAGGGTGCACTGGTACAAATTGATGCAGCCAAACAGAACAAGAAGATACATGTGATCCAATCAGCCTCACTGACTAGTTGTAGCCTCTGTCGCAGTGTCTGCCTCAGAACCAGCAGCAGCAGCAGGTTTACACTTGCGTTTCTTGGGGGCGACCTCTGGCGGGTTTGTCAGACGCTCCTTGGCACTGTGCAACAACTGTTTCAGTTCATCCTGAAAGAGAACAGCAGATTATTGATTTGAGAGGAATTGATGGGGGTCAACTTTAGTTACAAAGATCAGACTGACACATGCACATGCAAAGCCGAACGCAGGTGGAATATCATCCAAGTTGACGATTTGCCCTGAGGGAATTTTTTCCTTTCTCAGTAGATGTACCCTAGATATGGTACCTATGGTACCTGAGATCAGGTGTACTTACCTCACTGTATCTGTACAGGAGTTTACAAGACTTGAGACTCTTCTTCTTTTGAACATGAGGCATGGCATGTGGCAGCGAGTAGATGATATCCTCAGCTTCATTCACAACCTGAAATCATAAAACATGAAAGAATCGTCACAGAATAATTCAAATGCAATCTATCCTTTCCTTGTCCTTTCATTTAAGGCATTAGGTATATGCTTAAATGTCAGTGGGATGTAAGAGTTACAATGCTTTCAAGTATATAAGTCTTGATTCTGCATTAATTCAATCAATTGAAAGTATCATAATCTTTGCTCACCATGGAGATAAAGCAGATCTTCTTCGATATTTCACAGATGTTCTCTTCCTCCTCCGACGTATCCATCGTGCGCCGTTTCTTCCAACTTGCTTGGACCGGCTCGTCGATCACACACATACGGTCGGAACGTTTCAGACCGGCCGTCTGGAGCTGATGGCGGTAATGAAGTTCCTCCTCCCTGGCAACGGATAAACAATAATAACAACTGAATCATTGAATCATAAACGGGCGCAACTCCAGCGAGGCGACATTGGGATGAACGAATGCTGTCCTTAATAGAGAGGAGTCCTCATAACTGAGGTCAAATTGGAAGGAAACACCAGAGATGAAGGGACAATGCTGTCCTCAATACCAAGGAATCCTCATTATAAGAGATCAAATTGGATGGAAATACCCAGCTTGTGATCAAAATTGCATCCATTCTCCAATACAGATATGGCTCTCGCAGCTTTCGAAGTCATAAGGCCGTACTCCTGGGTTTAAAAAGTCACAATTTACAGCAGAAATAACTCACACAACTTTCTCGAGCAGTGGGACAAGCAGACATAGGACTTCCATGGGGACCTTCTCATTCTTGGCCAGGCTTATCAGCATCTTCTCATAAGGGAACTGCTCAGGCACAGCACTCTCATTCAGCATCTGCAAGAGAGAAACACTTGGATCACGAATTGGACAATCAGGCCTAAAGCCATGCTTGATTTTAGCCAAGTGAGTGTTTTTAGATACTTTGGACTTTGAAGTCTCAGATGAAACAAAACTTTGTTCAATTTCTTTGTTGTCTGATACCACCAAAACTCTTTGTGCCATTTTCTCATGAAATAGACTGTCATCCTCTAATGAACATTTCTTGCATGAAGATTACTAACGACTAAATTCCTCTCACCTTTGCAGCATGGTGTCCAAGTGGTAAGTAATCCGGATGTGCCAGGTTCACCTGTTCTGATATGCTGTAACCACAACTAATATTGGCAGTATACACCTCCGGGAAGACCACGACGAACTGTCGTTGTTTCTGGACGGTACGGGTAACTGATACACCTCTGGCTACCAGCTGCTTCGGAGGGACCTATCAAGGGAATGATAATGAAATGTCTGAGTTTGAAATGAGTGTAAGCAGTGCTCTTTCACATTAACTCAAGTAAAATCTGTTTGGGATCAGAGAGAAAAAGTGCACTCAAAGTACAATGTGCGGACTACCCAAATGTCATCCCGAATGGAATCTTGTGCCACTTTCTTGAAACCTAT
This sequence comes from Lineus longissimus, assembly GCF_910592395.1. Lineage (NCBI taxonomy): Eukaryota > Metazoa > Nemertea > Pilidiophora > Heteronemertea > Lineidae > Lineus > Lineus longissimus. The sequence continues at coordinate 1,733,598 of NC_088318.1, forward strand.
CTAAAAACATGTCCTACCATGATCATATCTTTCTTGAGCCATACAGACGTATCATCTACCCTCTCAGGAAACATTTCAGTCACGACTTCCCTAAACTTGGAATGTTGACTTTTGGCAACCGAGTACCAGATGAGATCTGAGCCGCTGTGCATGTAGGCGATGTATGGCATGAGATGGAGGTCACGGGACCAGCAGGAAGACGTGAATAACATGCGCACATACAGGGTGGGAATGGTAACTCCTACAAAAGAGAGAGCGATGAAGATGTATTCAGACAACTTTTTCAAAGATGAGCAAGTCAAGGAGAATCCAGAAATTGTAGCTCTGTGGGCAATCAGATTTTGAGTCATATATATCGTGGGACACATGTAATTCCTGAAATTGTTTAAAGATATGATTCATATAAGTCATTTAAGGGCAAGCTTTACACGTCATACAGATTTTACTCTTGGAGGGCGTACCAGATGTTTAGTTAGCAAGTCTTTTATCGTCACTTTAAGACTTTAACCTACCAGGAATTGGTCCAAGATGCCGCAATACGGATCCACTGTTGTTAGCTAGGATATTGAGATTCCATGGATGGCGCGAGTATGGGTTCTCCTTCCTATTGGGAAAGCCACTACCAGTGACTCTCGTGTCCACCTGACCACACTGGACTGCGACATGATGGCGTCCACTCTCGACCACACGCCAGTACTCATTTTCCGATTGCTCCGACGTGGGGTCCTCTTTGAACCACATGGCCATGGTGTTCCTTGCTGCACGGTAGAAGCCACACAGCGAGTTTGACCTGCCCTTGATCACACATGCCTTCTCTTTCTCGAGTTCTTCACTGTTCTTCTCGGCCAAGACTTGTGTGCGAATCCTCTCCTTATCCTCCTTGCAGAGTGTGTCATACGACAGGAGATATTTACAGTATGCATCATACAGTTTGGTCGTCCGGTCAAGTGCCTGAAGATTATCAAAATGTCAATAAAAGAATAATTTCTAAGACAGCTTGGAGCAAACTTGATCAAATGTCAACCCAGTCTCAAAAGGTCTGTATTCGGTCATAGATGAGGCCACAACTTACCAATTTAGAAATCCCCATAACGTCTGCCACTTTGTTCCACTTCTTCTTATCAAGCACATGCTGAAGGCCCCCGAACTCCTGGATGGTAGCACCCAGTCGAGGCAGATCCAATTCGATACCACCAATCTGGAATCAACAGAAGTTATGCCAAGGTGATTGCAATGAGAGAATGACTGTTCTTAGGGTTGTTTTTAATACTAATCAAACCAAACTTTACCAGATTTTCAACAAAGTGGTATGAGCAAAGATCTGGCTTGTGACATGAAATAGAAGTATGTCTAAGGCCAGGTTCACATTATAATTCACGTTGTCACTGATCACGTGTAACATGTCACCTGTCAAACATGTTTGTTAATTGACCTGGGCATCAAAAGAAAGGCTGTTTTTAATCTAGGTTGAATGAAGTCTTTACCAAGGGCAGCTGTTCCACGTCGACAGCCTGTGACTTCAGATGTTTCTTGATGCACGCCATCTTCTCCCTGTTCGGCCCCCATCGATGATGCGTCAGGTGGATGTACTGGATCTGACTCGTGAACCTCATCTCATCGTGAACTTTACAGTCAGGCTGAAAGGTCAAGGTCATTCAGGTGAGAGGTCACGATGAAACCACGCAGGAAGATCTTGATGATTTACAGGTTACTTGTCTCGTCTTTACCACAACATATCAACAAACGACACTTCTACATACCTTCCAACTTGGCGGTGGTTGAATGCGACACATGCCGTATTTCTCGGCCTCAGGTCGAATCTTAGCAATATAAGCCATTGGGTCCTGGAATTCTTGTTCAGTTGGCATAAACAGTGGAGTGTCAAACATACACGCAGTGCCATCTGTTGGTGGGAACTTGACCTTCAATGCAGGTGGTTCATTCTTGGCAGCTGAAATCGAATTGGATAGAAACAGGATCATTCACTGTTAGAAGTGTCTAAAACACCTGCAATGACTCAAATCCAGAAGACATCCTTCATCGGAGAAATTTTATTGGAAAAAACCCCCACCCAAAAAAAACTGAACTGCTAACACTAATACCTGTGAGATACACTCAACAATGAAATGACTTCTACAGCATTGGTGTTATTGTGCATTGCGAGGAAGGCCACATAGTATGTTTGTGTTTCCAATGATACTTATATAGATCCTTCATACCTTCCAATATATCCTCCACAGTTGCCGGCGATGTTCGAACTCCCTTTCCGATTGTGTACGATTGCCTGCCTCTTTTCCTTCCGACAGATGTCTTTTTCTTACCAGCTTGCTGAGCCCCCTCAGGCACAGGTGTCTCAGCTCTAGGCGGTGCATCAACAGAAGGACTCTCTCCTCCTCCGCTAGTGCTAGTCTGCGCCTGGTTCTCTGGACTGGCCCGCTTCATCTTCTCGCTATCGGGCTCCTTTGTCGGCAGACCACACTCCGTCACATACGTTATCGACGGTTCAATGTCTTTTATCTTCTTCATCTTATCCTTTGTCTTTCTGACTTTGTCCTTGACCTTCTTCTCCATCGGCTGACCTTGACCTTGGTCTTCCATCTTCCTTTTCCTAGATGTCAGTACTGGTAGATCAGCTCCCTCTTCCCTATCCTCGTCACATGTCTGTACCCCTTCAGATACCATCTGCACAGGTTGAACATGTGGTGTGCTACAAGGTAAACTCACACTCTGCACACTGTTACCCTGCACCATCACGTTAACCATTGCAGGTGGCGCCACCATACCCAATTGTGGCATCTTGGGAGTAACGAGGACAGACGTGGACTTGCTGTTAGAATCAGTGTTGTCTCTTGGTACCGAGGAAGCTTGACGAGCCTCCAATAAATCACGTATTGTTTTTGGTCCCTTCCTCTTCCTCTTTGCTGGAGGACCATTCTTCCCCTTCTGTGCGCCTGCAGACAAAGCACCGACAGGAGTCACAGGACGACTTGTGGCATCATGGCCACCAACAGGTGTGACTGGGCGGCTTGTATTACTGTTGCCGCCAACAGGAGTGACTGGCCGGCTTGTGTTACTAGCCACCTCACTTGTACTTGAAACTAAAGACAACTGAACATCTTCAGTATGAGAAGGCGATGTGGCTTTGACAATTTCTATAGAACTCCGAACTGGTACATCACCCTTTGATTTTTGTGGACTCCTTTGTGTAGTTGTTTCAGCGCATGCTGCAGGGTTCATGATTGTAGCAGACGGCACAGTCATTGCTGGTGTAGCAGATGTAGCTGTACTTGCACCAGTTGACAGTGCAGAATTGGCGGCCACAGGTTTACTTTGGGCTAGGGTGCTCCCAGAGGGTCTGTCAGACATAGATGATTTAACAACAGTACAATTCAAACTCGTTTTAACCACAGTAGCAGTTGCATTTCGAGGCATAATTTTAACAGAAGTGTCTTTTGTGGTCTTATTCAGATCCGCTGCTTTAGATACTGCAGATTTTCCTTTAGCACCTTCCAGATTACTCATCACGTTGACATCTTTGCTCTGGACTTGTGACTTATTGGCAAGATTAGATTGAACACATGAGGTATGAGAATTGGCAGCTTTAGTTGCGAACAGCAAAGGTTTACTAGAAACACTAGCAGCATTAGTCCCAGATTTGTTTTCCAGAGCAGAACTCGCAATATTTGTTGGTGGCCTTGCAGCTGAAGAAGCAAACTTGAGCAGCATATTCACACCAGAAGTCTTTTCAGGTGAAGCAGGAATCTTGATACCTGCTGCAGAAGGTTTGACGATCGTCCCTGGTCTTGCTGCCAGAGGAATAGCCTTAGTCATACTGGCCATGCCAATGGTTGACGTAGTTCGGTAGTTCAGCTTTGGATTGGCGGCTATTCTGGCACCAATGTTCGTCGACCTGCCAGGAACATAAACACTAGGCTTATTACTTGTCACGAAGTGAATGCTTTGAGGTGCATGGGAAGAAGGCTTTGCGGTCGTGTTTTTTCTTGGAGACACTGCGGTTGACAAGGAACCTTTCGGGGAGGTATGGGAAGTAGTTTTAGGAGAAGTAGTGAGTGGGGAACCCTTGGGCATAATGGTTACTGGAATCGTCCTTGGTGCGATGGTTACTGGTGAAAGCCTTGGAACAGTTACAGATTTAGGTGATGCAGAAGCACTGGAAACCCTTTGTGTTGATGACCCAAGGGTGCCCCTTGGTGAGATAGACGTAACAGTTCCCCTTGGTGAGACAGTTATTTGTGAGGCTTTAGGAGTGGTAGGGCTACCCTTGGGAGAGAGTGTAACATGCGGTACCCTCGGACTTGTAGCAGCCAATGTGTCTCGTGGTGCAAGAGCGGTTGATGTGCCCTTAGAATGAGACGGACTTAACATCCTACTTGCATTTGTAACTTGTCTGCCGGGTGAGGCAAGAGTCTGGTTGTCAGAGGGAGAAGCACTTGTCATTGTGGAAGTCTTAACCAAAGCAGGTACTGGTTTTTGAGCAGGGGCATCACTCGCTGGGGAACGTGCTTTGACTGAAACAGCTCCTTGTTTCCCAGTTGCAGAAGCCGTGGCCATCGCCGATCTTCTCGTAGGAGAAACTGGTCCTGAAGGCACAGCATGTGACATTCCAGCATTGGTATAAGCAGGCTTTCCTGAAGGGCTACCAGTTCCTGTTTGAGCACGAGCCTGTATGCGGGTTGGGCTGGCATCCTGTGTAGTTGGCCTTTGAGTTGATGTGGCAACATGTCCGCCCACTTGTGAGATAGCATCCTGTTCCCCAGCAGTAGCAGCACCATCAGGAATAACCGCCTCTTTCCCTGTTAGAATTATAGTCCTTTTTCCAGAAGCGGTAACAGCAGGTTTTCCTGACAAGATAATGGTTCGAGATGGGGCAACCTGCTGTCTTACTGTCGTAGTAATGGCCTGTTTTCCAGCTGTCGTGACAATTTGTTTTCCTGTTGGGATCACCAGATCTGTTCCTGTGGTGACAACAGTCTGTTTCCTAGTTGGGCTAACTGCCGGTTTTCTAGTTGGGCTAGCTGCTTTTTTTCTAGTCGGTGAACCTCCTTGTTTCCCCTGAGCATTAACAGCCTGCCTTCTAGTTGGGCTAACAGCTGATTTTTCTGCTGGGGTAACCCCTTGTTGCCCTGTTGAGGCAACAGTATGTCTTTTAGTTGGAGTGGTAACTTGCATTTCTGTAGAGATCTTATCATGTTTATCTGAAGGGGTGGCACCTTGTCTCCCAAAAGGAGTTGCGGGCCGCTTGCCAGGGGTATTCTGTTTGGCAGAGCTTGTGCTGGACTGTTTGGTAGAAGGTGTCAGTTTCGAAGCAGAAGCTACCACTAGGGTATTAGCTGAAGCAGTAGCCAGTTTACCAGCCTGACTCTTTTCACTGCGACCTCTGCTCCCCACAGGACTTAACTCTCCACTTTTGATGGAGTATCTGAGAGAGGAGACACTGGACACTGACTTCCCACTTGCTGTGGATCGAACGGACGGCGACTTGGGATGGGATTCAGGATCATCAGAGAATCCGCTCACATCAAGAGATAACTCGCTATAACTTGCACGACTTCTACGTGTCACCGGTCTTGAACTTGGCTGTTCTTCTACCACCCCTGGATGTACCCTTATCCTAGGAGAGGACCGGGTACCAGATCTTGTCCTTTTCTCTGGTGACGACTCTCTTGAAGTTGACCTATGACTTTCAGAGCTGAGACTTCTTGTTCCAATAGAACTCCCGTAGGACTGCCGGCGAGTCCTTGTTGGTCTAGGGGGTAGATTCTGGGGTCGTGCATCAGATCTTCTTCGTCTTGGTGACCGACTCTCATGCGGTGGATCTTCAAAATCAAACAGGTCATCCGGTAACGATTCAACATGTATTCTTCTAAGTGGACGGCTCCGTCTGCTGCTAGGTGATTCAGGAGGTTTTACTTGAGGTCCTGTTTGGCGAGTAATCCTTGGACTAACTGGCAGATCAAGTTTGATAGTTCTTGGGCGTCCCACAGGACGCTTCATCCTTGTTTCAGGCAGCAGTGGTGCCGGGCGAGAGCTTGGGCTAAGTGAAACCCTGCTTCGTGTCTCCCTGACAATAGGTTCAGCTGGTTCAGTTTCTAGAGTGCTGCTCCGTTGAACCATTGTCGAAGACCTGAGAGAACGGGGTTGATTACGTTTGGATTTACCAGTATGTCTGAGTTTATTAATTGTGCGTTTGATAACTTTTTGTGCTCTAAGTCTCTTTGCTGCCTTCTCCTGGATCTCCTCCAAGTCGACTGAGACAACATCGACATCGTCAAGCTCCTCCGTCTTCATCACCTTCACTTTGCGGCGTACTGTTCGCCGGGCATTCTTCGCCAGGAAGAACGCACGTGTTTTAGGACCTCCACGTCGCAATGGCTGCCTCAACGTCCTAAGCCGAGGTCTCTTTTCCTCAACATCCTCCTCAACTTTGACCTGACCTTGTAAACTGAGATCCACTTTCTTCTTGCGAGGCTTGAGTTGCGTCATTGCCTTTAGTGGTGTAGGTGTCAGAACCTTTGGAGGACATTTCAAGGTCGCAGTGACAGATGGGACCAGGCTAGGTGGCTCTTTGTTCTGCTTCTTCTTCTTCTTTAGTGGCTTTGGGGGTGATCCCAATCTCTGTAAGACATAAACAAATAGAATCATGAGAAAGGGAAAAACTTGAACTAAATTTAGTTTGGTCAGATTAAATCCACACTGAAATAAAGATCCAACTAAGCTCCACAAGGATCATTGCCAGTGCTGAGATTACTTTGGGCTTTGATGCTCTTTCTGTGTCCTGTCATCTAATGTAAACTGAGATGTGTTAATGAAGCTAAAAGTTGGCTAATATGCTCCTTTCTTTAATTGGCAATAAACTTAATATCAGGTATGCTGCCGAAAGTTAATGGTAAATGCAGTACACCTGAAACTTTCGAACTATTCAAAATTTCATTGCTGATATTCTGTCAAAGGATCACACAGATCCTTATCCAATGGCATGCTGTTAGTAATGGGCAAAATAACAATCTCAACTAAACTGAAATTATGAAATGGGGGAAAAATATGTTAGGAGAATAATAATCAAGAAGTACATGCTATTTTGAACAGTAAACATAATTTAATAAGAACGAGCTGTGTGATGAGTCAACAGGAAAGAATAATAGCAGCACAAGCAGACGTTTGCAACAAAGCTGTTCTCTCAGCAAAATGGAGTAGTAATGCAAGGACATCCACATAGGCAAACCAAAAAAGAGCCCATTCATTTGAAAACTGAGATTTGCCATTCATTTTGTAAGTGCAGATACTCCAGTATGCCGAGATGAATCTTTTTCAGGCTCCACTAAAAAATGTTACCTGCAACAAGTATGACACAGAAGGGTAACACCACCACCGGGACAACAGGGCGGGATGACGCAGCTAGCCATCGTTTCCACTTAGTTTCAGAAGCAGTGCAGGTCCAATAGGAGGTCATGAGTGTGGAAGACTACCAACAGTATGCTTGGTCCAGCCAGATATTAGGATGAATAGGATGAGGATGGTGTATTGTGGGATGTGTACTAGGTTTGTACTGGTGCAACACTTGAGAAAATTGGTGTGGCTGGTGATTGAGAGACAAGGATATTTGTGCAGAGCACTTGACATCAAATATTGGTTATAGAGCAAGCTGATTGCCTGTAGGAATCATTTCAATAATTATAGTTCTTGATTGGTATGAATGATGTCGCAAACAATAAGACTCCATGTTATATAATATGGAAAGTGGTAATAAACAAAAGCTTTAAAACTTCAACTATATGTGTTACCAGCCTATATCATGCTGACCATGAAAAATACACTCGACAGGCCAAAACTGACATAAGTCAAAGAGGTAACATAAAATTTACTAAAACAATTTAAATATTTTTCCCCTCCCCTTCCCTCATTGTGCATGATTACTTTGAATTTTGTGTTTGCTGCCGCTTGAGGTGAAATACTCCTGTAGCTGACAGAGTTGGTGGAAGTGGACATGGACGGAGCATGCCCTGACTTGGATGTGCCCAGGGCCAATCAGTCAACTCAACACGGCGAGATGAAGGTCCTATTTCCCATGCAATGCAGGAACTGTATGAGTTTTGCAAGCCATGGTGATTCTGTGAAAACCTGTTGTCTGTGTACTGCTCCTTTTGCACTGGTATTTGACTTGGCATGACATCACTTCTCACTGCAGGAACTGGAGCTGCAGCTGCATTAGGGACAGAAAGCAGGTCACTTGATGCTATGGAATTCGGTTCTGTTGGTGGATACTTTGTAGTTGTTGCTCTCCTGGTGGTTTGTGTCTTCAGAGATGGGTGAGTTGGGTGGCTATAACACCGTTCTGTGGTTTCAATACTGACACATGGTGGTAGAGCAAAGTGTTGGGAATGAGATGTAGATTGGAATACCGGTTGGCAAAAGCGTTCATCTGTGTAAAGAGAGCTGTGCGTTCTTCTTATGTTACCACTGGCTGTTGGTGTAGGCACTGCAAACATTTGACTCATAGGAGGCGGGAACATCCTACCATCATGTAACCAGTGTGGAGGACCGACCGTCTGTGATGGGGAAGTGAGTGGAACTCCATGACCCTGTTGAGCCCATGGTGGTGCAGGGTAATCACAAGGAACTGCTCCCGATACATGCAGTGGGACATGGACAGAGTATGACCCAGGAGTAGAACTAGAATGTAAACTTGAATCCAACGCTGGTGATTGTCTTGATGAATATGAACGGCCAGACAGTGACTGACATCTCCAATGATAGGGATGATCAGTAGGACTTGGACAAGTATACAAATGGTCATGGGAATGGCAGCATCCAGGTCCTGTAAGGTAGTTCAGGCAACTTTGACACCCAATTTGCTCAGTAGGACAAACTGGCCTCTGAACTACATGCGACTGTTGGACGTACTGGTGATCAAGCAGATGAGAGTCGGAAGACTGCCTTTTCAGAAAGGATTCAATGCCTGGCAGTACCTTACGACTTGGCTGAGCTTGACCTTGGAGAACCTCACCAATTCCTGGCTGTGGTTTTGAACTGTTTGATACGCTACAGTGGTGATCACTCCCTCGTCTATGAAGACTCTGCTCAACACCTCTGAACATACTCTGATAGTTCTGTGGGCTGTGATCTCTAGGTTGTCCATGAAGATCCACTCCAATGGCAGGTGACAAACTGGTCAGAGGCCTTGACGTTCTATGAAGCATCACCTGAACATGTTGTTGCCTACTTGAACTGCGTTGCGAGTTACCATTGTGATCTCTCGACATTAATATTGTTGATATTGGAGGCAAGGGCTGACCTGTGTCGAAGTTAGCATCTGGATAGAGAGAGGGACTCACAGTATTTCCAAATTTGAGGCTATTTGAGGGAGTAGCAGGTCCATCACCATGCGACATAGGAACGAAGGTCTGCTTTTCTGCCAAAACTCGCCTCTTCATTGTGTTACTCCTGAACGGTGTTGACTCTTCTGGAGAAAGGGAAACACCTGGAGTGGCTCTGTTCTGAGAGGATGAGGACGGAAGTGAAACATCTGACGCAGAATCTATCATAGGTGAATAATACTTTGAGGTGTTTCCTTCCAATGCATCTTGCAACTTGTAAGATGGTGGCAGGTCAATAAAACCAGTAGGCCATACAGACGAATAACCCTGTGACGTTTTTGAAGGTGAATGATTTGCTTCTTCAGAAGAACAACATTTGTCTTTCTGATTGGATTCAAAAGGAACTGCTTTTTCCATCTCGACATCATATCCAGATGAGAGTTCTGCAGCTACTGATGCTACACTGTTGCTACAAGAATCTTCCGGAGGTGCCCAAACAAGAGCTTCATTCATGAAACAGTCATCAGGATCAGAATCCGAAATACCAATTGGAGAACAAGGGTGGAATTGGTCTAAATCTTTCTGAAACACTTGGGAAATATCAGTTCTGGTATCCAATTTGGAGCTTGGTCCTGAGTGACCAACACTGTGTACCTCTCTTTGACTTGAAGAGACAAACTGAGGAGCATTACTGTTATTGAAATCAACACACTTGGCATAGTCACCATGTTCTGAATCAGCTCCAGCAAGAAATGAATTGGCACAGGAAGGAGACACATTCAAACTTTGGTCAGATGAGCAGAGAGTATCAACACCTGCATTTCTAATGTTATATTCAATTGGTGTCACCTCACAACTGCTTTCACCTGCAGTACTGTTTAACACATTTGGTTCTGTCTCCACAGAACTGAATGATTCCAGGAGTGACTCAATCCCGTCTGAAGACTCACTCATTTCAAGGATTTCAAGGAGTTCTTGGGGTGAATTAAGTAACTCAAGCAGATCATCCTTTTCTAACATATCTTCAATATCTGCTCCATGCTCAAAGGCCTGCTCATCTCCTATCCCATGATCCCCTGGAAGAGACCCCTGCCCATCTCCTATTCCCTTATCCTCTGGAAGTGACGTCTGCTCATCTACTATTCCATGATCCCCTGGAAGAGACTCCTGCTCATCTTCTATTCCCTTATCCTCTGGAAGAGACTTCCGCTCATCTACTATTCCATGATCCTCTGGAAGAGACTTCTGCTCGTCTACTATTCCCTTATCCTCTGGAAGTGACTTCTGCTCATCTACTATTCCATGATCCTCTGGAAGAGACTCCTGCTCATCTCCTATTCCCTTATCCTCTGGAAGTGACTTCTGCTCATCTACTATTCCCTTATCCTCTGGAAGTGACTTCTGCTCATCTACTATTCCCTTATCCTCTGGAAGTGACTTCTGCTCATCTACTATTCCCTTATCCCCTGGAAGAGACTCCTGCTCATCTCCTATTCCCTTATCCTCTGGAAGTGACTTCTGCTCATCTACTATTCCATGATCCTCTGGAAGTGACCTCTGCTCATCTACTATTCCATGATCCCCTGGAAGAGACCCCTGCCCATCTCCTATTCCCTTATCCTCTGGAAGTGACATCTGCTCATCTACTATTCCATGATCCCCTGGAAGAGACTCCTGCTCATCTTCTATTCCCTTATCCTCTGGAAGAGACTTCTGCTCATCTACTTTTCCATGATCCTCTGGAAGAGACTCCTGCTCATCTACTATTCCCTTATCCCCTGGAAGAGACTTCCGCTCATCTACTTTTCCATGATCCTCTGGAAGAGACTCCTGCTCATCTACTATTCCCTTATCCCCTGGAAGAGACTTCCGCTCATCTACTATTCCATGATCCTCTGGAAGAGACTCCTGCTCATCTACTATTCTCTTATCCTCTGGAAGTGACTTCTGCTCATCTCCTATCCCATGATCCCCTGGAAGAGACTTCTGCTCATCTACTATTCCCTTATCCTCTGGAAGAGACTTTTGCTCATCTGCTTTTCCCTCTTCATCTGGGAGAGACCTTGGCTCATCTTCTATTCCCAGTCCCTCTGGAAGAGACTTCAGCTCATCTCCAATTCTCTGATCTTCTGGAAGAAACTTCTGCTTTTCTCCTATTCCATGATCCTCTGGAAGAGACTTCTGCCCATCAGCTAATCCATAAACCTCTGGAAGAGCCTTCTGCTTGTCTCCTATCTCATGATCCTCTGGATCCTTCTCCTCATATCCTGTTCCACAAACCTCTGGAAAAGCCTTCTGCGCCACTGCTGTTCCATGATCCCCTAGAAGAGTCGTTTGCTTGATACTAATTCCATGATCCTCTGGAACAGTGCAGTCCTCATCTCCTACTTCATGATTCACTGTGACCCCACTATGTTCAGTTCCCACTCTACTATCCTCCAGCTCTGTGCTCACTTCACTGTCAGCTGAGACAAGCTTCTCTTCCGACGTTTTGTGATTCACTGAGATTGTCATACATGCAAATCCCATCCCACCACCTTCTATCAAGTCTGTTTGCTCCTCACCCAAGTCCTCAATCCCCACCATCTTCATTTCCCAAGAACTATCCTGAGAATCGGGAAACATGCCAGCCCTGGTCTCAATACTATGCAAAGCATGTCTCGCCAAATCTCCTTTCTCTTTTTCACTGAGAGAAACCTGCCTTGTATGCCATGTAGAATCTCCCTCATTATGGACAGTGGTGGTACATGTTGAACCTGTCACGTTATTGATAGGGTTTCCTGCATTCACATCACTTTGGTCAAGCTCAACTGTACCATACAAACAGTTCTCAACACTTGCTTTGTTCTGATGACAACTCACTTCTGATCCACAGAGTGACAAATTGTCCAACATCTCCTTGTCTTGCATTGCCGCAGTTGGAGATTCTGAAAAATGTTTTAATTCTACAACGTGCAGTTTTCGATTTATGACTTCATCATACCACCTTTTCTGCTCAAGAACACTCATGTCGCCCTCTCTCATTGGTCCTTCATTTTCCAAAATGATTGTGGTATTCTCGTCTTGGCCAGACAATTCTGAACCAATTTGCCTTTGCATCTCACGGCTCAAGGAAACATCCTGCTTTCTGCAAATCACAAGATCTGAACAACAATCTGCCACTCGAGATAGTTCTGATGGAAAGTCTGGGAAAGGTAGGTCTATATCATTGTCTCCATAAGTGCAGGCTGCATTGGCATGAGTGACAACATCGTTGAAGAATGTACTGGTCATTGGTTGCCCCTCAGGAAATGGCTGGATCCTATTTGGTTGTCGTGTAACTGATGGCACTCCAGAGGAACTGGATCTGGCTTTATCCCCTTGCTGACTTGTAGCAGCTAGCATGCTTTTGATGCTCTGTTTGTTACCCTTTCTCTTGAAAACTTTGGACCAAGATGCTCCTCGAGAACCAGGTTCAAAATCTGCCCTCTGGGCCATCAATTCAAATTTCTTCTTGTTCAAACGAGGCAACTCTTCTGACACTTGAACTGACAAGGGTTTCTTGAATATATCTTCATTGTTAGAAGTTCTGTTCACTGCCATTCCTGTGTGATTGGGTGCTTTTGTGTCATAAGGACCATATTGGAATGCATGGTTACTGGCAGGCAATTGGTATTTCCTAAAATCAAGGCTCCTTGAAAGAGGTAGGCAGTAGTTTCCCTTACATGCTCCAGCAGAACTCTTCTTCAACATTTTCTTGAATACTCGGGGAACCTTGTCCTTGTTTGTCTTGAATGCAGCTGAATGCACAGTGCCCGACTTCATTGTTTGCAAAGCCTTCTCAGAATTTTTCAAACGAGAGAATTGCTTACGTTTTGGAACAGCAATTTTTGTTTTCCTATCACCTCCTTGGCTACCGCATGCAGTACAAGGGGCCTCATTTGAAGATGTCCAGGTTTTCTGCTTGCTCTTCCCTTTGGTTCGCCTTACATCACATGTCTTTGATACGAAATCCAAGCTTTCAGTTTCCTTGTCACCATTAGCCGTCGTAGAATCTACACTTTCAGACACAAAGAAGTCAATTTCAGAACATAGGGAAGTCTGTTCAGCCTCCTTCAGTCTCCTGATCTGTCTACCAGATGAAGGGCTATCCCTTGAAGCAACTTGAGAAGACAATGTAGCTGTCTTTGAACTACCCTCAGAGGCGTTAACTGGTTTACTGCAAACTTCCTCTTTGTTGGGACTCTTCTTTGTGGCACCACTCAGCCATTTTCGGTATTCATCCTCATAGGAAGATTGATATGAGTGCCCCTGGACTGGAGGCACATCAGCGAGATTAGAACTGGTCTCTCTCAGATTCAAAGTTGCCGTGTCAGGACTGTCGATGATTCCTGCACTGGGTCGAAGGTGAAAACAAGATTTTTTGCTTGTTGTCTTCGCATGGCTGAGTTCTGCATTTATGTGACTCAATCTGGTGGTAGATTCACAATCAACAAACAGAAGCTGGCTCTTTTTAGGGCTGCAACATCGAGGAGATTTGCCATCTTCATCATTTATCCTTTTCCTGGTTCGACCTTGTTCACTTTTAATCACATCTTGCCTAGTGACATAGGTACAGGTCGTATCATTCTCAATGAAATCATATACCACATCCTCAGATCTAGGAACAGCAACAACCGTGTCCCCAATGTCATGTCGCACCTTCCTCTTCATCGCACTAAACAAAGAATTGTCCACTCTGGTGATAAGCTCTTTGTTGTAAAAAGTCAGCTCATCGTTTGATTCTTGAATGGTGGCATAGCTACAACACGAGTCAGATTCGGTGACCTTGTACATCTCCCCAATAGCAGCGGCATCATGTGTGCTCACGTCAGCAAGGGACAGAGAAAAGGGGTTTTCAAACCCTGAATTCCCTAATGGATGACTTTCACTTGAAGGCCCGAATTCTCTGGGCTGGTCAGCATTATTAACAGAGTTTTGTGTAGTTTTGGCTGAATTAGAAGGGTTAGCCTCAACTTCATCAGCTGAAATTTGGCTCCAGGCTGAAGAAATTTTAGGTCTGTGTCCACTGATAGAAAAATTTGTTGATTTGTTGATCAGTGGTGATGCTGTCAGTGTCATTTTTTGTTCTGGATTTGGTGGGCGCAGAGACAGACCACTTATACACCTAGGCCTATAGAATATTTGACCTGAACCCTCAGACCATTTGGACCTGCTTCTCATGAGGTACGGCTCCCTCGATTGATGGTACCAATTACCTTTATGCGATACCTAAACAGAAACAGTACCATGAAATGTTATTATTAGGTGCCCTTACCACTTCAAAAAGCACAAAATGAATCGGAAGTACTCAACAAATGGTGAGTGATTCATATCACTGCAATGACCATAAGACACTATGCTGTCACTGCTGACTGTGACTGGACAGCAACTGCTGATTGGTTGAATCACAATCATATCATGTTACCATGGCTATGACGGAATGACAGAAATTGCTTGTTTGTGAAGTGCTTCAATGGTTGAATGATTGTATTTTACATACTAATTTCTTCAGTGCTTACATGACGACTTAAGCTTTCAGTGAAAGGGTGACATGAAGGCGAAAGTGATTAGGAATGTTAATTATACTATTACAGTGCACACACAACTCGGATGCAACACTAAATGAAAGAGATATGCAGTACCAGAATGAAGAAAGTACAGCACTATCTTAAGGAAGGTTCACCAATGACATGCAAGGAAAGAAGATATTCAATCTCCGTACTGACAATGCTTGGCTCTCAACTTTTGCCCAGCAGGTAACACTCGACATTTCTGTTTGACAACATATGTGCTGATGTCAATTGTCAACGTGACGTGATTCTTGCCACAAAGTGAGATATACTATTTACATTCTTTTGTGAGATCCCATTTTCAAAATATCATTGTTGGAAGCTCATGCATACTCTTGACCAGAAGGTTGAGTTATCTCTGCAAAGCAAAGTCGGTAGCCAAGTATTCTGCAAACAAAATGGACGATGGACAATGGTAAAATGAAACTAGATGAATATGAAGAAAGTAACTGACCATAGGTTTGACGCCAAGGTCTCCAGTCTTGTCCGAGACGTCACGCCGATCCGCTGTACTACTTCCCGACGACTGTGGCGAATTGCTGCGGACGTCTCGCTTGAGGAAGGACTTTCTGGAATGTTTCGGTGTCGATACTGTACTGGCTATGTCATCAGTATATTCAGGTGGGTAGTTGAAGAAGTCCAAGTGAGACGGAAGGGCTGGAGTTCCTGAGTGAAAGAAAGTGGTCAGTTAGAAAGAAGAAAAAAGATTTATACTGAACGATTTCCTCAATCTAAGAGCGTGAACTAAGAAGCAAATACTTCTTCTCCATTGGCTACAATGGACCCAGTTTATAAAGAGGCATTTATCCCATTAATTCAGACTGAAATAGTGTCATGTCCTACGCTTTCATATATCGATTTTGTTTTTTCTTATCACCACTGATAGTGATACAGACTTACCTCTCAGACAGAGAAAGGTTAGGAAATCCTCTGTCCTGGCTCGTTTGCATGGCGCCACAACTGGCAGTGAGGCAACTCCAGGCTTTATCTTGACTGGGGTAATATTAGGACTGTTTGGTCGTGATCCCTGAGCAAACTTTCTCTGCGCCCTGACTTGGGCTCTGAAATCAGATCATGAAGCAGATGATTAAAGAATTGAAGAACTTCCACTGGAGAATCACAATTCATAATTGCATTAAGAGGGCAGCAGTAGGCCTAGTGCACTTTTTGGAGACATGCCCAACCTGGAAAGTCTTGTGTACCAGCTTTTAGACAGGAAAAAGCTTCAAATAAACTGCAACATTTCACAGTTCTAGTACAGTGTTTCATCTCAAAGTAGCTCCAAACGTTTCAGAGTTTCTCTCCTGTGTTGCTGTTCTGCCTGGGCTATCGAGCTTTTGGACCACTCCATTCAGGAACCATCTTCACAAAGTCACAACAACAGTCAGGAGTGAGCTAAGGTTTTCAATGCGACATCGTCACTGTGCTTACTTTTTCAGATCAAATGCATCCGGTTTGATATATTTTGGTTGTTCCTTCGTAGGACTCATCGCAGACGAAGTAGCCATGCTGGAGACGCTACTCGTCTCAGACTCGAGCTTCCTTTTCCTCCCACGCTTCACCACCATATCGTCTAACTTAAAGCTACTGGGGAACTGAAATTCGTCACCAGTGCTTTCAATGCTTCCCTCATGCGGAAAATCGCCGTCAGTTACGTCACTCTGCTTGGACGTCTGTCGCTGAAGCCGACTCTCCTGAAGAGATGCGTATAATGCTTTCTTTAACTGGGTCTCTTCTGTCCACGACAGACCTGTGGCGTCCTCCTAAAAGCAAACAGAACACGATATAGCTTAGTATTTCATCCGATGGTATCATAATACTGACAACAAATGGTTTTGGCACAACTGAAGACCCCACTAGAAACAATCTGGCTGAATACAAGGGGATTAGATCAGGTATAAGTACCTGGTGATGAGGGCAAACTGGTTGCGTGACCAAAACTAATAACCCTGTGTGTGGTTCAATGAAATTTCCCATTTCTTGCAATGTTTGACAAACAATATTTCTAATGTTTTGCTGTGGACACTACGACGTAAAATGAAGAAAATTCTGGTTCCATCTTACGACTTACAGGTGACTTTGGAACAACAATTCTCTTAGGCCTGTTGGCTAGAAGGGACTCCACCACTATTTTCTTCTCCGTTGATTTTGTACTGGGCATATTCACATTAGCTGGACTCTTAGGAAGACAGACATCTTGTGGCTTGCTCTCTACATGTACATGAGTCGCCAGAACTCTCTCCTCTAGAGTCTTTGCAATTCGTTCCTCCGAGTCAGTAGTAGTAGTGAGACTTGTCGATGTATCTGTGTCACTGACGTCCTCAATTTCATACTCGGGATCAGGATCATGTGACCCCCCAGCAATAGATCTTAACCAGTCTCCAGAATTGGATGTTGATGGTTCAGGCTCCCTAACTGGCGAAGATGAAGGTTGTAAGCCTGGGCCTGGGTCACAACTCCAAGTCGCACAGCGCAATGATCGTGCCTTTTCCCCACTCTGGTCCTGTCCTCCTAACCCTACAGACTCTTTCTTCTCAACAACTTCTTTCTCTCTAGCAGGAAAGCCGAACTTCTTTTTTCTTCCTTCACTAACATTCAAAACCTCTTTGACTTCCCTGCCTTTCCTTCTCCTTTCACTTGGACTTCGACTCACATCAAGGCCTGGTCTCTGTATCACTAATCGACCATGCTCCCTCACAACATTCGCTAAGGTGCAACTAACATTCAATGGTTTCACTCCTGCATGCTTTCCTTGCTGAGTTTCAACACTCTGCAACTCCTCATCCCGCTTCTTCACATATAACAAGTATTCAGATTGGAAACCTGCAAGGACAAGAAAATAATGGCATAAAAACAATGCTCAGTCGAGGTTCCATCATCCCAGGTACAAAGGTAGCGCCCCAGGAGTTGTGCCCTAATTATGATCTGTGGAACACACATTGGTTAATATTTACAATCCCCGATTGGAAAAAACGTAGTTTGATCGCATTCAACTATAAATCCATTGAACAGTGACGCTTCTTTAGTCAACCAATGACCTTTTTTGGGCTGTGAACGGGGATTGCAAACTCGTTACAAAACAGGCGAGAGGGAAAGTAAAAAAAAGCCAGCTCTCCTCAATCTGGACCAAATCAATGCACTTGGCTGGGAACGTGATTGTGTAAGCATGACCCTTCTCATTCAAGTCGCCTAGAACGACAGTGACTGTCAACAACACCATGATAAAATTCAATTTTGGACACCCTGGCGGGGAGCCGAGGGTGGACTTGCTGGCTGCATATGGCTGTCAGTGCAGTGTCAGACCAGAAGATTCTAAATTTTTCAGAAATCTGAAGCCATTTCACAACAAAGACTGAAATATACTAGAAAAACAAGCATCGGTTATTTCTGAAAGTGCTGCAATAGTTGAACATAATGACGCCGGAAACTACCTCGACTCATTGGTCGTTTCTGGTCTCCATCCTGACGGCAATAAACTGGCCAAATTAGACAGATGTTTTCTTTCTACTTTCAATTTCATGCATTGTCAACCATGCTTTTTATTTTGGCTTTGGTATTAATTTGCAAGAATACGATTGGACAAAATTGCAAATAAATATTGAATTGAAAAAATTCGACATTAAAAGAATATTTTTTATACTCCATGAAAATAATATATCTAAGTTATACTGGAAAATTAGACTTAAGAAGAAAAATAAATTTAAAAATACGAATAAAATCTAATTTGTATTTTTCTAAACCAATGATCATTCACGATTTCCTCAAGAATCTGCCCGGTCAGCAAGATGGCAGCCTCCACAAAAATGTTTGCGGCCGGCCAAATTTTCCTTATTTTCGTCTCTTTTACTGCCTTGTCAGTTGTTAGATCATCTGATGAACAATTCCACGAGGAACTCCTGATCAAACCACTTCCAAATGGCCATATATATACCCACTTTCAGTTCACAACAACTTGGGATATTGACATTGAAAATGAATCGTCATGTACGTTACCAAAATTTGTGTACAAAATGTACAGTGCTTACATTTGATAATTTGGAGATTTCTGGTTCGTGATCATCGATTATGCCTTAAATTGACTTCATATGTTATCTTCATATCTTCACGTCTCTGTGCTCAGCCGAGTTCTGCGTTATGTTTTACCACGTGTAGGCCTCTCCCTTGCTTGAGCCTTGGTTGGAGGTGCCCCGCGCCCGAGGACGAGGCTGGCAACTTCTAAACACTGAACATATAGTCCGAGGGTGTGACCCAGGCTCAATTGATATCCTGTACATGTATGGTACACCACTAAATTTCATGACCAAGGAATTAAAACGTATAAATGTATTGTTACAAATGACTGCAGAACATTTTCCTACATCCTCAATCTTTTTCAGTCTCTCATTTCCGACTGTTTCCAAAGTCTCTTGGAGAGACGATTGCAAAATACTCTGTTCAAGAACTTCATCTGACCATGACCCAGGGTTTGTGGCGATATGAAAAATGGGGCTACCCTGTCAGTGAAGCCCCTC
The DNA here is from genome assembly GCF_910592395.1 of Lineus longissimus. Classification (NCBI taxonomy): domain Eukaryota; kingdom Metazoa; phylum Nemertea; class Pilidiophora; order Heteronemertea; family Lineidae; genus Lineus; species Lineus longissimus. Next base: position 1,753,035 of record NC_088318.1, read on the forward strand.
CTGGCGCTGAATTATGGGTGTGGTTCTTACCTGAAACTAAAAAGTAAGTATTTTATTGTTTGTTTGGTGAGTCACTGACTCTTACAAACCATTTACTTGAAACCCCGCTTTGTAGTGGCTTGAAACCCTCCTTGGTTTGCCTACAGTATAGTTTATTTGATCATCCCTCATCTTAAGATTCTCCATAATTGGTCTTTACAATATATTGAAAGCATTTTGCAATGAAGCAATCATTCTTTTGTTATATCTCTGCAGTATTGACAGAAAATGGTCAGAACTGAGCAATGCTCTCTCAGGTCAGTTCTGTGCCTCTTTGAACTTCATGGATGGCAAATCAACAGTCCTGCCGAAGTGGTCATTCCGCCCCCATGGTGCTGCTGACCCACACTATGCCAATCTAAACCGTCATGGGAGGTACTCGGCTTTACCTAGGGAGTCTGTCTGCACAGAGAATCTCACACCTTGGAAGAAACTCCTGCCCTGTTCATCAAAGGTAGGTCAAGTAATTGGAATATTCAATGAGCAACAGAGGCCTCTGCCAGAATTTCGAAAAATATGCATCACTCGACTTGACTCTGCCCATTCTGGAGATGATCATAATGACCAGTCGTTTAAGAATACAGCAAGGTACCTGGTAACTTGAAAAAAAATTTACTGAAAGTCTGTTTACTTTTGCTTCATATGTAGTCCTACTCATGACTCGCTAATTTCTGGAGTACAATGTTGTTTTCCTTTCATTTGTTGATCTTCAGGTCGGATTGGCAGCACTCTTCGATGCTCGCAAGTTGTACGATAGCGACTATCATTCGCTTGGTTTACATGTCCGTCCTGTCTGTAAAGATGCAGCGTGCTCTTCAACTGTGGTTGAATTCAGTCAGACATTAGCTGAAGTGTTTGAGCCAGCCAGAGGATCAGGAAAACCTGGTGAGCAGAGTTTGAACTGTACTGTCTCCTGTTTAGCCTTCCAAGTCTTCAATTAGCCTTTAGTGTATAGGGGCCAGCATGTTGGATTATCTAGGAAAATTTCAACTCTCTTGATTGAAGCATCATGCTCAACAGAAAATCTACTACACCTGACTTCATGTATGACCTCAGGGAAGTTACAACACTGATTTAAACTTCTCCATTTCAGATTCCTCTCTGAAAGACCTGTTTGGACGCTTTATTCCGTCATCCTGCCCCCTGGCAAGCAGTAGTAAAGTTTTTGTTGATATCACTCCCCGGAAGGTAAGATTGCCATAAACATTTCCATTTCCTCTTCAAGAGTCTGCTCTGTTTCATATGTTGTTAAAATGACGACTGAATATTCAATAAGGTGAAAAACAACCATCTATGTGTAAGCCTGTGGTGTCTTAATGTCATGATTTCTGAATACAATTCGTTTTCTATCAACAGGGAGTACAATCGCCAAGCTTATCGCCAGCTCCAACCAGGACATACAAGACAAAGAGAGGAGGTGAGGAGAGAGAGATCGCAGAATACAACCTGCCAGATTTCATCTCGAAGGACATGATGCTCAATGTGGCCATGAAGTATAACAGCCCCATCTCCTACGTGGAACCCACTCCACCACAGCTGTATGCCCACAGGTTCTCAACAGGTATGATATCTAATGCCGTGTACATGTTTTGGGGTGGCTTGCTTGATTCATGTTTTTGACGTCCAATTGTATGGTAACTTCCAGGCCTTCTGTGAATTGGGCTTAGAAGGGACTTTCATACATGATTGTATGAGAGAATTCCTTTCACTGTGGACATGATGTTGCCCCTGATTTGTGGGTGTGATTCCTAGTTGATTCCACCTATTGTGATCTCTTTGATGTCTGCCGGGGCAAGACTGTTTGGAATTGTTTGAGAGGAAAAGCGCATTGGCCAGTACCGTATTGGGACGATGGAGCAGGAACGCAATTGAGACTAATTGCTTGTTCTTTTTCAGGTTATGGCCAAGAGCAAGGTGGCATGATGAGCCAGATTTATAATACAGATGCGACTAAGACACTGACCATCATCTATATGGAGACCATCCCGTGGTTCATCCGTGTCTTCTTCCATACCATCAAGATTGAAACTAACGGAAAGCAAGTCAAGCCATGTAAGCCAGTAACAAAACCCTGTCATCAACATCATTATCAATACGATCAGGTTACTTTGGTAGCCAATGGGTAGACCAGAGTAGTATGCTTAAAAATATGGTACAATTTATGTTGTTCTTACTTTGGTACTGATTTCTTAGCAGAAGACAGCAATGAACATAATCAAACCCTCCCTCTCTTTCTATTTTAGCAAAACTACATTACGTCCCTGGTAAAGACCGTGAACAGTCCTACCACTTGGAAGTAGTGCTCACGCTGCCGCCAAAATCACGGACAACCATCAGTCTGAATTTTGAGAGGGCGCTGTTAAAGTGGACGGAGTACCCGCCAGATGCTAACCATGGGTTTTATATCAATGCCGCCGTCATCAGTACCATGCTACCCAGCGGAAAGCAGTATATGGCTTCTCCCCAGAACAGTTCAAGAGTTAGTGCAAGGTGAGGTTCTTCCTTCAATTTACGTTCTGGACCGAGCTCTGTCATGTAAGGCTTTGAAACAGGCGTTCATGTTGTTTTAAGTGTTCTTATGCCTGCCTTCACAACTGACACAATAATCAGCGTAGGTCATTTGCAAGAAGCTGTGGACTGAAAATCACGAGACATGTTGTTTTGACTCTTATTCCTTAATCTATACTTGCTGTTACCAAGAAGAGATTCAGCGATACTTGCTGTTGCCAGCAGATAAAAGAATGGATATTCCATAATGGGTGAAGTAGGCACCTCTAAATCCTGATTCACAAATTTTGTTTTTTTCTCCAGTTTTGATGACAAGGCCTCTTTGTTCTTCTTGAGGATTCACACAGAAACTTTGCTCGTCAGCTTACCGGTGCCCGATTTCAGCATGCCGTACAACGTCATCTGCCTTGCTTGCACCGTTGTTGCAATCGCATTCGGATCTCTTCATAACTTGGCCACGAAACTCTTCCAACTCCGTGATCCCAATGAAAAGAAACCAGGACTTTTACAGAAAATAAAGGACAAACTATTCAAAAGGAAGAACAAGACGGAGGAGAAAGAGACTGAGAAAAATGAGTGCGAGGAAAAGGAAGAATCAGCTTCAAGTTAGCGCTTGTGCTTTATTGTAAAAATCTGGCGAGCGAGTTAAATGTAAATTGTAATTCAAGAAAATAGTCTAAAGTACTAAGTTAAACTGTAGATACTAAAGTTTTGAGGTATTGCTTATGTCACCATAGGAAAGTGGAAACTTATAAAGTTTCAAACTTGTCACCGCACTTGTAGTTAAGTGGACATGTAGATAGTTTTCAGTGGCTGGTGTACATGGTGTAACTGATCCAGGATTAAGCTTTTTTTATTTTTGAAAGTACTTGACTTCTTGTAGGACTTCACAAATCAGTGCATGGATTTCTTGAAATGCCATCAGTTTCAACAAGAGCCAAATGTAGTGAAGCTCTCTTGATTATGTATTTGTACATTTTGAATGTTATCTATTGTGCCATATTTGGTCAAATATAACAACAGGTGAACATTTTAAAAATGTGCTTTCTTTGAAGTTTCGTCTTCAAAAAACTGGCATACATGTTATTCGATATACGGGATGGATGAAGCATCTGGTTGTTGTATTAAATGACCATGTCAGTGGGGATCTTGAACTAGCGGTAGACCCCAGCAACACATGTAGTATTAGGATTTGTTTCACTTAGGGTTGGTTGAGGGAAGAGAAAGTTTGGTAGGAAAGTGTTGTGTAAGATATAATCACCGCTGTATTTTTGAACATTCCTCAGTTGGATGTCAGATTTTCATTGAAGGAAACAAATGTCATTTGTACACTTTTGTAAAAAAAAGATTTAAAAAGGTAATAAACATGTTAAAAGTGAGTAAATATCTTTTTGTTTTCGTCTATTCAAATGGACCACTATAGAAAACATGAAGAACTAATAATCTAATAACTTCTTGATGACGTGGAAGTCTAAAGACTGCCTGTCCTCCCAGCCTCTATTTGTGTCGGCTTCCACTTGTGGCGGTGTCTCTCTTTGTCACAACTAGGACAGTGTCCAAGTGGTTAACTGGTATGAAAGACCCAACCACAACAACATCAGGACATGGTGAATATATGGTGGTTGCACTATGCCTGTCTGTGTTGACTTGCCTTCGTGATGTGAAGCTGAAATTTCTGACTCTTGTCTTGGACGGAGATGCAATGAAGTAACAATCATACCAAGGACAAGGTCACAATCTACTGTTGAAGTACAAGGACACCACATCTGGTTGTGCCTGCCCTTGTTACATTTCTCCGTTACCCATTAACGCAGGGTTGGCGCGCCCGTTCGCATTTTCGCCACTTGCGAATGCTGCACATGAGTGCCGAATGTAAAACAATGTCTGGCTAAAAATTTGGCGAATTCATTTTGAATTTCCATGATTTGGCGAGAGAGTAATAGTGTTGTGCGAAAATTGATCAAAGTCTACCAAAAAGATCCACTTCCACACCAAATGCACCAAGGAACGATCGTTAGTCATTCAAACTTTATCATATTTGCGGCGGTCGCGCTTTCACACGTGGTTGCTATCGTCTGCATTGTAGTTCTACCCGTTGCCACTACAGTGAATTTTGGTGGCGCTGCTGGTCGCCTTACGCATACATTATCGGCTAGTTTCCCGCTCGCTTCGTTGCCATGGAGTATCCGGTCACGGGTTCCTCGAATCGTTCGTTGATTGGCTAGTCTCAGTACTGGCGGGCTGCCATTCTCGCACATGTTTGTTACTGTGGGCTGGGTCGGCCCAAAGATGGAAAAATAATCGGCAATGGCTGGAGCTGACTCAATATGGCTAAAAGTGACAGCCACTTGGCTAAAAAGTGACTAGGGGGAGATACTCTTCATTTCTCACAAATCAGAAGTTCCGTACAGTCACAGTGAGGAGATAAGACCACAATTGATTTTTTAAGCCTTTTAGCAGTTAAATTGTCAATATTTGACCGCGACGCATCAAAGAACGCGTCAAGTAGTGAAACTGAAATTCGGATATGATATACGAGTTAGTCTTGCGAGTAACTGGTGCGAAGGAAATTGGTGATTGACCACGGAAATTTTTTTATAATCGACAAATTAGACAGACTTTGATATTTCCACTGTTTTCAGCCAACTGGCAGAAAAAACTCAAAACACGCCCCCTATTACCCAATTAGCAAAATTCGAAATTAATTTTTTCAGCAAATAATTTCTTTATATCTGTAGACTTGCCACAGCAAATATTTTTTCAATACCTCTCCAAATATGTACTTGAGAGTAAAAAACATGCACTCGTCTAATTGATAGGCCTCGACCCTCCAACCTATGAATATTCATTAGTGGTCTTGTCTCTGAGCTGGATAAGGCAGGGAAGCCACCATCACTGTATTGAAAAACTTCAAACCTTGAACTATGATATATTTCGGATATATGTATTGTCACAAAACATAGAACCACATGGTACATATACATGTACAGACATAGTACATTAGGCCCTATAAGCAAAGCCATTTATAACAAGACGAAACATCGCTTGGGAATCCCACATATTCATTTCTCCAATATTTAGATACAAGGAGTTCAGTTGCAAGCCATTTCAAAAAAAATTGAGATAACTATTGCAAAATGAAGCTGACAGGACCCCGGATATGCAGTGGCAACTTATCGCTATTTATACAGTATGAAGTCAATAGTTAAATCCTCTAGCTACACTAGTCATAGAAGTGCGACTTTATCAATCTTATCACCTATCCCTGCTGTCTGCAACAAGGAAACTCCAGAATATTGCACATCAGTCTTAAAGGGCACAGCACCTTGAACATCCAATTCGAAAACAAAGTCATAGTTTTTTGATCATGCCTCTGATGCACCCTCTTTTGGTTCTATTCTCAGAGACAGCAGATGGAAGCGCATCTTTGCCTTGTAGCTGTTCAAGAGTTCCTCCAGCAACCTGAAATGAGATGCGAGGACAATATACGTATGAAACTTGACGAACAAAATAATTGATTCTTCTGAAACCTCAACATGTCCAAAAGCAATTTTCTAGACAGAACCTCAAATGCAAAGTGAAAGCTTACTGTCACAGGCAGGATAGCAAAGGCTACTAGAGTGAAGATAATCCTGTAATCACTTAGCATGAAGGACCTAGGAGTCAATACGATTGACTTTCTGATAACAGTCCAACATCATTTACAGGCAAACAGAAATGAACTTACTTTCTATCGTCAGCTATGGTGACCTCCTGAACACACTCCAGTGCATCTTGGAATGAACTCCTGCAAAGACAAGGATCTAAATCAGTATTCGCTACTCGAAATCACATCATTACAGTCCCTGGCAGCCATTTCAAGATAAGGCCAGCAGACTCTTTGGGAGAGGTGTTTCAAAGGAAATGCTCAGTTTGTAAGTCAGAGCAGCTACTTTTCTGTTGAACAGCAGTTAGGAACCAAGGTTTCCACATTTGTGGATGAAGGGATATTCGATTTACCTGGATTTGTCAGTGATGTAGATATCCACGGCATCTTGTAGCGAGTATAACTCCAGTCGAGCCTGGACAGCACCGTAATTACTAAAGGCCGTCACACACTGGAACAACCTGGCAAGCTCATCAGCGACGGACTCGATGACCTTGTGCATGACCCGAGTCACGAAGGCTGGCGAGATGGAGACGACCTCGGCATGAACTGCTATCAGTCCCATCAGAGCTTCTTTGATGTAGTTACGTACGCCTGGGACATGGGGAAAACAAAGTTACATCAGTTGGTTCAAAACACTATCAGAATTCAAAAAGGGAGGGATGATTCGATGATTGTTTGATCATCGTGTCTCGCGACCTGCCACGACACAAGGGCTGGACCCTGCCGATTTTGTGAATTTATACCAGCATTTCCAAGATCAGAGAATAGGCAAAACTCTGAAATATCGGCAAATGAAATATGGAATACGAATTATTGCCTCCACAGGTTCTTATTGTCCAAGGTGACACAAACATTTCTCCGAAGCTGTACCAACCTGTTGGTTTTGAACAGTTTTTCCAGTCAAACTTCCCAGCATACATGTTCGGTTCAAGGACACCGATGATAGGGTTTGCCTTCTCCTCTACATATGCATCAAATAGTTTGTCATCCAGTTTTTGATATGCCAATTGGGCGGACTGAAATGCAGATACATCATGACATATTAGATTTTGATGATCAGACCATATGAAGTGGTCACAAAATAGAAACAACAGCGGTGAAAATGGACCAGAAACCTACCGATAAGGCTTTGTTCGTCTCTGGGTAGCCATGCTTTTCAAAGTTCTCTATAAGTCTCGGTATAACTCGTTCTATGGTGTTGTTGGTGTTGCTGAGCATGATGATGAGTCGACGGTCCAGGGGTGGGATCGAATCACCCTTTGCATCCTTAACACCCCCAGGAGATGATTTACCCTTCCTGCAATGATATGAGGTATAGTACATTCATTCAATTTATTCGGTATTGTTTTCATCACAAAATGGTGTGACTCTTGCGTAACCAGGAGCTGACTGATTAGCTTCAAGTTATTCCACCAACATTATGCCATACTATTACACCACCTTCTAAGAACATACACAAAAGTCGAAAGAAACCAGAAATGATCCAACTGACCTTTTTGAATGTTTTGGTGCTGCGATGCCATGGAATGCCAAATCCTCTAGACACAACTGGAATGCCTGGAGCAGTTGGATGACCAGCGAGTTGGCTTCTTTCTGCACAAGACGAAGGCTGAAGATCTCTGTCTCGCCTTGTTTGATCTTCATCACTACCTCGTGGAGATGCTGGATGGTCTCATTGATAACATTCTCGAACAAGATCGGCTAGAAATGGAGAGAAAAAGCTCAGTAATGTCGATTAAGTCTAACTGGGCATTTGAAAAACTCCAGTGACTAATCTGTCACTGAAATCAATTTCCAAGCAACATTTACATGTAAAGATCTCTTCTGCTTACCAATTGAGTTGTGCCCCCATATTCATCACTGACCTCGACCACCCAGGTTTCTCTTGTGTGTAGATTGTGAATGTCTGGAAAAAGAATATCAACAACTTCACTCATTCTTACAAAGCACTTCAAGTGATTATGGGTCATATGAATAAAGACTAGCAAATGCTTTTATCTAAAACTCCATGTACATTTACACTTGGCCTTTCTCTACAAAATTGAAGTAAAAGCATTTGCTAGGCTTTATTCATATCACCCATTGGATTGTGATAAGGCTTAGAAATGATGTTCCTCCTTTGGTTTATTCAAAACACCAGGCAAATCTTCCCGCTTCTATAATTAGGTCTTTCAGCCCACCAAAGCGGTGCCAGGTTGGGATAGAGAGAAAATTGACATCGCTATGAGACTTACCATCCACTGCCTGTTTGAGTAGTGTTGACATGCAGTGTGTCCTCATATCAAAGGCGAGCTCTTGAAGAAGCTCAACACAGTCTCCCATCACATCAACAGTAGCCAGCGACATCACACAAGATCTGTCAATCAAACGAAAGATGGTCAAGGATATATCTTGTAAAATTGACAAATAGAAGTCACACTTAAATCGAGTTGGAAATCATGGTCCTACGCGCAATACGTCCTGATATCTCCAACAGAAATACAACATTTGCAAGTTCTGGACTTAAATCAAAGTTAATTGCAACCCTGAAGGACCTAATCTCTGTGCCTGAAGCATCAAGCTACTAGGTACGATGATTCAAATATACTCTTAGTGAAGGAAGCATAGCCGTGTCCATGTCTGGTTTGAACCTTGCTCCAGGTCACATAGAGATGAACTTTGTCAACTACTCACCTGACATATCTAACGCAGTGTGGTAACCAAGCTCCTGGAATGTCTATCCTGGGATCAGGCCAGTGACCATAGTTCTTACGTTCCTTTCTCTCTAAACTTTCAAGTGTGTCTGGGAGAAAAGCAGCTCTCAGCAGGTTGGAGAATAAGTTGATCACTTCTGATATCATGGTCTGGAAAATGACATTTTGACAAATTTTTGGTTAAAGAGCAGATGATTATAAGAGAAACTTGGCTACCTACTGTAAATCGTAAACTTTTCGTGACAATTTTATATTTTCACTATTTTTGCAAATGCAACATTAAACGGAAACTATAAACACATAGAAATATGAAGTGTAATGCAAATTTTGCCAATTGAAAATGAGAAAAATGGCGGATAGTACCTGCATGGTTTTTTCCATACACCAAATGATACTCCATCAGGTCACTTTCTAATATCAAGTTTTCTGATATCGAGAACTACTCAGTCACTTACCTTGAACTGGGCATGTTTTGATGTGTTGATTGTCATGGCTTTTTCTCCGGACTGAAACACAGAATTGAACTTGGTGGTTAAGAAATCTGCAGCAAATTATATCAACACAATTTTTCAACAGGCACATCATATTATTGCAGCGCCTTCATTGTTTGTCTCTTTGGCCACAGCTAGCAAAGCTTGAGCGTGAGCCCTGGCCCAAGCATCTGCTGGACGTTGCACAATATCAAATAACAAATCCTCACAACGACTGGTTTGTGGATCGGTTCAGGTCTAATTCACAAGTAAATATATGTGACCCCGCACATCAATCCAGGGATTAAGTCGCATTTTGGCCATATTGAGTTAAACATCTCTTCAAATCCCTTAGGCTTCAAGCTTAATTTTGGTACCACCCCAACTTCATTATCTTATTTGGTTACAAAGTTATGACTGTTTGAAAAACGGCATTTCAACATATTTCTCTATTAATTCCATTGCTTTTATCCTTGTTTTCTCAATAATTTCCAATGCGACTTAATCCCTGGTTTGATGTGCGGGGTCACATATGATTATGGTCATTACCTCTTTAATGAATAGTTGGCCAGCAAAGTAAGCCTGTCCAAGCCTCCACAGGTCTGGTAGGCTGTCTGTGAGAATGGCTGTCAGCTCCTCCACAAACTGAACCTTCTGGGGATGTTTGACACTCTGCGCATTCGTCTGGTTGGTGGCACCATTAGTGTCTGCTGCGAAAAGGAGAGGAGGAACTTCACCAGTAGTACAGCCAGGGGCAACGCCAAGATCAACAGTTTGATCTGCTGTGCCCCTATGCAAAGGTAAAGATCAGGACAGAACTTGAATTACTATTTCCAACAATAGTGTTCAAAAGACATACTGCAGCTGACACTGGTCTATCACTGGCTGTCATCAGTTAAACAGATATCATCAATCTTGTACACTAATTCTCTGTATAATTGTGTTGGCCAAATAAAGTTACTTACAAAAACTGTTTTGTGTTTTCATCTAAAGTTGGAGTTTACTTGTAAACAATTCATTAGAGCAGTGCTAAAGTGACAAACAAGTAAACGCAACACTATCTGTGGCATAAACTTCAACCTACCTGAATCACTCTCGGAAGTCCGGGTAATACCAATACGACGCATGACTGAAAAACAATACCAAAACTACCAGGAAAGGAATGCTTTATGAATGCACATATTGAAACTTATTTGGGGGATTCTTCAGTTCTAATCTAACTGGATGGACATAATTGATGGTATCACTTTTCTTTAGGCACAACCGGTCACCAAGCCATTCTCTATAAACTGGAACCAATAAGAGTAACTTCGACTTTGTGAAAGTTCTTGACTGTGCAACAGGGAGGGAATTCTGCCCAAAATGTCCTGGTGACTTGGCCCAGGCACATTGGCTATTGCTAATGAACACATACCTGATTTAGGCAAAGGCAGACAGAACCCATACCTGGTTTAGGTAAAGGCAGTCAGAACACATACCTGATTTAGGTAAAGGCAGTCAGAACACATACCTGATTTAGGTAAAGGCAGACAGAACACATACCTGATTTAGGTAAAGGCAGACAGAACACATACCTGATTTAGGTAAAGGCAGACAGAACACATACCTGATTTAGGTAAAGGCAGACAGAACACATACCTGATTTAGGAAGGGTGTGATAACTGCCAGGCGGTGGGCTGACACTGACAGATGGCGAGTTATGGTATTCACTTCGGTAGATCTCATTGTCTGAAAGCAGATACATTCACTAAAGTATACACATACACCAACACAGACGCAGGGAAAAGTTGTATGATTCATTTTATCTAACTGCTTCTAGGACACTTTATGAGGAGTGCAGATATGTAATAAAAGGGGACAGAAGGAATCATATTCAAGTCCTAGACAGCCTGGTCTAGAATCCTAAATTGTAATCTATGAGCTACAAGAATAAGGTTTTGAGTTTTACCACATGAAGCAAAACATTCGGTATCACTTTAGACTCATCAAATAATATTCAATGAAAATCCTCGCTCCTCACATCTGAACCATTTGATAGGCATATTTGAGAGATTTGAAAGAATTATTATGAGGTCTGTTCCCTTGAAGGAGGAAACCACTGACCCGGAGAGAAATCTACAGTGTACATGGAAAGGATACTAATGCAGGAAATGGGGAGGGTGAAAAACTGGTCTGCTCTTTTGGGAAGTTATTTGATAGGTGCTCTTGGCTGAAGGTCTGAAGGTTTGTTATATTTGTATTGATACATATAGCATGCCGACCCCACCCGACGATATGTTATTGTGACGAGGAAGGCAAAAATCCCGAAGGCCATGATGCCACTTTTGATGATGATGATGACATTTCTATGGAAAACAAGCAAAATTAAAGTCAGAAGTTAATGTTTTGATACTGTGTCAACGCTCTATAACCAGTAGTGGTGCATCTATTACACACAAGCCAATACATGTAAGATAGGCATTTTGTACAGGCACCCTTAACACGCTAATCAGCGTCGACACAGTACATCATTAGTACACAGGCAAAACGAGCAGACGTCAAGATGACATCACACTTGATATCTGAAGAATGATGTCAAGTTGACGCCTGCCGGATATCAATCTTGCTGGTTGATCAATCTGGGCCCAAATCCCTGTTGGAGAAAAACGCATGTGCCAGCTCAACGCATTCTGGACCATCAGAGTTACTTGGTCCGTTACCTCCCCTCATTGGTGTAACGGGAGTTCAGGTCGGCTGGGTGGATCCAAGGCTTGAGGGTCAAGATGGCTCAACGAAACATTGTCTCATTTAGTAATAGTCATTTAGCATCACTGTTACTGCCAAAGCTGATCGTTCTGACATCCCCAGATATTGCCTGTGTACCATGGGATTGTGACGGAAAACTTAGAGGGTTATAAAGAACAGAAGCAACCAAAGCCAGGACAGTGTACAAGCAAAAACACAACCAAACCAAATAATGCGGAACAACCAACCTCATCTCCAGGTTCACTTTAAACCCAGTTTAAAAACAAAGCATCAAGAGTACAGGATAAAGATTTTTTTCTCTCTCGATGAATCAAAAAGGCATGGTGAATACTTTTCCTTCATTTTGCAACTCTACATAAAAAATATGGATCGAATTTCTCCAAAACAAAAGTTAGGTGAAACGTTAGTTAGACACCCTGGGGACGAGGTTGAGGAATGACAGGCTGCTACCTGAGTTGAGCTGGCCGTCATGACTAGCTGATTCTGCAACTGTGGGGAAAATAAAATAATTATACAAAACATAGAGATGTCCAAATGCCCTCGTCTTCTATTTCTTGGTTAATACTACTTGATATAAAAGCACAGTCAGAAAACAATGTGCACTTCACAAACCCATGTATACTGTTGTGGGCTTGACAATCTTCTTGTTTGCAAGAAATAGAAACTGAGCCGAACATGGTACAAATAAAATGAAATCAGCTGAAGCAGACACAATAAAAGTGAAACTGATTGGGATACAACTAAGGCTTACCTAAACACAAAGAGTCTTCAACTATTGAGTCATTCTATTCATGATTCTCATATCCTAACATTGAGTAAACTCAACCAAAAGGGATCGCTTGATATAACTTTGAGATACCTTCTGTGGTGGTAGCAAACAAAGGATAAACAATGAAAACCACGTTTGGAGAGTGTGAATGTCTGTCTAACTGAAGGAGTACAACATAGAGGCAATATTTTATGCAAAGTTATTGACCATGGCTGAATGGTTAAGAATTTGTCCTAACAGTGCCTGATGAAGGAAAGGCCAATGAAATCTGACCTTGACTTCTGATCAATTTGACCTTGACCTACATGACTCACTTGACCTTGACACTTACCTGCAGCCAAATGCTCATCCTTACAGTTACTCATCAAGGTGATGAGCCATTTCTGTTGGTTGACTAGACACTCCCAGGCTGGGTCGCCCTGTAGCTCCAGGTTAACAAGGTACCTGCAATTGATTCTTCAAAATAAGCCACGTGATGTCCATTTATGCCTCGGGCCCTACCCTTTTATAAAACTAACACTTCGAGCTTTAGATCTATGTTTATTGGATAAAATCACCACCCCACTCTTTTTAAGGACTGCAGAAAAGAAACAGTTGATTATACTGCATGTCCCATTTTAGTGATTGATGAAAATCGACATCACTCGGGGAAAACCACGGTAGCTCTGGACTCGGACACCTGATGTGCAAAGTATCCTTTGTTTTTTAATATCTAGCACTGTCTAGGAGGTAGAGAGCTTCAAAGTTGGCATTTCTCAACAGATGTCACTCAAAAAATAAACATCCTCATCAAAATTTCTTATTGCCATACTGCCAAGACAGAATTTCCATCCAAGGAGGTTACCCTCAAGTCTCTTTATCTCACCTGATTAACTTTTTCTGTTCATCCAAAGTGGATGGAAGCTGCAGCAGCTTCTTGTGGAGCGTGCCACGGAATGCCGAGATCCTCTGTTCAACTTCCGTGTACACTGAAATAAGAGTTCAGTATAGTAATTTTCCTTCGATATTCAATGAAGATCTGCAAATTCAACTACTGGATGATGTTTCATCTTGGTTTTATGTCCCATTCAAAGAATGTGGTTATTAAAAGTGGCTTGCCAAAGGTCACAAGCGATGTAGTGTCTGTGCTGGGTATCAAACCTATGGTGTTTGGTCTTGTGTTATCTGTCCCCTCCCAATACACTGACAATGACTCACCTTTCCTGAAGACCTGGACCTCAGTACTCCCAAACAGTGACTTTGCTCGTGCGTAATCATTGATGACTAGATCATAGTCACCCTTTTTAATGTTTCTTTCGATGTTACATGGCAAGTTAAACAGGAACTTGAATCTGCTGAGCACGCTCAGTGCGTTCCTCGTGGCGTCTGCTCGGTCCTTCCTCCCCAGGACATCCATGAAGAGGGCGTTAGCACAGTTGTCACTCTCTTGTAGGACACGGTCTAGCTGATCTGTCAATGATGCACCTTTCTGACTTGTTTCATCTTCCAGCAGCTTCTGATGCATTCCTGGGTGAAATGAAAAGTTTAAAAGGAATGTTAAATCTTGAATTACAAACCATCCAATCTAGAAATAGTCCACCTTGAAAAGAATGCGGTACATGTGTATGCCCATTCTGAAAAATCACAAAATATTTATTAAGGCAACATACAGGGAACTGTTTTTGTTGCTGGCGAAATTGTCTCTACAAAATGTTAACGCACTAGACTGTTAGGTTACTATATAAGAAAAACTGCTGAGTTATAAATGTGGTGGCTTGCAACTTGGATGTATTTGTTATACATTGCCAGTAAATGATATTGACGGCTGTTTAACAAGAAGCAGTTACGGTGAACATTGTCTACTGAGCGAAATGGATTACCTTCTAATGACTCCTGACATTCGAGAAATGTGGTTAGGTTAGCTTTCACAAAAGATAAAGGCCCCTCCGATCTCTCCGCCGACTTCAATCGCAGAAAGGCCAGGCCATCCTTGAGATTCTGGAACCTGAAATCAATCAATGATGATGGAATCAATGATAATTTGGAAAGGTAATGAAAAAACTGGCAATGTGACAACAGTTGGATCCATTTAGTATGTCACAACTCAGTGATTAGCTCTGCTCAAGCCTCTGATTCTTTCAGTTCTTTTAATTGTTACGGCATTATTGACAGCAAGATGGTTGCCTTCTGTCGTGGGCGGGCTACAGAATATTGAGCATATATTAGGTTCTCTAACTACACTTACCTTGTGGCATGATGATTTTCCAGCAAAAACCAAGCAGGATCGAAGTTCTCCAGGGTAACATTGCCAGATCCTTCAGGGAACAAGTCCAGCAGGTCCTCCTCTCCATACTTCCCCCTGAAAGTACCCATCAAACCACATCAGATTTCTGCATCAACACTTCCACAAAACATTCATTTAGACAAAGACAGGAAATCCAACAAAAAACACAATATTCTAGTCTGAACATTATAATTTCAAGAACATTGTTATGAGAATCGAATACCTGCTCAGTTCCCTATTTTAGCCGTACTTTCTCAATAATTTGTCAGTTAATCAGTTGGCTTAAAGGGAAAATACGTAGGATACACGTACTGATTTCCCTCATCTGATATGCCAAGGGGGTCCTCCTGTGTCTTCAGGATTGGAGATGACGGTCTGTTCTTATTCAATGAAGGATGCACAGTAGCCGACTCATCTATCCAGACAGCAGACTCTTGTAAAGGACCTAGAAGAAAGACGTAATCACAGGATATGATGATGCTTTGGAACCATGGCAATCTGAACTCACCATCGAGGACAGAGCTAGGATAAGAGGGAAATCTCGAAGAAGTTGGATCAGAGAGGCCTTTAAAATTAACTAGCATCAATGCTTCAACTCTATGATCTGTTTACATATCACAATTCATCTTATCTTAGAGTTAGAGAGATACATTTGCTCACATCATTGAGCAGTATTGGCAGTGATGTCTGTTGATCATGTGAGGATTACATGTTTGACTTGGTAGAGGATCAATTACCTGTTTGTACAAAATATCCCCTGAATCCGACCAGACAGGTACCAATACCCCCTGACATGGTCACTACAATTACATCTCCTGTCCCCTTGCCTGGGCCAGTCCTGGCAACTATCTTCGATGAGGTTTTCCATTCTGCAGAGAGTAGACAGTCCACACCACAAATTCTCAGACCTGGAATACAAACATCAAATAATGCTATTTGAAGTAACCCGGCACAAGTATTTTGCAACAATTCTTTGGAACTGAAGACATTCTAACATAACAGTTAAAGTGTTATTTCAGATACAATTGACAGCAAGGAAACAAAACATTCACTTGCCTATCTGTTCATTCCACTTACCAATTAAATCTTTTGGTTCAAACCCTAAATTTTCTCCTCTGATTGTGACCCTTGTTCCTGGCGGGCCCTCCTTTGGAGATATACCATTCACCAGAGGAGGATCCTTCTTTGGTATTGGCATTTCTCAGTTTTTCATTTATTACTGAAAGAAGCAGAATAGACCTGAGCAGCTGTAACTTGTGCAGAAAGTATACGTGAGGCCTACAGATAAATATTTTTGTTTTCAAAATGATGTCATTCTCATTCTGAAATCATCTCACATGACATGTGTCGTTATGAATTATTTGCTGCCAATAGAATACTTGCGGCTAGGGTGAGAGTGTCATCCGTACTAGTAACGCCACTGTATACATGTTGTGGCAGAAATATGAACTAAACCTTTTCTTCCATATTTAGATATACTGGCTTTTAGCGATTCCTTCCCCAGCCCTGGCTAGCCGCCCCACGTCAATAGAATAGGCCTATTTGTGTTCGATCAGTTGCTGAACAGAGGAATGAATCTTAAAGCAGGCCTACACATGGTAGAATTATGATGGGAAAATAAGGAGAGCAATGTCAATGCAATGTCAGTCATGATGAGCCAGAGTGATAGTCAGGAGGACGGACTGGACTGGAGGGAGGGGCACCGCACTTTTTTGAACGATTCGACGTTTCATACTTTCAAGCGGTTGTAGCTCTCAATAGTCAGAACCAACTAGGGTATTCTAGATGGAGTGAATTATGTTCTTTCGACTAGTATCATGCGTTTTACCACAAGACACCTAGATTTAGATAAAAGTACCAATTATTTAGTGAAAATCGACCGAAACAATAAAATCGACCACCATCTTTTTTATTTCTATTCGTAAACTCGTGCCGTTCACTTCCATATAGGCCGTGGAAAGCCTTGAAGACAAAGGTAGCAGGTTGTTACAAGCTCGTTTACTTTTGGTTTTTTGTTCTCATTGTCACATCCAGTTGTTGAACTATTGACAAATTCATTATTATCGTATAACTATAAGAATTCCTATACTACTACGTTGTGTGAGTTAATATGTAAAGAGCAAGCTCCAGTGAACTCACACAACTGTATCATGTCCTAAGTCTCGTTAGGGAGTTTTTCCCAAATGTACGCGATGATGACGTGCCCATTAACAGGACGTAACATCTATTTTAAAATGCGTTTTCAAAGTGAATGCATGAGGACAACCCATTTGTGTCGTATATCACTGGAAACGCCCGATTCCCCTGATGCAGGGTGTTAAATCGGGCATTTTATTTCTTTAAATAAATCATAAGCGTCGCATTTGCTCCTAGCTATGTTCACCATCCCAAATGGCAATATTGCGCGCCAATTGGGCCGGACAGAATCAAGCTCATATATTCAACATAATATCATATAGAAGCATATTTGTTTAGTCCTTGGGCAAGGCAATTCATGCCTTGTGCCACCGCAGTGTTCACATTTGGCGGAAACTGCACTTAAAACAGGTACCCCTTTAAGCGCAACAGATTGTATTTTCAAGTAGTCAAGGCATTTGTAATATGTGCAAAAAGTCGGACTGGATTCTCTAAGAGGACACCTCCGTTGTCATGAGATACCAAATTTGATGAAAAGGGCCGACTTGCTCGAAAATACCAGCTGCCGCTTCCAACAACTATCTTCGGTAGTACTCGAACGCCCGGAATCAGTATGTGCTGCATTGTGAAAAGTTTGGGTGCAGGGTATATGATAATGATAATAATAAAAATTTCGACATCTGTACATGGATGATTAGACAACAAGAAAAGGAAGAAGAAAAAAAGAGAAAACTGTGGCAGATTCACCGGGAGTCGAACCCGTGACCTACCGATTCACAGTCAAACACTCTAAGCGCTGTACCGTCAAGGCGTTCATGCTGAAAGGTGATTTTATTCGCATTTTATATGCGGTATGCAAACGAGCGCGCCGCAATTGTGACAAGGTCGCGCAGGTGGCAAAGTGATTTGCCGAAATAGTTCCAAGTAATCGTATATTTCGATACTTGTACAGATTTTTCTCAACATATCGTATTTATAAACCTCAGTGATATAAAAGATTATCTTTGCAGTTGCTTCAACCTTTGAATGGCCTTTTTTTAAAAGCATTTAAAAACGACGTCACGAGGGTCAGAGTCAGTCAATCAATTAATTGTTTTGGAAGCCTCCGGCAGGGTCAAAAGAAATAGTTGTTGGCGCCGACGATGTAGGCAATAAGGCGGATTTCCACCCCACCCGTGAGATTTGCTCTCGTCACGTCATGAGCACATTGAGGTTGCACTGAGGTGCAATTACCACCTTCAGATAGCTGCGTTGTGTGAGTGATAACAGTTCATTTGGTCTAGACTCCCTGAGCAGCCCATTGCATCATCCTAGTTTGGTATCCGAGGCTGGTCCTCTGCGTCCGGAGTGTACTTTTGGTCATGTCCTTGGTGGGAATTACATCAGTAGCCTACTTTGGGCACAAACAAGTGGGCCGATAGCAATTGACGTCGAAGTATCAGAATAGACCAAGGAAGTTTTATTAAGTTTTATAGTACCTCCTTGAATAGACAGGCCTGTTTCGATGAGTTTCAGAGTGATGGAAGGGCGGGTGTTGGATCGGAGTAGAACCGTCCGGAGAGTAGAACATTTAAGTCTATCGCATGTCACCAGTGTGATGGAGTTTATTACGGGAAGGGACATTAAATGTTGACCCCTCCCCCCCCCCCCCCCCATCTCTGGGACGATGTGACAATCAAACGTGAAAGGAGGACACTTTTCATTGACATTCACTGCTCCCAAGTCGGCATGGCCTATGAGACGCCCCCTCCTCTCTTAGATTGGCACCAACTTGTCCCATCAGATGGCATTGGCGCATACTACGCCTGGTGATTACACTCCGTTATCTGATTTCACGAGACCGGTAGTACCCAATATCTACGTACAACTTGAGTACTACTTGGGACCACAGTCATCTTAGAAGACTGGTGAATCAAAGTCCATTCTCTCATGCAGAACGTGCCACCAAAAAGACATCAATATCTACATAAAAATACTTTATTTGATCAATCTGTCTACAGTGTAATTTTGGAAAGAAGCCCTCAAATTCGTTGTCAGAGCGTTCGGGCTCAATTCATACTGGGCATGCGCTTCAAGGCCCGAGATCCAGTGCTTACCGAAGCGCGGCGCTAGAAATCGAACGCACTAAACGATCCCGGCCAATCAGAAAGGGTTAATTCCGAGGGAACGGGTGACAGCATATTTAAAGATTCATCAATTCCTAAATATGTTCCGTTTATATTGTAAATATACTCAAATACACAAGCTAAATAAAGCTCAGGGATTTGACGCGCTCTTTGATCTTGGTCAACCGCTGCCTGGAACCACGGCTGGAACCTATTAACGCGAGGGTCACATGAGGGCCTGAGCGGCGATCATCAAAGTGGTCCTCAGCCCGGATCAGAAGGGCCCCAGTGGCGATCATTCTCTCCGGATGCATATGGTCAGACCTAGCCCTTTTGTAGTCAGAGCAACAAGATCCATTTAAAGTCAGTCAGAGACAGAGACAAGACAATCATCATTAGTGGACATCCGGTCACCTCTATAAAGACATTCATTATACTCCAAGTATGAATTGAATATGTGCTTAGTTGCCGATGTCATTACTCGAACATCTTCCGCTGAGACCGGATGTTCAGACAGCGTCCGCAATCCTCCTCAACTGAGAAACGCATTCTCATCATCCGGGCGGTGCTCATTATAAGAGATGGCCATTTGGCTCTCGCGGGACCTATTCGCCCGGGAGTACCTCGTCTGTCTGATCCTCTTACAGCAGGCCAGCTTGTCCCTGTTGATGAACACCATGCATGACAGAAGCAGCAGGAGTAGGATGACGGCAATGGTGATCCCGACCGCCACCGATTCGTTGTGGCTGGGAACGGCGCGCCGACAGAAGAACTTCTCCGCCGAGATGGAGGCGATTTCTAATCCTGCTAGACTGACTGGACTCGCACAGCTGAAAGATACAAAGATAGGAAATACTGAGAAGTTATCATGATATCTTCATCTCCTTGCTTTATTCCTTAAAAGATACGGCCGATACGACGGTTGTCTTCATTCGATCTCGGTCAAACAGAGGTGCATCATTAGCCTGGTGGTTAACGATGAACCGGCGTGACTTTCAAGAAAATAAAATTCCTGGTTCTTCACAACAAGTTTCGAGCTCAAAATCAGATGAAATAAGGAGTGTCTGTCGGATGACAACACGTTTGAGGCTCCACCAGGCACCTTTCTTGATAAATCATGTTTCGGGCGGATCTTGGCACAGCGAGAAATATGAACCTCTTCGTAAAGACGCCCAAAACATTAGCAAGGGCTACTTTGAATACTGATATAAACGAGTGCGCTTTGCCTTGTTCCTGCCTGGCAGAGTAGCAATTAATTCTAATGGAAGCTTTCATTAACGCGAATTAAAGCTGATATTTTGCTTCTAATTTAAGATGGAAGGGTTTACTCTCGAGGCAGTGTATACCGTTAATGGCCGTTTCGTCGGAAATAGATGATTGCTTTTCGAAGTGTAGCTAACAAGACCAAATGAAGGGAATAACGCTAAGATGAACAAACGCTGACGTTGTCTCTAATGCTGAGCAACTGGGCTCCGATTTGAAAAGTCGTCTGAAGAATGTGCTGGCCATTGACGTGACTTTTAATTCCATGCCTGTGATTTGGCTTTAAACAGCGTCGTAAATGATTTACGACGCCGTTGCACCAGCCACGTCCATTTACTTATGTGTTCACCACATTTGAATGATGGCTTGCCATCACGACCACATAACTGCAATAGCATCACCACGACCGACCGGCAGTGGGCAGGCTGACAGTCTAGCTGCAGAGTCGATGAAGTGTGATATTACATTAGGTGAATGTCAACCTTGTTCAGGGAGTCACTTTCATTATTTGCCTGGGCTGATAACTCTATGTAGCTTAGATCGCGTTGATGTGACGCTACGTGGCTTAAATAATCCTTGGTATAACTTTGAGAGATAATTCAGATCTCGTCATGAACGCAGGCTAAACATCTGAGGTGTTTTTGGGAGGTAGATCAACGCATCCTAGACAAAAGGACAACCACTCCTGGAACAGCCAAACCTGTCAACGCGACGAACCGCTTAGCGATCTATCATTCGAGAGATCAATTCAAGATCATTTGGTAGAATATCAAGGCAGATAGACCATTAACCATAAGAAAACCTTTTAAGGTAAACTAGAGACCCTTTGTTTTATCGGCAAGCGGGGGTAATGAGAACTTCACATCCCTACAATGGGAAGAGCTTGTCACAGTAAACCAACAAGAAGGAGATGCCACTCTCCAAGCAGCTGGAGAAAGTGCCCCTCTCCAAGCAGCATTCTGCGCTTCGTTCACATATCCTACCCATTGGATATAGCAGTGAAGTGTCACTCTGCTTTGGAGTGGTCTGTGATTCAAATCCCTTGGATGTCTACTGAGCATGCATGCGTTCGTCTTTTCATCAGAGCACCACGCTCACGTGGGCAGGTCATTAAACCCTCAATCTCAGATTGTAAGCTCCTGTCAATATCCCATTTCGTTTCTTTGTTGACTCTAAAGGTGTGCTTTCACGTCTTGTTGTCATTGGTTTTTAGCGGTTTTGGTTCTTAACCATGGTGATCGATTATTGAGGAGGCGTGTATGGAGCCCTTTAGGATGTGTTGGGGGGGGGGGGGGGTATGGTGATTTGAGATGAAATAACAGGGTGTAAAATGCGCCAAGAGAAAACAAACAGAATGTTTTTGGTTTGTTTCAAAACCGGCCTGTGTTCATTCCTTTGCTTGCTAGATCCTACCAAATGTCTTCTTTGACTGTTGACTGTTGACAGTGAGGTGGTATTCTTGATACTTACGTGAAGTCCCGACTGTTGTTGTCTAGTATGCCTTGCTGACCTTTGACCCAACGTAACCGACAGTCGCATTTCCACGGATTCTGACGGAGATCTATTCGATGCAACTGTTTCCATGGTAACGTGGTTGCATATAGGGTCTGAATCATATTTCCTTGTAAATACACCTCCTTGATGGTGCTGTTGGAGTCAGTGAAAGCGTTCCTCGAGACGTAAAGCGCCTCGTTATCAGAGAAATGAAAGGTTTCTAACTGATATAATCCTTTGAGGGAAATCTTGCCAATTCCGCGTGTAATGTTATTACTCCGCACATCCAGCGTTTCTAAACTCTCCAAATGTTGGAAGGGTGAACCGAGAAATCCAGTTAATCTATTACAAGAAATGTTCAAAACTCTCAACGCTTTCAAGTTGCTGAAATTATCGCCATGCAGAACATTAATTAGGTTTTGAGATAAATCTAATATCGAGGAAAGCTTTTCCAGTCCTTGGAACGCCCCGAAGCTAAGGGTGTCCAACTTGTTCCCACACAAGTCTAACGTTCTCAAAGACGGGAGATTTTTAAAAGCACCTTTTTCGATGGCTGTAACCTTGCTGTTTTGAACTCGGAGCACCAGTAGGGAAGAGTATCGTTTGGGAAACACGGATAGTTTTTGTATGTCGGCGTTTTTAATGCGTAATTCCTGTATTTGTGTTTTTGTATCCACAATATCCTCTGGAATTGTTGTGAAGTTTGGCCGGAGACAAGTGACGGCGGTCTGGGTGGTGCATTGGCACCCGTACCGTACACCTAATGAACAATCGCAGATGACGTAAACACAACAATGAAGGAACGCCAGGACCCATAGCCACAGCATCGTCGTCTGCGGAAAGAACCAAGCCATGTTAATATTCAGTTTGTAATCCATGTTCTATCAAAACGGCTAGATCGATATTGCCAGAGCAAATCCTGTATTGCTCAAGTTTTAGCAACCACAGCAGCCAATTAACAGCTAGCTTAATCCGAATGTTTAGACCATTCTATACCTTTGATAATTCCCAAGAATATTCAGAGTTTTCGTTTGTATATTGTCGATTAACTGAACAAAACGTTGCTATTCCAACCCTGATTTTGTTGACATCGGCGCCAACCAACCTCTCAATCTGAGAGAGAAACCTTCAGAAATGTCCTCTGTTCGTCCAGTCTGATGGGTCGAAATCTGTTTCTCCGTGACTGTCTCGGCCTCGTAACCAATCACAGCATGAAGATTTATTCCATGCTGGAAGCCTTCTGTCAAACAACAACGGTGAATCTATCAGCTACGCCATCACTGAAAAGATCAAAGGCGAGTTATTTTGTAAGGAAAATACAGTCCAATGTAGAAATTGTGGAGATGGACATGTCTCCAACACGTAAAGTGTGGAAAAAACCGTCGCATCACTTAGAAGAGAATGCCAAACGTGGGGCTCAGACTGTCCCTGTTTGATGGAATAACCCTTTGAAATAGCGGCGAGTTGCTTCCATTCGTTTGGAAGGCGAGTTTCCTTGCTTCAAAGGTTCAAACATTGGTTGCACCTTTGGCATTTGAGACGTTATTTGTAGAATGACAGCAAAACAATTTTTGATCGAGTGATGCGCGAATATGAGAAATCTCCATGGAGCCATACGTGTACGGTTATCCAATATAAAGAAGCGTTTTAAAGCTACAAATGCTGGAGCTAGAAGTAGATGCAGCGAGACGCGAGTGAAAATGGTTGCGTGAACGCACGGATCGGCGCGTTATGTTACCACACAAGCGGGGAAGGTCCAGGTAAAGGAGAAAGACGCGGGGAGACAGAAAGAGGTTGTCAACACCGTGGGAAATGCAGTGGTATCCTGTATTGCCACATACACCTTACCTGCTCCCAAGCCTCACCTTTATCATCCTGCGAAGTAATCACACTTTACGTTACTCTCAGAATTGATTTAATAATCCCTGAAAACTTAATGAAATACACCACCTAAATACAGATCACATTCATTGAACCGGCCAAGTAATCAAATCACTCAAATCGCGGCAATATAAATCAAACCGGACTTGGTGATCTCTGATGATATTAGAAAAATGGTTTAACCATCTTTCATAGAGGAAAGTTGCCATATCCTCCATAGTTTGAATGTCATGCATCCAACAACTACGAGATCCAAGCGTCGTATCCCCGACGTCTACTTCTACCAGGCAAGCAGCGTCTCAAGGGATATAATCCTTCCGCTCACAGGCTCGTTTGTCCATTAATAGTCCATACCTTGTCATTAGAAGTTGGCATGACCAGAAAATTTATGAATACGCCCTCAAAGGTTTTCATTTTTCTGTTTTGTTCATCCGACGCTCCAAACCAGGTTGATTTATCCTGAAACGCAATAGAGTGCTGAGCCACACTCGCTCCCTGGCAACGGCGAAATAGATGTTCAATTTTACGATGTTACCAATCCGTTGATTTATAGGTGAGACGGCAAATTATCAAAGCGATTCCGAAATTCGATAATTTCGTAGGTGTTGTCTGATGCGACCATTTACCTCAAGCCGCGAGTTTGCTGTACAGTCTGGTAAAGCTATCGGCAAAAGATGCGAGGCGGTCATTACGTTTCTTGGGAAGCCTGTGATAAGTTCTACTCGCTCAACGCTCTGTCTCCTCGCGGTCTTATGCCGGTGGTGTCAAGCTCTCACCGACTTTTTCATCGGATGTGTCGTTGATGGCTTATTAGTAAGAGTACTGGTTCTGAGTTATAGTCTTCGCTGGCTTATCAGGAGGTCTAAGGACCCGAAAAGATCTCTTTTATTTCACGCTATAATGGTACAAAATATGGTTTTAGGACCTGGATGAGATACTTAGTACCAACGCACAACAAAAACTAATTTAGTTAGATGAGATGTATCGCCAGTTGGGTCGAGTAACAATCCGGCATGATAAATACGACCTGTCGTTGCCGGAAGCTCAGAGAGACAAGAGCAGAATAGAGACTGTACACAAGGCAAGTGGCGTGTTGAGTGGCGGAGACAGGTGTAATACTATGAGCGTCCCGGGTGGGGGTAAACTTGAGGGGGTGGACATAAAACCCCCTTTCGGCAAAAATCCTTTGAAGTGACTGGGAGAAGCTCTGAAGTTAAAATACGTTTTCGAAATTGACAGTGTGCTTGTTTTTTGTACAAAACGATTCCCTTCGGAAATCGTAAAGGGACTGCGCCTGGAGTAATATATATGGTAATTAGAAGTACAGTCCTGTCTAATAAAGAAATATTTTCAGCCGCCTAGGTTTTCATCCGTCCGAAGTATCCCTCGGAATGGAGAGCATCTCAGACCACCGCCATATCTAACAGTCCTGTTTACCTGCGGGTAAGCAAGCTAATCACACCCTACCACCCAGAAACAACACGATATCAGTTTCTTAATCGGAAATTCTATTATCTTCAAAGGTTCCCCGTAAATGGCGTCGTCTCTCAATACTGCGACTGTAAACTGATTTCGATTACTCCCTCGGGCTCCGAGCTCAATATCAGCATCTTTATTGCATCAAGTTGGGTTTTTTCTTGCTCATTTCCAGTCAGCATTTGATTGCAGATTGCAATGATTTCCATAGCAAATTGGTGTCTGTAAACTAAATGAACGACGGAAGTTTCTGGCGGAAGAAATTAATGGGAAAACGTAGGCGACGGATTGTTTGAGGACTGCAATTAGAATCAAGTTGTCAGATTACCGTTCAGAATGAAAATCTACAAATTTCCACCCATTTGGTTGGCTGATCACATAATGGTCACATGTTTCCGTGGGTCACACGGCACTTAAGGAAACAACCAACATGTGGTCCTGCCAAGACATTTGCAACGAACGGTATTTTATGGCCAAGTTTGATGTTTTGGTGGAGAGGCGGCTCTTACACTGAAAGCGAGATTGCAGAGAATGATGAGAACAGGACTCAAGGGGAATCGGTGAGCACTTCGAAGTGGCATGGAGTTGTCAAGAAAGACGAGGTTTCAACACTTATTCTGCGAGAAGGGAAATGAAGTGGCTCATGTCTGCGGTGAAGTAGCAATCTCTAAATCTCAACGAAGGATATTCATTCTGCCAACAGAGATTGCCATAACACCATGATGGATGTCACAGGATCAACAGAGCAATTCGCGATCGATAGGTCATCACAAAACCCCCAGAAAATGCGCATAGAACAGAGACAACACGCCACATTATTCCAACCCTCTAAAGAGACCTGCTTGAAATATGGACGAGACATTTTGATTCCCCTCGCCCGGAGGTAGACAACGGAAAGATGCTGTTCAAATGATACAAAATGTAGACTTCCGGAGACAGCTTGTCATCTGCTTCACGTCACATTCATAATGGCAATATTTATCATCCTTTCAACAACAGCAACAACAAGCGCATTTAGAATCCGTGAGCGGCATCCTCCAATCATGTCTGAATATCACTAGTCTTTAGTCCGTCTCCAAGGATAAGCATGCATAATGAACCCATTTGAGTCAAACACGCGATTCTAGTCCCGAGGGACGAGGTAGTTGTCTGCTGCTGAAGCTCTTTGTCGTTTCTAATATATTTGGCAGTCATTGTCATTAGGCTTCCCCAGCCAACAAGCCGGGGAACTCCAGGCAAAAGTTTGATATTTTGCTTCGTTAATGAGATAATGGGCACTTTTGTTTTAGGTATTTACATAATATGACAAAAAATCCGTTTCTGGTGAACTTCTCCTCAACCGCTTGGCGGAGAGCACATGGAGCTTTGTTGAAGTGGTGCATGTGGGGTTTGATTTTTTCAGTTACGTCACTAATTTGCACAAGAAAACACTGTGGGGAAGCCCCCCGATTGTTTCGTTCTTGCTTACCTGACGGTCATCCACAGATCGAAAGTCCTCAGATCAGTTTTTTTACTACCATATGCATGTCGTATACAAAGTATGAAATATCGAGAGGCGGAGTATATCAAAACAACTGGTGCCAGGATGTGGATCGAAGCGCGGTTATCATCGGGAGCAGATGGAAAAATTCTTCTTTCATGATATTGATTTCGGTCTTAACCTGTGATGAAATGTCGTAATTGTTTGATTTATTAAGGTTTGGCTCCACTGAAGTTTAGAGAACAGCTGGCTTGAACATTGAATATTGACATGCAGTTACACCAACACTTGATTTAGCACTTCCGACTTGGCGATTCAGCCTGTATTTTGGATATTAACGCATTGCTGACAATGTATAGGTGCATTTATTACATGGTACTGGCCAAAGACATCATACAGGCCAGCGAATCCCATCATAAAATATAAGGGTGGCCTCGTAGAGTATAGGAAATCGCCTTATTATCAACAATATACATGTACAGAAGTAGACATTGGACAACCGATCGGTGAGCCGTACACTGTATACACTCATTACGGCCTGCCATGATTGTTATTATCAAACCCAGGTTGTCAGGGCAACAGGTGTCTCGTTATTAGGAGAAGTTTACCTAATATAATTTGAGGATCGTTTTCTGTCTGTTTGTTCCACTACTCGGACCAGGTTCTTGGGAATACTTCACACACGCATGTAGCTTGACCTGCAGACAGAGGGTCAACTGTCAAGGTCAGATAAGGTCAAAAGCTACTTAGGGGATGGCAGAAATAAGACAAAACTGAGACAAGACCACTAATGAATATTCATAGGTTGGAGGGTCGAGGCCTATCAATTAGACGAGTGCATGTTTTTTACTCTCAAGTACATATTTGGAGAGGTATTGAAAAAATATTTGCTGTGGCAAGTCCACAGATATAAATAAATTGTTTGGTAAAAAAAATAATTTTGAATTTCGACAACCTGGCCATGGGGGGGGGGGGGGGGTTCAAATTTGGAGTGAAAATGGCCGAAATGGGTAAAAATGTCCACTTGTGTCAAACTTGTCAATTTAAAAAAAAATTTCCGTGGTCAATCACCAATTTAAATCGCACCAGTTACTCGCAAGACTAACCCGTATATCATATCCGAATTTCAGTTTCACAACTCCACGCATTCTTTGATGCGTCGCGGTCAACATTGACAATTTAACTGCTAAAAGGCTTAAAAATCAATTGTGGTCTTGTCTCAACTTATGTCTTTAGTCTCGCAGTTTACAAGTTAAGCGTCAGTAGGCCTATAGACATAGACCATCTTGAAAGAATGATAAAGATATGGATATGCTTCTGTGGTAATTGCCTTCTGACCACCGCCACTACATAACTTTGGACCTACTGCAATTACATGATATTAGATGTCAATTATAAAACGACATTGTTTTGGCATATAACGTTTCAAATTGCTAAGAAAGGTCTGCCAAAGCTATCATATCGCCAAGAGAGACGGGATGTTGAAACAGACTTGGTCTCGCGCCCGGCCCTCATCAGCGAGCGGTTCAGTTTTGAAGGGGGTGATCCTAATCGGAAACACTAGATTTGATGAAAGCAACTAGTCTGCTTTCCTTTCAACATTTGACGGAGGAAACCTGATCTATACTCAATGTCGCCCGGTACAGGACGATCAGGATGACGAAATGGGCAGCAGAGAGGAGTCTAAATCGGTGAGAAATCTCATCGTGCGGTTTGCGATATCCTGATACCACGACCGGGCACATCCAAGGAACATGTGGACTTCCGAAGCATGCATCGGGACTCTCAATAAAGGAGCGAATTTAGTTTTCAAGCGACCACTTCCGGATGACACCAAAAGAATAGAATTGGAATTCTGACGTTTGTACAAAAAAGGACTACAGTTTTTCAGTTTAACTCCTGAACTCTTGGAACTCGCCAACTTTCAACTTGAGCAAGATCGACTAAAGATGTTCGATTCATGAATGCAATACAGCTGATTTAGTTGATAGACACAACTATGACATTGTACGGGGGGGGGTGGGGGCCCGTTGGCAAACATTTATAAAAACGTCTGAATTTTCGTTTTGGACATGGAGAACCGTACAGTGTTCACGAGGAAGATTCTTAAAGAAAATGACGCTTTGCATGGAAATGTTACCCAGCTGAATGGTACCGCCTTGGAAGCGTCTACCAGTGAAGCACAGATCCTACTCCTGGTGGCCACGGCTGTGGTGTTGGTTGCCGGTGTATACGGTAATATCATGACACTCTTGGTGCTGAAGAGGAAGGCAATGAAGGGACCTCTCATGACCATCTTACTCCGCATCACAGCGGTGTTTAATATCTTGTCTCTGGTTTTCTTAGGGGTACCTTTGTTTTTTGGCTTTGCTGTTTTGCTTGCACGGAACTCAAGGTACACGTATGACGTGGATCATTGCGCCACTCTTTGCAAATATACGTCGTCACTTTTTGTGATTTTGCAGATGTCCGGGTATTGTTTGGCATCGGTCTCCGTGGATCGCGCTGTGAGTGTTATGAGGCCCCACTTGGTAAAAAAGCGAGAATATCGTAGGTTTATTTTGGCTGCGCTTGTAACTTCGTGTTCTCTAATGATTGTTGTATCCATATCGAGAAATCTGATGGAATCGAACTATGCTAAAGTGTTGGCGACACCGTCGACATGGAGTATTGTGGAAGCTGTCATAGTTAACTACTTCCCTGCAATGGTACTGGTGATTAGCAACATAATACTTTCTGTAAAGATTTTCAAACTTTCAAGACGCACACTGCACGCGCCTCAAAACGCAGTGCAACCGGAGCGGAACAGGAGGCTCCGGAGGAATGCTGCTATTATATTCAGCTTAAACTGTACATATCTCTTAACAACAACACTGCCCAAGTCGATATTTAGTGCAGTTTTAGGCAGCCAAGCTTACGAAGCAGCTTCCTCGCCCACATCAATCGCTCTTGGAATCTTACTTTTGCGATTCATCCACAGCACAATCCCATTCTATGTACTCTGCGTCACTAGCATGAAATTCCGGACCGAGTTGATATATATGCTTGGTTGTCGGCGACATTCAAATATTGTCCAGGTCGGAACAGTCAGTGAAAACGTGGTGCTTGAGCTGAGATGAGATACGTTGACAATCCGACACTGGCCTGCACAGTGTCTTCTGCCCCCGTCGTCTACTTCTGTGTTTGAATGGGCAAACCATAGGTGAAAGCAAGACGTCAGCGGCTTCTGTCACCTCTCTGTAAATGCTGAGTATTGGTGACAAAGACTTATGATCTGCCATTTTCACATCATGTTAAAATCGCCATGTATATATATGTTCACGATCGCGCTGGCCTTTTATGGCGGTTTCAAAGGCATATAAATATAAGTAGCGCTTTGGGTATAAATGCCGGCTGTTGTAAATATATTATAATTCAACGGCTTCTTTAGAATTGAATTCAAGATGATTTATTTCAAAAGGACAGTGTAGTCACCGTACATCAGTTCTATATACACGTTATAGTCCGAGACCCATTAAGGCAACCAATTCCTTTCCACAACATTTATATCACCATTACAATAGGCAAACAAGGTACCAATCAGCTAATAGGCAATCATCAAATTCAGCTTACCAGAATCCTTCAGCAGTCCTTTACCAATATTACTGGATAACTGACGGCTTAAATCCAGCTGAGTGACGAACGGAAAGATATCTTTCTCATTCTGAGCTGGGAATCAGAGAAGATGACTGCGAACTCCAAATTGGTTTGCTGAGATTTGATGCAGATGTCGCCCCGGCAGGGTTTGCGCACACCGCCGGATCAAGGCTGATCTTACTCCGCCGAGGCTGACGGGGCGGGCCAGCGCCGGTTTATATTAGGCTCATCGGGTCCCATATCAAAAGCTGTTTTATGGGAGATAGACTACAGCTATACATCCTCTATTAAACTGCCGATGATAGTATCGGAGCTATAGGG
Source organism: Lineus longissimus (assembly GCF_910592395.1). Classification (NCBI taxonomy): domain Eukaryota; kingdom Metazoa; phylum Nemertea; class Pilidiophora; order Heteronemertea; family Lineidae; genus Lineus; species Lineus longissimus. Next base: position 1,783,963 of record NC_088318.1, read on the forward strand.
TATTTCGGGAGGGTATTTGAACAGAAATCTTCAGTGCAGTTCTGCTTTCCAAAAATATGGGTCTTGCCAGTTTCTGCAAACAGAACGGCCGTAAACTTGTTTTAAAAAGTGGGATTCTGATTGGCTGAGAACCTGTGTACTGCCCAAAAGGTTCAGGAAAAAAAATTCGCGCGTCGGTCACCTCAATGCTGTCACCTCGATCAGAGGTCCTGGGTTCAATTCCAGGTCGGCCGCGGTAAACTCGACGGGGCCCACGTCCACCCGGCTGCAACCAGACCATGATACTAAATAATCGTTAACCTCATCTCGATAGGCCTGCTACCTTCAAGGCTACCTTAAAATCTTTCACAGTGTTGGCCTGAACTTGACCCCATTCGAAGGGTTGTGCACGAGCATGCGTTTACCACCAGATTACTACCATTGATTGGGAGGTTAAATTATGTATCGATTTGCATAAGATAATAAACCTATGTATACGTACACCACTGCATGTGTGGTAGTATATAATGTATATTATTGTATGGTCAGCTGTTTTAAGTGGGATACATGCATGAACACATAGAAGCATGTTCACTATAATAGCATGCACTAGTATGCAGTCGACGTATAAATATTGATCGTCCGACCTTGGCTATGTTAGCTCTTATGGTTGTTATCTCCACGTATAGGCCTAGGCCTAGGCATCAACCCCAGAGTGAATCGGACGTCACCTTGATCCTCTGAAACTCGGCGACACTCATCCGATTGTTCTCATCAGGACTCGGACCCGTGGTCTTCAGGTCAGCCAGCTAGAGGTCGGTGACCTGCTGCTGTCCGAGCCGTATTTGCCCGTCCAGTCATTGCCAAGATCTGGATACTCAGTGCTGTTTGGAGAGGGGACTTCCTTGATACTCACGCCCAAAGGAGTGAGGAAAGTGTCACATCCCATTCATGCTGACGAGGAAGAGCGTAAGTCGTCTGATGCCGCAACTCCACAGGACCAAAAGGCTACACGCGTGTAGCAAACGTCGGTCCGCTTCTTTGAAAGAACTCTATCAAGGCAAAGCAGATATGTCTGGCAAACGGAAAAGAAGCCTCATCCCACGATGGCAAGGACATTTCCGGAAGCGACAAAGACTATATTCTGAAACACTGGACCCAGACCAACCTCAGTGGGACAAGCTGCCAGATCTGGTGGTTGTGTCCATCTTCTCGTATCTCAGTCTGTCAGACAGGGCCAGGATGGCGCTGACTTGCAGACGATGGGCAGGTCTGTACCATGCGCCTGGACTCTGGAAGAAAGCCAGTGTGGACTTCTGCAGCCATCGGCTGACCAATTCTGAACTCAAGTGCCTGTACCGCCATTCACAACATATCAGATCCATGGAGATCATTCTTTGGAAGAACTTCGGCTTCAACAATAAGTTGAGTTTGAAGCACGTGCCGCAGTTGGTCAAGGTTCTAAGTTGTTCTGAACTAAACGACTTGGACCTTGGGTGTTTGAGGGTTGGAGCTCACGGACGGAATTGGCCCACTGCCTCTCTCACAGTCTCTACCCTAGTAAACTTCCTGACCAGCCAGAAGCGCCTCAAAACGGTCAAGCTGTCTAACCTACGGATTGAAGAGGAAGAAGGATTGACGATACTTTCAGCACTAGCGGCACAGAACCAAATGTCAGTTTCAACTTTAGACATTACGAGTCTCTTCCAAAAGAGCGCAAAATTGGAAAGGAAATTCGTCAACGTGATGAGTGTATTTACGAATCTCACAGAGTTTCACATAAACTACAGTTATATTTCTGACGACCTTGTTGAAGGTATCGCGACACGATGCGGCAAATCCCTGCGGCTTCTGACCGTTGATGTCCACCACAATGAACCGCATCATCACACTGTCAAGATATCGTCATGGAAACATTTCAAGCGATCATGTCCGTCTGCCCAAGTGATATTCTCCCTCGAGTACATCAACTCGTACTCTGAGATCCGCATGATATTGACCCCAGGAATTCCTCTCAATACTTTGAATGTCTGGACCGGATATGACGTGGAGGATGACAGGAGACTACCCCAGATTCTGGTGGATATCGGCTGCAACTTCAGTGATCATTTAGGTGAGTGGATGAGAGCATGCATTGGAGATGAGAGCTCATAGCATGAGAGTAAAGCAAAGCAAGTGAAGCTATTAGGTGACTTCAACATGTAGGACTGACTGCTCCTGCCAATGATCATCATTGACTCTGACAAGGCAGTAGTGGTGATGCAGAGGGTCGGTAGCTGCCCCCCAGACGTCTATAAAAATGTATTTTTCATGCAGATTTGGGCTCTTTAGAGACGAAAAATTGTGTTCACCCCCCCCCCCCCCCCCCCGCCTCATGAGAGGCTACCCAACTTCGAGTCGATTACCTTTGCGTGTTTCTTCCTTACAGTGAATGCCTGCATCCAGCTTGACAATAGAGACACGGCCGTTTACCACGAGCTTTTGTTCCTGGCCAAAAGATGCAAGAAGTTAGCCTCGCTGGATCTCACAGCCATTGTGGAACTGGATGCGGTCAAGCGGTTGTGTAAGCTCAGAGATGAGAATAAGATAGGTAAGAGCCAAGTGGAAGGAAGGATCCTATCCAGCGCAAAATGGTCGTATCTTCTTCTTCTTCCAAGTCAGCTTTAGGTAGTGACTGGGTCTTTTGGTAGTGATAATAAGGAGTTCTTTTCGCAAAGACACCGAAACGCCTACGCGAACGCCCATCGTATTGTTCGGCATCGTTATCAGGTCAAACAATAATGAGGTATAGGCGTTCACGTATAGGCGTTACTGGGATTTGCGAAAACTCCCTGCCTATTCCCGAACCTTTTTTCATCATTCCAGGCTTGGACCGTTTACACCTGACGATGGCAGACACATTCGGTGAGAACAATACTGAGCAGGAGTCGGCGATAGAGGAGCTGAAAGCAATATGTAGAGACATCATCGCAAAGACAGGAGTCGATTATCAGTTCATGTTGAGTTAATGCTGGAAGTTCAGCCATTACAAAAATGTCCTGAGAAGGTTACAGGGTCACAGTGTCGGTTATCAGTTCATGCTGTGCTAATGGTGGGTCAACGACCGTCGATTATCAGTTCATGCTCAGTTAGTGGTAGCTCATGCTCTGGGGAGTGGTCCTACAATGGCCGCTGTTGTCCCAGCAGCAAGCCTTTGAAATCGCGGGACTACTTGTGTATCTTGGATATAGTGATACAAGCCCCCACAGGGAACCTGGATGCTGTTTCTCGGACTCATTTTTTCGGCTGGTGGTACACATGTTTTATGAAACAGATTACTTATTAAACTATATACCGGGTATTACATGTATAGCGGCCGTGCGTATGATACACCGTCCCGGAGTGTTATAACTGTGGTTTCGTTTTCTGTGATACATGTATGATTGTTATTGACAACTGCTCTCACAGATTTAATCTGTATTCTTTATTCACGCTGAGGACGTTTTACTGTTGACTAATTTATATGTCATATCATTTTACTTAACTTATTATCATAAAGTGTACAAAGAGAAAGATTTGTTTTTGGCTTTTCATACTTTTTCAAGCTTTCAGGGTGTTGGTCATTGCTAACTGGGCTAATCGTCGATAACGAGTTCAGGCAGACCAGGGAAATGTCGTGGTTCGGGGCAGGAACACAATGCCGACCTGTCAGAACACCCCTTGAGTAAGACTACTCGATTAATAATCAAACAAAATGGCCACTGCTTTCGTAAAGGAATAACAACAAAATTGATAAGACGACCTACAAAATGACCTTAATAATCTGCAAGGACTGACAGCGACCTATTACTAAAGGTCTGACAGCGCTGCCATGTGACTACATATATTTGCTTTTGTATAAAGCTATTTCTTTCACTCGGCCATTTGGTCAGTGGTGCCTGGCCATTCATTCTTCGACTTGGTTCGTATCGATCCTGTTCTCACCTTTGCGCGATAGCCTTTGCTGTTCAGCGATCGTTGGTGAAGGCTGCAGCATATGCTGCCGAACAGGCACGGGAAATTTGCTGGATTATTGCAGAACAGGGGGAAGAAGAGCAACGGCAGTCATCCCGCGCGTTACCTGGGAAAGAGGCTGGAGGCGGCGGCGAGAAATTCCTGCAATAGCTCGGTAAAGGTAAGTCATGGAAGTACACACACGCAGCATTATCTCTTCTCTGATATATTAATCTATCTCCCGCCGGGATTCCCTCGTTCTAGTTTTAGTTTTGGATCTGCTGGGCACGAAAAATGAAAATCGAATGAAAAAAAACTTGATTTTCCTCTACTCTATAACATGCATACCTCGAAACGAATCGAAACATCTATATACTTACTACGTTACTTTTTATGATTTAAGACTTTAACCGGTGCTTTTATCTGGGTAGGCCTAACACAGTCTACTACATATAACACCAACGAAAACCCTACGATAGGCATATTATGACGGACGTGTATATACTGCATGATGAGTATCGCAAACATTGTTATCACCAGGTTAATGACATTCTCGACCCGTAATTGATTCGGTCGAACACGATGTGAAATAATGAGTGCATTTATTGCACAGGGAACAGTTATCACATCGTTATCCATATATACATAGAAAAATCGGAAATATTATGAATCTCATTTTTGGAGCAGTCAGAGGTTTGGGAAAAACAATGACAAAAAGCAGTTGAATTGAGAGAAAATAGGGTACAAATTGAAAGAATCTGTGAATATATCAGTAATTTCTTATAGGGCTTCGTCTTCGTCTCATCCCGAAGTGGATAACGGATACCACGGTAGACCAAGATGAAGAAGATACTATCCCACCACAGGCGACTCCAGCCAGTCGCCTCTCAGTTCACGAGATGCGTCCAAGCCCAGGCGGTTCCCGAAGCGCAGCCCCCAGTGAAGCCAGCGCTGAAGTCATGGCGGGACTTACCATGTCCACCTGGTTGGCCGATCATGAGGAACCTCAACTTGTACTTTAGTGAGGAGGCGAAGAATGGCCAGCTGCACATGATATACGTAGGTGAACATTCATACGCTTTTGTCATCAAAATTAGCCATAACCCGCTAGACAGTTTCAGCTGATCAAGCTTAGTAACCTTCTCGTACAGCAGAGGGAAGAAATTGGTATCTAGATGCACTGAACAAATCCGTCAAAATCCTTTCCAAGTTGCGGTCCAAAAGGTTTCGAAGTCAACCTCTCGACGCCCAGCTCGTGTACAATGATCGATCTTAACTGAGCGCCCCTCCCCCCGCTGAGCCCTCGACCACTTGTATCACGCATCTTCATTCGTGTTCTCGTACATTAGAAAACCCTCAGTGAAACTCATGGCAAGATGTTCAGGATGGATATCATTGGACAGTCGAATCAGATCATCGTGACCGACCCGAACATGGTGGAGGTGCTGATGCGACAGGAGGAGAAGTTCCCCCGTCGGACCTATGTCGATGCCTGGACAGATTATCGCGATTCCAATGGCTTGAGTCGCGGTTTGCTTACAAGGTGAGAAATGTTGATTGACAGAGCATCAATGCTCTCTATCAATCGTATCACGTGTGCCTCCTGTTCGTTTGTTGCTGGTCGTACGACGACTGGGCGCCAGTTTGGCTCTGCATCACCTCGAGATGCCATCATCGGCCAGGAAGGCAGAGTGCAGTCTGATTTGACGGAAAGGTTTCCCTATGATTCTTTAAAATATATTTCCCAAAATTCGTTCAAGTTCGTCGTCCTTCATTTGCAGTGACGACGACACCTGGTGGCGGTACAGGAAAGCAATCAGCAAGAAAATGATGCGGCCTAAGAATGTGAACGAATATGGGGAACAGTTGAATGAAGTTATGGAAGATCTGGTCGTACACATCAAACGGATGAAAAAGGCTGGGGACGGGGTTTTCGTGCCCAATCTTGCCAATGAGTTCTACAGGTGGGGAATGGAGGGTATGTTACCATGGTTACGTCATCATCCACGAACAATCATAAAAATACGCCTGTACTGTAAGAGTTTTCAAAATGCACCGTAGATGATCATAAAACGCTGAGCCCTGTGGAACCCCGTGCATTTTGTTTGGTACGTACACGCGAAAGTTAAACGCGATTAGAAAGCCTTCATTTTCATAAATCCCTAATAGTTCGACCGCCTTACATATGTTTCAATCGTTCCAGCTGCTTGTGTTGTTTTATTCGAGAAGCGTTTCGGATGTCTAAATCCCACAGTGAATCCTCAATCAAAGAGGTTTATCGACAGTATAGAGGCCATGTGGCTATCTTCCATGCCTCTTTACTCAATGTACGGACTGCAAAAGATGCTCAGGACCAAGTCGTATCGACAGCACCAAGACGCCTGGACAGGCATATTCGATGTTGGTAGGCCGTATATTATTCATTTGTTTGTTTCCTGTCCTTACGCTCTTGTTCCTTTCCCTAGGCACTTTTTGGCTAATTGTATTCTTTCTTTCGCCTGTTTTTTCCTTTACTTCTGACCTCCTTTTCCCTTTCTGTCCTTTCTTGTTCCTATTTCTTTGGCCTTCCGATCCCTTTGTTTGCCCCCTTCTCCTTATCTGTTCCCTTCTTGTTCCTTTTCGTCCGCCTTTCATATTCTCTTTATTCTTCAACTTGCTTACAATTTCTTTCGTTTCTTTTTTGCCTAACCCCCTCTTATCTTCTGTCTTTGAGGTCCTCTTCTCCTTGTTCCATTTGAAGTTTTGAATACTGTTCCATTTGAATCCCAATAACATCTTCATTGTCTTCATCTTATAGTTAACGGCGTTCTCCCATTCCACTGCCGGTTATCGGTAAAACTTCAGTTTTTCCACTTTTCAGCGAAAGCCACGATTCGTGACAAAATGATTGAAATAGAGCAGTCGCAGAGTCAGAATGATGAGGAGGAGGTAAATGGAGGACTGCTGTCTTATCTGTTGGCGCGGAAGGAACTCTCCTTTGATAATATAGTTGGTAATGTTACGGAGCTCTTGTTGGCTGGAGTGGATACGGTGAGCTCAATTTAATGCGCCTCATTTATAGTAGTGGTTCGCACGATCGTGAGTGTGGAAATTCCAAGTAATGCAAAATTACATGTTCGTCTGTTGGTTCTGTTGTAACCCTATAGCGACTTTGTATGACATCACTGAGAAGCCACATCAGCTACCAGTCGGGACATGAATGTCATGATTAAATAAAGACAAGTCTTCATCTAGTCTTTATTATTCTTGATAGCGCCAATGCCTGTTTACATTGGCCATTCGTCACCATATTCCGGCGGTATGATCATAGCCATAGAGGGAAACTTGGTTTAGTAGTCAAAGCAGGCTGAACCAGAATTTGTTCTCTCTCCGTCTTACAGACGTCCAACTCGCTTTGTTTCGCTGTGCACCTTCTCACCAAAAATCCTCAGGCAAAAGACAAGCTGTACGATGAAATTCGGCGAGTGGTAGGTGAGCGGTCGGCCACCACGGATGACCTCCGGGACATGCCTTATCTGCGGGCAGTCGTCAAAGAATCATTAAGGTAAAACCGTAGTCCCTTATAGATGAAGAATATGAAGCTGACTTGAACCGTTGGTAAGTTGTACCATGAAGGGTCGGTAGTTTGTAAGATAAGCTGTGCATGCACATGGCTGTGCTTTCCAAATGTTTAGAATCCTTTCTCAGTGTTTGTCATGATGTATAGCTCTATTTTGCTGAAATGCACAATCTAATTTATGTTACAGCTTGTTTTCTGGCCATGATTTCTAATGCTTGACTTATTCATTATTTCTGTTCCAGAGTTTTCCCAGTGGCAGCGCTCAATTCCCGGATGATTCAGTCACCAGTGACTCTTGGCGAATATCGTGTCGATGTTGGGGTAAGCCGAGTGAATGCCTGGCCTTGGGCCGTGGCTTTTTTTCCCGTCGTGCGCACTGACTTATGGACCGGTGGTTCGTAGATGTTATGGTGTGCTTCCGACGCAAACTATCCAGCACTGTTCTTTATGAGTTGGTCTGAACAAGAAAAATTGTAAAAGAAGACCTTGATGTTCGACACAAGCTTCACGCAACGGACGTGGTTAACCTCTTTGAATAGAGCGAGCAATTTTTAATTGCGACTTACTTTTTTTCAGACCATGATTGTGTTCAACATCTTTGGGATGTGTCACGACCCCGACACCTACAACGATCCGGAGAGTTTCATCCCGGAGCGCTGGCTCCGCGGAACTGGAGAGAACATCAATCCGTTCGCGGCGCTACCGTTTGGCCACGGGGTCAGGAGTTGTATCGGCAGGAGATTTGCGGAGCTAGAACTCTATCTGGCTCTCATTAAGGTAGGCGTTGGGACTGGGAAGCAAGCGGCGAGTTACGAAGCGCTTTATGACTTATTTCCAAGTTCCAATGTCATCTGGTCAACAAAGACAAGGTTATATAATTACTGGAAAGATTTGATATGAAATTCAGCTACATTAGTCGACTTAACGTGTTTTCTTTACCATTTGAGCATTTTGTGACCATCGACGATTCCTTTTACGATTCTAATTTGTGATTTCAGCTCTTACAACATTTCGATCTCAAACCTCACGGAGACATGAATCAGCTGACGCCGTTTTATCGAACAGTCCTCTCGCCAGGCAAGATTGTGCCCGTGCAGTTTCACGACAGAATGTAATCTGTGCCTAATTGGAAAACGAAGGAGATGTCGTTGTACTAACGAGACTGCACATGTTATCCTGAGTCCAGCCCTGAACTAACGTAATGGGCAGAGACCTGTATTCATCCACGACCGGAAGTGTGGCACAGTCACATAGAGCTTATCAAAATGTCAAGTTGTGGTAAATACATGGCTGGGATGGACCAAAGTGGAATTAATTCTCAATCTGTGGTTGATTCTTAATCTACAGAGTCAGGCCATCACAGAAATATGCTTTTTGATAATATATTTAAGAAAATGTGGTCTCACTGGTCAGTTTAGAACTTGACAGGGCCATATCAATGCGCCAGTGACGTTTTGATGGATATGGTGTACGGAAATATTTTTTTCTCAGGCAATCGGTATTGGAATTTTTTAAAACTTTATTATGCTATTGGCAAAGGGTTCTTCTTGACACGTATAAAATTTTGTGCAGATTGATTGGTCCAATGAGTACTTTTTTCACCAAAACCTATGCACAACAATGTACACGTAATGTACACATGTTTTAATAGAGGACTCTGGCCTAATACTAACCCGCTATTCAGTTCACTCATTCACTGACTTGAAAACGATTCGTGAAGCAATATAGCAACGTTGTGGAAATATTAACTTAAACTTTAATACACTTAACCGAATGGTTGTAGGCCTTTTGGTAAAAAGGCAGTGGCAGACGAGCCATAGCGTTACTCGAGGTACACAATACAAAAGACTCCGATGAATAGTCGTCAAGCACTAACGGAGTAAATAAGGGCATTATCACAAAGCTGCCGGCAGCCTATTCAACTTTCTCATTGCAGTAACAGTTTCTGTCGCTAAATGCGACATAAAATATAATAAACAACAAAACAACGAAAGTATCTGGTTTTCACGATATTCTAAACAGAATAGATACGGCGGTAGATGGATAATTCTGAATAGCGGTAGTCTTTTGTGCTAATCGATGGTTTGGCAACACGCTGCGCGGAGCTCAGCGGGGACATCAGCGTGACGTCATCATGATGTTCTCGATTACTTCGATGATGCGACGTATCCAAAAATACTAATGCCGGTCGTCGGTCGAAGGGGGGTTGATTGGTCTTAGACCTCTGCAGTGGATTATGAGGTAAAGTGCTACTACCAGTCTACTCCAGGTTGACCGACGGTGACAGATTGCAAGCGCTTTCGGGCAAAAGGGGTAATGGTATATAGGTCCTGCACCTTATCCCGTTCGCAGAAGACATGGGATTTTGGGGCTCAGCCGGGGAGTCGCTGTTCTGCTAAACTCACTGCTCAGCCCTCACAGCCTTGGGGGCTCAACCGGTGAAGGGAAGGGGGCGGTCAGCCCAATAAACCACTGCGTGCTTTCTCACGCTCTAAGGACGCAGGGGATCATGAGAAAAATTATTGAGACAAAATCTTTCCGTCATAGATGCCCAGGCCTCAGAGAAGATACCAATCCGTCGCTGCGACGACATTTTGCACTTTCGATGACGTACATCATAATCATTTTCTAGTGCGGCAAACCTGGATTCCGCAAGCCTTCCTTGGCCGTATGAAAGGAACAGTCACCCACACGCGTGCGTTGGTGTGTGTAACAGGAGTGCCTGTACGGTGCGTGTGCGTGTGCGCGCGAGCACGCACGCACGCACGCACGCAAGGACACGCATATCATTATCATCCAAAAATCGCCGATAATTTTTTGCATTTGCCTCTACAGCCTTTCGCGATGCAAAATATCTCCTTCACCGTTGTTGGGTAAAAATCTAACGAGATGCTATAAATGAGGAAATTGAAGCTGTAATTGAGGGTGGTGAGTAAGGTGCCGAAGGTGGCGACGGCAAACACCAAGGAGAGATTGACCCCAGAAAGGTCAGAGTCATTATGGTGGGCAATTAACTTCAAAACCCGGTAGTACGTCCACATGCCTACTTGCGGACTCATCGAAATTATATAAAGAAAAGATATACCGACGAGGTTCCAGATACATTTCATTTCTTTATCGGAGACGTTGTTGTCTCGGGCGGAGGTTTTCGTTGAGCGCCACAGAGCGAAGCATATGATAATATTCACGAATGATATTGCGCACAGGGGAAAGAGACTAATTATGAAGAATTGTACACTTCCAACCACCAGCAAGGCTGTTGGTTCGAGAATTTGGGGGCTAAAGAAGCATACCTCCGCGCCGCTGGGCTCGACGTAAATATCTACCATTCCAAAAGCCTTTACGCTCCAAGCGATCGAAAAGATTAGCAGTCCCAGGAGAACTTTCCATCTTCGCGAGGTCGTAATTGAAGCTGCTTTTAAAGGCCACAAAATGACATAACAACGCTCTAGAGAAAATGCTAAGAGAATCCACGCGCTGAGAAAGGCGAAAGTATCTTGAAAGAATTTGCCGACTTTGCAGATCCCTACGGAATACCGGAAGAAGTCAACTCCAAGACGGTCACTGGTGATATACGGCAAACCGTCCATGAACCAATGGCGGGCCGTTACAATAAACAGATTGGCGCAGTCGCTAACGGAAAGGAAAGAAAGATACTGGACTGTGGCAGAGTCCTTTTTCTGACACTTGTAGAACACAGCGACGGAGAGGCAGTTACCAAACACGCCGACGGTGAAGAACACGGGAACGAAGTAGGCGCGAAATATCGCCACAAATTCTAGAAATGTATCTAGAGAAGTACCGGTATCTCCATCATGTGTTACGGCATCGTTGCTTACTTGTAAGCTGATGGTCGACATATCATACATTTCGGAAGGGCATCGAGTTTCGTTTAGTTCCGAGCCTCAATTAACCGATGATACCTCCTGCCGGTGAAATCTCTGGCGGTTATGCCCTGGCAACCTTACGACGAGCATCGCCTACGGCGATGGGAAGGTCATGTGATACGTTGTGACGTAATGCTGCTTTCAAAAATATGTTTTCAATGGAAAACAATGCCAAACAAAAGAAGCCAAGGCCGAGCTAGCCGAGTTTGTCACATGGGAGTTCTTATGAAGAACACCCGGGAACTCCCTTGTAAAGCTCTCGTCTCCGGTTGAAAGCAGATATATACTGATATATGAATATCTCAATATTTTGTTACGCGAATGGATACCCTGCTAACTCTCGCATTCACATGTCATGTTGAGGGGTCTTATAACCCGTAGTATTCAGTTTCTCGCCGGTGTAAGTTTACTCAGACCACCGAAATGGGTTTTTTCTTCCAAAGGTTCATTACAGCAAGTTGATTCAAGACTAAATAAAATGTATGCGGTATTACTGATTTACCTTCTGTCAGAAAGGCTCCAGAAGGGAGTTAAATATTACCATGAAGATGGGTTCGACAGTATGAGATCATTTGGTTCTTTTGAGATAACAGGAGAGAGAATGTTAATTGATTAATTGCGATCATTACAGTGTCCCATCGCATATGCTCATGTCATCACATACTGGTGACAATCACATTCACAACACAGTTATACGGAGGACAATGTCACAACTTCACCATGTCATGATATACTTAGGACAGTCCTACAGGTCAACGTCACAACACAATCATGTCATCAAAGGGAGGACTATTTCACGCTCAGTTATAAGGTCAATGTCATAACCTATCTATCTAATCATATACTGAGGACCATCACAACATAGTTATAAGGAGGTCAATGTCACAACCTCTCTATATGATCATACCGAGGACCATTTCACACACAGTGAAGAGGACAATGTCAAAACTTATCTTTGTCATCATACATTGAGGACCATTTCATGACACAGTGAAGAGGACACAATGTCAAGACTGCTTGCACCCCCAGGCAAGTTCCACAGACTGGCAGTCCATGACACCACACGGAGGACAACATTACAAAAGACTCAATAATCACATTGTATGATACTGAGAAAGTTTATTTCAATTGGCAGTAATATTTTCAACAATACAGGACATTCAACATAAATGAGATTTTCTTCCACAATCTGTGACCACAACATATCATTATGAAGGCACTTTAACACAGAATTCATTTTTCAAGCAGAAAATGTCTATATAAATGGTCGAGTTTCTTGTCCTTGAATTTTGGAACAAAGTTTACTTTGACAATTTCTGTGAAACCTTCTGAAGGACTTGGTTCGGTATACCTTGACCTGAAAAGAGGATGAGAATTTAGTAGCTATTCGTTCAGTTACACTCAGGACTTTCAAAGAGATTAATTACACAATCCTCGAGATAGGAGAAAATTTTGTTGGCAGACTGTTACAACTTCTACAATGTAGGCCTACTTTATCTGCATGGACAGAAACAGAGGGAGAAGGGGGCAAGAGGTTTGGGTCACTCACTTGTAGCTGTTCATGACCATATCATTGATCTTCTGGTGGCTGGAGTCGGTCATCTCACGGAACTGAAACCATCATCATAGCATGTTAGATAAGAGTCTCAGCAAAGAACTGAATGAAGAAGTTGGTGATGACAGGTATTGGGCTTTGGTAGTCTATCGAGATTCTTTTGCGAACGTACTAAATACAAAAATAAAACTGCATCATCAATGAATAGTATTCTCGGTATGTAAGATGAGAGGCACTGATCAGCACATAAAAACTAATATTGTTTTTAGAGCAAAATTATCGAAAATGCAAAAAGTTTAATTAAATTTGAGTATGACTCGTCTTGTTGAGATTCTCAGCTGACAAACTGACTCACCTTTTCATTATGCCGACAATGGGAATGTGTTGTTGTGAACAGGAAACAGCGGCATGGTATCTTCATCTCATTGGCCACCGCAGTATATCTACAAAATAGACAAACTACGTCACAAGTATGATAGTGCTTCATCAACCCCCCAAAAAAGAAAACAAAATTAGTAAAGAACTCCAATACGTCTTGGCTCTGCTGTAACTCCTAGTTGTTCGGTCTTTTACAAGACTTGGTCTGGCCATGGTGGACACAGCATACAGCCAATGTATAAATGACATTCAGAGTCTAGTCCACCTGCCCCAACTTGTCCTCCATGACCAATACTGAAGGCTGATGAACAAGACGAACTTACCTTGATCGGGATTCAGGGTCCGGGTTAGTGTTGTCAATCACCACACTAGATCCACCTGACAACACCTGTTTACACTTAGCTACGCACTTCTGCCAGTTGCCCAACTGATCCTGAAAAACCGACACACTTTGACGTCCTAATCAACTCAATTGTGACAAACATCTGAACGTCAGTTTAGTTCTTCAAATTCTTCAAGTTTTCAAATTTAAATAAGGGAATGGAGTTATTACATGGTATGACCAAAAGGTGGGTTTTCGATTCTGAATATGTACAACATAAGGGCAAATGACTAGCACATACCCTGCTGATCTGGACATAGCCCTTTGGTGTGAGGTACTGTTTGGAGAAGAAACTTTTCCCAGCTGAAATGTGAAGAAAGTGTTACCGTAGTACAATACAATGTATAAATCTGAATCATGTTCACCATCTGTGCAAACTGGTTGGATTTATTCCTTGGTGGTAAAAAGAAGCCTTGATATGTGTAAGATACATCCTCAATTACACACACCTTAAAGACCTACGCCATTTGAGTTCACTGTGTATTCTTGTGGCCCAGGAAAATAGATATAAACAATGTCACAGATCTGCCAAGTAAACTTTCAAGCAGAGTAAAACTAATGAAAGTCAGGATCCACAAAAGGTGTGTTGCACTTACAAGCAGGGCAGCCCACGTTCACAATCACCTCTTGATGGCTGACTGATATGGGTGAACCTGATGATGTCAATGAGGCATCAGAAGAAAGTTTACGCTGAAATGGACAATCGTAACTATGTTAATCAATTAGATTCTAAAAACTCTGGCACAGATCAGTTAGCCAGATTCGGCCTGCTGAACAATAGGGTTCAATTCAGAAATATTTGACTGGGAATACCGCAGTAATGACCCGAAGCATCAGTTACTCTGACACCGACTCAGGCATGGGAAGTGGAGGGGCATTGTATTGCTAGTGCGAAATTCAGTTTATTTCTTCAACTTACCGGGTCAAATTCTGGCATGTTGAAAGGCGCTCTGTTGTACTTAAGGAAGTATTCCTCCGGCGTGTAGAAAGTGAGGCCGAGATTCAATGCAAACTGGAACATGAAGAAAGACAGAAATAAACAATCACACATCATTATAAAACAAAATTGCATTGAATTAGCCCCAACCTCTTTATTCGATGCTACTTCATTCTTGACCATTCAGCTATAGCCACTACGTCCTGGGAATCACCAATTGAATGTCAAAGGCGCATTCAAGGAATGAATTCAAACACTGAAAGCTTTTAGTTACATATGTTGACAACATTACATAACAAGCTTAAAGTAATCTAAAGCACTTACAAGCCTGTCACTGCAGGAGAAATCTTTCTTTTTCTTGGGAGTCCAGTTAACCGGCCTGCCAGCAGCATCTACAATAGAATTAAATTTTGACAAAACATTTGAATTCATTATACCCTATTCCTATACATATTTTTCAGGCTGGCCACATGCCAACTACCATTTTTCACTGCCACGGTGATTTGACCTACGTGGCTAACTTTGATGCAAATTTCCTGCTGATGTCAAGGAATTAGTCCCCCCACCACATCTGTGCTTGATACTACGACCTTCCTATGTCATGCATCCAAGGCAGATTCTCCTGGATTGTGCCTTAAGTTTATCTAGTTTGAGGTATTGGTTGCCTGACCAAGCAATGCCTGGGTAGAGCTGACATTTAGCCAAAACCTTGGCCTACATGTTAACTTCAACCTCATGCGACCTGAACCAAACATACCACCAACGAACAGACTTTTTTCCATATCGATTGGGATGCCATCATTTGCCTGCAAAGCAAATCACAAGGAAAAAATGAGAAACAAAGAAAATTCGACACACTCATAAAACTAGCATTATTACTTGATGTACTGTGATCCGATGCCCACAGCAAATATCATTATGAACTGAACAAGTTGAAACTTGATAGTTCACTAAACGGTTCCCAATTTACAAGCAGGCCTGACAGAACGTTTTCACGGCTGGTACTATGAGTAGGAAAAGCCTCAACACTCACCCTCTCAACAAGATAGTTCCACATGCCTGGAGCTGGTTTCCTGTAGATATCAGCATATTTGGCTATAATCACTTGTACAGGAATGTCAACCTTTGCAATGACTTTCTCCACTTTCTTCTTGAAGTCGGCTTCATTTTGTTTACCCCGTCCAATTCCAAGCTAAAAAAGATTTCAAGAAAGTTCGTACTTTGACAATAGTTTTTACTACACCACTGGTAGTCTTTTACCATACTTGCATTACAAAATTCTTCAAAGAAATGGCTTGTTAACTTGTGGTTGCATACAATTTCGTTGACACTACAGTGAAAATTGAAAGTGCACAGGGCCAACTCACCTGGTTTGTAAAGAAGACTACCTTGAAACCATCTTCAATGAGTTTCTTCAGCTTCTTATAGGCTTCAAAGTACATTATTCTGAAGAGAAAGACACATATCAAGTAATTAAAGGTCTGTACCTAACAATTAGGGAGAAAAGAACATAAAATCTGGACAACATAATAATCATCCAGGTCACTGTGATCACCAATTGTTGAAGCAGGTACCACGGATGACCATCGCAAACAGGCAATTATAGTCCCATTTCAGATTTAAGTCGCAGGCAATAATTTTAATATCACTCATGGGCGGGGCATTTTACTGCAGTTCTTATCGAGATGAGACACTTACTTCCAATCGTTGATATCCGTTGGAAACGTTCTCCCTGACTGAGTACAGATGATTGTCCCATCCATGTCAAAACCAGCAATCTAAAACAAAACATAAACCAAATTCGTATTGAGATAGAAGCGGAACTTGTTTACACTTGCCACATTAGCATCCTGGCATCTTAAGCACAACCCACAGACAGCTTCTTCTACTAATTTTACCTCTGTCCTCCAAATACATGGACAGGGTAGCGTTTGATTGAATTTGAGCTGAAATTATGACAAATTTCCAGATTTTACTTACCTTGGAGGATGCTTGGACACCTCTGCTAGTGTGCATAAGTAACTTGTTGTCATGAGAAACCCAATTAGCCTCTCTACACGGTTCTCCTCTCACTTTCTCAGAATCAGTTGAACTTTTTGTTGCCTTTGATTCTCTTAGAGTGTCAGGAGGACTAAATGAGACAAAGGGAATTGAAATTGAGATATTGTCAGTCTGAAGAAGCATTCTGGAGAAAAAAAGTGAAAAAGATCATCTCACAAAATCATCACTGGACGAAAAATCTTGAGACATGATGAGACAAGTAACTGACCGTGGCAGAATGTGTTCTTCTCCAGCAAATATAGTGAGCAAGTCATGGATGTTAAGACTTTTTTACATAAATTAGTCCTGGGGAAAATACTGCTTTGAGCAGGGAAACCTGGAAATGCGAAAAAAACAAATATCTCCTTTTGTATTGCATTGTATACTCACTCAGCTTGAGCCATGGCCTGCATCAGCTTCAACTGCTCCTCTACATAAGCCTTATGTTTCTCATCCTCAGAGTCTGATGCTTCATCTGCACAACCCTTTCCATTCTCACAGTTTTTCCTCTTGAGATTGCCTCCTTGAACATTAGACTCAGACTTCAGCCTCTTTCCAGCACCAACTTGCTCAGTCTCACTGTGTTTCCTTTTCAGATTTCCTTTCTGAATGTTAGATTTTCCTCCAAAGAAGTCCGATATCTTCCCGGACTCTTTTGAGTTACTCAAAGTTGTATTAGTATTTGATGAACTCTTCGATTGAGATGCTTCTTTCTCTTTCAGCTTGAAAATGACCTTATGAGGATACTGGCCACTCAGAATACATAACTTTTCATTCCCTGTCACATGAATTGTGTTGTTCTATCCAATCTCATTGTCGCCAGCGCTTGTTGAATTAGCACCAAGTTGTTTCACCGCTACAGTCAATCTGTCGAAGTCCGCAATGAGCTCCACTGAAAATATCGATGGATTTGAGAATTTGGTCACAAAGGTAATTCATCTCATTGGGTGATGACAATTTGAGTAATGACATGGGCTTGATCTAGCAATATTTGGGTTATCTTCTGGGAAAAGCGTTTTCTCATGCACGAGGTACACCTGTTTGTGTCCAAACTAAGTTGAAACTAGGCCTAGTCATTGTTCAGATAATCCGTGTCGAATGGCCCACAAAGGCAAAATAGGCAGAATAACTGTTCCCCTACAACCTTCCACAAATTCCCCAATAGGAATAATGCTTGGAAGCTAGACTTCAAAAATGCTACCACACACGCTAAAAGTCTGTTCAGCACACATGTATTGCTCAATGACTTCACTATCGAGGGTGGGCTACAAAGAAGGAAGCCTGCAGGGTCATGGGCCTACCTTATACACCAATGTATACCTTGTTTCTTTGAACAACGAGTATCTCTAATCAGGGTCTGTGGACTTCTGCCAATGATGACTGGCTGTTGATGTGGCAGAGGAATTGGAGGATGGCTATCTTCAATACAGACAAGTTGACAACTCCTGGCCTTCATTTCTGGACTGAAAAAGATGGTCAATGGGCAATCAAATCTATGAACAGAGGGAACTATATTTCATTCTTCTTTGAGCCTTCTCACAGCTTTCTTCGTATAGCCGAGGCATAATTCGTCTTGTAACTTCTCTCCCAGTCTCTCCTAAAACTACCAGTGATGGCACTGTAAGAAACGCACAATCAATTATGTCAGATAGATTTTGGGTTGGATGCTGCTAATCATGTAATCAATAATCATCAAGAATGTCATTTTTGGAAGCATGAAGTTCCACACAAAAAAATTAACAAGTTTTTTTCTGAGTCCACGGATCATTGACATCTATTCTTTTAGCGATGGTCACCTGGCTGGGTGATTGAACTATCTACAAAAGGATTTTGGTTCAATTATTTACATTCGTAACAGAGAAAAACGGCATTTGTTGATGAAATCTTCAGAGAAAAAACAAGAATTCTCGTTGATGGGAAATGAAGTACCAATTTTACCAAAAATCGTCCTTACAATTTCTATTCGATAGATCGACTACAACCGCTGTACCAATCGATGATTTGACAACGCCATTTTGTGCAAAATATGAACATGACCTTTTTTCTGTATCATCTTCACCCTTTAGAGATTATAAGAAGCATTTATAAAAAAACAACTAAATTTGGCATATTCATTTGAGAAATTCAATATTATTCATTTTATTAAAGGAAAATAGTGTACCTATATTTGTATCGCTGATAATAGCAGTGAAGTGTCAGTAAGATTCATACGCTGAGAACATCATTGACCAGCGTTGAAAGCAACTTTGCACTGATTGGAGATTGCGCGGAGATTGAGACTGTTGTCGTTAAGTGCTGTTCGCGACAAATGATAATCATGATTTACACACACTTATAGCAAATAATAAATTTTAAATAGGCATTATTCGTTTTAATAGTAGTATTTTTAACATGATTTACTAAAACAATAATTTACTTATTGAGTTTTAAAAATCTAGGTCATTCGGGGTGAACACAAAATATTGACGAAGAAGATGTCGATCTTGTCGACATCTGAGCGTTTGCACCACGAAGACCGATTTCGCCCCTCCTGGATGTCTAGACAAGAGACATTTCACACTCTCATGAAACATGGAGAGAGTAACGAGGTCATGGACTTCAATCTCAGGGTTCAGAAGCTAAATGAATACTACAAAAATGGTCAGTTTCTGAGACTGTCATTTTTGACATTTTGATTACCTAGTCCTAGGCCTACCAGGTTTTGCATTGTAGGTTTTGAAGTCATTTCATTATCTTCTTCTCGTTTAAGCTAACGTTGGGTGGTCTAATTAGTTCATTCCAACAGGCAACACCCTCATTTTTTCAGTGAGACATCAAATCATTGCTTACCAGAGCCCAACAACCGGCCTTTTCCCTGCCAGCACAGTTGGAGCAGAGAAAAAGGTTGCCTATGTCCGTGACAGCATCTACTGTGCCTCTGCGATTTGGGCATTGTCAGTTGCCTACAGGAGGATTGACTACGATAAGGGCAGGACGCATGAACTCGGGCAGACGGCTGTGAAATGTATGAGGGGCATTCTGCATTGTTGGATGAAACAAGCGGATAAGGTGGAAAAATTCAAAGTGACCCAGTCTCCAAAGAATGCGCTGCATTCCAAGTTTGATATGATCACCGGCGACCCTGTCCTGAGGGATGAGGACTACCAACACCTCCAGATCGACTGTGTTGCCATGTTCTTACTTTATCTTGTTGAGATGATCGAGTCAGGGCTACAGGTAAGGCTTCAAATATGGGATAAAACAAATATCATTATTTATTATAAACAAAGCACTTATTCTGGTAGGCCTTATGCCAACGTATGTTGGAGATATTTAAAGTGGATTTCGCTCATCCACCTTTTCAGTGCAAGTGCTACAAAAATGTACCTTCTTATTTCCTCTTCAGCGGAAGAAAACTTGGTTACCTCGATTTGGTCTGCTGAACTCATGATCAGTTAGCATGGAATTCCATACACATGCAGCAATTTGGGACCGTTTCATTAATTCTCCCATTAATATTGACTGAGGTGCAGGAGGGGTATTGTATTGAGTAGGGGTTGGAAGTACCGGGTAATGTGAGTTTCAGTTGTGTTTTTCATGCATGTCCTTTTAGATTATCTACACCACAGATGAAGTGACGTTCATACAGAACTTGGTGTTCTACATTGAGAGAACGTACAGGACACCCGATTTTGGCATGTGGGAGAGGGGGAGCAAGTATAATAATGGATCACCGGAATTACATGCAAGGTAAATATGTCATTAAACTTGTTTCTCTAGTGTCTGTCGTCATGTGATTGGTCACTCACCTCAGTTGGCGATGTGACGTCGTTCCACTACTGCAAAATGCAGAACATCTATGAGAAGTCTTCAGGGAAGCTGATGTCGAAAATAGGTTTGTGCAAGGGAAGTAACAGCATTCTGTGCTAATATGTTATTTTCACAGATTACTTTGCAATTCTGTGAACATGTCTTTCTTCCAGCTCTATCGGGATGTCGAAGGCTGCTCTCGAGGCCATCAATGGTTTCAATGTGTTTGGTCAACAAGGTGCTGTGTGGTCTGTGATCTATGTAGACATCGATGCTTACAATAGGAATAGGACAATCTTTGAAACATTGCTACCGAGAGAATCAGCATCAAAGGTAGGGAGAGTTTGGAAACCTTTTGTGGAAGAATATCCTGGGTCATCAGTTCAGACAGTTGCCCTCAATTCCTATTGAAACTTTTTAGTAAATCATCTTCAAAGTTTATCCACTAGGTTCGATGTGAGCCTTCGCATTATCTGAAACCTGTATTTAGGACAAGCCCTATGGTGACCAGGATGAATTATGACGGACACCAGCATTCAGTTTTGTCTCCAAAACAGAACTGTCCATTTAAGGAAGATTCAAGAATGCAGAGAAGAAAAAGAAGTATATGACTATAAAGTACCAATTGGAAAGCCAAGCCTGATCAAGTTTAACCATCAAATTATACATTATTCTTGATTTCAGAATACTGACTCTTCACTAATCCCCACTATATGTTGGCCCGCATTTGCAACCCATGATGAACCGCTGAGGTCCAAAACGATCGACAAGATTACACGGAAACTGAAGGGACGATATGGTTTCAAACGATTCTTACGAGATGGTTACAGGACCGTTGTTGAAGACAAGAATAGGAAGCTGTACAGGCCTGCTGAAATTAAGGTGGGTGAAGAGCAAAATGTTCATCAAGAACCAGAGTGATGTCAAGGTTGTATGATCTGTGATTGTGGAGTTGTGGGAGAGGGTTTGTATGATGAGGATGCAGACCTTTGAGGAATTCCCGTAGATGGTGCAACAAGTCTTTATCTCGCGGGTACCATAAGAACATCTTTAAACGACAATGCTAACAGCTCGTGACATCTCATGACATAGTGTCACCTCTTGTTAATTTCAAAAGATGGTTTACCGTTGTCTGGGATCTTGACCACACTCTTGCTTCATGTTACTAAACTTCTAGGCTGGTAAACCAGGCTAGTTTTACCATCATCATTTGACCTTGTCTGTGTGTTTTCATGCACTTACCCACAGTTCTCGCTGCTGCGGCAACTAATCTCAATTTTGCGCCACCAACTCATGTGTGTTTGGTATCTCACTAGGGCGGCATGGCAAGCCTCGAGGTAGGTCACATGACCCAAGCTTACGGCCACCGTAAAACATTCATCATGCAGAGAGTTGATATCCTGAACTGTGGGGATTATGAGGCACGTCCCGGTTCTGGGCGATCTTGTATTCCTGAGTGTCGTGCCCCTTGAATGTGTGTCAAGGAAACAGCACTCTGTGACTTCAAAGACACAATAAAGTTCCTATTTAACGTTTTCTTGGCCCTCAAGATTATGAGTTGGCCTGGAACCTGCAGTTGCCTTGTAATGTCTGGAATTCGGAATCTCAGTTCTCTTAGCTGTTCATCATTCCATAACTAACTAAGCATTATTCATTAATTGCCAAATACATTTTCCTCTTAGATATTTTCATGCTTGTTAACCAAAGACTTTGCCTTTTTGATCCCTGAAAAATGTTTTTCCTGATTTAGAACAATTCAGGCTTTTTTACGGTGAGTTTTAGGTATGGGGTATAGCCTTGGGTGGGTTAGTGTTTTCTAAGTATACAGCATGTTGTCTGGGATGCTACACTTCTACGGTTCTACGACTCTTATTCATGTGGTCTAATACCACTTCCTTGAACTTGTGTAACAAGTGTTCATTCTTCTCAGTTTGGCACTTCAGATAGTGTCTTGAATTCATTTGATTTCTAAGCTTCTTTTGAGTGATTTGACTTTCACTAAACCAACCTCCCAGTAGTTCCCAGCTTTGCTACTAACATTAGATAAGACTTTAACTGAGGGAGGGGTGGAAGAAGTCGTTCGGGGGGGGGTACATTGCCACAAATCTGTAGGAAAATAAGTTTCTTGGTGGGGCTGCACCTTGCGACTGGGTTTGAGTGGTCTTGGAGGGTGGCATGATAATGATACTTGGTAGTGGCACATTCACCAGCTTGGAGATAGTGGTTACACTATTGAAGGTTCAAACATATCGACATGAGCACGCTTGAAATAAAATATCAAGATGATAGATAAGTCAATTTGTTATTTAAAGTAGGAAAAAACCAGAGCCGCCTGAGAAGTCCTTCGCTGTCGAACAGAGTTGCCCTCTCTATCCCATCAGTCTTCTGCGGGGACCGGCTGGGAATCGATATGGGGATCCCAGAGTGACACACGCTGAAATTTCCACTGTGGCCCTCCGACAGCCCAGTGATAGGTCTTCTCATGCAATACATTGTATGTCAGCCGCCCACTGAGGAAGTTGAATCCGACTTAGTTATGAACTGCTATGAGCAAGTCCCAGTTATTGGTGTTGAATATGCAACCAGGTGATCTCCAACTCACTGATTAATCCTTTGTAACAATTGATGTCTGTTTCCGTTTCAGAACTTTGACGGGATCGAATGTGAATGGCCTATGATGTTTGTCTATATGATTATCGAAAGTAAGTAGAACCTTCATTTAATGTGTCTTTCATTCACCATAACTGTCTGTCATGTACTGGCAGTCCAGCATAATCACCCAAAACAAAAACAAATTTTTAATTGGAAAAACAAGAAGAAATTTCATTGTCTGCCAAAATAGAATCAATGGGTACAAACATTTACAGGTTTGCAGTAAATATTATTGTGATATTGTTGTGTTTCAGGCATGTATTCGGGCAATGAAGAGAATGTTCAGCATTATCAGAGTCTATTGGAACCGTTATTGAGAAGGACAGCGGACGGTGGTAAGTGTAATGTGTCTCCCACTGAAGATGCCCTTCGTGTGAGCTCTGTGCTTTGGACAAGTCCATACTCTCCCATTGTATTGTAGGCGTACTCACTGAAGGTTTTACACCACTGTTGTAATGAAATTGTAAACCCAAGTTCTGGCCCTGCTCCATGTAGTCGCGAATACATCAAATTGGTGCCCAACTCTATTAGAACACTCCAGGAGTTGGGGGGAGGGGGTGCTATGTGAACACTATCAGCTTGTACCCACATTGTTTTCGATCCGCCCAACAGTGTGTTGCATCTTACTTCCCTTCAGGATATGTTCTTCCCAAGTATTACTACGTGCCAAAGGACTACATTGAAGGGGAGAGAGCGGCCCCAGGGAGTCAGTCCAGGATGCCCAGCCCTGAAGGCAGTAAGGAGGGCCTGTTCATGTGGGGGCAGGCCATATATATCATCTCACAGCTACTGGGTAGGAAATTCTTCTTTTCTCAATGGTTAACGATGTCTCTAATCTGCCTCTAATCTGCTTTCAAAGTGTTCATTTTTCAGCTTGCAATTTCTTGCTATGAGATTTGTCAAACTGAACTTATTGTGTACACAACATAACTGTACCCATTTCAGGAGCGACAAAGCAGACTCTTAAAAAGTGAGGGTGTCCTTTAATTAGTGAGCTGTCCGCCAAGAGAGGTTCCACTATATATAGAGATATCATGATCCTTTTCAACCACGTCCCCTTTATCATTCTTGGTTCCAGTTGATGATCTTATTCATGTGACGGAACTAGACCCCATCAAACGATTCTTACCAGCAGGGAAGCGGCCCAAACCCAGCATCCGTTACTCCTCATTTCAGGTCTGTACAGCACTAAGTGTCGTCATCAACATCATAATCTGTGTCGTTGTGTTCATCAGCAGGTTGCAGAGTTGCCCCTAGTGTAGGATATCTCTTATGCTTACTGCAGCAGGTGAGACGTCCCGACATGAAGGGGGACTCTGTGGCCTGAGAGGAGTGCTTAGTATGTTGGCTTACACCCATTATTTCTTCCAGTTGATGACCTCGTGCATGTAGCAGAGCTAGACCCTATCCACAGATTCCTACCAAAGGGACTCAGTGATAAACACAACATTAGATACTCCTATTTCAAGGTTTGTTTTCAAACCAGGGTGTGTCATTCTGTCTTCCAGTGGATAACCTCCTGCATTTGGCCGACCTTGACCCTGCACATAGGTTCCTTCCTGTCCGCATGAGGTCCAAGCATTATATTCGCTATTCCTACTTCGAGGTTTGTGTACAAACCTAGTGCCTAGTGTAGTTTAGAATAGGAAGTGCTGCGTCAAAAGGCAGAGCTGTGCCTCATTGTAAATATCTACCGCTGTAAATATCTCTGCAATTTGTGAAAAGTCTTTAATGATCTAATGTTCTGACTGTTGTTTCCAGACGTCAGACGGGTTGTGTTGTTTTACCTCATCATGCATTAGGTGCTTGCTGGAGGAAGGAATATAGGCTTTCGGCAATATATTGTACATAATGGTTGTTAATCCTAGATAGTGTTGGCAAAATTTTCCTTTACAATGCTTGAGACCAAAGGTGGTGGAGGTAAAGTGATCTCGCCTTTCTTTGCTCCACTGTATGAATGATTGTTTCATTTGTCTATAAGATTTATGCAAGAATATTGTAACGATGGCCTACAGGACTTGTATTATGGTTCTGTATAGATACAGCTTATTACTGTTGAACGAAGGACGCTTGACCTGTCCCGTCCTTGGGCTTTAGATACAGCTTATTAGTTAAGGTAGGCAAGTAAAGAGAAAGCAGTGATCCAAAATATGGGTTTGATTATCTTATCTTTGATTGAAACTCCCCTTCATTTGGTTGGCCTCTGAATATTCGGAGCAATGTCAGAATAACAACTGATTAAATTATGATTATATGTAAGAGTTTATTGACAATTTTGTTCCAGAATACTGCCAAAGATCTTTCAGTTCAGGTACTGCTCATCGCAGAGAGTATCCGTCTCCAGCAGCTGCTTGCCACGTATGGTATCCATGCGCAGACGCCCCATCAGGTTGAACCGGTCCAGATCTGGTCTCCGAACACTCTAGTCAAAGCATACGAATACATGGGGCAGAATAGGAAGTTAGGCTTGTCGGGGAGACCCAAGAGGCCTATTGGACAGCTTGGTACAGCTAAGGTAGGTGAAAAAATGGATGTGGTTATGGTTAAATCAGCACTTTGGGACTTCCCAATACCTACACTGTACGGCAAAAAGTAACATGGTTTGGACTTGCACAATCTTTGATATTTCGCTTTATACCAAATTACATGAAACAAACATTGAAATGTAGCTTTTACTGCACGCAAACACATGGAAATACATGTATTAATAAAAAGCTATGTAATGCTTTGGATCACCATGGATACTGAACGCTTATGTTTTAGAGGTGTAAAAGCCAACTATTCTCAGACATGTGAGATTACAAATCAGAAATCTGTTTATCAAATCATGTTTCTGTATTTCAGTTTTATCGTATATCGAACACGACGGTGCTATGTTACCCATTACTGTTTGAACTGAGTGATTTCTACCTGTCGCAAGATATGCCGCTGGTCATTGATGAACTGAAGGTAAAGTGTGTTGATTTCTTTTTGAAACCTGTCTTGGGACCGAGATCCCGTGGACGCTGCCATGTTGATGTGGATGATTTCCGACATAAAAAACTCGAGATGACGCCTATTGTGTAATCAATGGAACCACATTTAGACAGACACATCATGTCATAATGAAAGGGGTTATGACATTAGGGGCATTAACATGTGAATAACGACGATTGCCTCATATCAATTGCATTTTCCAGGGGCCAGTGCTGTTTTTCTGGGAGTGACTGGTGAGGTGAAATATGGAGTGGATGTTGAGTCAATCATATGTAAAATCAAATCTGTTTATAAAGTGTTGTGACTACAGCATTGAATGTTCCAACTCCTTCATCATTTCATATGTGTAACTATTTTCTTCTGTCTTAAAGAATGACTTGGCATTTCTTGCTAAGACATGGAAGCTCGGAGGACGGCCAACATTCTGTATGCTGATTCGTGAAGACACAATCAAGAGCCCGCAGTGGCGCGACTTTGTCGATTTCTTAGCTGAAATGAAGCGAGGTGAAGTCAACGGTGTGAAGATCAGGCTTGGAAGATTACAGGTAGAAACATTAGGAAATCTATCGAGTCAAATTGTCATGCAAAAATGGCTGCTGAACAATTAACTGGGATCAGTATGAAATCTTTGCAGTGGGATCACACATCTGTTGTGTTTTTCGAAGCAGTGTCTTTGTAAATACTACTCTCTTCCTCCTTTTCTTTGCTAGACTGGCACTCTGTTGATTTCTTTGACTGCACAGATTGTCTAGTTATCAGTGTCAGTTTACCTGGCAATGGTCTGAAGGGAAACCAAATAGTTTGCTAATCAAATCGCATTCAAATACTTCATCATGTGATCTATTTTGTATTGCAGGAGATGGTGTCGTCTGCTTGCATCGAGCACTTGGACTTCTTCCGCGGCAGTCTGGACGAGGGCAGCACATTCACCCCTATCCAAGAGGTCGTCTCTGGTCTCAACTACGAGGGCTTGACTGATCTCCCTAAAGAGGGAAAGATTGAAGATGACGCCACAAGTATCAATACCGTGGTAAGTATCTCATTTGATAAAAAAGCCCGAAATTTGTGTTTCTTTGAAATTTGACAAGATTTTAAGGAATAAATGCTGTTATGGCCATAGCAGAGCCTACTGAAATAAGGGGTAGGCAGCGCCCTCTACACAAGTACAGAAACTCTGTAGGTCAACATTAGTGACAGCTGACAGAGAGAGCGCAGTAAAGCATGTAAAGTCCTGAGTTTACACCTCTCAATATCTAAAACGTTTCAGGAACTGGAGAGGAAGTCTAACTGGGACTTGGTGAGAGATCTTCACAACACAACACGCCTCTTACTCCAGAGTCATATCCTTCACATCCTGCTCAGGAGGGAGGGCCTTAACTTCAGAGTGGATGATTGCACCGTCAGAGATCACCTTCAGCATCTTATTAGGAAGGCTGGTGTTCAACAAAACTGGTATGTTTGAGGTTTTGAAGCTTGTGGTTTCTGTGAATGGGGTGGAGAAGTCTAATGCTTAGATAGATCGCCTGAATAGACTCTACATGAATACATGCTCTATATCATCAGTAGTGGCTAAATGTTTACACTGAACCTTTCCACTGGACTGCAGCAGCCTCATCGTGGTTCGTATGACTACGATTCCATAACATAGACCCCAGTCTGTTTCAAAGGGTATCCTCTCTAAATCAAGTTCCAACCAAGGTATTTATAAGTTGCCAGTCCTTATAAGACATTCGTATCTATACACAAGCGACTTAAATTGTCACTAAAGGATAGGATGTACTACATGATCTGGCCTACCTGTGGCTTAGCTATATTCTCCCTTTGAAGGGCTCATCCTTGTTGTTTTTCAGGGCTGTTGTACGCTTCTGCTCCGCTCTGCTTCATAAGATAGTGGACAGCTTGGCACCGTCATTGTCATCTGTTTTAGTCCGTGGCAGGCAGGTATGTATAAGATCACTCTCCAGTTGACTGACACAATCTGTGATTCGTCTGTGTGGCAGGTTTAGCTTAGACTTGAACGACTAACAGATTTACTACGCGCTACCAAGCTCTCGGCTTCCCAGTCACACAAAATGGAAAAAATCAAAATCTGACGGAACTGTCTTGCTATTCTGATTTAAACCCGACTGAGGCCTCCGTGCAGTGATCATCTTTGTTAGTACCATGCTGTTTTTACAACGCTAAACCTTTATAACCAAGTGATTTACCTAAAATTCCCCTTGTAGGTGACTCTTGGTGTGTTCGGCCATGAAGAAGAAGTGATCGACAAGCCGCTCTCACCGGACGAAATCCGTAACATCCTCTACATGAAGTGCTACCCCCATGACATCTACCAGGCCGTACTTCAACAGGAGATGATTCTCAATGTGGGCATGCTCTTCTCTGTCCATCCAGAACTCTTTGATGGGATTCTCAAAGTTCGTATCGGGTATGTTTATTGAATGACCATGCTGCCCTGAAGTCACTTGGGAATCAACTACTAGAGACACTGCGTACTGCCTCACGACTCAATTTCTTTCTCATACAAAGTATTTTTTGTCCGTTAGAACTCAATTTACAAATATATTAAAGAGCAAATAAAAATTCTCTGATATGGCAGTGACGAATTCCAAGCAGTCTTGCTTATTGAAAACTTGGCAAATTGTCTCTGCAGAGCTTTTAATTAGCTTTGTAAAACATCAAGAAAATGAAAACTGATTTATTTCGTGCATGTACTTCAGATGGATAATCCAAGCTATGCAGTTAGAAATCAACTACAGCGATGATGAAGAACCCTCATCCCTGTACGGCCTCTCGCCGGGGACGATCCGTAATCTTCTCCATTCGATCCTCATGAAGCTCGACCTCGATCAGGACTACAGGTAAGATCAGGCTCTCTCAGATCTTTGCATGTGAAATTGTTGTCGTTAAAAGGGAAAGTCTACATGCTAATCTTAATAAAGATATGCACCGTTCAGTTGATTGGTAGTTTCATTAATAGGCTGTGGGCCAAATCCAAAAACATGTCTAATGCGACTTATTTCGGGGGCAGAGTGAAAATGTCGTCACAAATTCAAAAACTGACCCCAATTGTGGATTTGGCCTATGGCCTATGATGCATGTGTTGCGCTTGTGATGCTAACCTATTCATCTTTAAGTGTGATATTATTGACCTTTACTTAGTGTTTTGAATACCGCTTTAAGAGCCCTTGCTTTGTTTCTACATATTCCATGTTACGCCAGTAGACATTTTGTACAAACAATTTACACTCTCCTTCTCCAGAAATTTTATGACGGGGGCGTTTTTGTTGGCTCCAGCCCATAGCATGATTACCGTACTGTGACTCTGAGTCGACTGAGACTTGATTTGGATCGGAATATTTCTCTAACAAAACAATTGTTGCAGACGTTATTGTTGTGTTGTGATGATGTTGTGCAGTACTTACTCATAATACTAAGGAATAATCAACATTTTATCAAGTCTACAAAAAGTTAGAATTGAGATTTATAGTCCATTATTGACTACGGTACAGGTTATCATCCAATGTCACACATCAATCTATAGTGCAACAGCGTAAATGTTGAAGTTGATAAGTGAGATATTCGGAGTCTGAAAAGTGGGTCTGAAAAAAAGATTGAATATTTGTAACCAGGGCTGGGATGTGTGTTTATGATGCACTGGCATTTTTCCTTGCGGTATCAAGTCAACTAGCTCTGCATATCAAAGCTTAGGCAAACGTGTAAATTTGCCTGTACAGTCTATCTGATCACTAGAGTGCTTATCCTTTAGATCCGAATTGTTTATTTTGTAGTCTTGATAAAATGTTGACAACCTAGATCGACATGTTAACTGCATTGCTTGTCTCTTTCCCTTGTTAGCCAAGCGCCAGAGTATATGAAGTCAAGAAGGTAGATATTTTTTTATGCCCGGTACAAAAGCATTAAATCCTCTGTCTGTATAAAGGAAATTGGTATGTGTAATATTTTGGTGAGGGACAAATAAACTGGCTCGCAAATCTAGATCAGTGACATAACACAACTTTTTGACACAAGTAACCCCAGACTGGACCTTACATGACTGTTACTTAGTACCGATATACTAATTTGTGCTAACATATTCCTTAATGATAAACATGATAAATCTATGTAAAGTTTTAATCTCGTATTCTACTAGTTGGTCAAGACCTAGCCCAGAATCGTTTGCATCAAGGTAAGAAGGTAGTGCCCCCTATAATGGATGTTCCAAATAACTACCTTGGACCCCTTGTTGAAAATAACATGTTTTTCTTGTTTAACCAAACCTAATATCATCCCCAAAACACAGCTGGGCTATGATATGTAGTTCTTGAAAAGGCATTTTTCACTGGACTACATTTGTAAAGGTGACGAGAATTGAATTACCCAGCACTGCCTAAGAAGCCATTACCGGGCCTAGTAGTCTGTGTAGGCTTACTATTACTGGTAGTGCTTTGCCGAGGCGTCTACATTCAAACATCACTTCAGTTAATACTGACCTCAGACAAGTTACTTGTCTTCTGCGAGAACACTGTCCTGAGGACACTGGTGGCTGCACATTGAAGTACCAAAAAATGATTCTCTGCATGCATTGAACCAAATGATGCTACAAATAAAACTAACTGGAACACTATCTGACCTACACTAATACCTCCTTCTTTGACAGTTTTGTACAGTCAGTCCCAACCTCACTTCGACTTACACCAGCACTTTCATTCTCTCTCAGTCTGTGTTGATAGGTTACCGGTATATGAATTATGATTGGTTGTGTATGTAATGTTCCCTGGTTGTCTTCGTGCGTTTTGGAGGTATATGTATATTTGCCTGTTTATAATGTCAAGTAGGTGTTAAGTTACTAAAAAACTCCTGATGTTCTTCGAGTGCCAATTAACTTTTCAACACACCGCTGTCTATCTGCCATGAAACAAGGGGTATAGTACCCTGATGACAAGAAGGGCTTTAAACCCTCATGGGCACTTTTGAAACATACAGGAACAATTCGTCATGGTCAGTTTGAAAAAAGGTGAAAAGGGTTTCAACTTAAGGGCCTTTCATGGCCAATTTCGAAAGTTTTCTGCCCAGATTGTTGTTCATATCCCCCCCCCCTTGCTGAAAGGTAGTACAGAGATGAAAATATCCTCCAAAAATCTCAAAATCGGTTCTCGGCAGATAGACACGTGGTTGTCTGCTAGGTTTGTACGCATGACTAATATTCTATAGTAGCTTGTAGTTCACTCTGCTTTGCTCTCACCCTGTTCTTTAGGACCTCGACCGTGTCAGCCGCCTCTGACAGTCGCTCTTCTGACTCGGTGTTCATCTTGGGGTATAAACGGTGAGATGGTTTCTTTCTGTTCTGTTTCTACATGTAGGTACTGTACACCACCAAATGTCTGCAAATTACGCGCATAACTGCTCTAACGGAGATTTGGTGTATGCACTGGGCACATCTCATGTAAGTGAATGGATAAGTGGATGTCCATCAGTTGAGCTCCTTGGGGCAACACCAATGAAATTTTGAGTTTAACTCCTCAAGGTCTTGTCAGTAATATCCACAGCACAAAATAGAAGAAATTTGTTAAATGAACCAAGATGTGCTGAAAAAATGACTTCTTTGGCAAAAAAAGCACTATCACAGTTCTCATTCATTTTCCAATACTTTGATATGAAGGAAATAGAGCCTTGCAAGAGGACTGGAGCGCTATGTCCATTGCTCTATTCATGTCTACTACTTCATTATAGCCTTTCTTTATCTGTCTTACAGGAGTTCGATCTGGAGAAGACAGCTCGATGGCGCTCTGAATCGTGTCCCGAAGGACTTCTATGAGAAAGTTTGGCAGATACTGGAGAAGACAGCAGGGGGCCTGAAGGTGGCTGGCTATCATTTACCTCAGGTGAGAAAACTTTACTACTTATTGTCAAGTTAAAACTTAAAGTTTGTTGTCAACTTCGGGAGAAGTTGTTATCTGATTTTACACTTCAACCCAAGTCTATCCGGAAGCCTTTCGTTTACACTCAGAGAAGCTGCTTGTTCAGCACTACAAGCTGAGCATTTCTGACCAGTAGCCATTTACACCTTGGTGGAGTAAGGCAAGCTGGACAAAGAGACCTGCCTAAAGTCTCAGAACAACTGTAAAGTTTGAACCTGGGCTCTCTTGATGCTTGTCCAGTGCAAGCCACTAATCGACAGTGGCTCCTAGAGCTTTCCCCTCTCCCTAGATGGCACTGCCACACAGAATACAGTGTCGACCTATTTAACTTAAGCTAATTGAAGTACGTCTGTTCAAATAGGCCTACTAGCCTAAAGACATAAACACAGTATATGTAGCTTACTTAAACAATCAGTTACGCCTATATCTTGTCACTTTTCCAGCAACCTACCCTCTCAGACATGACTCTCTACGAGCTGAACTTCATGCTCCTGGTCGAACAGATGTTGAGTAAGATTGCTGACCCTGCCTACAGACAAGTTGTAGTCGAGGTAAGCTGATCAACACTCAGGATTCCCTCGGCGAAGACACATAAACTCCCGAAAATTGAGAACCTGAATACATCAAAAAGCAGAACTGCTACTTACTCTGCAAAACAATGACATCATCAGAGACACCAAAGCCAATTGTTTTTGTCTTTATACCCAAGTTGCGATTCATCCGGCAAGTAAAGCACGACGCAAAATTATTCAATGTCTCTGCCTTTTCAGACGTTCATGGTTGTGGCAACTATTTTGGAACGAAATCCCGAGCTCGAATTCTCGACGGCTGTTGATATTGACAAGGTGAGATGACACTGACATTAACAGGGCGTCGTGTAAACAGGTCGATTTCCTCAACTTGCAGACTGGTCTTTGTTCACTAAGACGGTCATTTGATAGGTCTCTGCTGCTGAACTTTTCACAGATTAGCTATGGCCAGTCTTTTGACATACAACTGCAGGACTTTGTAGTTAGTGCCTGTCCTCAGGTTGAGAACTAAATATCCTCAGATTTGAATTTCGTAAAGGTAAAGCTGTTGTTGTAACTGACTCTTCTATGCAATGAATGTTTGCACAAACTAGCCATGGCAGATTCAGTGGCCCAAATTCATAAAGGGCGTTTAAGGGTTAGACATGTACAACTTCTCTCTAATCAGTTTCAGGGCCTGTTCATATTCTGTGAAGATTCACATGAAGGGCCAGAATCTGTCTATTCCGTAGTTAAACGCTGTTTTAAGCTAAACACCCTTTATGAATTTGGCCCAGTAAGTTATCCAAGTGAAGTAAGTCCACCTGTTTATCGTAGGAAAGTTAATTCTGTAGTCATCTTGTTCATCAGCCAGTCTCTTTTCCTTCTTTATACAGATCATTCAAGGTGCTTTCAAAGCCTTCCAGACTAACAAGAGCCAGACATCTGAATACGAGAAACAAGACAGTATGCATGCTTTCTACAACACACCGCCTAACATCAAGCACGGAACTACCAGTTATATTGCAAAAACTGTTGTGGAAGAACTTCTTGCGGGTCAGATTCTTAGCACTGGAGAGAACACGTGTTCTGTCAGTTAGAAATATAGTGATAACTATTTTGGTAGTGGACTGAACAAGCTTGTGGACTGAACAAAGGACATGAAACAATTCAAGTATACCTCGGTTAAAAACCGGTGTGACATTACTGAATATCACTACCTGAAATACAGGCATGGTATCAGCTGGTACTCGGTGAGAAAACAAACTGCATCGTTGCGTTGTGCTGATCATCGCTGTCTTCCTCGCCCACAAATGTGCTGAATTATAGGATTTAATAACTGAACTGGTATTCAGTTGCATCATGTTGATCGTCCTGGTATCTTCTCCATCACAGTGTACTGAATTGGAGGATGTAGTAACTGGTAGATTTGGCTATTGGGATATTTACCCAGTTTTCATGAGATGGCATTGGTCACTATTCAATATTGTTGTATATGTTATTACTGTCTGAGGCAAGAAAACCCTCCTATCCAGTGTCAGTGTGATTTATGAGGATACTGGTGGAGATAATGAAATCTGTCTTTAGCCAATTACATTGTATTGTCTTCGAATGTGCTTTGTAGATAATGCCGCTGTACAAATCTGTATATAAATAAAACACTGGACTGAGTATTTATTGATAAACTGTCTTGTTACTTTTTACCCAAAGTTGGCTCTCCATACGATATGGACCATTGATGCAGGAGGACATTCACAACCTCAAAAGTTTGACTCTGAACCTGGACACCTAGGACCCCCCTTTCGTAGTGTTTGACTCGACATACTGCAGGACTATTGGACTTGGTCAATGCCTATATCTGAGGGCACCCAACAGTCACACAAGACAGCTACAAACTTTGAGTTGACTTGCGTTATTTTGGCGACTTGTGTTATTTTGGCAACTGAAAACCGAGAAAATATTGACACAAACTAAAATAGGGTCCTGACAAGTGTCCTTGCATTCTGCTGAGTGTATGTGACATTGTCTCAATTGGCAAGGTTGTGCAGCAGTTGTGACTTTGTCCCAACTGAGGAGATGAGAAAAGGTTTATACTAGTAGGATATTCTAGATTTGTGTCTTGGTTATCTGGTTGTGACATAAGGGTCGTATTCATTCAAAGGGGGTGGGTGGGGGATTACCTTCACTGCAAAGTGAGGGTGCAGAAAATCTGCTTGAAAAACACGTTTGGTGAGACCTGGGGGGGGGGGGCATTTGCAACCCTGCTAAATACTCTCTCTTTCTACCGGTTGGGCATTGTGACCTTCCCGAGTGACATCCCTGCTGTTGTCTGAATATCCCCCGGGAATAGACTTGTGCCATCTCAACAGCTGTCCCCCTCACCCTTGATCAGAGACGCCCTACAAATCCACATTACAGATTAAAGGGTATTGTCCTCGGGGGAGGGTGTGGTCACATTTAAAAGGCCGCACGCCATACACGTGCGCTCTTTAAATACCTCGGTTTCAGGACCTCATGGGAATTTTACCTGTACATTAGAATAGGCACTAATTCGTCATTGACATGGAAGCCAGGTATACGCATGCGCACACTCATCATATGGTAATTACTTCCTGTAAACAATCTAAGTGAGTTGCGCCACACTGCTGAATAACTTCCCGGTGTGTGGATATAATCGTGATCTTATTCTGGGTTACTGCAAAAGATAGCCATCTGAGGATACCTGCGGTCAGGTACGTATGTAAAATTTGCTGTCTTCTGATACAGAGCCTGAGAAATCGTAGGGTAATGGCAATGACTGACATGACGCGCGCAGCATGAGAGAAAGCACATGCCACACCGTCAAAACATGCAAAATGTGGGCTGAGCTGGTGCAGTGGTCCGTTATTGATGGTCGATGTATATTATATTGGTAAATTTGTCGATATGTACATGTAGGCTATTATATATTATATGCGGTTTGTTTGTCTTCTAAATTGCTCGTTTTATGATGTTGGATATACCTTATAGTGAAACAATGTACAGTAGAACCTCTCTATTAAGGACAACATCGGGAATGCCAAATGCTGTCCTTTAATAGAGAGGTGTCCTGGATAGAGAGGTCAAATTGAATGGAAAGTACCAATTTGGGACCAAAACTAGTGTCCTTAATAGAGTGGTTGTCCTTAATAGAGAGGTGTCCACTAAGGGAGGTTCCACTGTATTTGCTTAGTAACAATGGTGGTGATTACAGTGCTATGTTGGGCGGTTTCCCTGGTAACATTGTGGTCGGTGGCGGGCTGGGAAGGGTTACATGTAGGTAGGGGGTGTGTCTAAGTGGGGGAAAAAGACCCGGACCCCTTATTATAACTTCAGAGAGGGGGTAATGTCATGATGTGGATCGTTGTATACCAGCGAGTTCATAAATTGGGGGAGGGGGCTTTTCGAGCCCACACCCCTTATTCACATAAAGTGAGGTAGAGGGTGAAAAGCAGCAGGGCACCCTCCCTTTCTGAGACTGCTGGATCCCCGCGGCCCTGGACCACCCCACTCAATGGTGATGGCATCATTTTGTTGATTTGCTCTTTCACATGGTCAAGAAAGTACATTGTACTTCTGTAGAATAAATGTGTTTCTAGGTAAAATCCTATCTGTCAGTCCCATTATAAGCTTATTCTTCATCAATGGATAAATCAGTGCCCTGTCCTGTCTGAGCTAGGCCTACTAAACTATACTATTGCAAGATTTGTCTGCAGGCAAAGACTGTTAATATGTATGCCCCTGTCTTTAGACCAGCAGCTCTGCACATGTCTGCCCCTGTTTTAGACCAGCGGCTTTGCACAACTAAGTATGTTTGTCTTCCTTTGTGTGCCTGTTGCCAAACCATTGGCCTAAACAATGCTAAAGTGAAGTATGGGTCTACTTCTGCTTGTATCCCCTGTGGTTTATTTGGTGTTCTCCGTACCAATACAAAAGGGGGGACCCCTCTTGAAAATTCCCCCCTCAGCCTGTCACCCCTTCTTGAAACTCTGTAGTGGTGAGGATCAGGGAAATGATTTTCCCGGATATCGTAGTCATTGTGATCAGTAATTGTTGCTAAATATTGATGTTGACTGATCATCAGCTGATCTCTCTTTTTTCGGAGAGTGGGTCAAAATTATTAATGGACTTTTAAATAAATAGGCCTGTTTCTCTCAATCACTCTTACCATCATCAAATCCTTGTCTATGTTACCTATCTGGTATAGGAATAATTTATTGTTAGGCCTAAACAGGAACATGATCACATATTCAGGGCAGGTGATTTGTTTTTCTTTCTCATGTTAGAGAGCTCTGAGGAAGCGATTAGGTTACTTTGGTCTGTTATACTATTGACACAGTCAACAGAAGCAGGCCTTAAGAAATAGAGAAGTAGAAAAACATAATAAGCATACCTCTCATGTTGACACCCCTCCTAGCGCTCAGTTAATTTAGCCTCAGCTGAGTAGAGAACTGTTTGGGACTGCCCCCATCTTCGTCTTAAAAAAATAACTTGCATGGATTAGTTGGTTCCTGGGAGTAATTCAGTCAGGTTTAATGGCCTCTCCATTTATATAGACCTTGTGACATGCCAGGCAAATATCTGAAACCTTGTTTTGCTGGCTGAAGAAATCACTTCAGATTTGAGTGGGAATGTTGGGTTTTGTTTTACCTAAAATGTTCACAATCAGTTTATCTTCAGGTTTAATTAACTAAAATGATTTCCTTTGTAAAAATTGTAGGATTTTCAAAATTAATTAGTTTAGTTCCAGTATTGTTATCTCAGAAGTGAATTTAATTCAATTGATTGATGAAAAGTCTGAGTTCTCTTTATCTATATCATTTCAGAGCAAAGACCCAAAATGTCCAGTGCGTGGATGTCCATCCTGCTAGTAGGGATTCTGTGTGTGTCAGCAAGTTACGCAGCCGGGTATGTATACTCTGAGGATATGTCCCCTGTCATGTCTGTCCCTTGCTGGTCACTGTAAATGTTGTCATTTACGAGACTAATTGCTCCGTAGGCGTAGGTTTGGTCGGGGTGCTAACAACTCCTTTTTGGGATAAATCTTAGTTGGATTCAACCGTGAAAGTTCCAAAGTGCTGAAAGACATGCTTTTCAGCAAAATGACTGTGAAAACCCCTTCGAGAATACCCCTCTTTTTCTCACAAAACAATTTAACCCCCCCCCCCTCCAGAAATCCTGGGGACTCCTCCACCAATGTATAGATAAACACCAATATATAGATAAACTAATGTATAGATTAGACTCAAGAGTGGTGGTCCTGGTACCAGCAAGGTTCAAGCGAAGTCCAAATGATGAGTTTCGGTGACCCATCACAACCAGGGGACATAGAAATGTTCTAACCAGGCGCTGCATTGCGTAAACCATCCAACAATTGTTGGTCCAGAGGCTAAGTGCAGATCACTTAATTCAGATTGGAATACCAAAAACCAATAATGATACATGTACATGAATGATGATATGTCATGTGTGTTTTCTTGAAATTATCGAATTTTAGCTTGATGACCTATCATTTCGGACAATGGTATATACAGTCCTCAAATCAAATTGATTGCCCCATTCTATTGAAATAAACTTGCCTGCTGTGACCAATACCCTGTTGTCATGACGAAGTGATTGTAATGTATTTAGAAGTAGGTGATGTTATTGCCCTGTGGCATTGGCCTACATTATTTGTTCTCAAATTATTCAATGATGCTGTTGTTAGCTCACCTCTTAGCAGAGGTGAGCTTATCCCATACCGTGGCGTCCGTCGTCCGTCGTCGTCGTCGTCGTCGTCGTCGTCGTCGTCGTCGTCGTCGTCGTCGTCGTCGTCGTCGTCGTCGTCGTCGTCCGTCGTCCGTTAGCAGGGCACGTTTCGTAACTGTTAGAGCTATTGAGTTGAAACTTGGTACACATGTACCCTTATGTAATGACACCTAGGAGACCAAGTTTCGGTCCGATTCGTTTCATGGTTTGGCCACCAGGGGGCCAAATGTTAAAAGTGAAAATATGCAATATCTCCCTTAATAGTAGTCGGGAAATTTTGAAAAAAATATGGTAGGTACTTCTAGCAAAGGTGCATCATATATCCTCCGGGTTTTTGATTTGACCTCCTTTTCAAGGTCACAGAGGTCAAATGGTGTAAATTAGCCGTTAGGATGTAACAATGGCACGTTTCTAAACTGCAATGACTATTGATACCAAATTTGGTACACATTTACCCCTTAGTCAGGTGATCTCAGGGACCAAAGTTTGGTCCAATATGATTCACCACTTGACCACCAGGGGGCAAAATCCAAAAACCTTAAAAATGTGATTATTCCTTAACTTCTTGCCCGATTGCCACCAATTTGATATCATGGGTACATCTAACCACCATACAGTATATGTTACACAGGTTTTTAATTTGACCTTCTTGTCAAGGTCACAGAGGTCAAATGGCGTAAATTCGCCGTCAGGCCGTAACTATGGCATGTTTCTTAACTGCAATGACTATTGATCACAAATTAAGTACACATGTACCCCTTGGTCAGGTGATCTCAGGTACCGAAGTTTGGTGCGATCTGATTTGACGTTTGGCCTCCAGGGAGGGGGCCAAATCCTAAATTCTTCAAAATGCCATTATTCCTAGTAATGACTTGCCCGATTGGCACCAATTTTATATCATAGGTACATCTAATTCTAACATCCATTCAATGTGTCACCCGGGTCTTCTTTGATTTGACCTACTTTTCAAGGTCACAGAGGTCGAATGTACTGTAAATTGGCCATTCTGGGGAAATTGTAATTGCTTGGACCTACATCAAACCTAACACTACATGACACAAGACCATGCTCTTTATCCATCTTTCCTCCACATGAGGTGAGCACAATGGCCCTGGCCATTTCATTTTTTACAGTATTGATAGAATGATATTGTGATTTTGTTGCGACTGGTTGTCATACTCTGTGAAATGAGACAAGTGATGATAGATTGCAATTAGCACATCAAAGTGTGATTCCCGATGCCTACCATCACTGGGTCCACTCTCACAAGAAAGGGATGTTAGACCTAATAATTCATAAATGTGACCCGTCACAGCGAAACCAGGCGCTTGTCGCGCAGAAGATGAGCCTAAATGACACCAGGAGATAATAGAAGAAATTGATGTGCTCATATTTCACAAAAGGCAGACAACAGAGAAATGAACAAACAGTCCACCTCAACCTGCCAAGCTCAGAGCGACATGCGCCTACTTTTGCTGTGACGGGTCACAAATGTCATAAATTAACAGAGAAATGCAAAGGGCCATGTCATCTTCAGCCTTTAAATCGATGTAATTTAAACCTGCTTGTGTACCAGCAAAAAACTAATTTGAAACTTTTTACCGGGATCCCATGGGTATTTTTCAGAAAGTGATATTTGATAAATAGATTGAAGATTGATACCGGCTGGTACCTGGCCATGTAAGTTTGAAGAGGGACAACTACTTCAGAGTAGGTTGGTTGAATAGGTTCGTGTCCCAAAATGTTACAGTTGTGATCTCGCATATATCTTTTTCCTCGATTGTTATCTGTCTTTGATGGTACTCATGAATTTTATTCCCATTATATTATAAGAGAAAAATATTCATAACTATAAATAGGCCAGTGTGTTTTGTGCTTGTGTGTCATTGCTCTGGCATTCTGATTATGTCCTTGGATGGGAGATGTCGTCATTCTAACCTATATGGGCAACTGCCCATGAACGTTATAAGTGAATTGAATTGAACCCAGCTGAGCGAACAGGCACTACCTTCCCCCATTATGTGCCTCGCACAGACTGTCACCAAAAGTTGGCTGCCCCTGCACTGACTGTCACAAAAACTTGGCTGCTGACCAGGTTTTGATTTAATCTCAATGGCTTTGGTTCGGATACAAGATTACCTCAAGCCGGCTATACTTTTGAACAGCCAGACGATATCAGGTCAAAAGTGGTTAACATGAGACTTTTGGCCTGGAAAATAAATACAATATTGTTGGAACTTTCAATGCCATTTAGGTTGGATCTAAATAACCAATGCATCGACATCAATTTATTGATTTAAGAGTGATGGGACCAGTTTTGTGAACTCTTTCCAAGTAGGGAAGCAATTACAGTGATGAAGTAGACGGTTGAATGTCATTTTGTAGTCAATAAAAAGCCTGTTGTGCAATCCATGATAATTATTTGTGGCTGGGACTAATATTTTGTTGTAACATGAAAAAACCCAGCATCATCTCAATATTTTCTCTGCTATATTACAGTAGCAAGTAATCAGTCAGTGATTTTGGGAAGTTGCTTTTGTTTTTGAACAGAATAAGAATTCTTCTGCTGACGAGTGGAGCAGTGGAAACATCAGCACCTATCACCTCTGATATCCTGGGTTCGATTCCCAGTTGACCCTGGTACACTCATGTGATAGAGGGCAACTTTCGCTCTTCACCAGCTTATATAGGTTTCCTCCAGGGTCTCCGGTTTCCTCCTACTTG
The DNA here is from genome assembly GCF_910592395.1 of Lineus longissimus. NCBI lineage: Eukaryota > Metazoa > Nemertea > Pilidiophora > Heteronemertea > Lineidae > Lineus > Lineus longissimus. The sequence continues at coordinate 1,824,989 of NC_088318.1, forward strand.
CATTACTACAATCGCCCGATATGGTTATACAGCTAATAATATCCTAGTTGACGCTCAGCTCTGAAATTCAATATTTCAACCAATTCTTTTTTCTGCAGTACTTGGGCTGTGATCTGTCCAAAGTTCATCCGTCCTGGCCAAAACTTCATATGTACTGTATCAATGACAGGGGGGACCATTACGACCATGGACGCCTCTCTCGTCAATGAGAAGGGGCAGGACTTTCCCAACACGAAGAAGACACTCACTAACATTGGCAATGGTAGGTTGACTGATCATATCCACTCAAAAAGTGGAGCTCTTTTTGTAATCATCTTTTAAAGCCTGTTTCATGTCCATTTCTCTCTTAGTGGACCCCTCTCTTAGTAGGACACGCTCTAACACTGATTTCAGTTGTGCTGTAATTTCTTTTCAAACTGACCTCTGTAAGCAGGGCACCTTGCTATTTGGACCTTTTCATCCTTTATAAAACTGAAGGGTCCTTCTATGCTGTTTCAATGACGTGCATTGATCTCAGCGGCCTACCTATTAGTGTTGAAACTGCTGAAATATCAGTTCTTGACTTCTTTTTCAGGGGTGGCAAAGAAGTTGGAGCTCACTAACGTAAGTACGGGATCTTTGAGACATAAAAGCATATTGTGCTGACACTCGATACCACAAACCTGAGTAAACACTATCTTGAGTATTCCGTCCTGTCATGCATTGCATTCATAGGTGATAAACAGGGTGTACTTGGTTTATTGAGTACGGCATCAGACAACATCAAATCATCCTACTCGATAACTCAGGTCCCGTTCGCGAGTCTTGATAGGAAGTGGTGTCAGAAATCGAAATAGTGTTTTGACACTAAAATGTCACTATTAGCTCCAGGTCTAAAATGCCTTGGTGAAAATGTTATGTTATTGTAGTTGTCTGCGTATGCCACCTACGGCTTTCCAGCTACCTTAAGTAAGTTGTAGATTTACAAAAATGATTGAGGTCTTGAAGCTTAAAACGCAAGAGTCAGCCGATAATTTTTGTACACCTGAGTTTATGGATGGGCCAACATTTTGTAAAACTTTGGTTATAGAGTATACACTAGACCTGTGTGTAACTAAAAGTTAATGGTAGCTGTGAAACTTCCCACAGTAGACTGACCTCTCTATTAGAGACGGCATTTGTCAGTCTCAAGGGTGTCCTCATTAAAGGGGTTCTACAGTATTTGCATCCACTACCCCAGTGTGCATACAAAAATGTAGCTTGCCTGCACTGTGTTTTCTTGGGAGTAGGTATTTTTATTTGACAAGAACAACAATTGGTTGAAGGTTGTGTTTTCTCGAAATAGAAACAAATACCTTGAATACAACCTCTTACATCCGGATACATCATCCATGCTAATAAGCTGAGTCTTTACAAAGGCGGGAGTAGGGGGAGGGGGGCACGATGTCAGGTTGAGGTTAGAGATGAAGATCAGTGGTACTGATTCGTTCATACTCAGTCTGATTATGTTCTATTCCTCCTGCAGGTGCCCACCGATCTGAGGGTGAATGATGTCAAGTTAAAGGTGGATATGATGATTGATGGCACCAATGTGAAGAATGAGACTGCCCTCGAGATTGACAGGAAATCCATGTCGATCTTTATTCAGACTGACAAGGCCAAATATAAGCCCCAGGATACATGTAGGTATCAAGAGTAAGGTTGAAGACCTTTCACAATCTGAGACAGATCTGTCTAACATTGTGGCATGCTTTTGCCATCTAGTAGATACTTGATAATCTTAGTATTTACTCATCTCCAAGATTTCCATTCGATCATGCATTGCATGTACACTCAATAAACCAGGTTGATGGCATGGAACTATGTCATCGGATTATCAAACTCGATACTCCAAGTCAGAAATGTGAATACATTCGTTTTCTTTCAGTGAAATTCCGAATCTTTGCTACCGATGAAAACTTGATGCCTGTTCTGAAACCATTGGATATCGTTCTGAAGGTAAGAACCTGAAAGCCTACTGGTCATAAACTTCCCAGTTTTCAGCTAGCCAGGAGTACTTACATGTATCTACTTACTTCCCACAATATTGTGACCAAACGTGCTGTGCTAACAAGCGTTTTTTGTTGCTGCAACCTGCGATAATGTGCAGTATTTGCTTTGTCAACATTTCACCGTTCACAGTTTTTCTAGGCTGATAAATCCTTTTCTTTGATTTCCCAGGACCCAAAGAATGATGTGTTCCAGTGGTTGAATGTCACTGGAAAAGCTGAGAAAAATGGTAAGACTAATACAGATGTCCATGAGGCTGATTCTGGTTGGAGAGATATGTTAAATTCCAATGTCATAGACAAATTAACCAGACCCAGAATTAAAAAAAATTGATTCCAACAGCCCTTACCGGAGAGTGCTATGAAAATGTGTTGAGTATTATCTTTGTTGATATCTCTTGCTTGTCTTTTTTCGCAGGTGTACTGTCTTTGGAGTATATCATACCAGGGCTAGCTGAGCTAGGCGGTTGGTCAATCAATATCAAGAGTGGCGTAAGTATTTATACTCTTTGCTTGAAAAACCTTTGCTGGATCTTGTGCCTTGAAGTGTGAACGCTCTTGCGCCAGGCCAGTAACCGCAGAATAAAGTAGCGTAAAATAGAATTATCAGACACCGGTCAGGGGTTTGTAGGCTAAAAAGTTACTCACTAACCTTATTGGTGACATTTGTCCGTTGTGTGTTTAGTTTTTCTATTGCCTATTGTCAATTCACCTTTGAATTTCAACCATCAACTTAATGCTATGAACTTTATTTTACAGGATAACAGTAACAGCAAGAAGTTTACTGTAGAGAAATATGGTATGTAACCTCCGGGATAGCCTTTGCAATCCCTTTTAATCAGAGGATTGTCTATAACAAAGTTACGAAATTGAATGAAACGCGAGTGAAGTTATCAAATGTGTTGCAACTCCATGTAACATATCAATATTTTTGTTTCAGTCCTTCCTCGATTTGAAGTCAACATCAACACAGTGTCTTTGACTTCCGGTCAAACAGCCCGATCGTTCCTTATCGAGGGAAGCAAAGATAATCCGATTGAGATCAGTGCCAAGTAAGTTGTCACTGCTTCAACTTTCCTACTGTCATACACCATGCAAAACCAACCTCCCATAGTAGGCCTTTGGAACATTTTAAAGATACAAAGGCCTGCTGTAGGAAGATGTGCAAAACCCTCATTTCGTTGATACCGAAGAGATAGTCGTTTGGCAAATAAATCTGATTGGTGCCCACTGTTGAGATGCATGAAATTTGCCCCTCCAAACTTGAGTGAACGCAAATTTGAGACAGGAGACCCATTAGCACTGTTAGCCTGCACTTCATGAGGAAATGACAGAGTGCTAAAAAAGGCTGAATTGGCTGGGAAGATTTGTCAATATTTTGCTTCAAGTGACTTGCTCTTGGTGTTGTGATGAACAATTCTGGCAAAGTAAGTATTTTTAGATACTTTGGACTTTGACGTTGCAGATCAAATACAATACTTCTTTTAACGTCACATTTTCTGGGTGACATTACAAACTGAGTGTCATTTTCACATGAAAGGGACAAAGGCCATTGATCGGTAAGACCTATACTGTGACTTTCAACCCTCTTTGGCTGGCTCGAGTGGCGAGATGGCAGGCAGATTTTCTGAATACTAAACTCATTGATGTTTGTTTACTTTCTAGGTACACATTTGGTGAGAATGTAAACGGTGTTGCACATGTAACCATCAAGCATGTGTCTACTTACAACTGGGGCCCAAACAATAAAATCAAGGAGGACAAGTTTGTAAGTTACTGAAAACGTACTGCAGCCATTGGAATAAGTGGCTGAACGGAGCTTAGATTTTGATTATTTCATTTGAAGTAGACCATTGAGGTGAGACATTTAGTGCCACAGTATCGGTTACCAAGCCCAAATCTGTCATTCAAAAGAAAGAAAAATCACTTTGACGCTTATGCCACAATTTTCCAACAGAGTCCTTTGTCGAGAGATATATGGATTTTCCTGGCGCAAGGAATGTGATCTCCCCAAAGGCTGGAGTGATGTCACATTTCAAGGGATTGAAAAATGGATATTTCTATGATGGGAGATTCTATGTAAAATATGGTTGGTGGTAATCATCATCGTTTCTACATGTATGACCTTAACTTTTGCCTGTGTGCGAAGTTGCGAGATTGTATTTTGATGGTGTTCGATTGTGATTTCCTTGCATCCAAAATTGTCCGTGTGTGTGGATGAAGTCGCAGTCAGATGGCCGTGATAAGATCATTTAGAAATATTTTTCTTTTGATGACTTTCAGAAAGAGACATTGTCTGATGGAAAAGTGGTTCTAAAAGTCGATGTGGGTACTGGTATCGTCCACCTGTCTATCTTCGCAGAGGTGGTAGAGTCCGATACTGATGAGAAATTGAACAACTCAAGGGAGATAAAAGTCTATCGGTGGCCCTGTAAGTTAATGAAGATGGCATTGACACCAACTATTTACGTGCAAGGACTTACCTACAATGGCTATGTGAGTATTTCTATAAAGGGGTTACACATCCTCGAAACATAACTCAAGTGCAATCTAGCTTGGTTTTCAATGTAAAATACATCACGTCTCGTTTTGTCTGGATTTTCGAATCGTTGTCAAGTTTGAATGTATTGAACTGACAACTTTCTTTTCTTTGTTAAATTTGAGGTTTGTAATTGAAATCATCACTGTTGGGTCACAGTACTCGCTGGAGCTCAAATTCCACCGTAAACCGTCTTTCTCAATTTTCACCCGGAGACGTGCCAGTGCAGTGTTCATTCCCCAGGTGAAGCATCGCTGCGTTTTGATCTGCCCTCTTCATCATGAAATGGCATTCCAACAGTGGATTTCACCTTTGTGTGTTTCAGTTACAAGTGCAGTCATCCGATGGTACAACTTACCCTGACGATGTCGACATTACAATCAACTACAACTCCTGCTCCACGACATTTTATGGATATAGAAATTGCCAATCATCTAATAATACCAAGTATCAGTTGCCACAGCCGACCATGGTGAAGGGAGGGGGAGATGGAATTGTCCCGTTCAGTTTTGATACAAAACCTGGATTTGATGCATACAAAGTGACGGTGAGTATGTTGGTTTTTGTTTTGAACATGGACATCCTTTGATAGGTCATTCTCATCACATGAATGACATTCAAACATTTTTTCTCTGCCATTTTGTAGCATGTCATTTTACATAAAACACACCATAATTGGACGGAGAGTTAGCCTTAGCCATACCTTGGTACGACCACTGATACCTCACCATCAGTTCCTTATTTCAAAGAGGTATAAGCATTCGTTGAGGGCTGCAGGTGGCTGAAAGCACTGAGAAATAACTGTTCGGACTACTTTTTTCAGGCGACAGCTACTTGTACTAAAGAAGAGGTGTCCTACGAACTCAGCAAGTTCGAGACGCAAAACGCAAAACTTGGATTTTCTCTGAAGCTTGTTTCTGATTACGATGAAATTAAGGTGAGTTGAGACTTGATTCTCTTTCTAAACTGGGGAATCCATTTGTCAATTTATGCTTGTGACTGCAACGTGATGGTAAGACACATTGGAATTGCAGTCGTTATTTCTACTGGTGTATACTTTCAGTCATCCTGGCATTCATACACAATAAAACTATGACATACAATCTGTTCTCTGGACTCATATAAGTTGCGAGAACGGCATAAACATACTGAAGAAGCCACTGTGGACAATGTTGAATCTGTACAATCTCCAGTAATGCGATTCTCGTACTGTTATGTCGTTATTTCTTCTTACCAATACCCCTGGAGATACTGATGTGAATCAGCTCTGCAGTCAAAACTGCAGCTCCCAGTGGACTGGTGTTGCAAAATGTGACTGACCACCATCGGCACCCCCAAAGCCGAACTATTTGCAATTGTGGATACCCTGCTTTTAAGTTATTGTCTAAAACTTGGAGAACAGTCATGAAATCAACATCATAGTCATTTTGTGGGACGACATCCAGTTTGTTTCAGGGATTTCGAAATTCCAGTGACCGTGGAGACGCTATTCTCTTGGATTAGTGTAATAGCAGTTCATGTCTTGCTTGATAGATGGAGTAAGTGCTTGTCTCTCCTCGAACACGTTCTCTCTCTGTCAAGAAGGCTCTGAGGCCTATGAGGTGTACTGGTGTGACTCCTGTCTAAAAGATGCCTCTCTTGCTGAAGCTTGCACAATAACGTGTGCTTCTTTTTGCGTTAATCAATGAAACTATGAGTCTGTCTGTTGGTGGCTGAGATTGTACGATCAATAATGTGACAGCAGAGATAATGTGATGTGCCAAGCAAAAAGTGCTGGGATTTGTTCTACTCGCTCATTAGCGGCGGATAAATCTTTTTTTAAGCTAATTATTCTGACACGTCTCAATTGCAGTGTAGCATGCGTTTGCATGAAAGAAACATTTGCGCCTCAATTCCGAAAGCGGTCTAACTTTTTACGATTGAGATGCTATTTTGGAATCTACAGCGAAGAAAGTTTTTTTTAGTTTTGTGCAGACAACTTGTCATATTTTTGGTGTGATGGAATTGAAATTAAAATTGCACTGTTGACTCTCTGTACTAAAATTGTGAATGTCAGGCAGCGCTCAAATCCTGTTTGAAACATTCGGCTAAAGCACCACAGGTTTGAGCCTATATTTTGAGCTCCACCCTCCCGTCCTCGATTTTAGTACAGAGACCCCCCCATGGAGTTAATTCCTCAAGCTGTATTCAAGTTATAGTATTGGCAGATAAACAGAAGAACTGAATATACTGTAGACTCCTATGGACTACTCATCAGCCTTGCTTGGGCTACTCTCCTGCTTTTCTCCATTGACTGACTAAGCTCCTTTGGCACTGATGGAAGACAGTAAAGTACCACTATCCTGTTTGGTCAATGATACGTTGAACACGACATCAGGGGCAAGCTTCCGGAGCATTTCAAAAGGCCAAGGTCGTTTGCGCCTTCCACTCAGGATACGCAGGCCTGACTCGCAACAAGGGCCTACTTTTGCCAGGGCAGGTCACATGATGTTCCTCTTATGCTGATGCAGACAATGAAAACAAAGACGTGTTTATGAGATTATGTTTATTCAATATACTCACAAACTTGAACAAGGACATCAAAGTTGACCAATTCATATATTCAATTGGTGGTCATTGTGTAACATGTGGAATTTGGTGCCTTGGGGGCTTGGTTGTTCAAAACAGTGTTGGTGTCAATTATGTACCAATACTGTCCTCATTATTGAATTATCTGAACTGATATCACAAATTCAGCTCAGTTAACAGTCTTAGTATATAGTTATGACTGGTTGAGAGAGTTGATCAAGTTGATATTATGTACTTTTAATTCAGGAGATGCTGTGGAATAGGTTAAAAAATACAGTGTACATGTCGACAAGACCAAAACACAAGCATCAACAATTATACCGTGAACTAAGGGGACTAGTATGAAATATCACATCCCCATGGATCATCCTCAAATATCATTCACGTCAAACATGACATTTCAGTATAACGCCACAAGAGATTCTAGTTATCAGTGATGTCAGTTTTGACAGCTTTGTTGAAAGGGGTATTGAAGATAATATGATCTCATTTTCTGACATGATATTCCAAATATGTGATATGTGACCGATAATTACTCTGGCATACCTTTGGTAGAAAATGAAGAAGGGGTGGCAATAGCATGCCCTGACAAATGAAACATTGCAGCGTTGAAGTGTTACTGGTTTTTTTATCCTTTAAGGTCAAAGAAGCAGCCACCTCAATGTTCTCCCAGTTGCTGAAAGGAATGGGCAGCTTTTTGCTGCAGTATGTTCGTTCTTCTCGCGTGATAACTGAGTCAGATTTTGAATTTTCCTCTTTCGTGCAATTTGTTGATGGAAACTACTTACGAAGAATGGGAGGTGACTGGGCAGCCTACAGCAGGTGTCAAACCACGCATTATTCCGCAGACAAGCAATCTTTGTATCACTCATCGAAGCAATAAAAATCACTTGTATGCAGGGCACTTAAAGTCGGCAATAGTACATGTAAGTGAATGAACAGAACTACCCAATGATGGTGATATTTGCTGCACCGCTCAAAACCGCTGCCTGTTTCGCTACACTGGTACATGTTCAATTTGAACATTGTTCAGCTGTTGACTCCCATTTACAACTCGTTGTTGCGGCGCTACATTATAACTAACCGTCTGATAGGTATTCACAGAATTGTTCGGGTTAATCGACGTCAACCGTGGGTCTTGTGTGAAACACCAATGGATCACCATCGAACGCAGTGTTTTCCGGAAAGACGCATTCACCGCACAGTATAAGACAAAGTTCATACTGTAATTGATAAGGTTAAGAGTGTTCGTAATACAGAAAATCGTGTCCGTTGAAACTTGTTGAGTTGGCCCGTGGACTATGTTGATGTACATGTATATTTCACCTGGTGCTACCAAAATGAAGAACATGATAATTATGGTAATTAGAGTAGGCGTCAGGCGGTCCTTCTGTTGGCGGTATGACGCGTTGGCACTGATCTGACGCTGGATGCGCCTGGCCTGGTTCAGCGCTCGGATGAGATGAGCGTTACAGTAGATCAGGATTAGTAAAGGAATCACAAAGCCGATGACGAATACAACACTTGTATAACTAACAAGGAATGTCAGATCACGACCAAGTTTTGATTTATCCACAAGATAGCAGGTGTCATTAATATCGATGCCTTTTGCGTCGATGTACCCATATCTAGCCAGGAGTATACACCGAATGGGGTAAATCTGGTTCATCCAGAAGCGGGGTAAGTTTATTCCTATTGATATCACATAAACGGATATAATGGCTAATCTGGTGCACTTGGCATCGACAATGGAGCGCGCATGTAGCGGGTGACGCACAACGATATATCGGCCAATGGTCATAGAGACCGTCAACCACGTACTCGTCAATATAAAGGTATTCACTAGAGGCGTCTCAACAAATTTAAACAACAGAAATGACATCATGCTGTGAGAAATATAAGGATGTTTCAGCATAGACTGGGGTAGCGCCACCAAACAGAACATCATATCACTAACGGCAAGAGCAATGAGGCACATTTGGACCGTCCGTTCCATGCTGTCCATGGAGGTGGTGAATCGCTTCCTCGACAAAACGATAAGGTTCAGCATATTGCCCAGAATTCCAAAGGCACAGACGACGGGTTGGACGTACCCGTTGATAATTTCGATATAGACTGAATTGTCCGGTAACGTCCCTCCAGTTCCTCCGTTTGAAGGCAAGCTTGTGTTCTCAGCAGTTTCATTGGTCAGATTATACCCAATCGTATCGTTGTCGCCCAAATACGATGAATCCACGTCCGCCATTGTGGTGTTAGCCGTTCGAAATAATCTGATTTAAAAGTGTGAGAATTTTCTTGTGTTCCTCACTTTCTACCAAATGAACTGGAAACTATGATTTTTACTCCACACCAAATATCACATAATCGCATGTCATATCCAGTTGAGTCGTAATCCAAGGTTTTATGCAAATGATGTCAACATCTGTTTGATTTTATTTTATCAAAAACCATTTAGGTATCACTTCCAGAATCCTTGCCTAGAATCCAATGCAATATTGTTATCCAGTGATTGAAGCGCAAGCTCCTAAGTGGTGAAAAAATCAATATTACTTTAAAAACTTTTTAAATCTAGCTATGCGCTTCGTAATCCTTGCTACATATTGCATCCCTCAGACCAGTTGAGGGGTTGGACGCATCCGTTAGACATTTGCATTTCACTTTAATAATCCACTCGCTGATGATAATCATGCATATACATCCGCCACTAAAAGAATTCTAGCGTTTTTGCTGATATTTCCTACAAGATCTTGTCTCACAGGTGCGTATTCCTTTGGTACCGGAGAATAGTAACTTAGCCAATCACAATAAACAAAATTGAATTCTACACTTTCTTCACCCTAGCATAAGACCACGTATCATGCAGCCGTGAATTTTTTTTACCGTATATATTCCGTTCATGAACCGATTCTGCCTTGTGTTAATTCATGAAATATTTCATCAATTTCCCTCTGGGAAATTTCTTATTCATAATCCAGTTTCCAGCTTGAACAATATGTCACATTGAATGTAAGTTGTATCCAAATCTGTAGTAATTCCACGATGGCGTCCTTGTAAATGAATTACGTTTCGTGATAAAGGGTATGTATATCTAACAGTAATTTTGCCACTGGGCAGTAATGTCACATAGAATGCATGATTTATTCTGATTTGTTGGATCGAAAACTGATCAAACGATTTGTTGAATATCTTTAAAACTGATCAAATTGTATGTCCTCTGCTTTGTTATGATCCAAAGCAATGAGTCAAATCAAATAGGAAATTGATCAACAGCTGATCCAGTTTTTGATAACAAGTTTTTGCAATCCTTTAACATGAATTATGCTTTGTTATAAAACTGCTGGTTTGCCGGAGTTCTGTGTAGTTTCTAAAGTTTTTTATCCATCCATCTCGTCTGCTGTGACATCTGTGTGAACGAAAAAACAGAGTTTGGCAAGAAAAGCATCAAAGCTACGGACAAGATCTTACACTTCATGGAAGTAGTTTGTTTTTTTTTTGTTTTTTTGTTTTTAAACATTCGTTTATTTCTTCATAGTAGTTGATGAAATTGAATGTAGGGGGCCTGGAGAGCTGTGGCTTGATCTATGTTGCCTCATTGATCTAGCTATGAGGCTATGATGATGCTGACAACAACATCTTTACTGTCTGAAAGCATTTCCTTCCCTGTCACGCAAAGATGCATGGTCAGTCATGAACTGACGGTCACCAGAGATGGCTAAACTCCGGCACACCCAACAATCCTGAATATCCCTTCGCTTCATTCAATTAGCCATTGATGAATAATTGCAAATCTTTTTGACAGATATCGTGGTTTACACTACACTTACCTCTGATATAGCATGCTCCTCATTCATTATATTACCTCAAGATCACTTGTTCAACTTGATACATACTAAAAATAGAAATGATGGAAAGAGAATGAGAATAATGAGACTTTAATGAAGTTCACCTTCTCCGGTGTTGTACCAAATGGAGTTAATCCACACGCTTTGTAACTTGCAATAGTACTCGTAGTAGATCGGTCCTAGTGCAGGAAATGCATATTCACATCAGCAATGTTGTTTCATAAAAATCAGTGGATTCAATTGATATTGTAATGGACTAGGGGACTCGGGGGGGGGGGGGGGGGGGGGGATCCTTATAAGTGGGACAGCAAGGTCAGTGTACCTTATCAAGGCCGATGCAAACATTGTAACTTAATGATAATGCCAAGTACTGGTTAGATAAATGCATAACGTTGCATAACATTACTGACTCCAAGCAATGAATAGCATAAGACGAAATCACCAATTTAGTGATTTTTACTAGTTCAGCTACCAGTCTTCGTGTAAATAAAGACTTGAGCAACCACTGGATCTCTTTCTTTAACCACTGGATCTCTTTAACCACTGGATCTCTTTAACCACTGGATCTCTTTAAAAGCTTTGTTTTCCAAGCAACATTTCTCTCATACTGCGTATATTTTCAGGATATCAAAGCACTTCTTGCCTGCAGCATCCGCCCTCTTGGTTATAAATGTATCAATTACTTTCAAGTAACACCAATTACCTGTTAATAAAGTCAACTAAATATGACCATTTGCAAAACTTATTACTTTGAAGTGATAATTTTGCTCTTTGTTATGTTTGTAATGATACCATTATGGAAGTTTATGTTATATTTCTCTGTCACCCATCCATTGATGGCCACCCTCGGCATTACTTATCTTCTGTGATGTGGTTAGCATGTCGACCACAACTCCCAAGGAAATTTGTTTGAACATATTTTATTACGTGGAAGTATCATACAAGTTAATTTGAGGCCATTTCAACCCTTGAGCAGTGTCATGTTTGAAGTTATTGGGTGATATGAATAAAGAGTAGTAAATGCTTTTATCTAAAACTCCATGTACATTTACACTTGGCCTTTCTGTACAAAATTGGAGTAAAAGCATTTGCTAGCCTTTATTCATATCATCCATCGTCTGGGATTGGGGATGTTTGTCCAGGAGGTTGCTAGAATGTAAAGTCAGTCAAAATGAAAAAAACTGCCTGTCAATCCCCAATTTCTCGTTTTCATCATGTTTGGGCTCAGATGGTGATGTCCAGATATAGCATGGGGCAGGTTGGGGCCAACTGGTTTTATACCTTATCCAAATTTGTTTCACTTGTTCTTTGTCAGTCTATGGCTTACAATTTGATGCAACTGTAAAAAGACACTTTTTCACTGCATGCAACTTGCGTTTATGATTAAAGACATCACTATAAATTGCTATCTTCGGAGCAAAAGAGCACAGCTTTGAGGCGATGTCAATGTAAGATGTACAATAGAGTGCTTTCAATCAGGAAGTCAACATCATGATGGCATTAGAAACGGTACACTTGTTTTGAGTTCTGCTGATACAACCAATTTGAATCAATGGGTGACCTGATCAAAGTGCAATGCAAATTTAGAAAGAAAACCATTCTTTGGTGTATCATCAACAACTGGTTTAGAATTTCAATTAAGTCAGTCTTGAATGATGCATGATCAAGTCTTACAAGAGTTTCTGAATGGAACCATATCGTGGGCGTTACCAGTATCTGCTGATTGGCAAATTGTTCTGATGCTGCGAGAAGTTCGTTTGTTTTGGCAACAATCTGTAATCTGAATGCCAAGCTGTTTGGAAAAAAGCAGTTGCCTTGTAACAGTGCCAGGTGCCTCACCATAATCTGCTTGAGTTGCTTCCGAGCATTAGGGAACTTTAAAAATCTTTGATGTTCATCTGATTCCTTGTCAGAGATTTTCTTTTTAGAAGTGGCTGTGTGGAGTACCTAATGGTTGATCAATGTGTCTTTCCGCCGTGGGAAAGTTATAGTTACCATCTGTATGATTGAAATCTTGGGGATGTTGGTGTAAATTTAAAAAATGTTGTTACTTTGGTAAAAATGCTTACTATTGTGATATGGGTAAAACACTCTTTATCTTCAATCAATGGATGGGTTTTATCAAGAATTCATAAAGAATACACCCCGACTTAAAGCAATGATCAGATTTGACGAGTTGGGTTCAATCCAGACTTCAAGGCTGATTGAATAATGATAACCCCAATGGCTAGATGACGCTATGTCAGATGACACTGAATACTCAGCCATCGTCACAAATTGAAATCGACAAACTCAATCATGTTGGCTGCTTTTTGTCGACGTTTGGCGACACTACCAAAATTCTATTAGTCTAAGTTATCGTTTTAGAAGACTTGCTGGATAAGGAATGGATCAAAACGATCGGAATGGATTGCTGTTTGAAGACTTTAAAACTCCCATTTATTGCTTTATTTGATATTGGACAAAGCAGTTCGCTGTTGTTAGAAGCAAGTTAGTTAAGTCGATTTTAAGGCACCACTACTTACTTCTTAGAAGATTGTAGAACACTGGGGTAATTTTAAGCTTATGTAAAGTGGCATGCCCACAATGTAGGCAGGATTTTGCTCACTGTCTTGTTTCTGTTATTCAAAACATCGTGTGTACGGCAAAAAAGGAATATCTGATAATGAAATGGTGTCGGCTCTTTTGCTCTCTATTCTTATCTGCCCGCAGCTCAGTCACGTCGAGCCCATCATAAAAACCAACAAAATATTACTTTATGGATGGATCACGTAATATCAAACATAAAAAACATACATAACTTGTATAAGTAGATCTAGTAATGGCACACAGTTTGTGTCAAAGATCTTGAGTAGTTGGTGTCCGATATGACTCACTTGTGTTTTGCTGAAGAGGGATGTTTTTGCTATATTTCCTGTCTGGGCAAAGGTGCCAAGAGAAAAAACTGGTTTATGATCTTACATCTCTCTCTAGGATCCATTAGGGCTTGGTATAAAGAGTATTGTGATGATGGGAAGTAACTTCATGAGACCTTGGCAGGTGTGTTACTTTGTTAGGTTCGCTGAGTGCTGGTGATATCTATCGAGGTAATGGCTAAATGTTTTGGAGTCTTTCAGGTCACTGGTTGAGGCACATCATCACCAGTTCTGCAGCTTTGCAATGAATTTGCTTCACCGATGGCTCTTGAGCCATGAGGACAAATTCCCAACTTTGCCAGTGATCTTGTTTCACAAATGACTCAGTACACCATACTGTATATGATACATAGCTGATGGGTATAAATGTCTCTCTACTGCCTGTTGTTTTTGGCTGCTCCTTTCAATCTCGGTGAGAGCTGCGAAAAACAAGTATTTGGTGTCTCGAATTCGGCTGCCATTTGAGAGCAGCTCTTGTACAATGTGAGTGCTGCCAAGTCGATGCTCCAGCTTCCTCTGCTAATGGCCCTCATTAAGCCTTAAGCAAAATATTGACATTTCTTTCTTTCGCCTTTAGCTGACGCGTTGTCCTTGACAACTGACGGCTCTATTGGCGTCATATGAATGTGACCTGGCAAGACGTGCGATTCGGAAGGTGACAAGCCTCAGGCCAAAAGCTAATAGCAAGATTATTGTAACGCTTAACATTTTATTTCTTTGAGCATGAAAGCTTTACCGCGATAACAGTTTTGTTATCGCGGGCTTACTTGTTTGCTGAAGGGCATGACAGAAGACGTTACTCCTTCACAGGGAAATAATACAGGAGGGTGATTCTCCTTGATCAACTGCGACTTCAACACCTCAACAGGGAATATTGTCCTCCTGCCCTGTAATATTTGCCTCTCACCCGTCTGTGCCATTTGCGTGTGCTTGTGAAACTATCGCAATGAGAGTTTCAGACTAATAACCTATTGATGTATTCATGACCAAGCGCACAGACACAAGGATGAGACAGTTAATGATGCCACGTCGCGGTAAACATGTTTTCGTCTTGGCTAGGTTGTTGACCTCAGGATGCTCCAACATTCAGTTTGAGAAAAGGCCAACACATGTTAACTTGTTCTCCACTGATAAGTCAATCTTGTTGATGTTGAAATGCTCAAAAGGAAATGAACAGTCAGTGAGAACAAATTTGATTGTAAATCTATCTGGAGTGGTCAACTTCGGATATTGTCTCCGGATGTTGTCTCCAGTCGGAACACTTGCAGATGTGAACTCCTTGGCAACACTTGCAGATGTGAACTCCTTGACAACACTTGCAGATGTGAACTCCTTGACAACACTTGCAGATGTGAACTCCTTGGCAACACTTGCAGATGTGAACTCCTTGACAACACTTGCAGATGTGAACTCCTTGGCAACACTTGCAGATGTGAACTCCTTGACAACACTTGCAGATGTAAACTCCTTGACAACACTTGCAGATGTGAACTCCTTGACAACACTTGCAGATAGAGGAACCCTGATATAAGTCTGACATTCCATCAACTTCTTGCGGACACTTGCAGATCTACCTAACCCTGATAGCTGCCGGACCTTCGTGCCAGACCCAGAAATGCAGATTGTTTCCCGGGATACAGTGATAAATAGGCGTTTGGATGTGGACTATGGTAATGGTTTTGGGCATATCCGTAAACACACACCATTCAATGGACCCTGATTGATGTTAATCTACCAGAATCGACCACCATTTCCTTGGCGTGACTGCACAGTCGCCGCATCAAATCAATCAAATATCAGATGGACGAGGAGTTTGGCCAGTTCTGCCTTGGGAAGGGAAGGAAAATCAGCGATTGGTGGTATCCTGGAAATACTCACGAGGTGTGATTGAGTCAAGGTCTGATTTGCCTCTTTCCGATGAGCGTCTCCTGCGGCATAGTAATGGCTGAACTTTGCCGAGTTATGCGGTCAGCATTTGTCGATTCAGAAGTCATCCAGAAACATCAAAGGCTGACCGCATAAGTGGCCATTTTGTTTCCCCATAACAAAGTTTGACCACTAGAGACACTGATTTAAAGGGTTTGCTGTACTTTTGAAAGTTGATTCTGATCAAGGAAGTTAGGTGTGGGAAGAGGTGCAGTTGGATTTGAACATAATGAAAGTAGGTAATTTTGCCCAAGCCTCCTGATTGAGATTGATGTGTATTGATCTTGGAACCGTGATCTTGGTGAGACTGTCGTAATTTGTGTAGGAAGTAACTTTAAAGGTCAGAGTCGGAAACCTCGTGTGACTAACGCTATCTCTAAGGACACATTTCTCTCGGGTGCATTGGTAGAGTAATGAAAGTAACTTACTTGGCACACATCATTTAGCTTGATCAGTATTGATTCCTGAACCTTGTGTGACCAGGGAATGCGGACGAAGTCATCATTCGTAGCAAGGTCCAATCAATATCAACGTCATTTGTGGACAAAAAACCTTCCTTTTGCTTCCATATAGGACTGGTCGGGGTTTTTGTTTGTAATGGAGGAAGAGTCCTTAACCGAGCTGGTTGATCAGTAATGATCCTAGAACCCAGACCTGCCACAGCTGTTCTACCCTCTGGTAAAACCTGCTGCAATCCAGGGAAGCTGGCCACAATCCATCTGTACCCCAGGCCAACCACAGTTCTGCGGGCAACAAATCTCCAACAGATGAGAGTGACACCACGCAGTCACAACAAATCAGTTTTTCCTCACGAAATCACTTTTATTTATGTCTCCTTTGAGGAATTAGAAAATCAATGATTTGGGACAAGGAATTAGATTAAGTGCAAGTTCATTTCATGGGCTTTTGAACCCAATTGATGGATTCTGATTCAAATCCTAACGTTTGAGGAGTCGCCAAGATACCTGGGAACGACTTTCAATCATCGACTGACTTGTTTTGGAGTATGGAAGGACTGCGATCACAGATTCAGCCACTTCAAATTTCTCCAAACTAAGCAAGATGAATGATACCAAGTGCTCAGGTGGAAACTCTTGCAAAACTACAGCCCCTTAAAGACCGGAAGGAGGTTAAAATCTGACCCTGGCCGAGAAGTTCAAATACATGTCCAACCCTATGTTAGTAAAAATCCAGAAACAGCAATGAAGTGAAGAGAGGAAGCAGACAACACAATATTGACTACAAGCCCACAGAAGCCAACAGAACTCCCACAGAGGAGAGATCAGATGGTGTCAACATGAAGGATCAGCTGCAATGGAGACTGGGTGGAATTGCGGAGGAAGAGAGATGGGAGAATCAGAGAGCACTGTCCTTAGTATTTGTGTCACCGATGAGTGAAAAAAGATTTTTGCTGTCTGGTTCATACCGAGAGGTGCACGACTGACGTTCAGGCCAATTTGTCATTCAGGGAAGACTTCTGTTGTTGGCCTAGCATCTATTCTTGTGCTGGCGACATTCAAGAAGGTTAATGATGTGTCATTATGATACCCATCCCCACGCTCTCTGTCTCTCTGGTCGGAGTGATTACGTTACTGGGGCACAATGTCAGTTTACAAAAACAAAAATCGCGTCATTAGTGAGCTACAGGGCTGCTTTGATGAAGTTTTTAGATATCAATGCAACATTTATTAAAAGATAAGTCGTCTGAGAGCCACAATGCTGTTTTTGATGATGAAATCACTGTGAACAATAACGCAGCAAAATAGGCCTTTTTTATTTGTCTTCAGGTAAGCCGAAACTCTTGTATTGTTACGTTAAAATTTGGCATTAATCTCTTAAAGGTTCTCAGTAATGTTAGAAGGGTTTGTTCCTATTCCTTTTGATGGATACAGAATAATAGGGGAAGCTCGCCCTTTTGCCATTTGGTTCTATCAACAGATGTCTAGTGCAATTCGTTTTCAGCATCTTAAAGGAGTACATGTATGTATTTGTTGTCAGTTTGACTGGTGAATATATTGTTGTCCGAAATGTCAAACAAACCTGGTGAATCTGGAGGCAAGATTTCATCTGCCTTCAGACGTCTGAGGAAAGTTCCATCTTCATTGTGTGGTGATGTAATTTCTTTAAGTGTCTTAATTATATTGTTGTTGCCAACTCCTAGTTTCAACTCTGCGAAATGACACCATGTCAATATCTTCCTAGACCCAAAGCTACTTCTTTAAAAAGACCTTATTCAAAGGATTAAACATTCGCCATAACATTTAAACCTAGCAATCCTTGCAGCACAATTTACAGCTGTGATCAAAACAAGGCTTTTCATATTCCAATACTAGCAGTATATAAGCCGCTTTCAAAATAGGACTTGATGCCTCGTCGTTGGTTGTCAATTTAGACTTCAAATGACATCCAAAACTTTCAGCTGGTACCTCAACTCTTGTCTTCAGTTTCAGTCTACCCCAGCAGTCTTGATGACCAAGAATGACCAGTGAGGTATTATATTGTTAAGTCCGATGTTCGGAGCGGTGAGCTACTTGCTTGCCTTTATCTAGTACTAATCCAGATTGGTGAAAGAATTGAAATACACCCACGGAGCGAGTGATTTTATCCTCTGTGTGCTTATTTCATTTACCTATAGCTTGAAGCTTACTTTTAAACCTTACTGAGATGAGTTTATTTATTATTAAAGCGTGGGTTGTCGTAAGGGTTTTGTGGTTCCAAAGACTTTTGTTCAAGGTGTCGGCTTCTAAAGCAACCTGCAACCGAGCGCAAAGTAATTGCCTGCGATCATGATTGCATGCGACAGAAGTTGCTTGTTTATGATGGTCATTGCAGGTGCCAGCGATAAGAATGGGTGATCGCACTGACCTCCAATCAGTTTCAAACCAAGTGATTACCGGTTTCATCCCCACAGGAGAGATCGGTTTGTGGTGCAGAGCAAGAAACAAGCAAGTTGATGAAGAGCACTGAATGCTAAATGTGCTCTAGTTTTAGGCCTGCCAGACACATTTTTGATGAAAGTGCCAAAGATGTATTCCTTTTTGTAACAAGTTGATGATGCAAATCAGGATTCACTTTAGGCTTTTGTGATACAAAGAATTAAAAAAGGCTTCAGTTTTTATTAATTCTTGATGACAGGAAATGTCTGCGACACACAAAAGTGGAAGCACATATTTACTGGTGCTGATTTTTGGCTCACCGTAGGGGAGTCTATACAATACCGCAGTGTCCGTCGTCCGTCGTCGTCGTCGTCGTCGTCGTCGTCGTCGTCGTCGTCGTCGTCGTCGTCGTCGTCGTCGTCCGTCGTATCCTAGTTCAAAAACAGTGGCACGTTTCTTAACCGCTAGGCCTATGAACTTAAAACTTTGTACACATGACCCCCTAGGTCAGATGACCCGTGACACTAAATTTCTGTCCGATCTGATTCTCTACTTGGCCACCAGGGGGCCAAATGTGGATATCTAAAAAGTGTGATATCTCGCTTATTAGTGACTTGTTTTCGATGAAACTTTTGTTGTAGGTACTCATAGCAAATATACATCTTATATCATACGGGTTTTTAATTTGACCTACTTTTCAAGGTCACAGAGGTCATATGGCGTAAATTGGCCGTTAGAGTGTAAACTATGGCACGTTTCTTAACCACTAAAGCTATGAACTTGAAACTTGGTACATATAACCCCCTATATCACATAGCCTCTGGTGCTGAATTTCAGTTTGATCTGATTCTCAACTTTGCCACCAGGGGGCCAAAAGTGGAAATCTAAAAAGTGTGATATCTCGCTTATAAGTGACTTGTTTTCGATAAAATTTTTATGGTAGGTACCCTTAGGAAGAATACATCACATATCTTACGGGTTTTCAATTTGACCTACTTTTCAAGGTCACAGAGGTCATATGGCGTAAATTGGCCGTTAGAGTGTAAACTATGGCACGTTTCTTATCCACTAAAGCTATGAACTTGAAACTTGTTACATATAACCCCCTATATCACATAGCCTCTGGTGCTGAATTTCAGTTTGATCTGATTCTCAACTTTGCCACCAGGGGGCCAAAAGTGGAAATCTAAAAAGTGTGATATCCCGCTTATAAGTGACTTGTTTTCGATAAAATTTTTATGGTAGGTACCCTTAGGAAGAATACATCACATATCTTACGGGTTTTCAATTTGACCTACTTTTCAAGGTCACAGAGGTCATATGGCGTAAATTGGCCGTTAGAGTGTAAACTATGGCACGTTTCTTAACCAGTAAAGCTATGAACTTGAAACTTGGTGCATATAACCCCCTACATCAGATAACCTCTGATGCCAAATTTTGGCTTGATCTGATTCTTTATTCGGCCACCAGGGGGCCATAATGGAAAAAGTAAGAAGTGCAATATCTTGCTTATTTTTAGTGATTCGTTTTCAATAACATTTTTATGGTAGGTTCTCCTAGCAAGGATACATCACATATCATATGAGTTTTTGATCTGACCTGCTTTTCAAGGTCACAGAGGTCAAATGGCGTAAATTTGTCGTTTGATTGTAACTATGGCACGTTTCTTAACCACTAAAGTTTTGAACTTGAAATTTGATACACATGACTCCCTACGTCATGTCACCTCGGACACCGAATTTCGATCTGATCTGGTACTCAACTCGGCCACCAGGAGGCCAAAACTAAAATAGGTAAAAAGTGCAATATCTCGTTTATTATTGACTTGTTTTTGATGATATTCTTATGGTACTTACTCCAAGCAACGATACATCACATGTCATACCGACTTTGGTTTGACCTATATACTATACATGTACAATGTGTCTTAATCTGGATGAATTACAAAGCACCAAATATCTATATGGTGAGCACAATGGCCCCTGGCCGTTTCATTTTGACAAATATTGGATGTTTGGTCGATATCCACAGCACACCACTTATGTCACCTATAGTGAGAGAAGTGACAACATCAATATTTCTTGAGTTGTTTTGGTTTTTTGGTGAAGTGAGTAATCAGGTGCAGAGCTGGTATATTGCTAACAATAGAAGTGAAAAAGCAGCAGAAGCTATAAAAGATTGGCATTTATTGTTATTGATGGAAAACTATTCTCTACCTACATTGTATTTACCCCGCAATTTTTAAACCATTGGTGCCAGCTTTAAGCTGTGAAATGTCATGCACAGCTCTAGTTTGGTAAATCTTTGCCTTTTGCCGTTAAACATTAATCTTTTATGCCCTACTTCTGAACATCAAAAGAAAATATATCGCCGCCCTACATCAGGGCGCAGTTTGAGTTTTTCATTAAGACAATATTCCTCCACCAGAGTGCAACACTTGAAGAGGTCAGAAGAAAATGTCATGTCCTATAGCGGCATTATTTCAAGATAGTGACCTGATGCGTGTTTGATAGATGATTAGAATGGCCAATGGTGCATGCCATCATGAAATCTTCTTAGTTTATGCTGGGCTCTCAACTCAATTAAAAAAGGCAACCTTTTGTTCAGATTGAATCGAGGTGGAATATCTACTGCTCCATGAGGGTTGTGATTGGTCATTCTGACTGACGAGAGTCATGTACATGTATTAAGTCATGCTGAAAACTTGTAAATTGATGATGTAAAAACCTTTGTTCCCAAGGCATGATCAGTAAAATGAGCAGCAAGCCCACGTCACCAACAGTATCTATTCCGTGAACCTTCCATCAGATCAAAGTAATTTATAAAACATACACCATTTCTTTTCTCGCGATGAATTTGTCCAAAACAAGATTTTGCCCTCGGCAGTGTCGTTTAAAAATCAAATCATGAAGAAGTATTGGAGCGAAGAGTGTGTTCCCCCAGAATGGATAAGAGTGAGATTTTTGTGTGTTTCATCACCATCATTGCCAATCTTTATGGGTGGAAATTACAATAGTTGATGGCCAACCCATTAGTGCGTAACTGTTACCGTTACTGCTTATTCCTGCATATGGCAGTGATATCGGTTTGAAAAAGAATTTGATGGTTGCATACCTGTAGGCGAGCCTTCTATTGTTATGAACCAATTCTGAGCTGCTGTACATGATGGAAACAATATATTTACACGAACATTTTTGTGCAGCTGGTCGTATCAAGACAGAGTCCTAATGGATGCCAGTTACAGGAGTTACTGAATAGAAAGTGATTTTGTGGAATGATGTGGCTTTCTCCACTCGTCAGTGTTC
Organism: Lineus longissimus; assembly: GCF_910592395.1. Classification (NCBI taxonomy): domain Eukaryota; kingdom Metazoa; phylum Nemertea; class Pilidiophora; order Heteronemertea; family Lineidae; genus Lineus; species Lineus longissimus. The sequence continues at coordinate 1,846,987 of NC_088318.1, forward strand.
TGCAGATTTCATTCATGTAAGAAGCCTTCTGATTGGTCAAAACTGCATTCTTTCTTGGCTTTGTTATCACCCGTACAGTGCAATAATAATAAGATGACTGTCACCGGGAGAATACCCAACCTTTGATGCTAAATTTCTCATAAGTTAGAGCGAATTTGTGACAGGTGACATCTCGGAAGACGTCCTGACCTTTCTGTACGTTAATTCCTGAACTGAAGTCAACTGTCATGATTTAAAATTCTCAGCGTGCTAATCTAAGTCATTAAATGTTAATTTAGGTTTAATTTCTCAACTCACTTTTTTCTTTTGCGAGACTTGTTTCTTGTGTATTTTCAATGGAATTTGGATGATGTGACAATATGATCTTTTTTGACAGAATGACATTTCTGAAACTAAAGCAAACTTCGTATAGGGCAACAAAATGCCCTTACCGCGCCTCAGTCGGCAACAAAGTAATTGTTGCATCATAAAGTCAAAGTTGAGTTTCTGCATTACTGGCGGGAGGCGGAGGATGGATGTTGATGGGCAAGCAAACAATATGCTTTTGTTACTAAAGGGTAGTCATCTCAACTGACATCTTTTGAAAGTCGAGCAAAATCATTGCATTTTTAGCTCACCTCTTACAGTGTACAACCTGGGTCAAAACTTATACAAAATAGGCCAAAGTCAGCCTCGTTCTGGATTGACCTAGTTTGTGTACTATCTAGTGCATTCCAGTTTCAATGCACTATGATCTCAGATAGTGCTTTGATAGCTGGGGTCATTATTTGAAATGACTCTGACACAGCCCAAATCTTTTTTTACCTCAATAAATATGCTTAATATTGTTAGATACATACCACACTACAATCCTAATGCAACATGTATTCCATTTAAGCACTTTTGAGAGCATAAAATGCATTTCATTGTGAGTACTGTCCAACACACACCCCATCCCCAACTTCTAATTGGGATAGAAAAAGTTTCTATGTCTAAAACAAGAGACCATTGATGGGAGACCTTTGATTGACATCTTGGCTGTGGAATTCAACCACTTTTCTCAATGAATATGCACACCCCTTGATGTATGAGGCTTATGAATGGCTGGAGTCCACCCAGCACAGCCCCCTCCCCCTCAACTAAACTGTCAACAACATTCTTGGTGGTCAACTTGTGTATGGTATCATGATACAGCCTGGTACAGGGACCTTTCTGCTTGATTAATTACACACATTTGGGTTAATTTGTTTATACACTTGTCTGCTATAATCTCTCAAACTCAGCAGGCTGCTTGTTTGCAAGGCGGCATATTCCTTTGATCTTGTAATAGGGATAGATTTTGTTTCTGATACTTCAAGTGCAGAAGGTCAATTCCATGGTGTTGACCATGTCTTACTGTAGTGAATGAGTACAATTTACACCCTTTCTGGTCATCAACGAAGTGGCTATCACATTTTTGATGTTGCTTGTCCAGCTCATTATCAGCCGCTCATTAGCATATTGACCACAGTAACCATGATGAAACACGTGGTGGTGAAGATCAAGTGCTTCCTGCCTTGTCAATTTTGTTACATCTTTCCTGGTTCCAGTTCTTCTGAACAGGTTAAACTTATTTTGTTGTTCCTTTGGTGGATTATATTCTTACTTCTTTTGGATTATCAATGTTTCACCTTTGTAGGCCTATATTCATTCAGTGACCCTTACTTTGATTTATATTTTTCGACCAAAAAAGGAATATGGAATGAAATAATTGTTTGGATATTTGGATATTCTTGATTCAATGGATTAGGGATGTTAAGAGGATGATTTTATTTATTGTACTGCAATAGTGAATTCAATGCACATTTCAGATGGACAAACTCCACTTTCCATGCATGGCACTATTATTGTTTACATTCCTAATATAGGTAAACTAGGACATATTATGCATGAATCTATGTCAGTGGGCGGCCAAGTTTATGCTAACCAGGTATACTAAACCGAGGCTATAATCTGCCAGCAACTGGGTCACTTTGGATATCAGTTACACTTTGGCTACCCAGAGCACTCACTGTTAGCAGAGGTGAGCTTATCCCATACCGTGGCGTCCGTCGTCCGTCGTCGTCGTCGTCGTCGTCCGTCGTCCGTTAGCAGGGCACGTTTCGTAACTGTTAGAGCTATTGAGTTGAAACTTGGTACACATGTACCCTTATGTAATGACACCTTGGAGACCAAGTTTCGGTCCGATTCGTTTCATGGTTTGGCCACCAGGGGGCCAAACGTTAAAAGTGAAAATATGCAATATCTCCCTTAATAGTAGTCGGGAAATTTTGAAAAAAATATGGTAGGTACTTCTAGCAAAGGTGCATCATATATCCTCCGGGTTTTTGATTTGACCTCCTTTTCAAGGTCACAGAGGTCAAATGGTGTAAATTGGCCGTTAGGATGTAACGATGGCACGTTTCTAAACTGCAATGACTATTGATACCAAATTTGGTACACATTTACCCCTTAGTCAGGTGATCTCAGGGACCAAAGTTTGGTCCAATATGATTCACCACTTGACCACCAGGGGGCAAAAATCCAAAAACCTTAAAAATGTGATTATTCCTTAACTTCTTGCCCGATTGCCACCAATTTGATATCATGGGTACATCTAACCACCATACAGTATATGTCACACAGGTTTTTAATTTGACCTTCTTGTCAAGGTCACAGAGGTCAAATGGCGTAAATTCGCCGTCAGGCCGTAACTATGGCACATTTCTTAACTGCAATGACTATTGATCACAAATTAAGTACACATGTACCCCTTGGTCAGGTGATCTCAGGTACCCAAGTTTGGTGCGATCTAATTTGCCGTTTGGCCTCCAGGGAGAGGGCCAAATCCTAAATTCTTCAAAATGCCATTATTCCTAGTAATGACTTGCCCGATTGGCACCAATTTTATATCATAGGTACATCTAATTCTAACAACCATTCAATGTGTCACCCGGGTCTTCTTTGATTTGACCTACTTTTCAAGGTCACAGAGGTCGAATGTACTGTAAATTGGCCATTTTGGGGAAATTGTAATTGCTTGGACCTACATCAAACCTAACACTACATGACACAATACCATGCTCTTTATCCATCTTTCCTCCACATGAGGTGAGCACAATGGCCCTGGCCATTTCATTGGTAGGTATACCATAACGATTGTGAGATGACTTTTTCGGGGCCAGTTAGATGAAACTACCATATCTGTTTGCTCGAATGGCTTCAAATTTCCAGCCGTACCGATCGTTTCTTCAGAGCGTTTGGTTTCATTATTGAATTGGTTGAGGAAATAGACTAGTGTCACTTAACAAATTTGTTAAAAACACTGCTTGTCAGTTTTGATTTACGAGTCACATAATCCTACTCATTGTGTGATGGCTTGCTGATGAAGGAAATGGAAAAATTTGCGCTGTGATGGTTTTCAACAAGATGTAGATCATTTTTGAAGTGCTTTGTTTGGTAAGAGTAGATAGTGTGTCATATCCTCCGATTAAATAGTATCTGAGCAAAATACTAAGAGGCATGATAGCAAAATCTCGAACACATTTTTTACAATGTTTTATTTTGACAATGGATTATGTATGAGCTTCGTTTTGACTTGGTTTGGTGGGACAACCTACCGTTTGTGTTGGTTTAAAATGTGTGCAAGGCAAATTCTTGGTGAATCATGTCTAAAATATATCAAGTTTGAGATGTTTTAGAGTATAACAAAATACCTTACTGTTGGTATTGGTTTCTCTCTAAAAACTCCAGCGGTGGTTATAGTGACGACAAGCTCAGTATATATTCCTTAGAACACCCTAGAGCTATCGTCAACTGGCAAGCAAAGTAGCAACAGACGCTTTGATGAGCAGATTATGGTGCGTTGCAACCGGATCAATTAACCGAGCCTAATGCTCTACATCATCACACAATTTGCAAAAACAAGTCTTTCCTACCACAATCATTACAGTCACAAGAAAAACACAAGCCTTTCTCCAAAAATGCAATTTGCGCTGAACCGCACTGAGCAGCAAAAATGGGAAGCCTTATCGCTGAAATTGGAATTGGAATTGAGGCGGTATTTGTGATCAGAAGGTCATGGGTTCAAGGATGGCCAGTGCCGCTCTTGATACTGTGAGCAAGTGTAGTTCAGTTTGCGTGTTCTACGGCTTCTGCAGCTTCTGCAGATGGTTAAAAAACTTGTCACAATAAGCTGTAATAAGCTACAGTATAAAAAACTTACATTAACTTACCCAGGGACTAAAACTTATAAATTTACTGGCTCGAGGGTGTAATTGGTTGGTAAATCTCTTCGTATTATAAAAGTCTCATCAGAATTAATGGTATTCTTTTAAAAAGTTGTGAAAGTAATTGCAGCGGGAGGTTTCCTGGTTGGCCCACTTTGTCACTTTGTGAGCTTCTCACTTGATTAATAGCCTTAGACATGATAAAACCTCAAGGCACATTCGTCAGTAGACATTCTGTCTTTCACTCTGGCACTTTTAAGGCTATTTATTGACAGCGCAGGAAAGTGAAAACTGCCATGCTCGGCAGGCATCACTTTAAATCTGGTATCAATTTACTGAGGTGTAAGTGGCTTGGGGAGCCTGCCAAATCATGTCGAAGATTTTTTTGGCATCAACTGAAAATTCCTTATCAGAACTTCAAGCTATCATCAATTCGGACTGTTACAAAACCCACAATTTCTGTGCACACATACCTGTATACTGCTTCATTTTGTTCTCGAGTTGATATTTTGTTACTTGATTAACGGTTCCCTAGATCCAGAACGACATCATCTATACACCAAATAACCTCATGATGCTAGTCTTGTTCATCATTCTAGAGGGGGACGAGGCCAACAGTGTTCTATTTTATAGCTTGAAGATAATTTTGACATGCGCCCTTATTGAATACGGGATAAGGCTGAGATACATTTAATGCTGCGCAAATGAGCGATTTTAAATTCCAGCTACTCAAAAGGATCTCTCGTGCGCTCGTAAAACCAGTAATCGCAGGGTTCGATATTGACTCGGCAACCTGCAACGGCCACAGCAAGCCAGCGATTATCGTCGCAGATTTGTTCAAATTGCTTCTTTGCGCAAGACGAGCATAGGGCAATGTTTTAAGTGATGGATTGCATTTTGAACCTGGTCATGCGGGTTTGAGACATTTGTGTTGCGAGTTGTTTGGGTAATGGAATATGGCTTTTGAGGGATTTTACTTTCTTGGCAGAATCTTATTGGTTTGATATTCTTTGACATCTTTGGTTTGATTCATTTGACTACTGAGCCACTACAACAATTGTCGCTTACCGTTTGTAACCCTTTCACAGCTGGCACAGTTTCACGCTCATGTCCGCTGTGCCAGCACAAAAAAGGACTTTTGAAATTTCAGTCATGCCTCGTACAAACCTTGTTTGTGACAAATCTATCAAAGATTTCTGTAGGAAATCGGTTCAGCATAGCTTCCTGTAGGCCTAGATATTTGTTTTCCAAATGAGATCCAAATTGGGCTGGAACTTGCGTGTGAAACAGCACAAATTCAGAGTCCAGGATTTGTCAAAACCAACTAGAACATATAAGATTATCCGATTTTTCATGTATTCAAACTCAGTTTTCAAAAACCAAAACACAAACAGTTCATTTGGTTCAGCTTGATCCGCCAATTGATGCCACATAGCATTGATCTCTCCGAATTGAAAAACAATAAGGGCGACAGTGCATGGTTTGACCATTTGTAGATAAAGCCTGGGCACATGGTCAATTATTAGTTCATCAATTTGAATGGACTCACGCAGCAAGTGAATAGACTGTCCCTTTCCAGTTCAATTGTCATGCTTTGATGTCGGCCATTATAATAGCGTGCGATTCCTCAATTTACTGATCACCATGTCCATTTGCAAGGCCAATATCACTAAAATAACAGTATTTGTCATGCGTGCAGACCAGTGTAATCTGAACTCGGATATTTTGAAAAGAAATTGCGACTTGGAATTATACTGCCATCAATGAATATCAGTGACCATCATATTATTGGTATTGAAAATGCTAACTTAATGTAAACCCGGGAATATTCATGGCCATCTTAATTCACGGTTTGTGAAATTGCAACTTTGTGTAATGGTACTCAATCATCAAAACCTTCTCTGAAAGTTTGATGCTATAAATAAACATCGGCCGCCGGTCGTAAATGAACTCGTCGTTGTTGGTTCATGTTGAAATATATGTAGTAACATTGAGCCACAGTATTTCTCAATCTATTCTGACTTGTTAATTTGATGAAATTGCCTGTTGGGAGATGATGGATGAGGGCAAAATCATGCATCTGGTTAAGTCCTTGATGCAAAAACACCTCATTATCGTTGCAGCTTTTAGTTAAGCTAATTTAGCTTTGATCATAAAACTGGTGATTGGTATCATAGTGGTAATTAACTCTGAATTATATGTCAATTGCTATTTCATTATAATGTGCATATGTTTAATGTGACGGATCAAGGCCGTTTTGGTTCAAAATAGAATTTTGGCTGCAGAATTTTTTTATTGTGATACAATTCCCATAACTTTTTGTACTTATGACAAAAGTTAACCCAACTTTCTATTCAATGTTTTTCAGGTAAGAGTCAATACGATGGGTAACTAGAAGCTAGAGGAAGGTAGGTCTTGGTTTTTGGCTCACTGGTACGGTGAGTCTATACAACACCGCAGTGTCTGTCATCCGTCGTCGTTGTCGTTGTCGTCGTCCCTCGTATCCTATTTCAAATACAGTAGCAAGTTTCTTAACCGATAGGGCTATGGACTCAAAACTTTGTATGCATGACCCCCAAGGTCAGATGACCTTTGACACTGAATTTCAGTCTGGTCTGATTCTTGACTTGGCCACCAGGGGGCCAAAACTGGAAACATAAATAGTTTTTGATGAAATTTTTTGTTTTGACCTACTTTTCAAGGTCCATTGTTAATTAAGTCATTACCAAAATACCGGTGAGCACAATGGCCCCTGGCCTTTTCATTTATAATATCATGGTGAAATAATACCCCAAGCATTTTGGCAATAGGGGAATGACAGAAACCTTCAAAGGAGGACAATAACTCTTTCAAGACCGTACCTGGTATTTACCAGGTCCGTAGACTGCGTACTATTAGCCCGAAGTAATGCGTATTGCTTAATTTTCCCCAAGTTCTATCTTTCACCACAGTCCCTATATGGTAATGCAAGCTACATGTATATTACAGTGACATTTTTCTCAAGTCAAGTTGAGATTCAGGTCGCTCGGTTTACACCGAGTTGAGCCTGGGGTACCATTCACCTTGAAAACCCTGTGGTAGCAAATGAGTTTAGTACTGTCGAGGACACCTGATAACATTGATGCCACCTGAAAAGCTCGCCTCTACCCAGTGTCAATAATAAGTTATTAAAAGTTTCATATTTACTATTTGTAGTTCATCATGATTTGTGTTTGATCAGATCCTGTTGTAATTGTAAAAGTTATTTGATATCGTTGCTATCTTTTCATCGTTGAACACTGGTTTGTCGTACCGCTGCCGTCATTTGCATCGGACATTTATATCGGAAATAAGTCAACTGAGTGAATGATGTGATGCTGAATGACAAAATTTGCAGCTTTTAAACCAAAGTTATTTGAGGTTAGATCAATAGTTACGATACTTCCTTGTTCAATTCTTTGATGTACAGATCACAGACGATTTTTCATTGTAATGTTCTATTAGCAACGTGATCATATCAGCAGATTGGACATCAAAATGCAGTCATTCCTATTTTGCTTTAAAATTTCTTGCGGTTGTTGTTGTATATCATCCTACTTCATTGAACCGTTCAAGCCTGCCCAGTCTGGAAGTTTAAACATCATTACAAGTTAGCTTCTAAATTACATTACAAAGCTTTTAGCTGATTTGCAATGCATTGGAACTTGGGTAATGACCAACTGTGTAATACATTCCCAAGTTGAACATCAAGTATATTCGAAATTGCCCAACAAATCAACTGTAACGTGACATTTCTATGTTAACTGGGACTCAGTGGCACTGTCCACTTAGGCCATAGCTATTTTTCAAAAGTGTCCATTGAATTATGTTATTGACTAACTAATATAAAGCAGAAGGGGACGGCTTAAGTAGGAGTTGGTCATTGGACAGTTTCAGCACACTACTGATAGTATTCATCATCCCCGCCAGATCTTGTGTTTGTAATCATATCCTGCTAGCTAGAAAAAGGAAATAGGCTATTACAGAGGTCCACCATGGTCTAAGATATCTGTAACCCTATCACAAATAGGTTAATCATTGTCACGGAATCTGATATAAAATAAAAGGCCAGGGAAACTCAGCTGATATAAGAACTCTGTCTCGTGTGGAACAGGGTAGAAACATTATCCCCTTGTTTTGCACTTCTCTTCCCTGAGTACAAAGAACAGAAATTTGAACCCCGGTTTAGCCCTACTCCACTATAGCTAGATATTGCATGATAACTGTGGCAGCTGAACCCCTGTTTTGCGCTAGGCCACCAGTTATGGAGCATGGTACAATCATGTGTGAACTGTCTGTCCGCAAACTTCATAGAATGTTCATGAACATTGGTTTCATAGAAAAGTCTTGCACGTAATGATGATACAAATAAGCATGATTAGATCTGCTGATTGTTCAATGTTTTTGGGCCAATCTGTTCTGATCCCCACCCACCAGTCACTGTCACCTACCATCATCCACTTAGTCTGTATTCAATACTAGCAGTGCTGATCTCATGATCCGCTTATGTGTCAGACAAAGCCTTTTGTTAATGTGATTTAAGTGTCTTATTTTGAAATGACGCATCAGTGATTGTTACTGGTATAAGTACAGTCACTCACCTCACCCATCATTGGGGTCATCTGCCAATAACTGTCTTAAAGGGGATTTCACACAATCAACGTTTCAGCCAACTTTTTACATTTTCTCGAGTGGTGAAAATGAACCTTCTCATTTCCTGTTTATAAGTCCGCCGCAGATCAGTAAGCTAGACTCGCCCTGATGAACATGTGGACAAGAGGGCCGGCAAAAGGGTTCCGTTCTGAAACTCGCATATGACTTTATGATGTATCAATTTCTTTGATACCGACTGAGCCGCATTATGGCCATTGTATTGCTTGTAGGAAGTTCACTTTAATGTCATTACAGTATCTCATTCTGAGAGGACATATTGGTGATTATCGCCGGCAAAGGTACAGCCAGTCATCTGACCTAAAGACATTGGGGTTACTGTCGGGAACTGATTATTGGCTTGGTTGAACTGATCTTGTAATCTGATCAGGTTCTCTGCCAAGAACAGCTAATCTAATCTTATTTCAGTATGTTACCCCGACAAAGTCTTTCCGGTGGCTTTATCTGTCAGGCTTTCTACCTTTCTATACCTAGTTTGTTTCTCAGTCACGTCATGTCTGTCCTGTCTCGGACTGAAATTCCAGTGCCTCAGGTCTCTGTGGTAGCTGGTAAAGTGTTTTCTGGTTTGGACTTGCCTTACTTGGCCTAGGTGTATAAATGGGAACCAATCCGATTAAAAAAAGTCAATTTCTGCAAGGAAATAAGTAAGTGTTGTTTTGGTCTCTCCTCTGACTCGAGTAAAAAAGTATGATTCATGAGTTTTGAATTTGCTGAGTCTACCAAGAGCCCATCATCTGGCAATCACGATTCCTTTTGCCATCAGATCAGGATAATAGACTTTTCATCCCACGGCGTCCAGAAGCATCAGGATAATAAGTCACCCTTTTTCTGTTCGTATGTCTGTTTGCCCCGTTTATTGTTGACATGTTGATGAGATACTGCTAACCAAATTGTGTTCTTTGTGATTTGTGACAGTTGATTGGTTCGGATTGCTTGAGGTTGCTGGTATTGAGTCGACAGTCGAGGCTGACAGTTACAAGTTTGTGGATTGTTGAAAAAGTGGAAGCAGAGTTGGAAATGTTTTTTTGGGGGACGCATTTTTTGTCCAACTTGACAGAAGCCAGTTGTTCTTTGTGCACATTTTTTTGCTTTTCAGTTCTTCTTTGATGGCTCAGTTTTCTTTGGTGGCTATAAGATACCCTGATCAGAATGCCCAACCAAATAAAACCAGAATACATCTTTAAAACAAGGGAGCAGGTTTTCTCCTGGACATGGGATCATAGGAATACGAAAACCTGAACCTAGACTACTTAAAAAACAAACTAAACCATCGATCAAGTCAGCATTCTGAATCTGGCTTGTGAAACTGAGAGCCACCTGATTGGTGAAAATCTTGTAGAAAAGATTGATAACCGACTGGAAGGAAAAATGTAATTGATCAATTAGGCTGTCACAACCGATTAGGGATGCTGCTTGATGCACCGAATCTCAAGTTTCTTCTTATTCACGATCACGTAACATGAAACGTGAAAAAAATTGTGTAAAAATTTGGAATTTTAGTTGGTTAAACTAATGTTAGCATGCTCTGATAATTGCTCAACATGATCAAAAACACATCTGATTGGATATCCCTTTCGATGGATTGTTTTATGAATCTGAAAATGTTAGCAGGATTCAGGCAGTACATTTGCAGTCCCTGAATTGGTGTAATGGTTGGGTAGCCTCCAAGGCATGCCTGGAGTTACACACAAAGTAGCTTCAAGTTAGCACAAATTGCTTAAACAAGCACGCTCTACGTATGTTATCCTTGACTGGTTCTCAAGGACATAGTGAGAGTGATTGGGAAATGAAGCGTTTTTGGCTTGGCATGATGATGTAATGGACTCATTGAAGAACATTCTGAGCTCATTGAAAATGATCGCTAGCGTGACTCCTAAGGAGTTCTATTCATGTCCTTATTAGATGACACCTGGTTTCAGGTTCGTTCAGTTTCCAAGTTTTTGGATTCGAGATGGCATTTTTTGTGATAAGATGTGCGTGATTATCTTTTTAGCATTGCTGGCAAATTACTCGTGATGCGGATGCAGGCAGGTTGATGAGAGCTAAACCTCAGCCTAACTTCATGGATGGATTGAATTGCAATGCTGATCAGTTATCTGCCCATCACCCAGCTTCAGCTGATGCCTTATAAAACCCTAACTGATGTTTACATACATCCAGAAGTTAGCAAAAGGTTTATACATCCAAAGTGGTTTTCAAACTTTCAGATATGATAATGTTGACTTGCTTACCAACGTTTTTACTCTGATCTAAATGCTCTACTCTGTCGGTGACGATGTCCACTACAGAGCGTTGTTCAAGGACCAGGAGGGACTTAGTTGCTTTATGTCACCAGAAAACCAGACTCATATGACAAGATATGATACTTTCATCATAAAGAGAAACTTGTCTTACCGTTTAGTTAAGCCAAAGAATGGTGCACAATTTGAATTCATGTGACTTCCTAAAATGAAAAAGAATGAAGAATGCGGTTAATTGCAGAACCGGTCATTGATACAATTATCGAAAGTTTATGCGCGTCCAAACCATATGCTAGAGGGGGTTGGGTCTGAGGCCTGTGTTTGTTATAAATCCTCGTATCGGGGCTGAAATAAATAGCTGAGTGGCAGTTGTGAAAAGTGTCATGAACAACCCATTAATGCTCGGAGCATACAGATAAATCTCAGCAAACTCTTGTGGCATGTTTATACAGTAGCTAAAAATATCCTGTGAGATGTTCTGCAATTGACGAATTTTAAAGACGTGATCTCGTAGTCATTCACCTCTGAGTGCCCCAAGATTATGACTTCGTATGAAGCCATTACCGGTAATTTTATTTGAATATCAATTCTAATTTAGTTGAACATTAATTTTAGCTTAGATACCTAGAGTTTTTTTATAACTCAGTTGTGAAACTAAGAAGCTGTGAAAAAGGAAAAGATGATTGAAGATTGCCATTAATGTGACCAGATAAATCACGTGAAGTGTCTTTTTGGCAATGTAATAATTTTATGTAATAAAAGTCCTAAATCACGTGCATTAGCAATAGCTATTTCCAGTGTGCTCATCAATCACAAAAATCCTTAAGCCTTGGTTTGCATAACGTTCACGTTATCACTTCTAACTTGTTGCTTCAAGAACGAACAAGTTATTTCCAAGGAGATAGCTACGGGAAATTCACAATGTCACTTTCTGTCACATTGTGTTTTCAAGCATAAGTCAACTGACAGACTAGCTTGTGACAAGTGACCTTTTCAGGGGTCATATGAAGTAGTTGATGCATTATCACGTCTTACATGAGTTTCTGAATGTAACCCTATTACAGGCCCTATTGTCCACATGTTCATCAGGCCGTATCTAACTGATCTGCGCTGTACCTTTAAACAGGAAATGAGAAGGTTTATTTTTACCGCCCGAGAAAATGTTAAAAGTAGGCTGAAACGTTGGTCGTGCGAAGTCCCCTTTAACAACAGACCATGTGACATCACCATAATTCTTGTCGCTATAAGCTGCATGTGTTATCACTAAATTTTAAAAAAGATTTTTGCAACGTCTTTTCAAGGTTACCTTTGATAGGCAAAGCTTTTAGCGGCAGGCATCGTTGTCATAACAAACTCAATCCACAGGGTTTAATAAAAAGTCCTTTCCCCATCACCTGAGAAGTTGGATTGCTTAATGCTGAATAAATGCAAAAAATGTAAGAATAACAAAGCGAAATGCTTTCTTTAAAAATCAGTATCTATTTGAACTGCCAAGAGCATTTAGTTGTCATCCATTATTCCCAAAAAAACTGGCACAACTTGCTCCTGATTTATCCCTAGATGATTATGATAACTTTATTGTGTTTGTGATAGGTTTCATGCTGACTTGAAATTGAATCGGCCCGTCGGCAATCTTGATGATTGTGGTGTGAGAAATAGTCATGTGAATGCTATGTGATATGAAACGGGATTCATGAGTCTGAGGAGAATTGTTGAAAAACGAGGGTAGCAATTCAGTTATAGTCGTGATTAGACGTTACTGTGACTTTTCCACAGATGATGATTTATGTGTTCTGAATCAAGTTGGTAAATTTGCATAAGTAAAATGATTGCAAACAGTAAATTACCAGCTCTGTTGGCACAAGAATGCGTTGCCGTATTATGTGTGCTGCCAACTCAACCACCGCAACCAAGAAGAGTAGTACAGACAAGATAGACTGCTCCTGATGGCGCTGCAATATTGGTAAAGACGCAGACCATTTGCCTAACACCTGATAGAACACCAAAAGGAAACAAAATCAGCACCCTCAAACACTTACAAATTAACAGGGACATCCAATCCACTGCGGTGAAATCCTACTAAATATGTGGTGAGAAAAAGATTAAAGGAGAAACTAATTGAGGTTATTCAGATCAAGAGACACAAGCCCTCTCTGAAAAGACACAATGGCCTTTTCATGATCAATACCAATAAGTACTTGTAAGTTAGTAAAATTACAAAATAACAGGGAACATTCAATCAATTAGGATGAAGTCACCATACCAACAGCTTATGGTGTTATAATTTTTAGTTATTGGTATTGCATGCTGTTCTGTGTGGGTAACACTGTATGGTCTTGGGACTATGGATCATTTAGTGACGAGACAATGATCAGTGGAGACTTGGCATAAACACAAAAGTTCTGAACAAAAACAGTCAGGAGGAGAACCGAAGGAACTTAAGGGTATCCAAACAGTTCATAACCCTTCACTAAGGTTTCCCCTGAGCTCAACAAGCATAAGAAAGAAAAAAAAATGCTGTGACAATCAACATTGTGGCTCGTCATTAACAGGCAATACCATCATTTAGACATCATCCCAGCACCATTAACACCAAAAGTGGTCCAAAAAAAAGTTTAGATTCCTATGCAGCCAAATGACATCACTTGTGCCAATTCTGACTGTTGCCTTCTCCCACTTCAGGGATGAAAAATTTCCCATTTTTGGTGGATTTCAGACTTTTTCCCCTGACTTAATGCTAAATTCGATAGCTGGTATGGAAAGATTGCCTTCTCCCACTTCAGGGATGACAAATTTCCCATTTTTGGCAGATTTCAGACTTTTTCCCCTTACTAAATGCTAAATTCGATAGCTGGTATGGAAAGATTGCCTTCTCCCACTTCAGGGATGACAAATTTCCCATTTTTGGTGGATTTCAGACTTTTTCCCCTGACTTAATGCTAAATTCGATAGCTGGTATGGAAAGATTGCCTTCTCGGCTTTCTGAGGATCTTTGAATTTCCAAAATTGGACCAAAAATAAGCATTTAAGAGGCACTTTCGTGCAAGCACCTGTGGATCAAAGGGGAAGATTTTCACCGAAAAAATATATTTCAGACTTTTTGCCTTTGCTCATTGGCATCCCTGCCCACTTGCAACCAGCTGTCAATATCTGTCTCCAAAGCGTTAAGTCAACAATTATGTAGGTCCTGACGTAACTCACACCAGTATCTTAGTCAGGGCCATGATCAAATATCTTTATCTTTTTCCCTTCACCGGAGGAAAATCAGTTATGTAGCACAATGGAGGAAGCATATCCTAACGCAATTATGAAACTGGATAACGTAAAAAGTTATGGGCATTGTGTATAAAATTCCCCTCAGACTGGATGCGATGTAAAAAAACATCGACAAGAGTTCATCTATAGCAGCATCATCTTACAGGAGATCTGGTTGTATTCTTACGAAATGTCTTGTATATGTCTCTGTGGTCAAAAGATCGCCAAGACAAAAAATACAGAAATTACAGAGCCGACATTCGTGTTCATTCTTGCTTAGAAAATTAGTGCAAAGAACAGTTCCTTTTTCGGCGGATGTTTTATTGGCAGTTTCAGCCTGTCTGGATTAGCCTCGAGCACAAGGGGAATATTACAATGAAAATATGATATTAATCTTGGAGAAAATGTGTTCATTTTTCATAGTTAGACAGAGTAATATGCAGGATCGGCGCTTGTGACTTGAGACTACATTGTATGGCTCATTGAACCCGAATCGTGCATGCATTACATGCTGCAATGTACATCAATGTGCAGGTGAGTTCAGTGTCACGTTAGGGTGAGATATGGCTTATTAACACTGAAAATATGCTGATATATACACTGTTTTGTATGACGTCTAGGATGGTGCTGCGAGATATATCTCTATCATTTTGTAATTTTTTGCCAACTAAGTCGAGTTCACTTACAGCTAACAGTTCGTTTAATCATGCCAAGTATGAATTTTGTAACAAACCTTCTTTAACCCTTTATTCCCAGAAGAGTGGTAAAGATAATGAAAATTAACCCTTTCAAATCTCTGCAAATCTTTGCAAATTAACTGAATTTCAGTTCACTTTGGAGGAGACTTGCCTCCACAGCCTTACTTGGCAATCAGTCTGGGAGAAGGCCATTTTTGAATGCGTGCAGTATTCTGTAGAAGTCCACCAAAGTTCACCAAAGTTGACAGGGTCCAGCCCTTGTGGTGTGCCACACTCATAAGCACATGTGGTTACCTGAATTTCAGTCAATAAAACCATAATTTTTCCTTTAACCATTAGACCCTGACTACTGGAATTCATAATCCTACCTTTGCATGGTATTCCTGCTGAAAATCATACTCCAGACTCTCTTTTAATTATTCCCAAATTCAGAAAAAATCCAGAAACTTAATCCAAAAGCTGACACCACTCCAGTAATTAACTAAGTGTGCTAGAAGACACACATACAACCTCACCTCCAACTTCAAGTACAAAATACTGCCAGTATTTATACAGCAACACCTGGAATTTCATCATGCATTTCAGCCATCAGAGTCCTAGGTCACTAGAAATGAGGTTGATTATTTAGTTCGGGTCTTATCACTAGATGTCATGGTGGGTATATAAAAAGAGGCCGTCCGAGGCTGCTTGAGGTTGTTCAAATAGGTGTCAACACCCGTAAACAAGAAAGGGTTAATTAAAGCAAAGTTTAATATGGTACAAACTATGAATTTTAAAGATTCTTGCATTCTAGTGGAACCAGTTTTAATGAGTATCTTCATTATTTATGATGCATCAAATTGGCCTTAAATTAAACTAAATTTAAAAAAAGTAATTTCGTCTTTATTTCAAGAAAGGCAAACAATTTTTCACAAATCTTCAAGAAAAGTTCAAACACCGAAAGATCTACTCAGTACAAAAAAATGTAAAATTTTGATTTTCCAAATATGTTAAATACCTGCTGATTACACCGTTGTGTACTAACAGACATAAGTCATGCCAAGTTTCATTGTGCTGGGGTGTGGATGGAATGCATGGGCTTCAATCACAGGTAAAAAAGAAAAGGTTTCCCCATAATGTGCTCGTGTTGAGACACATGCAACTCGTATCATTATCTTTTTACGAAAATGTCCCATGGTACTGGAAAAGACGGTGAACCGGATCCATTATACCCCTCAGCCTGCTCTGATGCGACAATGACAGGATAACAATATCGTTACTTCTCTTCTTCTGGAAGAACACACGCTCATCTCGGAAATCTCGTGTCGCTCAATGACATTTTATACGACTCAATTACTGAAAAGGAATTGATGATAAAAACTAGACAGCGGAAAATATTTGTTGATGCGATGTAAAACCTGTCTTATATGAATATCATCTGCTTAAAATCTCTCTCCTTATATAATTAACATGACTAGATAGAGGATTGGAATCGGATAATTTTATAAATGAATTAAATATTGCCTTAAGCAGGTTTTTCCTGATGAAACTTTTATTTCAAATATTGACAACGGAAGAAGATGGGATGAGCAACAAGAATACGTCTTTGGAAATGTCCCTTACAGCAAGAGAATTCTTGTTAAACTTAAAAGGGACAACTTGGGTGTGTCATTCACCTGGCCAGGTTGATAATACCCCCGCTTGCCACCATGCGCCGCCACTTGTAGTATTACACAATGCTGATCTCTGATAATGATCTTTGCCAGTAAGGCAGTTTTGGCCATTTGGAGATGTCACAGTACTACTGGGAGCCAGTTTTGTTTGAAAAACCCAACACACCTCATGCCCTAATTGTCCCTTTAAAAGAGCCTATCAATTCGATGAAGTGTGGATGAAGTGTTTGAAGCCTGAGGCCGCCACTGATCGTCGTTGATTGCCGCTTAGCTTGCCGCTCATGTCTCAAGTAGCTTTTAAAGCTTTCAGTCATCAGGAAAGGAAGACAATGCTTGATTTCTGGTTGCCCATTCCACAGTGAACATAACAGGAATTCATGTCTCACATTGCTGTTTAAATATGATGATCACCAAGGGAAGTGTCACTGTAACACTGCTCTCATTCTCATAGAAATATTACCAATCACCCAATGTGATTACCTCATTAGGGAAATATTGTTTATCTGCTGAAATTGCCGTGCTGTAAAAGCTGTTTGTGATTATCAAAAAGAGGCGATGCTTTCTTGAATGGAAGCCTCACTCAAATGATGTTGGCTGTGTGTCATATTTGACAGTGTTGTTTGACTTGGCAATTGTTCTTTGCCCCGATCAACAGTAACGACATGGGTGTTCATAGTTCATAACTTGAACGTCAGCAGGTTGATAAGTATTGGTGGCGACTGTAGCAAAATATTTGCTCTGTGCAAATATCACACGTGTCTTTGATTGCACAATGATTTGAGACTAACTTTTATTCAGAAAAATAGGGCTATTAACAATAATGCATCTTATCGTCTTTTTGTCAGAGCTGATAATCTGACACAAGTGACAGAACAACCAAATGTCAAATGCTGTTTGAACTTTTGCTTTTTAAACCCAATAGCTATGATCGATTTATCAATTGTTTTACAGATGTTTTTCTTTGAGTTTGTTTGTCTCTTCCTTGTATTCATATATCAAACTATTCTGTCTGCTTTTCCGTCATTTTGATAAATAGTGGTATCTAACTTCACAAGTGTGTAACCCTTTCAATGCAAAGAAGTGCTTGTCGATATTAAAAAATTGTGAACAAAACTCTGGGTACTTAATACCTATCGCATAGGTTAGTTTAGGAAAGTTCTCACTGAGAGCTTTCCAATGAATACCATGCAGTGTGACATGATTTCAACATTTCAGATTTTCAGACATTTTTTATCTAGAGCATTATTGCCAGTGCAGTGAAAGTGTAAATGGAGGTATTCGTCATCTCACCAAACACCGACGGTGGAGCTAATTTGTGGGCAGAAAAAGGCAGTAGCAGGTTTTGGTGAAACCACAGAAGATTTGCCTTTGTGATTTCAGCACGTCTCGGCGATGATCGGAGTGCGAACAGCTCACTGGAGAACACACCAGACATAGCCAATAATTCCATTGACAAAGAGTCTTTGCATCATGTGATGTTGTCACATCTCTGAGGGCACAAATCAGTTAAGCTCTGACATTACTGAATGCATTCGTTGACAAATTGGTCCCATTTGGGATGAATAGAGTATATTCGAGGAAACTGCTCTGGTCTATTCATTTCACTTCCTTCATTATTGATGTCCTAGACATCATAATTTGGCTGATTCAGTACATATTTAGGGTAGCAATTCTCACTCGCTCTTCATTGAAGTTCTGTAAATTAGGGCAAAATCGTATCTTATTGTCTACTTGGGCATTTTAAAATATGGCAAGTTTTAAAATCTTTCAATTTCACTCAGCGACAGGTGAAGTGAATGGCCCTGCTCATGATCATCAACTGATCCTGATTATGAGATGATTGTTAAATATTCTTGGGGCATTTCCTTTTACCAATTTTGTGGAAATCTTCCATTTTGATGAAAATACAATTACATCCTATCGCATTGGAAGAAAGTTTCATTGAAATGGAAGGCATTGCCTGAGGGCATGTAACATAACTACAGGTGGTGTCACCACAAAATCGATCAAGCTCTTTTAGAAAATGTTCTCAGTGTATCTTGTGGCAATGCGATTATAGGCTTTGGGCCTAAAGCTCACTATTGGAAATTGGTTCTGAAAGGTGCTTTGTGAAAACAAAACTTTTGACATTTGTCTCAAATTTATTTTTTACTTTTTTCTATTCATTTCATACATGTCACTGTCATGAGGCAATGCGGGTAAATGCTTAAAGGAAACCTGTAGCAAAATACATAAGACGGGGAGTTTTGAATAGCCCCGTGAAAACCTATGAGGGAAGATGGTCTCATTTATAAATCTGAGCAGTATCAAGGACCCAGATGGTGCCACAGTAATCAACTTGATTCTTATCTAATGAATAGTATCATCATTGTATGGAATAAATCAGACCTAAAATCAACCAAAATCTCATCAGGAGTTAAACATTTCATGGTATTTGTTACATAAATTTTCATTGGTAGCGCTGGTTGTTATCGTTTGTCTGCATTCTGGCAGGACCTCTTTAACCTAATGTAAGTTGTTCCTGCCGTGACGTGAATGACAACTTTCCCATTTGGTGACTGAAAGGAAAGGCTATGGTCATCAATGTTTTGTCCGTCTTTCCGGACCGAGTCGCCAAGGAGGAGGATCTGCGTGAGCAGCCAATCAACTTGGAAAGAGTTCCAGGTGAATAGTAAAAGACCTGACGACCTCCCATCAAATCAGCCTGGAAATCGAATTGGTAAAAGTCACCTGACTGTTCCCCTTTCGTGCTTGAATTGCTCCAGTTATGATGAGACATTCGGGCAACAATTTGTCATTCGGCTTAACCTTGATGTGCTAGTCGTTTTGTGAGAGTTGGAGTAATGTGGTATGTTGCTTATAATCATGTGGACAATAAGCTCAGCATGAGGCAGTCGTGATCTGATCGCCATTTTCGTTTCCTTTCCTCACCCTAATTGGTTTTCTTGCCTGCTTACTGGAAACAGAAACAGTTAAAAAGATTATGGAATGTGCCAGGGGGCGGACAACAGTAAAATAAGAGAACGGGTAGAACAACAATGTCAAAACTGACTCCGAAGGCCATTGTAGCCCTGAATATACTAGTTGTGTTTGTAGCAAGGGTCATGTTTGTGGGTGGAAGCTGAAGGTGTGTCGTTGATATCATTTCACAGCAAGTTACCAAAGTTCAGTTCTGGTTCCATGTTTCCTGTCTCTATGACTTCATGTATCAGATTTGTCATTGACTCTTGGGAAGGCGCTTATGGTACGTTCCTCTACTCTTGGATTTCCTCTACGTTATTCAATCTTATAGGTTTTCCAGAGACAATGACACGTGATGTCATGGTGTCAAGACCTATTTGATCAACATCATGGTTGTGAGCGTTAAACCTGTTTGTTTTAAGCATTATCTTTCTCTGGTTGGAAGCTATGATATAAGGTTAATGTGGGATCAAAGAGAAACCTTACAATTTGGTTATGAGATTGTGAAAAGTGCCATCAGGTAAGGCTGCAGGGTATGTGACATGAAATGCCCTACGTGGTTAATTCAATTTCCATGGTCCCACTATATAGCCTTTGGTGGGTGCGGATAAATGGATTGTTCCAGTACACCAAAAATAGAGTAGGGGAGGATTGAGCGAGCATTCGGATGACTGGTCTTAATTTGACAGAAATAGTGATTACAGTTTCACCAAGTTCCTCACATGAGTCACCTGACTTGTTAACATTGTCTCTTGAATACTATATGCATCTAAACACATGCTAAAGCCCGCTGATCCCCTGTCCAAAGCTTGCCCTAAGGTACTAAGTAGGAATATGGGAACATTAGGAACATTAGGAACAAAAAGACATTGAGTTTGTGAAAATAAGTCCATAACAAGCCGATAGCATGTTTAAGCATAAATGAGGTGCAATACAATGGACTCCTGGTTTCCTCCATGAATCATGCCTACTTCCAGTTTCTTTTGACATTACAGATGTTACCACAATGACAACTCATTGACCACTGCGTATGTAAGAGCCATTTACCATTGAAGACATAAGCAGCTTTGCTTCTTCTCTGATTGGCTTTACAATCATGAAGGGCATGAACGTTGTACCTGACCAGTTCTCTTAAGCAAAGCCTCCTAAGATGTCGATCAGTCCACACATCAAATTGTCTGATTTACAGTTCATCCTAGAGACAGAAATTACCTTCATGTGCTGATTACCTTTGATTCAAACCTCACTTAACTGTGAACAAATGCTCAAAGTAAGTGGATTGTATTAGTGCAATTCACTTAGGCTGGACCTGATTGGTGTACCTATGGAGATGCCCTAGGCTATCTATCCCTTTGCCTGAATTATAGGGAAAGGAGATTTGGTCCAGTCAATGACAGGGCATTTCGAAGGTTATTAATCTATCAGGCTTTGGCAGTTGGTGGGCTATTCACTTACAGGGTCCAGTCAATGGCTGGACATTTGGAAGGTTATTGATTGATCGGGTCCAGTTGGTTGCTTGACAATCGGAAGGCTATTTATCTATTGGTCTCGGAGATTGTAATCTTTCAAGAGGCATTTACTACTTGGAACGCAATGACTGATTGCTTGCTTGGTTAACACCAAAGGAGTACTGGGACTGGCCGATCCATCGGCCCTCCTCTCATCTCATATTGTGAGTCCAGCTACTGCGCTGCTGGCCATGGCCAGACTTTGGATGGAGCTTAAGACCGGGGAGAATCCCCTACTCTTTTTGCATGATCCCACGGGCTCTTTTTAGTACATGCACCATAGACAGTACACACACCACTAAATGGCCTTGATCAACCAGTTGAGCAGCACTACTCAATTTTACATGAAACTGACCATCGATTGTTAAACCAAGGCCAATACCTTGCGTGTTTCTCCATCTAGAGCAATAAACTGATTTGGAGACCTTCCCAAAAGATGGAGATGACCATTTGAGACAATCTCCTGGTTAGAACCAGACAGTCTAAATACCCCTGGCGGACCCCCATTACTGCTGGCAATCAATAATCCGGCTTCCTAACGAAATGCTAATAAAAGCTGCAATGGTCCTGACTTCTGCTGCGAAATATGATATAAACCTCCCCAGTTCTACTGACCAATAGGTTTGAATGACATTTGAGATCCCTTGCATGGCACTAAGCTGGTTGATGCCACTGTGCATGTTGATTGACTATGCAGACAGATTAAATGATCCAATTCTGGCCTGAACCCATTGTCAGAATCTTTCAGCATGGCAATTATCAACCTGCTGGAGGAAGACATCCGTCATTTCCATAAATTTACTCATGTCACACAGGAAGCAATTGTAGAGGTCGATGGCTTTGGGTTAAAACTTCTATAGAAATTATACTGCCATCCCGTTTATTCTTGCAGTGACAGGAAGTGCAGTGACTGCTGCCATGAATAGAGTCTTGAATGGCGTCTTTTATCCGTTGATAATTAAAATCAGTCTGTACTAATTCTTGCTGTCGGTTATAACTATTCATGCAGTCATTAAGCAAGTACAGTGGCATCCCAGTGGAATATAGTGGACCGGGGTTCCACTGTAGTTGCTAGAAGTTGCTAGAAGTTGCTAGAAGTTGCTAGAAGTTGCTAGAAGTTGCTAGAAGTTGCTAGAAGTTGCTAGAAGTTGCTAGAAGTTGCTCACCAGTTAGACTCCCCACGCGAGAGTAGTTATCCTCATGTCGGCTTGATTCAATTACAAGACTGTCATCAGTCATGTGTCTGATCTGACAAAAGTAGACACTTGTTGCAAAGGGAGAAAAGGGAGAAAATAAGAAAAAGTAATAAAAAAATTTCCTCCAAATTTGTTTTCTTCCAGAAAATGCTTTGATTTATAGTCATATGAACTTCGAAAGTAGCTTAAATCTGCTTGGAGGCCATTATAATTGAGAAGAATATTAGATACTAATGGATCAAGGCGAATGTTTTAAGACCAACATCTGAAATTTATTCTGTTTGATAAATTCTCTGCGATGTTTAAAATGTTTGTAAAAGTTCCAGATCCTGGTCGTGAAGGGTTTCAATCAGAATATTAGTATAGACTTTGTATATTTAATAGTTTAGACTTTGAAAGAGGCACATGTTATTTAGAGCCAATCAGCGTCTACCAATAACTTTATGTTTGTCTTCGACCCCAAGTGCCTACTTATGACCGAGCCGTCGGATACTGATCTCTCGGTATGTACAGAGTTGACACCAGAATTGTTGATATCTGTTTGAGATATGTATTATTCATGTAATCTGCAGCCTTTGGTTCATTCCCCTGAGAAAAACCCTGAGATATTATTGATATCTGTCAGACATGTGAGTTATTTGATACATCTTGCCAGTAATTCCAACCACAGCTGGCTGTTACTCTGACCTGTTCATCCTGGCACTATGATACCATTGTCTTCCAGTAGGCAGCAAGGGAATTTCATAATAGCATCACAACCCTACTTCCTCCATCTTGGCACGAACTACAAGTTAAGCAATGAATGCTCATGTTACCAATCGGGAATTGACGTGCCCCGTGGGTTGAATAACATCATACATACAATGGTAAACTCCCCCCACCCCGAGGTCAGCTTTTGTTCCATCCCATTGATTCATTGGTAGACTTGCATCAGGCGTAACCCTGATCTGTAAAGATGCTCAGGGTGTTGGGAATGAATGGTTGATGGCTGTTCAACATATCAGTTATTCACTCCATTGTACTAACGTTGCAGGTGCCATTCTGATACCATTGTGGTCCAGTGGGGACAAGGATTATGTTTTGCATAATATTATCCATCCTTGGCACGTGCTCTAAGTTGGCAACCATTTGTTAACTCCCTCGAGATAAGCTCTTCTTACATCTAATTGAGTCATCGGTAAGACTGGCATCAGTTCTATAGACCCTGATCTCTAGAGGTCCACAGAGGTGATACTAGAACTGTTGATATCATTCTATCCGATATCTATTATTCATGGCCCAACTTCCCGTACAAGTAATTCAGCTTCTAAGCTGTTCATCATTCATGTTATCACTCAACTAACTCTAACCAGAGGTTGTTGACTACACTGACCTGTTAGCCATGTCGGCCAGAGGTTGATGACCACTCTGACCTGTTAGCCATGTCGGCCAGAGGTTGTTGACCACTCTGACCTGTTAGCCATGTCAGCCAGAGGTTGTTGACCACTCTGACCTGTTAGCCATGTCAGCCTGAGGTTGTTGACCACTCTGACCTGTTAGCCATGTCGGCCAGAGGTTGTTGACCACTCTGACCTGTTAGCCATGTCAGCCAGAGGTTGTTGACCACTCTGACCTGTTAGCCATGTCGGCCAGAGGTTGTTGACCACTCTGACCTGTTAGCCATGTCGGCCAGAGGTTGTTGACCACTCTGACCTGATAACCATGTCGGCCAGAGGTTGTTGACCACTCTGACCTGTTAGCCATGTCGGCCAGAGGTTGTTGACCACACTGACCTGTTAGCCATGTCGGCCAGAGGTTGATGACCACTCTGACCTGTTAGCCATGTCGGCCAGAGGTTGTTGACCACTCTGACCTGTTAGCCATGTCGGCCAGAGGTTGTTGACCACACTGACCTGTTAGCCATGTCGGCCAGAGGTTGTTGACCACTCTGACCTGTTAGCCATGTCAGCCTGAGGTTGTTGACCACTCTGATCTGATAACCATGTCAGCCTGAGGTTGTTGACCACTCTGACCTGTTAGCCATGTCGGCCTGAGGTTGTTGACCACTCTGACCTGTTAGCCATGTCAGCCTGAGGTTGTTGACCACTCTGATCTGTTAGCCATGTCGGCCAGAGGTTGTTGACCACTCTGACCTGTTAGCCATGTCGGCCAGAGGTTGTTGACCACTCTGACCTGTTAGCCATGTCAGCCAGAGGTTGTTGACCACTCTGACCTGTTAACCATGTCGGCCAGAGGTTGTTGACCACTCTGACCTGTTAGCCATGTCAGCCAGAGGTTGATGATGACTACCCTGACCGATCAGCTATGCAGGTAGCAGAAACCAAGTAGAAACTAAATGTATCAACTGTTTCTAAAAAAATGGTCGCACTGGTACCGACTTCTTTCTCTCTTAATGAATATAAAGTAGTTATCCGGCAATTGGTCTGATTTATTCATTACGTTCTACAAGTGATCACATTTTGCAGCCTGGCTGCTGTTGATGTGATCCTTTGGGTTTGTCTGATATGTTTTATGTGACCTCAGCCTGGTGTTTATCACAACTCCATCGTCCCAAGTCAGTGATACATGATGATAGGTGTTTTTGACATCAATCAGTTTGGAGCTACCAATACTGATGAAGCATTCAAAGTGCAGAACAAATTAGTTACAATACTTGTGTCATTTCAGGTTGATCCTTGCTGTGGGTTCAGATGTGTCCCTGAGGAATTGTCTTGATGCGAATTGAAAGGGCCATCCATCATTTTGGCTATTTGTGACGTGTGTAGGGGAAGGCCACGCAGCAGAAATATTCAAACAGATTAACGACCTTTAAATCATAAAGTTTGAAGTTTTTTGTTGTTGTTGTGGTGCTTTTTTCTGAACAACCTTGAGGCATGCCAGAAGTTGTCGATGCTTTGTGGGAGGAGGAAGTTGCAAATAGTTGCAAATTGTCTTAAAGTTTTGCCACTTTTGTCTTTGTCAATACCTTGACTATATCTATTCATAAACAATACGACTAACAGAAATTGCCTCACAAATGCGCTGCTGAAGATATCAACTTCTTTTTGTCCTATTTTTCTTTTTTTCTCATCTCTGCGTTGGCTAGCCTGCAGGCTCAGTCCTTTTGGTGTGTAAATGTACCCATGATACGTATGATGATCATATCAATCATCATCCAATGGAAGCCATTAGGTTGTGGACGAAACTCTTTTGATGATCATCATGATCATTGTCAGGCAATCAGAACATGGTATGAGATAACAGAAATGAAAGGGAAATTAATCATGGTTCTGTCAATGGTTTCGCTTAATCCTTCATGAGGAAATATCACTAGAATCGTCTAGTCATTGTGATTAACGACTAGAGTTAGTATTCATATTTAGTTGGCAGGTTACCGGGGACTTTATTGAGTGGCTTATGAGACATTAGCAATTTCAAACTTTGTCTCTATTTTAGTATTGAAGTAAATCTCGCTTTCTATTATCAGAGGTATTAGAGTTATACATCAGTTGGTGTAATCGGAGTGCAGGTTACTGGGGACTTTATTGAGCTGTTTATGAGACAATAGCAATTTAAAACTTTGTCTCTATTTTTAGTCTTGAAGTGAATACAGCTATGGTATTAGAGTTACTGTATTTTTCAGTCCGTGCTGTCACACTAGGGTTACTGAGGACTTTATTGAGCTGTTTACGAGGGAGTAACTATCGTATCTTGTGATTATGGTGAAAGTCAATCAGAGCTATAAGACTGATGTTGCTGCGGGTTGCCGGTGAATTTATTTAATGGTTCATGGTAATGATTTCAGATGTTGTGGCTGCTTCAATCTTAAAGTAATCTGGCTTCCTTTCATGAGTCACATAGTCAATCAATGCTGTCAGATTGTTGATATAGGTTCCAAGGATCTTTATTTAGTGGGAAGGCGGTAAATATTTAAGATCTTGTCTCTGTTTCAATCTTGAAGTAAGGCTGGCTTCCTATTGATATCATTCTTTCTGGTATGAGTTACCAATCAGTTCTGTCAGATTGAGTTGATCTGACTCTCAGGCAAATAGTGGTGCTGGTCACTGGGGACGTTATTAAGCATTTTACGAGACAGGACCAATTTCAATTTGATCTCATTTTAAAACTTTATGAGATATAAATATAACCAACATTGATATCATCTTTTAATAGGGTTGGAAATCAAATTTCTAATGTTTCCCTGTCAAAATGCTCATATCTTATCTGCTTCTGCGACGCTGAAATTGGCAGAAGAGCGATAAAATGATCCTCGTAAAATGCAGATTACTGGGTACTTTATTAGGTGATTTACCAAAGGACAGTGATAATTTCATAGAGTTATCGGTGTTTAAACTTTGATGTTGTGTGTAGATCTGCTTCTTTCAAGCTTGTATCTGTATGAAATGAAAAAAAATTAAATGTTTAGTAAAAGATTTATGTAGCAATTTTGAACTCTACAAAAATCCACCATTTGGGGACAGTTGAAAGTTCTGAGTGGCACTGGCCAACTCTCAAACCCACAACCTCTGATTACAAGTCCGACACGCTTCCCCTCAAATTGCCATCAAACTTTTCATCTGTCCCTTCTGTCACCTCGCTTCCTAACCAATGAAGCCAGACCTCACAAACTCTGGTTATCCTGGCACGTTTTAGAGCTGGCCTATACCGTTCACTAAATGACCAAAGCAATAACGATTGGGCAATTTATACATGAGATGGTCACCTGGGAGGAAATTGGTAGTAATGATGTCGATAGTTCTCTAGTTGATCACTGTTAAGAGCAGCAAACACTTTCGTGATTGTTATCATCAAGTTGGCAGTTGTGGTACAGTCGAGTTTGGGACTTAGACTGGGCGGTTGGTGGGATTAGATGAGATGAGGTTGACTTGATACCCCATTCATGATATCCGAATTCATCATAATCCACTGTTCAAGTTTATCAAGATCGTATCAACTTTCAGTGACCAAATGTATGAAGGTGAGTTGTCTCTGGCATGTTCTGATTTAAAGAATTGATACCCAACTTGTTGTCTCACCAAAACTGTGAGGGTGGAGGCCAGTAATATGCAGACCAAAACTGAATCAGATAAATAAGAATGATGGCATCTGTCCTGGAGGGGGTATTGCAATGTTTAACATGGCTTTTGATTTGAGTGTACCAGCATTTCATAACCTCTTTGCAGGGAAACCAGTGTTGTTGTTTTTACTTTGAAAGGGGTCAGTTTATCAGTGAGTTAGCGTACAACAAGGGAGACCTGGCAGCTGGTTCAGTTGGTTAGCAAGTTGGCATGCATTCAGCCCCTGAAGCGCCTTGCCTAATGGTCGTATTAATGGCAATGATACTGAAGAGATGTTGATAGTTGGAATGATTCCAGTCATACCTACATTCCCAAGAGACTACTATACTATGCTTGTACAACCTGTCAATGGCAGATTGGTCTTATGATGCGAGAATCTGATATTATACATAGTTATGACTGATCAATTTCTCAAGGGACAAAAGTCGTCCGTCAACTTATAATCTGCCAGTGAGTATGAGTTGTTCTTAAAATCTTGGCAATCCTTCTACCAAGGATGTAATTTTAGGAATGTTGCTATATATATTCAATTTCTCAAGGGACAAAAGTCGTCCGTCAACTTATAATCTGCCAGTGAGTATGAGTTGTTCTTAAAATCTTGGCAATCCTTCTACCAAGGATGTAATTTTAGGAATGTTGCTATATATTCAGACAACAAGATGATTGGACATTGCTAAGTGACATTGAGCCGACACATATATAAGCTGCACGTCACTGAGACACCATTGATTTTCACCTTACCTTCATCTCCCAAGACACTACTACACTATTCCCGTCCAACATACTAATATATTTCACATTAGATTGGTCGTTTGATGTGAAAATTTGTTACTTACGACCAATTGCTCATGGGACATTAGGTATTACTTTGCTACTATTGGCACATCTTGATACCTTTTTATTGAGAAAATATGTTTTAAAAGTTGGGGTATTACTTTCGCCAAAGATGACACTATTAAAGCGAACTGGAACGGCCGAGCGATTTATTCAACTTTTCGACTTTCACCGCCCGAGAAAGTCAAACTTCCAACTTCCTATTCGAGTTCAGATTTGTAGCTCCGCCCCCAGTGCCTGAGCATGCGCAGTTCAATTTGTTATTATTGAGAATCATGTGAGAATCACGTGAGTCATGCGATCTTTCATTCATGAATTTTCGTAGTAAATTCCATAGTAGTGACGTCACTGAATGATTGACAGCCAGGCGCCATGTTTCATTCATGCCTCGTTCTGATCACCCGATACGCGGGAAATGAAAACGAGGTCATACGAACTGGCTTGGTGGTTTCAGTTCCCTTTAAGCTTACTATGAACTGCCAAACTTGATGAGTCCCATCATTTCCTTATTAGCTGCTTATAAGCTTGGTGCTATTTTTCGGGTCGCCCAGAAATATAGATTTTTTCAGACAAAATAATGGAAAATATAACAATGAATCTCGACTGCGCAGCGAATTGTCACAATGAACCGAGGTGGTGATCCTCCAGTATGAGGGAGTTGTTTACTTTACTTCAAAGAGTTTTTAATCCCGGCTCTAAACATGCACTCTGGAAATTGCTTCATCAAGTATGGTTATTAAATGGAAAAGATGAGATGGAATTGATATCAATCACGTACAACCACTTGAAGGATTCAAATATCTCGTTAGCAGAAGGTTTGATGTATTCTCCATGCAGATTGGTTCTCATGGCACTTTTTGAGGCATGAACGGAAACTTGAACATAGCGGATATGAATGCAATGACATGCAAGGTTGGTTTATGGCAGGCTGGTAATTGAATCATAGCATGCTACGATTTCTGAAGACCTCTGCCGTGTCAGAGACAGGATTTTGAAGTAACCTGATCAGGTATATAATAAATGAGCTTGAAATTGAATGACATCGTGATGCTGCTATCGGATTTTTTCCTCTGTGCCTTTGATAATGACAATATCTTTTTTCAAGGTGCCGATCGATTGACCATGTTAAATAGATTTCTGGTAACAATAGACCTGCACAATCTTTTCTGAAATGAACGGCACTCCTTTTACACTCCCGTTTCACCAGTTGCAAAAGACCGAGCAGGCCTGTTATTACCAGAAATCTAATCCCCTCTCCAGTGTGGCTGGTCGATTGGCTACCTAGCTGCAGGCAAGATGCTTGTTAGAAGAGATATCAGTTGGATTTTCAGGGCAGACTGACATCTGGAGAGAAGTATAAGGCATCAGCAATATGTGCCGTGTTCTGACGTCTGCACACTGAAGCTGGTGGATAATTCATGAAGTGGGATTTGGTCTGAAAGTCTGAATGGCCATTCTAAAATACCCTGGTCCCGTAATATCAATGTTCGTAATGGAAAATATGTTGAGCCTCATTCTTGGTGTTGCTACGGACTACTAGGTATCAATCACTAGTTTGCTCTAAGGCGTTCTAGAATGAAAATGAATATCTTACCCTAGGTCCTTGGTTTTCCTATCAAAACTATTGGAGTAGGCTTCAAGGTATGTCCAAAACCCACAGCTGGTGTTCTGATCTGTATTTTCTGTCTACCCCAGCAGTCTTGATAGACCACAAAGGACAGCCTGCTTGGTATTAATTCCTTAACCCCACGACATATCCTTGCTGATATAAATTGTCACCTCACCTGGATATCATGAATGTTACGGTTGATGTGATTTAATTCCACCTGAAAGTCATGTAAGTTTTTTGCTTTGTATGTTGATGTGCTGACATCAGATGGCAAGGGCAAAACGGATATTAAACGATTGATCGATAGCTTCTTTAATAATGGCAAGAATAAATAAAGACTAGTGTACTGGAAGAGGCCATCGTTTGGTTGCAGTTGTTCAATATACGCTCTCAGATAAGGATAGATTAGATGAATTCTTGCCATGTCTTATGTTGGCCTGCTCTGTCAAAAGTAAAACGTCAAATGCAAAAGGTGAAGAAAATGTGAAAAAAAGACTTTTTGATAAAATATTTCTTTATCTTTAGAAAAATGGTTCTGTGAGTTATATAGAGATCTTCAGTTGTTTTAAGCTGTCTTAAGGTAATCATAGTTGAGCAAAGTCTTGGTTTCACTACAGGGTTTAGATCCGTTTCTATCGCATCCGCATCAGGTCCGAACTTAGCTTAGTCCGGACTAACGAATGTGGTGCAGTTCGACTACAGGATTGGTAAGTTAACAGGTACGGCTACAGGCGGCGCCACTCTATGCGCGTTAGGTGTTGTTTTGACAGAACCAACACTTCCGCTCATGCGCAATACGTTCACATTGACACGCCACCTGTAGCCGTACTTAGTAACTTGATCTTAATCCGGACTAATGCGGTTCCATTACAGGTAATTTCTGCTTTAGATCCGGGTCTATTCTAAGTTCGGCTTAAATCCGCTTGTCCTATCCGCACTTAATAAGACCGCTCTTAGTGAGAGCCGGACTTGTTTAGTCCGGACTAGCTGTAATGGAATCACAACTAATTCGGATGTAGTCCGCACTTTCCTGTAGTGGAACCGCAACTCAAATCATACAGTAAGCTGCTATTACTAATTCATGCTGTGAAACCTCTCCAATATCTCAATCAGTTTCCAAATAAATGACATGTGTCATCATTTCAAAGGCATTTTTGTCCACAGTAACTAAATATCTGTACTTGACAGAGCTCATTTTTGAGCATGTCTCGTGTTGGTCCTTATGATCATTGCATTTGAAGGGACTATTCTTCAATCGTAAATCTTCATTTGCGACAAATGAAATGGGAATAATTCAGTTTCTAAAGTCACGTCTTTTCCCGTTGGCATTGCACCAAGATAACACGCATGGACAATTTAATAAATTGTGCTGTAAATATCTTATAAGTTAAATATCGAAATTCAATTTCAAATCCCATGCCAATAAAATTGTGTCTCACAGGATTTGAAGCTTTCTCGACCATGAACCAGCTGCAAGACTGAATCAATCGATATTGAATTTCAAATAAAGCATCTTTGTTGGAGACCTCTCAACTTATATTGGATTGCCTCGCTCGTTACAGTTAACCTGGATAGAGAGTCAATTCCCCCAGCTTGTGGAGAATTAGACAGGCCTCCCAACTTGCGCAATATTTGGACTCAGAAATTTTTTCATCCGTCAGAGTTGAAATTTTTCATGAGTTCAAAATTCTGAAAAATTTTCAAAGCCAAATTTTTTTTGGGTCTGATGATGTTTCTTCATTTGAGCAGGAAAAAAACAAGTGAAAAAATATTTGGACTTTGCCAGTTAGAGCATTGATGAAGTCAATAGATACCTTGCTAATTATACACGACACTGATTAGTGAAAGATTTGCAAGGAGATGAAAAATATGTCTTGTGTTCAAGAATATCATCTCATTGATCATCATGACTATTTATAATTCATCTTAGAACTGGTCACGTCTGATCGCCCACAATTAACAAATGTTTATTATGAGATTGATCATTAGAATATAAGCCATGTATGTGTGGTCATGTTCTTAGTACGAGGCAATAAAAGCTAGGATGGAAAAATCCCAAACTTGAAAGTGATTGATTTGAGGGGAAGTGAAAGTAACTCATGATTGCATTCATGATAGTTCTAAACGGAGTATAAAACCATCAGTTGGTATTAAAAAAGAAAACAACACAAGACTTGTCTTTCCGTAAATGACAAAGTAGTGTTATTCAAACCGATGGTCGTACTTCCCATCAGTTGGTATTCAGATAAGCACCTTTCCAATGTCTGAACAGGAAATAACCTTTGGAATATATCCTGGAGCACCTTACTTATGTCTGGAAGCAGGAACAAGAAGTAGCCCTTCCTCAAGTAGTGAAATACTTTATTAGTTATACTATCGGTCAGTATTCAGATGAGCCCCTACCAATGTCTGGAAGGAGGAACAAGAAATAGCCTTTCCTCAAGTAGGGAAATACTTCATTAGTAATACTATCGGTCAGTATTCAGATGAGCCCCTACCAATGTCTGGAAGGAGGAACAAGAAATAGCCTTTGCTCAAGTAGGGAAATACTTCATTAGTAATACTATCGGTCAGTATTCAGATGAGCCCCTACCAATGTCTGGAAGGAGGAACAAGAAATAGCCTTTGCTCAAGTAGGGAAATACTTCATTAGTAATACTATAGGTCAGTATTCAGATGAGCCCCTACCAATGTCTGGAAGGAGGAACAAGAAATAGCCTTTGCAAAGTAAGGGAAATACTTCATGTCTTAGTAATACTATCAGTCAGTATTCAGATGAGCCCCTCATCAAGGTTTGGAAGTAAAAAAATGAAATAGCCTTTGCTGAAGTAGAGCCAATACCTCCTGACATAAAACACCAAAGTTTGGAAGCAGGAAGAGGACTTAGCCTTTGCTGATGTAGAGCCAATAGTTGCTGACGTAGCAATACTATCTGTCAGTATTCAGATGAGCACCTCACCAAGGTTTGGAAGTAGAAAAAGGAAATAGCCTTTGCTGAAGTAGAGCCAATAGTTCCTGACGTAGCAATACTATCTGTCAGTATTCAGATGAGCACCTCACCAATGTTTTTTTGAAGCAGGGAGAGGAAATAGCATTTGCTTAAGTAGAGTCAATACTTTTTGCCATATTCGTGTGAATGCTTTCTAGACCTAAAAATACCTGACGGTATTCAACAACTTTTATCACTTCTGAGGCCCATTCGTGCTGTATGCGCTGTGGAAAATATGTTTTTAAAAAGCATCTTGCCAGAAGAACTGGAGGATTTCTACACAAATGAGATAAAAACTCATATCTAAATGCGCATTTCTCCATGTTTTTATGCTCTCATACAAATGGCTAATCTTCTTTTGCTAAGCCACCAGGAGAAGTTGCGTAGAAGGAGACGTGGAACAAGTGGAACATTTTTGCATCATTGATAATCGGTGACTCCGAAAGGTAGCGGAGGCCTTGTTCTTAGATGTGCTGATTTGATTTGACGAGGATGGATGGGCTGCAGTAGCTTGTGTAAGTAGATCGATGATAATCAAGGCCAGTACCACCGTGTGCTTAAGAGATCATTCCGCTGATGAGCACCGAATTAAAGCTTCAAGTCAAATATGCAAGCAGAGGCTGAGCAATCAGGAAAATTTGTGATGTGCATTTGGATCTTCTGCTGAATATACCCAAACCCCCAGTGCATAATTCGAAAGTGAGATATTCTCCGCAGACACCCTAGGGTATACCTCAAGTCAAAGTGATAAATTTACCCGAGTATAACATGCAGGCGGTAAAGTGTGATAACAATTTATTCACTTTCCCTCTATTGTATCACAGTTTTGGCTTTGAAAATTTTTCAGAATCAGAAGGATGGTCTACATCAATGATCATCAGATCGGGTATATCATCCTATAATGCGGCATCTTTGGACTTGGAGCCAACATCTGCTATCAAAACAACACTCATCTTCTCCTTTGATACATGAAAGCTAATTAGAGTTTTGTTTTCTCTTCCGCTCCCTCTTTCTGTGGGTTATTTCCTTTCAATTAGCTTATTATTTTCTTTCCATAAAGATCCCAGCCCCCGTTTTCCGTAGCGAGTCTGGGTACATACCTTCTAGTTAGATCCAAGCCACGGCACAGAGGAGAAAGAACAAACAAACATGCCTGGGGGATATAGTTGTGACGATCATAAGTGTTGTGTTTCGATCATTTTCACAATACTTCGAACTTGAAAACTGCGTAAGGTTTTAAACGTAGAGTTATTTTGGGAAGCAAAACTTTTTAAAAGAAGGAAGGAGAAAGAAACTGAAAATAATTGGATGTCAAATTTTGTTTAACTTTAAGGTTGGTGGGTCTTGTGTGGCCTCAAAAACAAAGTACAGTGCTGTATACAGTGTACACTCGGAAATAAAGGTTTTTAGCTCAGCTGACAAGCTGAGCTATTCATATGAGTAAATGGTAGAATGAATGTCCGTCTGTCTGTCTGTCTGTCTGTCTGTCTGTCTGTCCGTTAAACAGGCACGTTTCAAAACTATGGCGGATAGGCGATAGATTTTCCCTATAAGCCATTTAGACCCTTCAGGACTCCTGAATAGACCAAGTGTGGGTCCGGCAGGATTAACAGTTTGGCCACCAGGGGGCAAAAAGCCTAAATCACAAAACAATTTTTTGGCGCTTTATTCAAGCAGATAGAAGCTTGAAATAAAGTTGAAAAGGACCGCATGCATGTAGGTCTTGAAACTACTAAGAGTAGTTTTGATTGATACTACCAGTTGGCGTTACTGAGCCAAAATCTGTGTTGACCTAGTTTAAGCTTGATTTGAATTTCCCGCTCTTGTATGACTCTGAAGGTTGTCGGTTCCAATCCCACTTCGGGTCAATTATTTTTTTTTTTTTAATTTTTACTTTTTTCACTTGTAAATACATTTTCTTTACTTTTTTGAATAGTTTGGTGGGCGGCCATCTTGGTTTTTTTTTTCTATTTTAAAGCCTTTGCTGTATCCAGAGTGACATGAATTTTATGGTTGGTGTACAATAAGTCTCCTTTACATGATATCACACGGGCTTTCTATTTGACCTACTTTTCAAGGTCAGCCTGGCTCAGGCACTTAGATTTGACTAATAAGTGGCATATTTGTCACCATTTAAAAGTCTTTTTACTTTGGTATGTTTGCCTGATATATTGACAAAACTGAGGTTGAAAGAGATCTATCGGGTACTTTCCATGTTCATATATTTCAGCTGAGCGCCAGGCCCTTGGGCCTCTTGTTAAGCTTCTGAACAACTTTTGATGGTTTTTCGGCCTACACAAATATGCACCCAAAAGAGGTTTTTAGCGAAGTGAAAAACCCTTGGAGATTTTTCAGTATTTCAAAAAAGCTCTATGGTTGACTGAAAAACCTTTACAATTTTTTCAAGAGCTCAAAAACCTTTATTTCTACGTTTGAAATGTTGACGATTATATAACGGCGGTGTGTGATGCCATGTGAGGAACCTCAATTTGGTGATGGCATGTAGCTTAACAAGCTTGATTTAACAATTCATACTCAGTTAATGGCAAGCCGTGCATACAAGGTTCCACATTTAGCAACCTTAAAAAAAGGCAATCATGCAAACTCATTAGATAAATTGGATGGATTCCCATCAACCCACCGACTGGATAATTGCATTCTTGTGTATTTCATCCGAAGACAGAATCGCCAGGTATGCAATCAATCTAAAAGGCCAAGACTCGAGAAATTATAAATTCTCTTTTTAGCCTGTTCATGAGTTGGTTTGCTGGTGTAACATGTGTAACAGTATGTGTGTGTCTGTGGGTATCTTTTAATGATTATACATGTAGCTGCAACAGTTGAAATCACGGTCCAAAACTGCCGCAACTAGTCTACAGGGTAGTCAACTCACCCAAGTCTGAGGACATCTGTGGTAAAGTGTGTGCCTCAAGAAATTGGGTAAGGGTAAGGCTTAGAAAATGTCCATTTGACCTACTTTCAGGTGTGAGCACATGGCCTCTGGCCAATTCATAATCCAAAACGGCTGCCAAATAGCGTAAAATTCACTTTCTGAAGGGTTAAAACTGAAGGCGTGTATGAGGAAGTCACAAATTGAGTTGTGATTGTGACGTGTCACGCCTCTCGAGCTGGATCAGTATTCTGGAGCTAAACCTGGTTTCAACTTCCCCACTTAGCCTCATCAATTCTTTAACCAAGTCTCTCATCATAAAAACTAAAGTGCTTTTACAAATTGAACTCCATTAACAGTATGTGATGGCACTTTGCTTTGGTCTGACCCCAACGAGATATCTTTTACACTTTTAAAATATATCTAATACAACTGAGTGATCGCCAAATTGAATGGCATTAACAACTAGTTAGGACACTGAACTAAAGTTCAGATAGATATTCTTTACACTTTTGAAATATTTCCACTCCAAAAAGGTGTTGAATTGCTAATGTCAAGTCTTTGGAGAGACAGAACTTCCTGTCAGCTATTTTACATCCCTTGGTTGTCAAAATGACCAGTCTGGAAGGGGATGGATTTCCACACATAACATTTTGATATGGACATCCATGCACATAGCATTCGATGTGCGAGATACTTAACTTTGTAGAAAATTGGTGGGTCAGTAGAATTTGAAGTTTATGTTAAATAGTTGTGGTATTTTTACACACATTTAGTTATTTGTAATTTTGACCTGATAAGAAGGATTACTCACTCCGACTACAGTAATGAAAAGCTGTGCTTTTCAATCTACCCACTCAATCAACCTGCAAAAAGATATTTCATTAAACCTCCAGATAGGTATTTATCAAATAGTCATCAACAACCTTTATAACTACTTTCTGTTATCAGGTTAAACATTGATGTCTATTCTGGTGCATCTAGTACTCATCAATACCTATACTAGACACAATCTTTAAAGATTTCAGTTGAAAAGATTTTTTCATGGTTACCGGTACTCATCAGAGTGTAAAATATCTACATTGGATAGAACTCGCCCAAATACTGAAAAATGTGAGAATAACAACTAGACTTACCTTCGGTCAGCTTCCTACTACTGCCTCTCGGTCATTCCTACGTTTCTCTGGACCAGAGCAGCAAATCCAGTTGGAAAAAGCATTCATGAAATATAAAATCCAACTTGATCCTTTCAGGCTCAACGAAATTGTTTTCCAACCTATTCAATCAACAACTGATAAGATTATAATCCAATTTTTACTGACTTGACGAAACATAAGACGCAATAGCCAGACTGATTATTCCCACGTAAAAAAGCTTTATATCCGAGAATAAGAAATAAATTCAGTTTCCAATATCCCAAAGATTTAAAAAGCACTGTTCTTCTGTTTGAACACTTGGATAGTTTTAGATTTGATTTGATGATACTGTCTCTTCCTTTTTATCTCACCTTGTTTGCCCCTATTGAAACGTGGCGTGAATAGTAACTGATGGCTCACAGCTAAAACTCGTACGGCCCTCTGTGGCTGTTCTGATTGGATGCTGACATTAACGCTTGTTGGGTGAACAGAGGGAAGTAGCTTGTAATCCAAAACATTGATTTGGTCGTCTTTTTTATATGTGTTGGTTAAATGTCATTGTTTCCTACCTTTGGCAAAAGGAACTTTTATCCGAAACCTGTAATATTTGATGTAAAAAGAGGATCACACTAAGCTTCTTGCATTTGATCCTGTATTCATACTTTCATAATTTTCAAACTTTTAACAATCAAATACCTATAAACCTTTCAGAAGTAAAGCCATAGTTTCTATTTAAAAAAGCAAAAAAAATCCACTTTGACATTTTTTTTGTTAACAACTTTTCAAGTAGAACCGTAAGTTATAAAATCTCGGAATTTCTAACACTTCAGTACTATTCCACTAATCCAGTCTTGAAAAAAATTACTCCAAGCTGCGCTAGAAGCTGAGACTATGCTAGGTATTGAAGATTCGCCCACATAGCTTGCCGAATCACTCTTCAACTCCAGTTCGAGGACTGTCAATGACCAACCAGAACCAGAATATGAGCATTAATATTTTCTTTAACATTATCCAGTGTGTAAAGAATTGCGCGATACTGCCATTTTCTTGTGTTTCCTTCTTCTTTGTTGGTCTGTCTACGCCTGCAGTGATGCTTCCGATGAACAGATTACATCGTCTCTGCTATCACTTTTTATGCGTCACTGATTGTGCACTGAGTAGCAACTCAACCATCACTCGACGATTCCAATGCAGCAAGTGGCGGAAAATCTAATTTGGTTTCTTTTATAACACTTGGTTCGCCATGACTGAGTGGTCCTATATGTCTTTTAAAAATCAGATATACGAAGATAGATCAACTCAATGTTGCTGGAGCTGATATGGTCGAAAAAACTGCTTCCTTCTGTCATTTGCCTGTCGTGATATTTCCACTTAATCCTTCCGTCATTGTTCAGCGCCGATACCACCCAGTCATGAACAAGATGTTTTCAATCTGTTATTTGCAATATGCTCATATAGCCTTTGCTATCGTAGAGTAGCAAACATCAAGTGATGGCATATTTGATTTGGACAATTGGTGTCTGTTGTATTACTGTGGCGATTCTGTCTTGTTGTCCTTCCTTGCTCGTTGTGATCAGCATTGATAGCCATGACATGACTTTAACGCAAAGTTTGAATTTGTTATCCTTGGCTGTCGTAGCAACACCAACTGCTGCTGACTGCTAAATAGGGCTTGAGTCATTCTCTCTACAATTCCGATGCATCAAGTGGTGGTAAATCCATAGCCTTTGCTATCGAAGCATTACTGACATCAAGTTATGGCAAATCTGATTTGGGTTTCTGTGATAGCACTTTGCGTGTCGTCATTGATTGGTCTTCTATGTCTCATAAAAATGAAACGCGTGCAAGGGAGTGAAGTACTGAGATGGATGGTCTTGTTGGGGCCTGTACCGATATGGTTTAAAATGCTGCTGGCTGTGATGATTGTGTCCTTCTTGTTCTCCTTTGCTTGTTCTGTTCTTAAATCAACATAATGTTTTCAATATGTTTGTCTTTTGCTTCTGTAGGCTCACTGACTGCTAATGACTGCTCATGATAAGTAGTGCCTGCGTCATTGACACAAGGAATTTGATGCATCAACTGATGAAATATCTGATGTGTTGTTCGTTATTAAAACTGCGTGCCATGGTCGGATGATCTTAAGACTGCTGCGCAGCCGCCAAAATAATGTCATTAAGTGGCACTAATTGGTTGATTAATTCTGATGCTTGCACGCATCTGTGATGATGTGTTGTAATGGTAGCCTGTGTTTGCAGAGACAATATTGTTCGATCTTCTTGGAGAATTGTTGGTCTTCTCGGGCAGCTGCAGAATTGAACGACAGTCCTTGTTAACTTGATGTTTTTTGTGATATGACTTATTTATCAAAGGTTGCCTTTAGGTATTGTCAGGGAGCTCAACTGTATGGTTCTGCCTTTCAAGAGTTTAAATACGTGGAAAAATGTCAAAATGTTGTATATCACCTTTCCAGTAATGATTGTTTTTGTTTTCTAATTGCAGGTAAGATATCGATATTTGGGTGTTGAGATCAAGGGTGAGATAGGAAAGTTTGGTTGAAGTAATCCATGGTGTGGTGCGTAAATAAGACTTTCAAGTAGGTGGTGTGTTGTGTTAACATCAGAAACAAAAAGTTGAAGGACACCCGTGGGACTGACAAATGCTGCTCTTAATGAAGAGGTCCTGATAACAGAGGTCAGCTAGTGTAGAAAAGATAAATTTGTGACCAAAAGAGCTGTCCTTAGGGGAGATTCTACTGTATATCATGTTAGTTGATTGACTCAAAAGTAGCTAGGGCTAGATTGCTAAAATTTGGTGTGATGGTAGTGCTATATTATCCTGATGACTCTACAACAGTAGCGTAGCTTGGGGTAATATGCCCAGACGTGTTTTTCTTTTTTTGCGATATGACCTACTTTCTGGCCTCCAGGAGGCTATCTTGGAAATTGGTTTTTTGCTTTTTTGAAGCAAATTGTTGTACGTAGAGTGACAAAATTTTTATGGTGGTTGTATCTAATAAGGTTAAAAGACATATCACCCAGATTTTCGATTTGACCTACTTTTCAAGGTCACAGAGGTCAAAGTTCACTAAAACACCCATAGGTGGCACGTTTCATTTCTATTTGAACTAGAAGGTTATCAACTTGTGAGGACATGTATCTAGGGACCCTCTATCCTACCCCAATATTTGTCCTGCTCGGACTTCAGATATGGCCGCCAGGCGGCCATCTTGAAAATTAAACAAAGTCGGATTGCAACCAAATTTCATGTGATTGTATATCTATGTACTCTCTACAACATCCCTGATTTTCAGTCAAATCCATCCACCAATATGGCCGCCAGGTGGCCATCTTGAAAATCAAACAAAGTCCTATTACCCCGAAACTGATGATCGGATTGCAACCAGACTTCATGTGATTATGTATCTATGTACTCTTATCAATATCCCTAATTTTTATCCCCGATTGTTTGTTTAGAAGAACAGATATTAGAGAACATTCTCGATATTCTCTTAACATGCTAAGGGGTCACATCAATAATGGAAAGTTAACATTTAGTTGAATATTTTGAGCTTTGGCTTCTTTATTTGTTTTTCTCACAAAAATCGATGGTGTGTTTTCTTCAAACTGAAGATTGTCTTTAAAAAGATAGGCCTTATGTTTCTAGTCCTGATATTTGTTAACTTGACCTTCAATTTGACAAAGATATGGGAAACACTTGCTCAAGCCTAGCCTTTGATGTTCTTTCAGAGAAAAAACAGTGGTAATAATGTGAACTGCGTCTCGAATAATCTGGAGCAGTGACCACCATCGGTATCCCTGGTGATTTATACAGCAAGATTATAGCCTCTCAATTATTGCATTGCTTTGCCAGGAGTAAAAATCCATTCCCCATTATCAAGCCATTTGGCGCAGTGTGCTAGCAGTTAATAATTTTTCTTCTGATAGTGCGCTTTATCTTTGGGGTTTTCTGTTCTTTGATATTGGGAAGGAAGAGAAAAATCTTCTGCTGATGTTATGTTTTTATTCATGGTTATGTTGTTGCCTTTGAGCATTGTATGTCACCAGGATTGGCCTATTGTTTTGTCCGCAAAAAAGGAAGTGGACATTGCGTATCATGTTCAGCTTGAAGATGACTAAGACCCTTTGTTGTGATGTATGGCATTCCGTTACTTTCTTTGTACAACGGGTTAAGCCATCTAATGGACCATTTCGATAAAATGATAATGGATACCATTTTATTTTCCTGAAAGAACAAAAAGACAGAATCTGGTGGTTCTTTTGAGAATAGAAGATTCCCAATCTTCTGGCAGCCAACAAACAATCTTGACCTTGGCTTGCGAAGTCTGCAGTTTACAAATTAGGCTTGCAAATTGCTGCCGACACTCTCCCTGGTGACTTTACACCCCTCACTATTCCCCCATGAAAATGTTTCGAGCCCTCAGTGATGCTGTCCCCTTCTTCAAATTACTTGTCAACTGTCGGGATTGACATAAAACAAATAATACTGTCCTGTGACAAAATACCAAAATAACCCAAACAGATTACTTGTCAACTGTCAGAATTGACATAAAATAAATAGTACTGTCCTGTGACAAAATACAAAAAAAACACCAAATTACTCCTCAACTGTTGGAATTGACATAAAACAAATAATACTGTCCTGTGACAAAATACCAAAATAACCCGAACAAATTACTTGTCAACTGACATAAAACAAATAGTACTGTCCTGTGACAAAATGCCAAAAAAGACCCAAACAAATTACCTGTCAACTGTCGGAATTGACATAAATAATACTGTCCTGTGACAAAATACAAAAAAAACCCAAACAAATTACTTGTCAACTGTCTGGATTTACATAAAACAAATTTTACTGTCCTGTGACAAAATAGCAAAAAAACCCAAACAAATTATTTGTCAGCTGTCGGAATTGACATAAAACAAATAAAACTGCCATATTTTTAACTCAGCTGATGAAAGTCAGCTGACCTAGTCTAATAGCTATTCGACTAGCGGTCCATGCAACCAACCATCCATCCAGCGGTCTGTCCATCCATCCATCTACTGGTCCGTCCATCCATCCATCTAGCGGTCCGTCCATGCATCTGTCCGTCCATGCATCTGTCCGTCCATGCATCTGTCCGTCCATGCTTCTGTCCATCCATCCATCTTGCGGTCCGTCCATCCATCCATCTAGTGGTCCGTCCATCCATCCATCTAGTGGTCCGTCCATCCATCCATCCAGCTAGCCGTCCGTCCATCCATCCATCCAGCTAGCCGTCCGTCCATCCATCCATCTAGCTGTCCGTCCATGCATCCATCTAGCGGTCTGTCCATCCATCCATCTAGCTGTCCGTCCATCCATCAATCTAGTGGTCTGTCCATCCATCCATGGGTCCATCCGTCCAGCGGGCTATATGTCCGGCCGTCCATCCATCTAGTGGTCCGTCCATCCATCCATCCAGCTAGCCGTCCGTCCATCCATCTATCTAGCGGTCCTTCCATCCATCCATCTAGCGGTCCTTCCATCCATCCATCTAGTGGTCCATCCACCCATCCATCCATATAGCAGTCGGTCCGTCCATTCATTCATCTAGCGGTCTTGCCGTCCGTCAGGCCGTCCACCAATCCGTGGACACATTGGGCATTTGTATCTATATGGCCAAGGCGACTTGCTAAATATCTATGAAATTATGGTCACATTCGTTTCTAATAAAAAAAAATTTGTTTTTATTTTTTTTGTATCAAGAATCAGAAATAAGGGTAGAGTGTACAATACGAGCTGTCCTGAACTGTGCGATATGTGCTCTGAACCAAGTCGAATCTACTCAACTGTAGAAATTTCCAAACACAGTATGCAGCTTGTATTCATTCAGCTGTGGTGAGCCCCCTCAGCTGACTGGCAATTGTTTCACTAAGGGATCTGCATGCCTCCATCAATATCAAAATTTCCATCTGGTTGGCCAATAAGCCATGAGCAATGGCCTTCTTTATGATTGTGTTGTCAAACGGTCTGGCTATGTTTCCTGGGGGTCAGAGAGGCTTCACCATCTTGAAATAGAGCAATAATTCTTGAGGCATGTCTGTGTTGTTTTGACAGTAGTGTCTGCATTAACTTGATATATCGTTGCCTCTGGCCCTGCTATCACCTGTTGCATCTACCATTGTTAGTATTGATGCATGATTCTGCTGAATAGAAAAAAGAAACTGTGAGAAGTAGAGTTTTCATGAACTTATCGTTGTGCACATTGCAATGTTATAATGCTAATGAAAGGAAACACTTGTTTTTTAAAATTATTATTTATCTTGTCAACCTTTATCATATCGACAACAGACCTGGAGAAGAATGAAAGGAAACACTTGTTTTTTAAAATTATTATTTATCTTGTCAACCTTTATCATATCGACAAC
Organism: Lineus longissimus; assembly: GCF_910592395.1. Taxonomy (NCBI): domain Eukaryota; kingdom Metazoa; phylum Nemertea; class Pilidiophora; order Heteronemertea; family Lineidae; genus Lineus; species Lineus longissimus. The sequence goes on from NC_088318.1 coordinate 1,890,337, forward strand.
AGACCTGGAGAAGGCTGCATAGTTAACAATGGTACGTGCTTGATTTTTTGAAGAGATGGCTTTGAACACCTTATTGCATTGCCATTCTCGAGCCGAATTCCCCGTATCCACAAGCAAGCCTTCATTGGTTTATGGTTCTTTGAGGCCATTAGAGGCAAGGCTCAAAATAAATGGTTCATTGCTTTGGTGCACTTGAAATGTCTTCCTTTAGGAAGTCTCTTTTTTCTTCATTGATTTCCATTTGAAGTGTGATCTTTTACTCGGAACTGGCTAAGTGGCTTTTTTGGCTCCAAGTGCTATACAAGTAGCGACAGATGGGGTGTTGATCCTGCCTGCGGATGTCTGGACATGTTTGATGACGGTGGTGTTGCTATATATTGGCATCCTGACCCTTGTACTACAAATAACATGGTGGGAGTTTAGTAATTAGCTTGTTGTCATGTTGGTGAGTTCTGGTTGTTAAATAGGGCCTGTTGTTTGGTGAAAGCCTAATGCTGATGTTCTGGGACAAGGTTTTGATCAGGGCTGGGGCATTGACTGATTTGGTGCTGAACTTTCCTGTTGATTTCCAAGAAAGGAAATGAGGTTTGAGTCATCATTAACAAGATCTATGATGCTTTCACAATAAAAGATAAAAAAACCTTGCTCTACCATAACACATTGCCACTTTTTTTGCTGCAAATTCTATTCTGCTGAGATGATTATTCTCAGTCCTGCTATTGTATAGTCATCCTTTTTTTTTTCTTGTATGTTTTGGCATATAAGTCGGGGAAATGAAGTGGCTTTAGCAGAGCAGAGCTAAGAGGCTTTACCTGTGTATGAAAACCTTCACTTTGAAGTGAGAGATATATCGATTTTTGCTGTTTTTAGAAAAATGACGTGATCAAAATTTGTAGTCATTCCCTCAAAGCACATTGCAAAAGTTTTGGACATCTTTGATCATTAAAGTTTTACTTTTTGCCCAAACGCTCTGAAATCTGAAGGACAGATAAGTCATTTGTGAGCGATTTCATTTTGTATTAACTCCAAAATGTTATTTGCGTTTGCTAGGCCGTCACTCCAAATCTGTTGATAAAGTCAGTTGTTCTTTGTCTCCATAAAGCCAGTTACGTAGGCTGGTTCTGTCAGGCAAAATTCAATGTCAGCGTCTTACGATTGCCAATCTGGGACACTTCCCCAGGATGTGATTCCCAATCATTGGCTTCATGTCAGTGGGCAGAAGCTGCTCTTCCCTTGGGTCAGTCCTGTCACACGGAAGTACTGCCAGGTGTCCATTTATATTATATACAAGTTTCTTGATTTACTGCAAATGACCTGAACATCGCAAGAGAACATTTTATATATCCTCTTGCCTCTTGTAGGCTTCATCTTGTTGCTTGAGAGAGGCCGCTCTTCCCTTGGGTCAGTCCTGTCACACGGAAGTACTGCCAGGTGTCCATTTATATTATATACAAGTTTCTTGATTTACTGCAAATGACCTGAACATCACAAGAGAACATTTTGGTTGAACAGACAATAATTATGTTCTGTTAGATTTAACCATCTCCAGCATTTCCAATTAGCCTTGTCACTTTTAACTACATATATATCCTCTTGCCTCCCTTTGTATTAGCTTCATCTTGTTCAAACAATGCTTTTAATGATCATCTAAGTGGTACTATCATATTCAGGTAGGCATCAAATGAAAAAAAACAACCCTAACATTCTCTTATCATACTCCGAGTTTGCTTTCTGCTGGACCTGCTTTGCTAAATAGCAAACCTCTGACAAGAGTCAATTCCCAGCTAGCTAAGGGTAATCAAGCAATGAATTGTGATGTTTAACAGCCTCGACCAGCACAGGATGAACTGTTGACATTTTGAGTTGGTGATTGTACTCATCTGGTAAGGATACGTGACAGATTTCATTATGATACACAGACTTGGTCGTTCACCAATATTATGGCTCAGTTATGGATTGCCTGACATGGTCCGCTATCTAAATATAATGTCTTTATTGGTCATGTTGGTTTTATACCCAAACCAGACCGATATCATAAAGCTTTTAGGGCTGGCGATTGGATTGACTAACTAACGCACCCTGGTAACTTGCAGAAAAATAGATGAAACTCATTTGGCCACCACTTGAAATATTCATGTTATGGGTAATTTTTTTTGCTGCGTTATTGGCTATTACTTCTCATCTCAACTTGGTTATCTGCTGGTCTGTCCTAGCACTTTGAATTGCATCGTGAAAGAACCCCATGATGTGTTTAAAGATGTTTTCGAATGGTCTATCGAACAATATCTATGTTTACATTAATCTCTTTTGACAAAGATACGGCACTTGCAGTTCTGTCTAGCTTATATCTCTGCCACAATTTGCTGGTTAGTTGTGAAGTGACAGCATCTGCCAGGAAGGACACAATTAATTTTGATGATGATGAATCTTTAAAATTGCCCTGTTAAAAATCTCATTTTCAAATCACGTAGTCGACTTCAAAGAACATCTAGGTTACGTTTTGAGATGAAATTATGATTGGCCACCCGCTAAAAATATTGTCTGTTCCTATATCAAATCCCTCTGGGAAATTTATTTTCTCCATTACCAGATTACCAACTTCTAGATAACAGCCTTGTTGCCGGTGGAATCCCCCGGTTCGTGACAAAAATACAAGTACAGTTTTCGGAAAGACTTAAATCGTTAAATCTGTTCTGATTTGACAGATCTTGTGTTCTTGATTGATGAGATCATGAATTTTTGGAATATGTACTTGTATCATTTATAACTATTGCCTGCCATGACCTTGCTGGTCTCATTAAAATAGATGGTCCAAATTGATCTATTGTACTTTTCATTATTTGCAAGTGACAAACATGCTTCAGTCACCCCTCCAGATTTACTCGTGACTTTGACATGTCAAGTAATTTTTGATTGAAAAAATTAGCTTTATTTGTTGGCGCCCTTGAAATTTTGCGTGTTTGTTCATAAATTGCAACGGGAAGTACATTCTAATGACACTTAGACGTGCTGCTGAGTATTGAAGCAGACCATTATATTCAAATGGAAGTCAATATCAATATGAAGTAGAGAATTACTTCATAGGGTTTGGTCGGTTTTGAGGTCATAAAAAAAGTGTGTATGAGACCGATTTGACACGCAGGGTTCTGCTGAGGCTATCTGTTTTTAATTGTATGTGTCTTCCCTGTAGCCCTGAACTCTAAAATCCCTTCCATGCCTATGATAAATAAACGTCGTTTATTTGATTTTTACCATCACTTTCACCTTACCAAGATGAATAAATCCATCATATGTACCATAACCTTTCAGCAATAAAGTTTTGCGTGCTTTTGAAAACATTGAATTGTTTTTTTGGCCAATAATATGTATTTGATGATAGTATAATGTCCACACCTGACCTGTGCACACCATATCAACAATCCAGTCCACAATACTCTCTTATCAGTGAGCATGATTGCCCCAGGCCCGTCAATTTCAGGAGTGCCTGGCTTTGAGACTGATCAATGACAATGGTATCACTTACCGTCTGGACCATGTGCTACTCTTGATAGACAATCGCCTCACCATTGATTTCCGGTTTATTCAGACCAAGGGTACAGTCACCAATCATGGATCAGATGCGATCGTATATCAATCACTGTAAGTGGAAGTCATGGAGGCTGCTTATATTGCTGTCCTGGGGAGGCCAATCAATGGATGTCCCGGAGTACACAGCAAAGGGGGTAAGGTGGTTGATGTAAAAATCATCTCAATTGGAGACACCAGTCCAAAGTCAGTAATTCTCATTACTAATTTTGAACGGACATTGAAATAATCATCACAATTTGAGACACCTGTCCAAAGTCAGTAATTCTCTATCACTGAAATTGGAACCATTTTCCATCACTGCATTTGGAGAAAATAAAAATATCTCATCAAATTTTGAGACATTTAAAAACAATTTAGCATAGTTCTATGGAGTAAAGCCGAAGAAAGCAGTTTCTAGTTCCATGTTAAGTCTTTCACTATGTTAAGTTCTATCGATTCAAGTCAAGCTCGTATGAGGAGGGGTTATTAGCTCTTTTGAAGGTGTGGATGGTTTTGCTTTTGGAGCTGAGTTATAGTGTGTCTCAATTCTCTTGATAGACAATAAACTAGGCATTATCTATCTAATGGCTAAGTGGATTACCTGCTATCCACTGATAGCATTGTTTTTCTGCCGAAGAGTAATACGTTTTGCTTGACGACTCCATGCTTGGGAATAATTTAGGGGTCATATATGGGATTTATGATGATGAAACTGACTGCAGTTATTATTTTCATGATGCTGTTTATCAATAATCGATCTTGCTTGGCTAGAGTTTAATTATAAAAGAATATACTAAGCTCTGTATGCAGTTATGTGTAAAAACAAGTGCTCCCTTTCACTGCTGGTGAAAAGCATGGCTCGTCTTATCCAATGTCCGTGTCACACTTTTAGTGATGTGCATACGTGTCATGCACTTTGAAAATTTTAATTAATCAGCACTAGGCCGTATCCTCCCGTAACATGCTGTTAAGATTTGGGTAACGTTAGTGTGATCTAAATATGATAGATAAATAATCACATTTTTAAGTATTTTTTACCCAATCAGATAAAAGAAACCACTGGAAAGTTCAGCATTGCTGTCCACTGCTCATCTCTGATTAGTTACAGCCGTAAAAATGACTTCAACTTTGGAGTGATGGCCTGGTGGTGCTCAGTGGTGCTCAGACCATATTTCCTTTGGCTATTGGCTTGGTGATTCTGCTCTTGCAATAGGAATATTTCTGAGAAGGAAAAACATAAAAAAGCAATTATTATTACTGTGCATTGGCTTGTTTTTATAACTGATTGGCGACAAGATGACCACCGTCAAGGCTCATGCCAACGAAAGGCCATCAATTCAAGGCTGGCTCATTGAAGGCACTCAAAGCAAAAGCAATGATAGCCATCATTAAATTGATTGCTTCTGATGATGGTTAGCAGAATGTGATAAAGCCTACATCACAAGAGTGAAGTTGTCTAAGGAGTTGATGGTTCATTCGACAGGAAGTGTATTGTCGCCAATGAAGTTTCAGCCTTGAAGTGCCGTGCTTTGAATTTATGTCAACACAGTGGACAACAAGGGCATGTCTTTCACTGTTGCCCAGCAGTGGGATAGACACGCCACAAACCAATCAGCGGTGAGAAAGCTTGGTAACGTTGTGGTCATCAGTCATCAATTATTTGAGAAGGTTGTTTGTACATTTTTGAATAATATTTTATAGGAAAGATCTTCATAATAATGTGGACATTAAGTAAGGTCATCCTTTGAAAGAACTATTTTTCATGCCATGGCTTAAAGTGACTTAAAATATTTGCATCACAACCACCAGGGTGCTAAATTACTTAAACACATCATATGTGTGAGTAGTATAGTATGTTGTTTTCGAGCTCCAATGTGGTGGATCCGTGTGGTGGATCCATGATTTAGGCGGGAAATTCAGGATTCGTCTAAAAATAGATTCTAAGCGGGATTCAATTTTTTTTTTAATTTTAAAATTTTAAAATTCTTATTTTATTTTATTTTTTTAAAATTTATTTTATATCATTTTGCACATTTACTTCACAATTTCACAACTTGGTTCACAATTTGCACATTTTCTTTACAATTTGCACATTTTTTTCACAATTTGCACGTTTACTTCCCAGTGTGCTTCACAATTTCACAACTAGGTGCAAAGAGACAGCTTCAACATCACCATGTTAGAGGTTACTCCCGATGTTTGGTTCCTGCTACAGACATGCAGAAGTCGATTCTTCGAAGCGCCCGATGAGACAACCTGGTACCTGCTACACAAAGATCGTCTGCCAAAGTTCCCGTGAAGGACTACCCTTCTAAAAAAAAGAAAAAAAAAGGTCCTTCTAAGGACCAAAAAAGGCCTTTCTAAAGGCCACCCCAAATATCTAAAAAGAGATCAATCGTATCGATGCAATCTTGTAGTAGTATGGGCTGTTATTACTTCAAAATGTTATCCATTTGAGAACTGTTTTTTGAATTTCCGGCCTAAATCATGGATCCACCACACGGATCCAGCACATTGGATCTCGAAAACAACATACTTTACTACTTGTGTGTCAAGTTTAGTAGTGAATGAACCAAAACCCTGTGGAAGACAAACAGACAAACAATCCTCAGATTACAGTATGATGATGTCAACATACGACCAACTCTATCTGTAAAGCTTCATGCTCAATCTATCTGTTAGTCCTAGGGTGAGAGGGGAAAAATATGTTGAATGATGAAAGAAAAGCATGCAAAATTTCCATCTGTTATTTCAGGCTGTCACAGGAAGATCTTAACCATGTTGCCGTAGAGAAATAACGACAAGTTAATTGAATCATATATCATAGTTTTAATGGGATACAAGCAATTTTCATTAGCAGCTGAGTGCTGCTGATTTTCTAGAAGAAAATGAAGGGACTTACAGTCGGCTTCAGATATAAAGTCCACATCCTTTCGAGCTGCTAAGTGAAAACTACTTGGCTAATTTCTTCCGATGTTAAAATGTTCTTAAATCTCTTTTGGGGTCACAACACATGTCTGGTGAGAGATTTCCTATTGAACAATATGTTGTGTTTTTACTTCATTGGAGCCCTTTTAGGATTTTTTGGGGGGGAAGGGGATCCGGACAGGTCCAGTTTTTCTTCCCAGCCATCTTTTAATGAAATAAAATACATATGAAATAAAGTGACCTGAAGATATCATCATAACTCATCTAGGAAGAAGCGGCAAAAAAAGAGCGGGAAATACTTTGATGAGAGTAACTGTCGGCAGGATTGGGAATTTGGTCGGAATCACTATCGGTAACCGGAATATGGCCATTTTGAAAGGGCACATCAGGACAGATACTCTCCCATTTCTCCCTTATTGACGGGCGTTGGAAGACCTCAGATCAAGTGTAATATGTCTGGGAGTTGTAAACATGGTAAATGGGCAATTGCAACCAGAGGAAGAGGAGGGTAATTTGGTGGTCAGTGAATCATCGAACCTTTGATATTCAAAATGGGCAAGGAGAACTGATGATCATTGGTGTAATTTGGTTGAGCCTTCCATCAGAAAATGACAGGTTGGCATATTTCTTCTTCTTCCGTTCATCTTACCTGAATGACACTCAAATACTGGATTCATCACTGACTGTCCAAGTCTGCCTGAGTACAAAGCTATTGGCTATGTCTATTTGGAATGGCTGGAATCATAATTACTCAGCCATGGCCTTGTGCTTAGCCTGCAATCTGTCTCCAGTCTGTAATGGTGGCCAGGCTGCCTTAGGTCTGTCCAAATATCAGTCACACGACAGGCGAACCTAAAGTCTCAATGCAGACTAGGATGATTAGGAATCCCTGACATTGGTAATGACCACCATTAGAGGTGTAAGTGGCCAAATCATCAAGATGTGACTATCACCTCTTTGTAATTAAGCACCTTATCCCCCTAAGCAAGGGTGAAGTCGCCTGAATCCTAGTATGGAGCCAAGTCTTTTTGTTGGTGGACAGCTTGGACATGATACCTCTGCAGCTTTACTGTGCTCAGTCAAGCCGGAGACGTCCATCAGGGGAAAAAATATTGTGATGGGAAAGTTGTGAAAGGTATGAAAATATGAAAATCAGCTGCCATCCCGACGAAGGCAGAAAATCATTGACCATTATACATTGAAACTATGGTACCTAATGGTATGATCAGTTGCTGGTGCTCCATTTGAAAAAAAGAGAACATTTAGTACTTTTGGTATATGTCCTATCCTTGGCCTGGTGAGTCTGTGGAATAGTTTATGCTGTCACATGTGGCAACACTACTCAGCCCCTGCCTCCAGCCGCCCAATTGAATATCTTACTTTGACCAAAACCTTATAAGCCAGTTGCCCTCTGAGGTCCTTTCAGACGACCATCTGAGCCTTATCAAATGAAACAGTCAGTGTTGGCTAACCTGATTTCCCTTGTTTATATCCGTCAAGTGAGTTTGGCCAATTGAATTTCTGTTTGCTTATGTCTCTTAGGCCAAATAGTGCGAGAAGGCTAAGAAACATGATGTCGAAAAAGGTGATGATTGGGGCTGTTGGACAAATGCGACTGATTAGCTTACCGAATCATTGTCAGAGTAGTGGAAATCATCAGTATCTAATCTACAGAGATGTTGATGCCTTCATTCCAGTAATTTCATATAGACAGCTTCAAATTCTGGTTCTAAGTCCATTGAGCTAGCAGTGACATTCGATAGCAATTCATCTCAAGCAATGCCCTAAATCAGGGGCAAAGGACAAGCTAGATTTTGAGACTGGCTCAAAGGACTTGCATTTAGAACGACAGAAACCCCAGCCAGTTTAAACACGACTTCTCAAATTAAATCACCTCGTTGGCTAATTACTATGTGTCAGGTGCAAGAAGATCAAGTCTTGCCAGAGGATAATGACCTGGCACCAATGACTAAAATAAACCTGTCGAACCTGCCAAAAGCATGCTTAATGCTTAATTTGTCGTCTCCACATTTCAGCTGTTGAGGCTTTGATATTGCTGATTGGTGTCATCAGGTTTAACTCCCTTGGGTCTCACGAGTTGACAGGGTCTTAAAAAGATTCTGGTATCCTCTGACAATTTTGCTGATGCAGCGTTTAGTAGCGTTGCTTTTGATACATCTTCTTTAACGACATCTTGACCCCCCCATGACATTGACATTGCTTAGGAGTCTGGTTGACCCACTGAGGATGGAAACCCTTCTCGATTCGTGAGTTTTTGGGGCCCATGTGTATGACTCTAATTTGTGCCGTCCTCTTCTTTATCTGGTACATCGTCCTCTACTGCCTACACATGATTCCTGAAGATCCGTGATGACATTTAACTTTCCAGCAAATGAAAAAACCAACAATATCATACCAAACCTTGTTTCTCTAAAAATAGACTACTGTGACAAGAATTTGATACTTTATCATGAAAAATCGGATTTTGGAAAAGAAAACTACGTGCTGACATGGCTGACGAACGTTACAGAGACTTTTGATGTAACATTGGAGTCGTGTCTATTCTTGTGCTGGAGACATCTTTTTTCTTGAGAGCTTATTTCGTGAGGGTTTTGTTTCAATTTCTTTGTCATGGTTACATGAATGGCTTTGTTAGTTTTCTGGCTTTGGAAGATTGAAAGGGAAATAATAAAATGTATTGGGTGTCAGCAAGGCCGCACGTCTCTGCTGTAAAAAGATACATGATGCATATTTTTCAAATAAGGAAATAAACCAGAAATCTTGAAAAGAAACTTCCTAATTACTGGGTTTGACATTTATTGCAAGTTACAAGGAAAACCCAAGCGAAACGTTTTTGTTTCATGTTTTACCTTATTTGCTGGGATGCTATTAAAGTAAACACACTTGACTGACCAGTATGATTGCTGTCAGCAATTTGCCAACCCTACTCAAGTTGCTGGTGCATCCGACTGTTAACATGGATGTTTTGTTGTGAGGGAGCCCCAGTCTTGGAGGGCAATTCTAATTTCCTGACATCCGGTAAAGAAGTTGATGCCAAGCTCATTTTTAATGTCTTGGTGAACATGGCCAGTGTCAAAGCAATGGACCCAATTGACCTGTTGTATTTTCCTGGGAATGTCTGGCTGTATGTTGTATCATTGAAATGTGTTTATGTTTCACGGTCTGAATTGGTAATTTAATCAAGACAGGTTTCGCGTCCCTCAAGCGTATCTGTGCGGCATCAAAGTATACAGGTGCCACCTTTCGATTGCTTGTAATTACTCAAGGGTGCCAAGTATCAGATTTAGATAGAATTTGCCCCTGAAAATGGTTAAATAAATCTACTCTAATCTGCTTGTTGATTGCCTCATGGTTCCGCTGCTGACAATTACTCTCAGTATGTGGCAATTATTTTTTCAATTGCTTCAATTATGGACAGTTTTAAGAGTTTTTATAGCTCGCTGAGGGAACTGCTTCGGTTATTCTTAGTGATGTTATGGCTATGACCTACAATCAGTATTTCATGCATGCATTGCATGTTTGTAATAGTTATTGCAGTTACCTGCAACAAGAATTGCTGATCACACAATCCTGTGATCAATATAAGCCCAGCGATTGCTGGTTTTACCCACTGACAAGAAATATTTTTGTGACAAAAATTGCTTGTTTGGGCTGCCTTTAGGTAAGCTCATACTGTTTTTTTCATTATCATCACATTCAAATCCCAAGCCCCATAAGGATGGTTGACTCTGTTGACAATATCTTGGAGAGAAACCATTTGAGGTTGGCAATAAATGACAATTACTGGTTGAGAAGCAGGATGAGCTTTGGCCTGTGGCAAGACTTGTGGACAAGAGGGTGGGACTATGGTAGAGGGCAAGCCATAAGTGAGAGGGGGATAGGGGCACTTCACAACCAAATGGGACTGGAAGTTTAGAGCTAAAGGATGTTCAGATGACTGATGGAGGGAGAAGGCCAGAGCAGCAGCCGGCTGTGGTGATATAGTGAATTTTGCGTAGGGTCATGAATTTCAGCCACGCCACGATAGCTGTACCCTGCATACTTCACATGCTTTACTGCAAAAGTGTTCTTTTCCTCTACTAATTGTATGCCAAGGGTAAGGAGGCAAGTCCCCCAAGAGCAGTGAATGTGAATGATAGAGTGGTCAGCAGTTGTTGCAGCATTAGGGTCAGCAACATGTTCTCCTGGGAGCAATAATCCTTCATTAGGAACTGTCAGATTGGGTGATTGATTGTAGTGCTTGACTGCTTGACCCACTGTGCAGGTAAGGGCATAAGCCGTGTGTACACCACCTGAAAATGGACCACCAATCTTGGTTCGCGAACCAATGCCGCACCATCGAAAATCCACCAAGCGCGTACACCACCGCTGCAACTAGTTATAGAATCCGGCAACAGATGGCGCGCAAACAATAAATTGCATGCGCAGAAAGCGCCATTTCGAAAGCGCTGCCTGTCGCCGAACCATTTAACTAGCTAATTGCCGATCCATTAGCACGTACACCACGACAAAGCTGAGCTTTTAACAAGCCAGGCGAATTTGGACCATCAAGCTTGATGGGACAAATTCGCCCGGCAATTTGTACCGGCAATGGATGGCCGAACAAATTTGTCGCGGCAATGTGGTGGTGCACGTGCAATTGGTCCACCAATATTTTGTGGTGTACGCGCAACTAAAATCTAATAGTCTTTTTGTTGATATCAATTTTCCTTTCTGCTGTAATTCATCAGCTTGTCTTGGGCAGATGAATTTCTCATTTGCAATCATATCACAAGGTTTTTTGTCCGAATGGTTATTCTTATTCTGTGTATTGTTATTAAGAATGATGGCCATAGTGTCTTCTCTAGATAAGCTAGTAGTCCTCTTGGTATGAATCTACATGTCCACTCACCAGAATTTTATGATATTTGTATGCCGTGTATGCAGCCAGTTTATTACATTTTATAGTTTTTTGCTGGTCTTGGGGGTGGTATTCCACACTGCTAATCATATAACACGTTTTTCTCTTCTCAGCATCATCAATTGGGTATTTCATGATCATGATTGCAACATATTCCGACAGTATCCTTCCTTGGTAACTGTCATGAAAATAGGTTGGGTTATCTTCAGTGAAGCTCGCCTTAGTAGTACCAGCCCACTAAGAATAGGATGATATTTGATGCCATGACATGATACCTCTCAAATCTCACTTGAAGACCTCTTTGAGCTACTTCACTCAAAAAGCATATCAGCTTGTTTTTTTTCTCATTTGAAGCTGACTTGAACCTGATAGTACCACTCAGGCGCTCAGTATCAGCGTTTCGTTTGAACAAGAAGAAGCTAGTGCTTGGGTGGTAACAGGATACATCTACAGTGGAACCCGGTCACACGACCACTCCTGGGACCGAGGTTAAATGGCTGGTTACCGGGGTGGTCGCTTTAGTGAAGTTGAAAATCTGGAACAAAATGCATGATTATGTTTCCCGCCAAAATTGTTGAACTTTTTCATAAGGCTTAGCATTCAGCAACGGTCTATGAGAAAGATAATTAATTTCTCACTTACTGTATGTTTCATTATCTTTGATAGGACTGGTAATTGGTAGATATCGAAAGGACCCCTTCATTTTCTTGAATTGGTCTATGATATCTCCCATTCATGATACATATTAGTGAAAGATGTATTGACCCAATATACTCTTCGGTTCAGCTTTCCTTCGGCCAAATCACATCTAAGGTTTTGTGTGCTATATTACGACTGACTTTGGCCAGAAGATTCTCTTTCTAATCAATCTGATTCGAAGTGAAGCATACGTGGTATATGACTGTCCAATCAGTTCCTTGCTCGGAACATTATAGGAGGGATGAATGAGTTACTTCTCTGATAGACATCCATCTGTCTGTGATTAGGTTAACATTGAGTAGAATGTCTTGGTCATTTATTCCCATATCATGGCATTCGGAATAGGTTTTGGTCGGCACGGCTGTATCCGCACCATTCATGAGGTCATGTGATGAAATTCATGAGAGGAGAGGACGGTCATTAGGGTGTTTTATTTCTGCATATTTTGCGAATAACTGCCACTAAAAAAACATGGCTGGAAAAAATAAAGTAAACCGGAAACATATTACCATAAAGTAATTTGAGAAATTTGATATGTGTTTATAAAGAAAGTTCTGCTGGTCACCATCTGAACATCAAGTGAACTAGTGCGGCTTGAAATGCTTCAACTGTGCCAAGGCAATAGCTTTGTACCAAGAAACCCCAAAATCCTGTTACCTGTACTTCGTTTCAGGAAGCACCTGTTCCATTGAATTCAGCTGAATGCTTCAAAGTTGCTGGTGCTTAATGATCGTACATTTCATATTTCTTGAAAGCTCACCTTTCCATCCGCTCAGGAGGGAGACAAGATTTAGACTCCGAGCAGTCACCTCTGCAGGAAGTTCATGTCATTAGTCAAGGAAGTATACTGTCAAGGTTCGAGGTGATATCAAGGGGTGATCCACTATGGTAGGTGCGGTAACCTCCTTTGATAAAAAGAAGTTGGTGGGCTGATGTGATGATATCAGGTCATGGGTTTTGTGTCGATGGTATGGCCTCTGACATCCTATAAGAAGAACCCAATACTGATAAGACCTAATTTGTTCGATTAGGTATGAAAATATGGGAACAGGCGGCACTGTGGAGGTCTATTTAAAAGTATCTATGCTTTAAGGAACTGTACACAGTGCCGCCTGTTCCCATATTTTCATACCTAATTTGTTTGATTACTCATTCTGCACTCTGCGTGGCACTCATCCGAGAGTTTAAAAGGCCTGCAGAGAGAAGGCGATATTACAAATGATGTCGCGTCTGTTCAAGTTGCTATTGCGTAGAGGTCATGAGATGGAGTCGTGTCTGTGACAACAAGATTTGATGGCTCTTATTCGATAAGGGTGCAATACCGAAACCATTGAAGCCTTATTGCTCGTGTCCAATCTTATTATAGACATTGGTCATGAGATTGGGAAATCAGCGCAAGATACCACATGGCGGGATGGTCAACTTATTTTATTGGATAGCATTTGAGTAATCTGGTTGTTGTGCATTTCGTGAGCATATGTGATTGCTACTCTTACTGCCATAACTCTTCTTTACTGTGACGGTTAGTATTATAGTTGAATTTTAGCTTTTTATCATGCTCTTTTTCCTGGAATCCTTGCTCATTGCTTTGAGTAATCAAGCTCAGTGCTACAACATTCCAGAATCTTCTGGAGGTTGGCGAGGAGCATCCAGGAGGCCTACTACCGACTTGACCCCTACTTTTGTGAATGTGAGAGTGTATCAATGCTTTGCAAGTCACGATTGCCAAGGAACAGCTACTAACTCTACATTAAGAAAGAGAAGTTCAGATTGAGAGTCCTCACATTTCTTGGTCAGACTGAGCATCATTCCACTACACATGCCAGGCCCTTATATGAGGTTCTTATCACACCAATTCACCATTTCCTGTAATGATTATTGTGTCATTGCTTCATGCCACAAGGAGCAAATGAAGAGCGTTTGATTCCTAGTTTTCTAATGGACCATCATTTAATTAGATTTCCTTTTTCAATAGTTAAGCTCACAACACGTACAACATATGAAATATTTGATAGTCTGTTGGATGAGACTAAAAGCTCCCTTATCCCTTATACCTTAGTGTCTATGTCAGGGCAAGTAAAAGATCCCACAAAGGTGGACAGCAGCCTATGGTGGGCTCCATTCCTCCGGCAAAAATCCGATAGCGTTACGACGCCGGTAATGAAATGATATGATGATGATAGGATACGCTTTCAAGCAACAATGTGATTTCATCACCATTAGGACAAAAATGTCATCTCATTTGGAAATTATGATCATAATAACAGGACTGGATTAGATGATGCCAAAAAACTCGAAGGAAATGGGATTAAGTTATCCAGGTGAACTGTATATCTAGGCTGTATTGCTAGTGGCAGCTGTATTTTTTTATCACCAAAGAGTATCTTTCAAGACTGTCCTCCACTCCCTTATTTTCTTTCTCGGCCTCTTTGTCTTGATCAGCAGAAAATTTCTTCTGTCCTGTGGCATTTCAATTATCCTTACATTTCTGACAAAAGTTGATGGCGTATTAGTAGCCACGGATGCATCAGGTGCATTTTGTCACACATTGAGTTGTTTATGCATGTCTTTCCAAAGGTCACTCTCCTGGCAAAATCTATCATTTAGGGATGATGTTAGGTGCTTGCCCTTGAAGAAAAAGTGTTTTTTGGTTGTTATCAGAATATTGTTGGAGTCAAGGCTTTGATGAGTTGAACGTCAACGCAAGAAGATGCAATCATGAAGGAAACCCACTGGTAATATATTGCGGTTGACACTGATAAGTGCTGAGAAAAGTGATGCGGTAATAAGGTATCTGCATCAAAGAAAATAGAGAGTTGTTGCTCTTGTGGGAAATCATCCCTCAAGAAAAAGTCATGTCTTTTATTTCAAGAAAGTCTTGTCGGTGTCTCTTTGGAGGAGGGAATTGAGGTGTGTTACATCTAGTGTTTTTTTCTGGTGCTTTTGTAGAGGAGCTATATCATAATGTCAGGGTGTCTTTGAGGACGGCGGTAGACTCCAGAGGAACTGATCTCAACATTGCAAATTTCTGGTTTCCTTTTTTCCAGCTGACCTTTGCGAGGAGAAATAGTCACTACGTTTTTTATATGGAAGATCTGACGAGTGATTTCCCTCAGGATGAGAGACAAAGATGTGAAGTGTGTCCGACTTTTATCAAACAGATTGCCAAGCTGGCCAGCAGACTACAAGTCATGTCGCATTTATGACCTTGATAACTGCCTTTGGCCCTTCCCCAAGAGATAAAGAATAAGAGATCATCTCACTAACAAACCCAATCGTGGCTTCATACCAGTTCCCAGGATGAAGATAGTGACAAGGAGCAACTGCCATCTTGTCACTTGTCACTGTCAGCAATTTGATCCTTGATCGCATTTGATTGAGTTTGAGAGATGTGGAGGCTATTCCTGTGTGTGTAGCTCCAGCAATAGTAATCCTTGGTTGATTTACTGGTCAAATACCAATATTGCTTAAGCTGGTCAAATATGAAACTGGAAGGTAGGAGCTACAGCATTGTTTCTGCAATTGCCTTACATGGCCAATCCCCCTTGACAGGATTATCCACCTTTCACCATCAGCCTCTGGCATATACATGTAGGGTCTGGCAGGAACTTTGTTGTGAGGGCTTTCTCCTTTTGACCATGTATTGCTTGGAACCAACTTATAAGAAATGAATAGGATGGTCGCATCACACTTTGATTCCTATTATGGAACAGGAGCAGTTTTGTCAACCTTATGTAGCTGGCCTGTCAATATCAAACATTTTTTTACTCTTGCCACTCAGCTTATATGCACTATAGTTTGTGACATCCGCTTGTCCTGTAAAGAGCCTGTAAAGAAGAAAGTGTGACTGAAAAGTTGGCTGATGTTCTTCTCAATTTACTGGGGTATTCAGTTGGAATCCTTGGTCCAATAAAAAATTAGCCTTACCAAATTAAGGGCTTTTCTTCAGCCATTGATCTTACGTGCCATCTCCTCTTTAATCGCAATGGTCCTCTGCTAGACTGGATACTGTTTCACAAAAACACGCCCAGAGCAGTACATTGGTCCAAGCAGTCACAACCAGAATGCTGGTATAAGTTTACTTTTATTGCTGTTTTGAATTAAACCTGCATTGTCAGATTAGAAGTTGTCCTTTCTGCCCTTGCTTTCTGTGAGATATAAAAAGGAAGCCATGGATCCATTAGGAGGTCATGAACGAACACTATTTGTTGTGTGAAAGAAACAGGTGAAGCCACCATTCACCTCCCCGTCGATTTGCACATAGCATTTAAAGCATCAGCGCCACTTCTTGTTTTGGCTTTAGTTGATTAGAACAGAGTGGTTGGTCTCTCATGGTGACAGGTGACACTGCAGGGAAAATCGAATGTGTCACGTTGTAGAGTGATGCTGTGTCCAGCTTAATGGACAGAGAGCTTCCAGTAAGTGAGTAAATTGCATTTTGTGTAGTTAAAAATATCATCCATGGCAAGCGAGCTTCATGGTTA
Organism: Lineus longissimus; assembly: GCF_910592395.1. Lineage (NCBI taxonomy): Eukaryota > Metazoa > Nemertea > Pilidiophora > Heteronemertea > Lineidae > Lineus > Lineus longissimus. The sequence continues at coordinate 1,906,936 of NC_088318.1, forward strand.
AATTCTGCCTGCCAAGATAGAATTAACTCTCATTGCACTTTTTCTGATGGGGAAACGGGCATGAGTAACCAGGTCACATTCCTCTTTAAGCACGCATATTTTCATTGTGCAAAAACTAATTTTTTCGCAAATTGAAATTTTTCAGCACTGAGCACTGTCATCATACCTTGAACAAAAGTGGCAGGGCCCGTACTATCCTTGAAATGAGGCGTATGAGAAGCTCATCCTCCTTGACCATGTTGACCGAAGACCGAGTTCCCAGGCCACTAACACTAATGAGACGAACAAATTCTAATGCTCACAATAGCGGACGCTGATCGACAAAATGTTCCTGTCCTGCTGGTCTCCAAGGGGACATTTCTCATCAATCCTCATCAATCCTCATGTTTTCCTCCTTCATCTTTTGCTTCGTCGCTAATCAAATTAGTCAATATCTTCTCAGCATGATGACAACAAATAACATATTCTGAGAGCCGGACACATTGCAAGACTCTGAGTAAAAGGTCCCCTCAGATGAATGCATTTGTCTCTTGATTAGCTGCTTTTTCTAGCAGTTTCTTCCTTCGATGTAAGGACAAGAGAATTTGTTGAGCAGAATTTTGTACTTTGCTTGGATTCCTCGCCCCTGAGAAAATAGTGAGTTGAATGTATATTTGTTGTAAGTATTTGCTGTGTTCTTTGGACGATAGTCCCTTAAGGCAATTCTGATTCTAAACGTGTCTTTATTGATCCTCATCGACCAACTTTATTGCTCACAGTGATCAGTTGTCACGAGTGTGATATGGTGAAAGTTTGATACATTTCCTGTTGACTAGACAGACATCCCAAGAGGATCCAGTAATGGACTTATTTCTGGTTGGACAGCCAATTGATATACCGATAGGTTCAGAGTTGCTCATGACCTTCCATGGATAGTTTTGGTAACTAACCCTATCTGGTAAACGTTGCATTTCGTGACCCTTGCTAAGAACCTGACAATCTTGCAGTTGAACATGTTGAAAATTTAACTTTGAGGTGCATGATCAAATCTTCATGTCAGCCACACTAAAATGTTTTGAGAGAAAAATCTCTTTGAAGAGTGAAATGCAGAAAGGTTTGGATCTCTGAGTGGCTCAGCTGAAACATTGGGCCCTGTCAGAGGACCCAGGTTTGATTCCCGGTTTATCCAAGTATACTTGCATGATAGTGTGCAAAACCGTCTTCAACAGTGCAGGTTTCCTCTGGGCTGCACAGTTTACTCTAACACAAAATTGCCCAAATATTGTGAGAAGAACCAATAATGAGCTAAGTCTGCTCAAGTGCTCTCGACTCTCGATATTTTTACAGAAAGTTGTACATGTTGGAAAAACCAGTGAGAGAATTCCATCACAACCACCTGCTTCCTAAGGGGCGATTACTAAAGGATCATTGTAATTATACCGGGATAAATGCATGAAAACATGTTACAGCCTCCATGTGACAGGGTTTTTCTCCTCATTAGCGCAGCAATTTTTCTTCTGGTCGGAAATGTGGTGGAAGAACATGGCGTGATAGACCTACTACTTGTGGCCAAGGGCAGGGTATAAAAATAAGGCTATAGGCAGTTGAGGAATAAAATAAGTCACTATGAATTCCAACATTTAGTAATGAATGATGAAACAACTTAATCAGGGAAACTGAAATCATAGTTTATTTTTTCCCCCTGGGACGAGGAGGGGGTTGTTGAACTTGGTATCCTTTTTGTTCTGAGCCCTTCATTTGATCATCTACATGTGAGGAGCATAGATTAAGAAGGAAGATGCAGCCGCCCTCCAATCTTTTGATGCTAATCCTTCACATCATCACGAACGTTGACAGGTATAAAATGACACACAGCCATGCCACACAGCTGATTGGACCACTCTCCCATCTAGATCAGTCTCATTGGTCTCAAATGAAAGCCTTGTTTGGTCTTGAAAGACTATTGGGAAACCACCTAATGTGCGAGGGCAGGTTGTAAGAACAGAACACCTGCTTCTATGAGTTATCTAAGGTTTCCCATTGATCCGAGTTGTGCCTGGTGACTTCCTTGATGAAGCTGGTAGATGTTATTACCCTGGGTCTGTCAGTGACGGATTTCCCATTAATTTACTCCTGGGGAAATAAACGCCATGAACAATGACACCACCAGATTGCCGGAACCAATCTAGCGTGTACTGTATGGAGGATGACTTGTCATGACTGAACATATATTTCTGTGATTTATCTTAAGTTATCCATTTATCAACATTGTGCCTTGTAACTTAATTGACTTCCTTGATGAAGAAGGTGGTCAATGTAACTACCATGGTGCAGTCGATGCCTTATTTCCTATTAATTTACTCCTCGGACATCAAATGTGTTGCGTGAAGTGAGCGGAGACTTAATATTCTGGATTAACCATACTGAACCATCCCATGGATCTTTGAAACACAAGTTGTTTCATCTTGGCAGTTACATTTTTTTCGATGGGAACTAGCCATGACACCCCAGTTTGAAATTAGCCAGTGGTTGGCAGTTTTTCTCATAAGGTCATCAGATGTCACAGTCCACAGTGACGGATGGAGGTACTCTGAATCTCCCATTTGTTTGTCATCCTTTAATGTCGCACAGTCTTCGGCCTGCAAGGAGCCGTGACAACATATTGAGTGACTGCAATTTAACAAATTGACGTCTGCATTCTGAGCACAATCTTCATGTAGTTCCATTAAGTCTGTGATAAGTATCACTTTTGCAATTGGCGGAAATTTCTTTAAAGTTAAAATATTCACAAATTTTGCAAGTTACAGTTTCAGTTTTTCCTATCAAATCTTTTGAGAAAGATCAATTTTTCCAAGTCAATGTGATTCACAAAATCCACAAAATGTAATGCTGATGAATATTTGGCAGTTTACATTATCATCATTAGCTGTCTTGTAACCCTACTGTATTTCTGCCAGAGGTATGTCATCCACTACAGGCTACTGTCCACCTATGTGAGATCTTTTACTTGCCCTAGCCAGAGGTATGTCATCCACTACAGGCTACTGTCCACCTATGTGAGATCTTTTACTTGCCCTGGCGTAGACATTGATGTACAGAGGACCGTTGCTTCTAGTCTCCTCCGGCAGATGCTCATTGTTGTTGACAGTTAAAATGAGATGATTACTGAACACTTTTCCTTGCTCCTTGGAATGATGTAACTCTTTTATTACAAGGATAAAAAACTTAATGAGACTGCTTTGACTGATGAAACACGGAAAAGCGTTTCTTTCTTCAAATCTCAAGCAATTATTTTATATTTTTCTTAAAACCAGTTCTATCATTCTCACTACAAAAATACACTATGGCGCCTGGTGCATATTGATGAATTGGGTAGCTTTGAGAAAACAACCCCATCTATCTTAGTTCTGAATAATTAATTTAAACCATCAACGAAATTGTAGTTTTATATTCTGTGCATAAACTGCGAAGCAATCAATCATGTTTTCTTTTTTCGTGTTTATTACTTTCACCTTGCATTTGCTTCATTATCTATCAAAAACTTTATATCAGGAGGTGTTGCTTTGCGGATGACATTTTTCTCAGTTCTTGGCAACTGCAAACCACCAAGTTTTCATGCCTCTTTATCTCTTGCTATTTGCGAAAATTGCAGAAAAAAATGAAAATGGAAATATTCACGCTTTTCATTTTTGCACATTATGAAATTCCTTTGGTTTTTGGTATCAAAATAGTGTCCGTAACAGAGGGTGTCCTGATCACAGAGAAGTCAGCTAAGGTTCCACTGTATACATTTCACAATCAGGTAAACATTCTAAGACCATCTTCCAAACATCTAGATATACCACAAATGGTGCCGTCTACTGATGAATAGGAGAGTCAACATGTTCACTCCAGCTGAGATCCAGCTTCCATCTATCGTTGATTGTCGAAGTTATTTCATGCTCTAGCAAAGCTGTTTCTTCTCTATGAAGTTTTCCTGTGTCATGCTAGATGGCAGCTGTGACTCCGCAGCTCCATCTTTTGGTGTCTTCCTCCACTGAGTTTGCCCAACGGTATATTTGACATCATTATAACCTCTGAATGTCTGTTCCTGCATGAACCCATTAGTTCAGCTCTCTTATACCAGATGGCGCTGTTTTCTCAATCAGTTTGTGAAGCAAATATGTACTGGATAAAGGATGATTAGAAATGTTAAAACTGTTCCTTTAGGTTTGTTGAAGAGTCGTCTTCCAAATCTGAGATTTCTCTTTCATACTTAATGTCCTTGTTGGCCTCGTGTTTGACTCTGAAAGATCATTCTTGCTGAAGAAATTCAAAATAGATGTCCAGGAAAGGCTCATCTGTCACGCATTACGAATGAGGAAAAATGCTGAGACATTGTCTCAATGATGAGGGTACACCGTATAAAGATATGAAGAATTCTTGTCTTTTGCTTCGGAACACACTGAAATTTGCAACAAGGGTTCAATAGCTAGAATGTGGCAAAATTGTGATATACACATGGAACTTGTCAAACGAGATGATTGATCTGTTAAGTGTTGAAAAGACCAGTCACGAAATAATGATGAGTTTTCAAAAACTTTCAACAGGATAAGTAATAATCATGATTGATGGTCCAGTGCTGTTGTGCTGTCAGACAAGAGGAAAAATTGCCTCAAATACAAGAAATATCATCAGGAAAGGTGCACTGGGAGGGAGAGAACACCAGGTATCAGTGATTTCATCAAAGGCCACTGAACCCTGGGTTGGGGGGGATGGGTTTACTTGAGTATTTGAGGATGTAAGCAAGTATGACTTTTCTCTTTTGAGATTTGAGTCAGATTTCTCAAAATCACCCTGATTGTTGGGAACTTTATATCCCATTGCAAATGCCTTTTGGAACTTTGTGAGATCAACGTCAAACCCTGCTTGTATCCATGTGACTGATCTCTAAGTTCTTTTGAACCATGGGAGACTGTCTTTGTCAACGTTGGCCATAATTCATCGGTGCCAGCACTTTGGCACTAACATGAAGGAATGACCTCAGTGGAGGTCACAAATCTGGTTAATGACCCTTGTGAAGTTGACCTGTCTGTTTTCATCATCTTTGTTGCTTTGTTTTAGTTGTTTTGTTTTTCGTCACCGCAGCTAAGGTATTCTGTCTGTGTTATTAGATAAAGCAAGATGGAGGGGTTTTTCAAAGAAAGCTGAAACAGCTTTCATGTCTAGGAACAAAGTATTGTGTCTCCATTGTGAGAGCCGACATCTCTTTTCTCTTCAAATATGAGGACAAATCCTGATATACTAAAGTACTTTCCAAAGAGAGCGATAAAAAATAAACGAGTTGCTTTTAAAATGGTCTTTGTCTGAGATAGATCTGTTGGAAGATGTTGATAGTTCTAATTGTGTTTGGTTCCCGCTGTTTCAGACATCCCGTGGGTTCACTGATGAACAGTACCAACTTATTCTCTGATGTCTGAACTTGATTGTGTTGCTCGGATGTCAGGACAATGCTCATTTGCCGAGAAAATGATAGGTCTTTGGTATTAACCACTCTAGGACTGAAATAATAAACAGTGGAAGAGAATGATTTTAGTAACAATATTTGTAATGTTTTATTTTGAGTAAGAATGTGCTCCAAGCAGGAAACAGTTCACAAAGACATCTGGATATAGTGTCTAAAATGTATTAACAGAACTTCTATTTGACACAACTTTTAGAACAGCTCGGCATTATTGGCAGTGGTATTGCCAAAACTAATTGTTCCTAGTACTGTAGTTTGGAAACTACTGTTCCTGTTGTGGTTTGGGATTTTGTGGCATTGCAGCATTGCCATTTCTTCAATCTAATGTTTCGAAAACCTTATACCAGTATGATTTAAATAGTGCTTCGCTCGGATGCTGAAAATAGTGTAAAAACTATGTTACAATGGGTCTCTCTAAAGTAAGAGCCAGAAGCCACGATACCAAGCCCCACACCCCACAAACCCTATAAGGCTGAGTAAGGTGTGTTCCGAGTTAAATTCCATAGGTTAAGATGTACTCTAAGAAGGTATGCGATGGAACCAATCAGCAATCAACTCACAAACTCGCCCCCACACAATTCAACCTTTGATTTAAAACAAACTTACCAAACAAAAGGATTAACATCAGGTTCAATTACATGGTTACATATAAATGCAATACTGATAGAGAAACAGGACTAGATGCAACAGGAAATGCTTTGTAATTCAAAGGCATCCAAAAATGTGACTCGCTCTACCAAAACTAGGCGCTTGTCGCATCTGAACTCGACAGGTTGATACGGACTTGTTGTTCATTTCCCTATTGTATACCTTTTGTGAAATCTATTACAAACTGATTTGGTCACATTTCACAAAAGGTCTACAATAGGGAAATGAACAAAAAGTCCGTATCAACCGGTCAAGTTCAGATGCGACAAGCGCCTAGTTTTGGTAGAGCGGGTCACAAATGTTCAGGTTTACAGTAGTTTTTAGTCCAACAGGAATTCAGAACTTTTTGAAGAAAAGCCATGTCATGGATAAAAACTTGATGTACTATGAATTCTTCATAGCCTGTAGTTTGTCATAATGATTTGCTTGAAAAAAGTGGGATGACAAACGAAATGGCAAATTTATGGATCGTTTTCCTTTGGAAGTCATCATAGTGTTCGTGGAATGATTTCAGGTGTGAAATGGTTTGTGAAATTGCTGTGGGGGAGGGAGAGGAAGTGAAATGGCTGCTGATGTGGGAAACGAGGTAATTGTTACAGCATTATTGAGGTAGAACGAGGACATTTGAAGGAATTCGGGGGAGTAGAATGTTATGGAAGGCTTGAGGATGAAAAGCCTTTTGATGTGAAGAAAGAAGGCTGTAACAATAGGAATAAAGGTTGTGACTATGAGAATGAAGGTTGTCATAGCAGTGGCAATTGAAATTCATCCACAGGCTGTAACAATAGGAACAAATGAGCATCTGACTTGTAATGAAGTTGATGGAGGGTTGGCCAGTGTCCCTCAATACTTTCAGCTGACCTGAAATCGCCAAGTGTAGTGCAGTATCTTCACTCCATTTCAAAAGCTTTCCCCATTGGGGTGAGAGCTGTTACAGTTATAATAAGGGCTTCAGACGAGTGGGGATGAAGAATGTTACCATTGGGACGAAGGCTGTTGCAAGGGAATATGGGCTGTTATGCGGGATGAATAATGACACCATGGGATGAAGGATGTTTCCATGGGAATGAAGGCTGTTACCATGGGGAGAAGTATTTTGCTTTTAAGAGTGAAGTTTGTTACCATGGATGTTGATGTCGAATATCATTGATGATGAAGGAACATGATTGGATGAATCTGTTCAAGATAAATCTGTTGCTGCTGAGGACAGTTCGAAGTTCTGTCCAAAATGAATCTAGGTTCTTATTATGACAACAATGATGATGATGATGATGATGATGATGATGATGATGATGATGATGATGATGATGATTTGTGATAATGGTGATGGTGACTAGTCAAAGCGCCTGAAGTTCCCCATGGCTCTTCGTTACAGTTCTTTTGGTGTTGATTGTGATAGCTAAGCAGAAATATAGACAACAGCCGATTGGAATTTTGTGATGTCCGACAATAATAATCATCATAACCTCTTGAGCAGTGGTTAATGCTTCCAGATACGATGAGGATAGATTTCCTGCTGGAGCCAATAGAGGGCTTTCTTCATGCAGAGTTGTGCTCCAGGTCAAGTAAGAGGATTTCAAGTCACAAGAACTTCATTCATTGGAGAGTGTGTGACTCCCACAAGATTGATATGTGAGAGGACCTGGTCCAGTATTTAGGTCAAGGATATACAGTCGAACCCGGTAACACAACCACTCATGGGACTGAGGTTGAATGATCGCGTACCAGGGTGGTCACGTTAGTGAAGTTGAGAATCCGGGACAAAATGCATGATTAGGTTTTCCCGCCAAAATTGTTGAACTTTTTCATAAGTTCAAAATTTTTAAAATTTTTCAAAGCCAAAATTTTTTGGGGGCTGATGATGTTCCGTCATTTTGAGCAGAAAAAAAACAAGTGAAAAAAATATTTGGACTTGGCAGGACCAAATGATATACTTACACTTCGATTATGGGCATAAGATGGGATATTATCGTGACTGATCCGCTGACTTGACTGCCACACACAACGCTGCCTAATTGAACTCTCATTTCAGTACAAAATTGTTTGTTTTAATTGTCTTTATAAATAGATATGTAATATATATATTTACACATTTGATACAAACTCTACTACACTGTGGTTCTCCCAATATCATACATTTACAGTCTCTTGCCTTGCTTCCTCTAAAAGAGGATTTTCCTGTTGCAGACACACTGCCTTTGAATTATTAGGAATTTCCGTCTCTACAGTCGATACTATTGGCTGTGCGGGGCATATTTTTTTCCTAATACTTTCTGGTGTTGTTGATAAGCAAGTCTCATACCGAGAAAACTCATTCTCGCGGGTGCGTTTTTCGCAGTGTGCGCAGAACATGTGCTTCATAGTTCGACGAAAGGAGGGATTTATACAGCAATATAATATGAAGTTTGCGGAGAAATTAACTGTTTGCATCACATTTGTGATCACTTCTAATGTCTTGTATGTATAATTTTCTTCAATGTTTTCATTGGCGAGTTTTGCGATGTGCTTGACAACTTCTGACGGTGCGACAAGAACTAGGAACATGACGACGATGGATATGAGAGTGACTGTGACACGGTTGTTGGTCTCAGTTTCATGGTGGCCGCGAAAGCTGCCCTTGGCATATTTCCTGCGCTCTGCATAGGATTTATGGATCTGTCGGATTAAACAGAAGTTAAAGAACACAAGGAGAATGAGTGGAATGAAGTTCCCGAGGGTGGCCCAGACCGTTCGGTACGCATGATCTAACGAATTACTCCCAAACAGTTCCAGCATGACAGCGGTGTAATGTGTTGAATTATCACAAAATTCTTCGCGGAACGAATAGCGCCAGAACACTGGAATGTTTACAACAACGGACAACACGAATACCATTACGATGGCAACCTTGGAACGATGCATCGTAAGAATTTTACGCGATTTTAGTGGATGGCAGATTGCGAGGTAACGTTCAGTTGCCATTACTACTGTCAGCCAGGTACTGGACATGATGAATATGTTGATTAATGCTGCACAGTATATACCATAATATAGAAAGAAGCCCTTGTCGGGGAACTGCTGATCCTCTGGTAGAAACGTGGTGGGAAATGCTAGGAGGCAGAACATCAAATCCGACACAGCTAGTGCCACCAAACCGTTATTTGCGGACCGTTCTGTCATGCGTAACGCCCTCTGTATCCGTTTTCCCGTTAGAATCATTAGGTTCATAACGTTCCCCAAGAATCCGCACATGCAGATGGTTGGTAAACCAAACTTGTAGAACCAATGATGGATGGCCACATACATGTTCTTGTTGAGGGACGACATGTTGGCTGGTAGCTCCTCCTCGACCGTCACATTAAGAAGATCGGCGCAGGAGTCCATCTTGACCTGCAAGATTCAAAGAAGTAGATGTCTTAGAAAAATATTTTGAAAAAGAAGTTGGGTTTTGCAATAATGATTTAGCATCTATTATCAACCTGAAAATGAGAAAGACAAGAGTGTTTATGAAACAAGTCATGTCATGCTGGCTGTTGATGCCCCCTCGTCTGTTTTGAGTTCATTGAAAAGAGACAATCTAAGCTCTCCGATGCCCTGAAAATGCAGTACTTAGCACTTTTTCTAGTTTTGTCTGGATACTCCATGGTTTGCTAAATCTCTGGTTGGCGCTGTGCCCCCTTTCTCAAATTGTCGGATCAACCTCTGTATACCATACTTAAATGATTCTCTGAAGTACACAAGTCTAGACGGCAATTACTATGAGAGCAATGAAGTCCTGGAAGCGTTTGTTGTGACTGTACTAACACTCACGATATCAGTTAATTACACAGACAACATCGATTTAATGTGTGCATGTCGCCCGAGTCCTCGCTAATCTGTCAATGATGTTCTTGTTGTGTTCATGCAGGATTATGCATTTATTAAGGCAACAACCTGTGGTTCGGACTACCGTTTATTGACTTGAGTGAAGAATATCATGATACACCTGAGAAAGGTGGATTGAACAGAACATATGGTCGAAGTGTGCTCATTAGTTTCAGGGATATCAACTTCGTGTCCACCATTGTTTAACTCAGTAAATAGCACAAAATGCAGCATATGGTTTAGAATAAGAAAAACATGATAGTAATAGCCATGTGGTTTATTGGGAGATGGTCTTAACGTAGCTCGGACTCAAGGCTAAGCGATCAACTGTGCCTGTCTTGATCTCCACAGTGTGAGACTTGAGGCAGGTCTCTTTTTTCTTACTTGTCCCTCTTTAATTGTTCCTAAGGACTCAAAGAACAAGGCATTCAAGTAATGGTTTGCAACATGCACTGCTTCTTCATATTTTCCTGACAACCTGCAAAATATTGGAATTTAGTGATGGTTGAGTATGACCTGTCTCATGGAAAGAACTTTAGCAACTATCAACCTGTCATTAATTTTGGACCCCTCTAAAAATGGTTCTTTTGATTGCCATGATTGGGTTGTTTTTCTATCTGAATGTCTGAGGTCATGAGAACGATATCACAAGAGTGCGCCTCTTATTTATTGGTTTCCGCCCAATCAGCTAGGAATAACAATAAACGTTGGAGGGTCCTTGAGAAGAGATGATTTCTAATTAGGGATGGTTGCTTAGGGATCCATAAATATCAATGTGTTTCACAATCCTATCAATGTTGAGGGGGGGTTAAAGAGCTTCTTAGGATTTCAGTGTTTCATATTTGACAACTTGTACGCAGAACCCAGAATTTAGAAATGAAGCAAGACACTGGTGTATCTGGCAGAGTTTGGTGTCCACGAGCCAACTGATTTCTTGATGAGAGTTTGGAATGGTATCAATAGTGCTTGACATTTGCCTCAAGTCCAAGGCTCAGGTGGTTAGGAAAGGTCATATTGCACTTATATCAGCAAGGATTGGTGCAATAAAGTGAGGGAAATGACACATGATTACAGTTGCCTACTGCCTGTGGTCCAGATGAGTTGCCCTATTTACAACCTGCTGTTTGAGAAATAATTTCAGGGGGCGTGGAAGCATTCTTAAGAAAAATCATGCCAGATCATCTTATGAATATATTAGACGAAGTCACCTTTAGTATGATTTAACACTATTGACCTTTTCTAACAGAATTGACCTTTCCTCATAGAAATCTATCTGGCTAGCCAAATCAAACATTAATTAATAATAAAGTTTGCCAGTAATGACAAGAATGAGGTACAATAAACAGCTTTATCATGTACTTTGGAAAGAATATGGTAACAGTCTGTCGTTTAGATAACACCTTATTTACCAACTGATACAAACTCATCCGTAATCCATAAATTGACTACCTTACTGCTTTATTGCCCGACAGTGCAAATCACTTGAGCCTAGTTATTGGTAGTGACACGCTGTAAACCCCTTGGTTTCACAGCCCAAAATGTTCTCAAGAAAACATCCCTTCCAGATTTTGCTTTCATTTCTTTCTGCGAGTAGGTGGATTTTCCATGGATAAAACCATTGTGTTAAACATTTTCATGCCCCTAAAGTTCACAGTTGCAACCCCTCTCTGCTTTTTCAGTTTAATTCCCAAGCGAGCTTTCCATGCTGCGATCCTCTCTGTGTTGGTCAATGCATTGACAGTGTTCTGCCAGCAGTCATGCACCATGATGTCATTCATGTGATGCCGGGCCTTGTTTACTCTGATTAGCAACAACAGAGAAAGTGATGTTGTTGTCATCCTATCAGGGTGACCAAAAGTCTGACCTCTGACCTGCATGACTGGCAGGCAAACATTCCCACCCAAAGCTGTGTGCAAGGTAGAGATATAAAAAATGTGGGTTTTTTGCTACCTAGAGTTGAAACAAGTGGAAAAACACTGCCTCTTGCAGAAAAATAGCTTCTTGATGAAACATGAGAAGAACAAGCGTATTAAAGGAATAATGCCATTAATCCTTTTAATTATCCTGATCGTTATGTTTTCTCTTCATTGTAGACACACACTTTTTGTGGTCATTCACATCACTAAATTCAACTTCCGTACCAATGTACATGTAGAAAAAATTTCAAACAGAAAACAACTTTTCTTTGCATTATCAAGTCACCCTGAATGAATGAATTAAAAATGAATAAATGTTTATCATTTTCTGACAGATTGGTAGTAAAAATGCAATTTTTATCCAGGTTGAAGTAAATCTGTCAAGAAATTGGAGAAATTGAGCATGCAAGCTCAACAGTGATGAGATAATGTCATAGTATTCGTGATCGAGGTGGCGTATGAAATAATTTTTTGTACACGATGTACAGAGTTGTAACATCAGTTTATGAAAAAGAGATGCGGTGTGACTCGCAACCAATTCTCTTATGCAAGCCAGTGAGACTGAAATCATCTGTTAACCAAGGCAAGCTGTTGCAAAGCGCTCACCCTGAAAATATCATCTCTACTCAACATGCGCAAGGACAAAGGAAGCCTGGAAAATCAAGGAAACCAGTTTCATTTAGCCATCAAATGTGTAAGCCGCTTTTGGGAAGACATTTGAATATGTGGCGAAAGGTCTGAGGATTGGATCATGCAAGCTGGGTGTCATTACCATCTTAGCTGGCCTCATAATTATCCAAAGTGGGGGCTTCTAAAAGAGGGGGGATCATGATACATGAATATAATAAATATTTGGTTTCTGTCCTGCTAAAGCATTTTCTAGACAGTATTTTGGTCGATTATCCTTCTAAGGCATCCTCGATATCGCTATAAAATGACCTCTTCATATCCTCTTAATGACATAATGAGTCAAGTTAGTCTGATATTCATGTCGGAAGAAAAAGTTGTGAAAAAACCTGATGTTTGTCTAAAAATAATGTAATCCCAACATCGGCAATAGTTGGCCTAAACGAATATGGAAATAGAAGTATCTCATCTATTGATAGCACCTCATAAATTCAGACCTCTGAGTCGCTAGAAAATACATTAAGAAATATGAAGTGGTGATTTATAAGTACTTCAAACAGTTTGAATTTATGGCCATGTGTGGAAATAAACTAGGAGGCTTTGAAATATTATGTTGTTTGATTTCCCTTGCATGTCCGGGAACCTCTGTACATTCTTAAACGTAAAAGTTGTTGAGCTTTTGGAGAACCAATAGGCCCCTAAAGGTTTTTTGGCCAACACAAATATGCAGGCCCTAAAGGTTTTTCAGTAAAATGAACAACCTAAGGTTTTTGATATTCCTAAAAACCATTAAGTGTTTTTTATTTCACTGAAAAACCTCTACAGGGTGCATATTTGTGTTGGCCAAAAACCCTTCAGAAAAGGTTCTTCAAAAGCTCAGAAACCTTTTATTCGACAGTGTAGTTCCAATGACTTGTGACAGTATTTCGGTTTAAGCACGTACAGTGTATTTATAACCAACTTGCATGTTTTAAAAAAGACACCGCAGCATGAACATGAATTCGAAACAGTTGACAATGATAGAGATGCCTTTGATAATTTGGAAACCGCAGCAATGATGCCGTTTTTAGATGCTTCATCTGTGATCGGTTCCAATTACCCAGCCAATGACTGTAATTAATATTCTGTGATAGCAGCATGGCTTCCAATGTTCGCCATTGAAGTGGAAACGTGAATTAACGGTATTATCGAACTTACAAATAAAAAGTTTGCCTGGTCACCATATCTGTGAGATCTCTTGTTAGATGATACCAGGACAGTGTTTTTCTGCAGAACGGAAAGTATCGTTACATCTCTCAACCCTATTGCTATTAACTGATTGCAACATTGCGGGATGGATATTGAAAAACCGAAGACAAATTTTCTCAGTTTTTAAATTGCAAGTCGATCCATCACTGACCAGTAGACCAGAGAGGTACTAAGGTTCCCTTATAACTGATAACACTGTCTTGTCACAGAAAAAAAACACACACCATCTCGTGAAATCAAGCCGGCGGTGATTTTTTGCTGTAATCTAGCAATAACTCAAGTACTCCATTACACAGGGAAGCATTCTCATTTCCTGACCAATTGATTGCTTCCTCAGCTTCTTTGTGATCATGGGTGTTGGCTACTTGTATTATTTATTCAGCAATGATATGAGACGACACCGCCATTTTGAATAATCATGAGGGAACCAGCTGTCAATTATTGGGAGCATCTTTTTTAACTGGAGATATTTATTTGGACTTTTATAAAAAAAATACTTATTTCGGTTTATCCGGAGATCAATCTGAATAGTTTGGTGAACCTTGTTGTTGAAAATAATTCTTTTTTTGGAGCATCTTTTTTAACTGTAGATATTTATTTGGACTTTTATAAAAAAAATACTTATTTCAGTTTATCCTGAGATCAATCTGAATAGTTAAGTGAACCTTGTTGTAGGAAATAATTCATTTTCGTGCTTCCAGGTGGTAGTTTATATGGGGGTTCTCATCTCAAAGCCTAGCATGTGAAGGTGTGAAGTAAAACATTTTCTAATGTAAAAGTTTCAAAAACATCCAGGTGTTTTCAGTTCTGATTTAATTGATTGAAATGGCAATTTAATCAAATAAACTGATAAAATCAGCTCGAAGATTAAGTGGCAAAATCAGTCACCTGTCGATTTCTGAGTGAAGGTAATCTCACTGCTAGAGACGCGTTTGACTCCCTTGGTATAAACATGATAAATGATGCGGTGAACCATATAATTTGCATTTCGTTTTTCCCAAGTTGGTCCTCGTTTATCTTGGTTCGAGTGGAAGACCGATAATGACATAAATTATCGGCTGGTTCCTCAAGGGATTTAAACCAGCGTTACATTCTCTGCCGGAATTGAAACGGATTGAAATGTTGCACCTTTAGTGTTATCGAAAAGCAAAACACTCGGCCATTAATTTTGATGGATACTCTTGCATTTTTCAAACCTTCAGTACAAGTTTTCCTTATCTCATGAACAAAGTTGAATAGAATGCACATCATAGCATTCCATGCTAAGAGAACACCAGACGTCAGTGATTAGTACAACAAAAAGTTTTGGGCTGATGATGTTTCTTCATTTTGAGCAGAAAAAAAACAAGTGAAAAAAATATTTGGACTTGAAATTTTTTTTCATCTGTAGCATGACACATTTGTAATGGTAATTAGAGAGGAAACCATTCGGGACCAGCGATTCTTGGTCGTTATAGAGGGTTGGTCATGTTACCGAGGTGGTCGCTGACCAGGATTCCACTGTCCATGTAAGGACACATAACAAAATGTATAATTTTCTATTGATAAAGGATTTTAAAGACCTATGAAACTTTTACCTCTACCTGCCTAAGGGGTAAACATTGATTGTGTCCAACACCAGCCATGAATGCTGCATGAAGCTGTTGTGATAATATCTTAATCCAAGTCATTTGGGGACGATATGATACTAATGGAAGGATATTGTTGTGGATTGGTCGCCAAGACAGCATAATAAAGCAATGACGTTTTGCCTGAATGTAGCCTCAGAGTCTGTCATGTTAATAACATAGCAAGCCTCCCAAAACAAAGCATGGTTGTCCTAGAAATTGCCTCATATTCTCTAGAAGTATCTTAGTATTCACTTCCATACCGAATGGATATTACATGCAGTGGGAAGCAATGAAGAAAGGCATCTGTACTTGACAATAGGCGTGATTTTCCAATCGCAGAATGGACGAGAGAGGGGCAATTCGGGATCATGTCTAACAGCAGTATGAAAAAATAGGCAGTGAGGTGAGGATTTGGATCTACCACTGACACAGTAGAAATACAGTTATAATTCACTTTGGTCGATTGTTGAAGGAACAAGAAGTGTAGGTTGGAAGCGCTGGCTACAAAAACGGAATTTCAGAGCAGTGACTCCTTTGTGATATTAGGTACGCCTCCAGTATTTAGACAACTTGACCACTTTCGTTACATTTCTTATTGTTTGTTACTGATGTGTCCTCCTTCATCGCTCGACGATTATCCATTCCAAAGACATCCAAATACTTGCAGAGAAAACTGATAATCTGTATGGACTGTAGGGTATTGCCAATGATAAATGTCGTGATTTTTAAAGTGTACAAACTGAGAATAGATCTGTCGTGGATTATTTGTTCTGAGCATTGTCATCACTGCCTCCCCGTTCACCCAAAACATGCATCACTTGATGCAAATTCTTGCCTCATTAACTAAGAATAACTGGCTTGGGAATGATATTTTTCCCACATCATGTTGTATAAGTTGTTATTGAGTATGTTTGCACTGAGCTTTGTTATTAGAGTACGGAGAACACCAACTCAGTAGTCATGTTGGTTTAACAGTGATACGTTACAATATCTTACACAAATATATTCTTATTGGTCTTATTGGTGACAGCTTTGATGACAGAATGATAAGTCTGTGGCCTTGGATCTGCTGGTTTTCCTTATTGCTATCGCCTTATGAGATAAGGGAAGCACTCTCTTAAAAAAGGACTCTGAATAATATTTAAAGCTTTTACAGCCAACACAAATATGCACCCCTTAACGTAGTTCACGAAAATGATTCCGGTAAAACTCTGAGGGTTAAGGGGTGCACATGGTTTTAATGACATGAGCATATTCGGCCAACGAGGAGGGGAGGGGGGGGGGGGTTGTGTCTAATTAAATGGCTGTCTTTAGGTTTAAGGCCTCCTGCTTTATGTCCCAGGGGCTAATCATTATTTACATTGACTGTCTGTGCAAACTTGAAAAAGCCCAATAGTGCTATGAGAATGATTGATCGGTAATGCAGGTAGTTGTGATAAACATGACAAAAGAATAATTTGCCTTGAAGTGCATTGTTTGTTTTAGTGTCCTGTTCATTATAATTGAACCACATCAGTGTGATAAGATTGTCTATAATTGATTGCTCGTGAGAAGTTCTAGAGTGATGTTTGCAGCGTTGGATGAAGTGCTGCCGAGCGGAACTTAAGTCTAGAATGTATTCTTAGTGCTGCCCCTTGATAGCCCTTGACTGAGAGACAATTGTTGCAATTAAGATAAATTTGTATTGAATGCCTTTAAGCTTGAATGGATCTGTGTGTCGCAACTGTGTCTTTTGATTGATTGATTGGACCTTGATGAGAACACATCATTGAAGCAGTCATTTGCTTTGAGAGAAGAAGAAGTCACGTTTTCAGGACCAACAAACTTTTGATCAGGTGACAGATCAAGTGTTGCATGACATCACCGGTGATGTGACATCACATTCATTGTTGCCTTGATCTGGACATGTCCTTGTCATGTGATCGGAAATTTTTTTTTTTTAAAGACACCGAGCAGTGTTGTCGGGCCTTGAACGATAGCAGCGAGTCCTGTATCATCTGACTTGTCTCTAAAACAAGACAAAGATTTGGCTGAACTATATACCTACCCAGGACCAACTGATGCGACTAAAGCCCATAAACACAAGAACTTATTTATAATCCTAGCATAAAGACTGATACGGTATTATTTCCAAGTGAGATGATTATACTGGTCAGACTGTGTCTTGTTTTCCTATTGTTTTATTCCGTCCATGTCTTCTCAAACCAGTGTAAATCACCAGTTCATGTCTCAACCACTTAATGAGCAGCTCTTTCAACCTAAATGATAGAGTCGGATTATTACCAACATAAACCCGAAGAATTACAACAATCTCATCTTCCACTAGAAACAGATAATTACAGTACTGTTTCGTGTCATTACCGATCCAGTCATAACAACTGACCGGTATTATTATCTCACTTGGAAACAATACCATTTCATGGGAGGATAATTGATACATTGCTACGTTTATGGGCTGTGGTTGCATCAGTTGTTGCAGGGCAAGTATATGGTTCAGGGGGCGTTTCTTTTATTAATCGACTCTATAAATGCAATACTGGTAATGTCAACTCAGTTATCTCATGCTGGCAAAATATCAGATTAATAAATACTTCAGCCTCATGATGCTTACTCTCATGACCATGTTGTCATAAAAATTTGCCATCCATTCATTGACCCATGATCTACCCAATGTGTATAATTGGCTGCTAATCAATCAATCAAGAACTAATTGGTCCATTCCAATGATCAGATTTGCTTTTAATTGTCTCCGATGAGATAAATCTCATCATGACCTGCCCACTCGATCGTACGTGCGCAACAGCATATTGGGAATGTACTGATATTATTTGGCCAGTTGAAGCATGTCTGTTATAGGCCTATCCTACGAAAGATAGTCCTTTGGTCCAAGCGCCCCTCAAACAGCTAAATAGTGTCGACACAGTATTACCATGTAGAAATGGATCAGTGCATCCTGGTACATAACAGGACCCCTAAAGAGGAATATTACATGAGAGTCAACGACTATTTGGCCAAGAAAGCTTGATAAAGGACCAACATTTTCTGGGCTCCATACCCCTCCCATCTCTTGCATACCTACTAAAAATATGGTGCATTGTAATAAATCAAAGAGCCAGTAGAAAGATAACCTCTTACCATTTGAATCCAGTTGTTAAGTACTGGTGAAAACTGTCATGAATATGTCTCCTACTCATCTTGTCAGTAGACTGAAGGACTTTGCACATGTCCCCACTCTCAGAGGTCGACTGAATAAATATCAGGTGAATTTCAGGACATCATATCCAATATGTACATTGTACTGTTATCCAGGCTCCATCAAATGATTGACCTTACACATAATTGTGCTTCCGTGTAGCTGTCACTTGAATTGGATATTGGCCTTAGAGATGTTGTTTGAAAAAAATTGTGTTCGGTGTTCATGGATGCAGAGATAGTTATAAAGGGAATGTGCAGACTACTCAATGTCCTGTTTCATAATCATCCATAATCATGTCCTTGATAGTTATGACTAGGTCAAATTTAAGGCGTCAGCCTGGCTATCATACGATCATCATTATTGCTCGTTGACCAAATTGAACCATCACTTTTGTAATAGATGAAACTGCATCATTACTATTGCTTATGGTTGCAAATTGTTCTTCTTACATAACTCAATCAGTGTGCCACAAAAGATGCATAATTGCCATTATTTTGGGCAATTTTAGAGTAATCTGGATAATCTGTGTATTATGCAACACAGTATCGTTTAAATAATTCAAAATGTCCTGGTTAAATCCAACTTGATCTTCATCTCATGAAAAACTGTGATTTCACAGTAGATTTCCAATATTTGCTGTGTTGTTAATATCACACTTATAACGTGATATGATGTGCAGGGGATGGAGAGGTGCCCTTACGATTTCGGGCCTGATCCGATACCCAAAACTGTATCCTATAAGATACCCAATAGGGTAACTTGTCTGGAGACCCTTTAATACTGATGTCACGGCCTTCAGTCTCAATGTGAAGTACTACCTGACCTTAACATGATTAAGATGAGATTAATTGATTCCATTTGATGTTTGCTCTCCCCTCCTTGGTGACATCTGGCCTTGGCATATTTACCCAAAGATAAAAGAAACATAGTTTTCCCCCAGGTTTCTCAGTTGCACGAGATGAGTGAGATGTCCTGTGTTGCGCCAAAAATATTGATTTTGTTTTGACATTTCACCAACTGAACTGGCAATCGTCACTGTTTAAGATGTCGCTGTGGTTAAGCAATAGGAGGTTAGCTCTTAATGTCTAAATCTTGAACAACACCTCAATCTAATCCATTTCGGGAGTGGTTGGCAATGGATGTA
The DNA here is from genome assembly GCF_910592395.1 of Lineus longissimus. Classification (NCBI taxonomy): domain Eukaryota; kingdom Metazoa; phylum Nemertea; class Pilidiophora; order Heteronemertea; family Lineidae; genus Lineus; species Lineus longissimus. The sequence goes on from NC_088318.1 coordinate 1,926,650, forward strand.
AAAAAGGTTAAAAATGGCTTGGAAAATTTGATAGTGTCTTACTCTTGGTCATGTGTTGTCCGATTTTGGCAAAGTTGTTGTTTTTTACATACTTCAAACTTGAAGTTTCTCATAAAATAATACAAAATGTCGTTTTTGTTGAAGTTGACTACAGTAATGTGTTGTTCATAATAATGCCATCAGTTGGCAATATTGATGTCAGGTCTCTATTAAGAATAGTGGCTGAAAGTTAGAGAGGCCTTCAGGCATCTGCTATGAGTAGTGTAAATATGGGAGCCTTCAGTTCAGATATACCATGCTAATGAGTATCAGAATAGAACAAGTTACAATAAATGAATGTTACTTTAGGGTGATGGAATTGGGCAGTCAAAAAACGGCTTAGGATACTTACCTAAGCATGGGCGCGTCACCTGCCATCTTTGCAACTGTGGCAGAGTTCAATGATAATCAATTGGAGTCCTATCTAAACTTGACTCTGTCCTTTTCACTGGATTTCACCAATTCTTCTGACCTCTTCTGTGCAACCGTAAATGACTTGAGTCTGAATCTGTCTGAGAATCAAGCGATTATGTCCCCTGCTTATATGTCATACTGGCGTCTCAGTTTATATAACTCTTTATATGAGCTGATGCAACAAGCTGACGCCTCGCTGATCCCTGGTCACATTGACCGTTCATCTACTCTTATATATTTCGAGTTACAGAAAAAATGAGTCTTGTTGCTAATTGGTAACGTTGATCACCGGAGGTAGGAGCATATCTATGTAAGACCATGTTCTTTGTTCTTTATGCATTATGCATTTTCTTTGGCCTTCTTGTGATGAAACCTAGTGTATCTGTACTCAGAATCATTATTATTTTCTTACCATGATCATCATCTTTCTTGGTTTATTTTTGGCATACAATGTATTTTACTCTTATAAAGTCATTGTCCATTGTCTCCAGTACCATTCAGTGCTATATTAGTTCTTATAAAGGGTGTATTGACACCTACTAATGTCTTGCTGTTGCTAATGAAAACAATAATTGAACCTGATGTGTGAGGTTGGAAGAAATGCGAGGTCTAATAGACTTCCTCAGGATATCCAAAGGGGTGTAGTTTTTTAAAAATGCAGGGGTATTTCCGGCCAATTCTATGAATATGTTTTCAGCTTGGGGCAGTTATTCTGTCAAAGTCAGTTTCTGCTAACAGGAATGGGTTGAATGCATACCTGAGCCCCCTCTGGGATGCCTAGGAGTCGGTTTGTTGAAATCAAAGGTTCGTGACGAGGCAAGTAGCAAGAAATGCAAAGAATGTTATGCCAGGGAGTAATGGCTCTGATTAGTATTTCTTTTAAGATTGGCTCATCTTAATGTGCAATGGGAGGAAAGAAGAGGCAGCTTTAGCTTTGTAGCCTGTCACATCCAGAAAAAAACTCAGAAGTTTTTTCAGTCCATACCTCAAAATATATGAAGATGTCAACCCACCTCTCGTCCCAGTCCCGTGTCTATCCTTAACCTGACTGATACCTGTCTGATAACAGTCACGCACCAAAGTGACTGTTCGTATGGTCATATCCACAATTAGTGATGAACTTCTCTCTGATGAGGAACTTACAATAGTCTGCTTCAGTAATTGCTTCGTTAAGTTATAATCAATCATTAAAAATAGCTATGTCTGCCTGTCAGTTAGTGCCAGTAAGGAGTGCTTGGTACAGCGACCATGTTGTTATGGTTGTTATATATATCACTCGTATTCCCAGAGTAGCAATCATTTTCTGTGAGACTTGCCATGGTAGCTATAAATGGATCAATGAAAAAATCAATCACCAAGTTAAAAAAGCCAATCAGTCAATCAAGGAGTGTTAAGGCAGCCAGATCAACCCTTGATACTTGCTTCATATTGAATAACTTGTTAAACAGCGCCTTGTGATAAGATACTAGTTTTGGCACCAATCATGCCAGTGTTAGTTGGAAAAAAGTGCTGACCTTTCTTAGTCAATGCATTTGTATTCATTTTTAACCCGACTTTCAATGGCAAAAGTAGACAAATCAAACCATCCAGGAGCTACAGTGCTACCCACTTCATGGACCGACTCGCGATGTGAATGCCGATATGCTCTAAGCCAGCAGTCTCCCACAGATAACTTTCTCTTCTTTCATAATGACTTGATTGGTGCTTTGTTGACCATGTGAACAGCAACGCAGATTATGTTCCTTAAATACTGATTGGCTTTAGCGCTTTGACTCAAGCCTCCTTGGTGGATTTTTACTCATTTTGCATTTTGATTTGGCAGCACCAACAACATTACGTTCAATTCATCTCTTGATAACACAGCAGAACAGGAAGAAGAATTTTAACTCATGACTTATCATTTGTGTGCAGTGCTTCACTTCTGCCTCACACTGCGTCAAAATATTGCACTTTCTGGATAGTTAGTAATTAAGCTTCAGATTCAATCCAGACCCAGGAAAAATCAGTTTTTACGTCACATCCCGTCATCTGGTTACATAGAACGTTGCTGTGCCAGGATCCTCTTCCTCTGTTTAATCATCCCGGTAATGTGATGTTCTACACACTCTGGAGCTTCCATTGAGCGCTGCAAGAGAATGGTAGGTCCCATACAGGCTTTGGGGTCATTTTGCTGAGTGACAAAAAAGGGGTGATAACAGAGCATACTGGTATCCCGGAGAATCAAAATCCTGAACTCTGTGCATTACATGCTAAATCCAGGCTCCGAGTCATCTTGTATTCCTGAATTCCGAGTCGCAAGATTGGTCTTCTCGGAAAACAGCGCTCCCTTCTTTCAAAGACGCGATGAAGTTCTAATTCAACTTGTGATTCTCCGGAGTGACTGGTGGTCTCCTTCATATAACGGAGCTGGTATTCATTGTTTACTTTCTTGTATCCATACCATGAAAACGTGTTTATCTCAGTAATTGTGTTGACGGGCATTGATGGCCACATTCAGTTCAGTCAGCCAGTCGGAAGGAAAGGAAATGTGATGTTTAACGATTGCATCTGATGCCAATAATCCTCCCACAATCTGATGGAAAGAGCTCTGGACAGGTCCAGCTTTCGCTCACAGTTTCCCCCACTATTAAGAGAGCAAGAGCTATGGGCTGCTCTAGCTGGCAATCAGTATGATCAAATATCTATACTATTGCTTTTATTGAGAGGTGATTGAGCAATGTAAAGAGATGAATGACTTTCATGTGTTTTGATTCTGAAATGAGAACCTTGCAGCCACTTTTGCCGGTCAAATGATACGAGACTCTTCTGCTGAGTTTTTCCTAAAAGCTGTGAAAGTGCAGTGCTCATAGAACTCACTTTTCGCATTGTAGTCAGGTTTTGCCCTGTTGTTGTCGGTTGAATATCATTTCATGGCTTTTTTAATTCGCCAAGTCCATTAGGTAAGAGTCGCATAAATTGCTTTGTTGCTGGTCTTTTGTATTCTTTGGGCCCTATGTAGAGACCATTCTCAACCATAGCAGTCAGAAAGAGATTGGAAGCAAAAGTTATCTGATGGAAATATATGAAAAAATATTCCTATTAATGTATATCATTTTCTGTATCAAAACCAGCAGCAACTGTGACTTTCATCATTTTCCCTTTGTGCTAAATGCTTTAAAAATGTCAGCTTGAAAGTTATTAATGTTTGCATTTGCCCCCTTCTTTAAACAGCAGATAACTTCCTCTGGGCTTCGTTGTTAATGACGTGATTTTCTCCATTTCAAAGCAAGTTAAATGTTGTGAGCCTATGTCATTTGAGGGTTTGTACATCATGCATGGTGTCAGGTGATGAAAATATAGCTGTTTTCCCTTTGAAATGAGGAAGTTGTTTATTTTCTTAGACAAATATGGAACTGTCTTCGGCAAACAGAATCAACTGCCTAATGTTACATACTAAAGAAAAGTAAAACTTGTGCAATTTCTGTGGCAACACAAAGCTGTTTGTGTTAATGGCTAATAAATCGCAAAGGTATAATAACTTCCTATTTAACGACAATAGAGTGAGGAAATATTTCGGTCTGAGACCTAAGATTAGACAATCTTTGCAACACAAGATAACAACTGGGTAATGAAAGTAAGAAATGCCTGAGGCTTGGGGTTGACGATCTGTTTCTGCATGTCCTTGCCAAAAGCAGGAATTGATGACATGTCTAAGTTAGCTTTATTATGGCATTTGGTGAGTAACCATGCCCAGCAGCTCTTGATCGCGACCAATACTGGTTATATAAATCTATCATTAGCAGCTCACAATAAATCTGTCATTAGCAGCTCACAGCTGATAACTTGTATTGTCTTGTGCTATTGGCTGGTGATATCTTTGTTGTTGACCATCTGCTGTTATTGATTAATGTGGAGTTCATTATGAATTTGGCTAGGTAGCTGGGATTTCTCTCTGTGACCTCAGTACAGTTCAGGCTAAAGATGCCAATTTTATTTGTGACTTAAGAAGAGTTCATAGTGAACTGGCAAGTTAGGTTCTCTCTTGGACTTCAGTAGAGTTGAGGCTGAATGTGCCAAGTTTATCTGTGACATTAGTAGAGTTCAGGATGAATTTGCCAAGTTAGCTGGGGCTTCTCTCTGTGGCTTAAGTAGCCTGCCACTGAATTTTAAAGCCACAAAGTACATTTTATTTTTCTGAGCAAAAATTTATCAATCTTTTTTTCTCTTAACATTCTATACTTTCATAATGCTATATTCAGCCTCTTCTGCAATTACAATGTTATTACTTCAAGCAAGTTGCTTTAAGGTATTCAAAATGTTTAAAGTTTCCTATATGAGAATCAAAAGGAAAACTACTAACCACCAAGCTCAGGTCAGTGGTCAGATTCAATTCACCTTTAGCTGTCTTTATATGTAGGTAGGCTATCTAAATCAAATACCTAGTATTTCTAGATGAGAAAACATCTTCAATACTATCGATATATCAAAGATAAAACCTACAGTATCAAAGACATTTCCGTCGGATCTATTCTATTGAAACCAAAGCAATCATTGGCTGAAAACGACCACATATTCACTGCTCCTGGAGTCTTTTTAATTGCAGGACTACTAATGATAATAGACTTTGGCTTTGTGCCATTTCATTAATTAAATTGTCTATTTCATGGGTCCATTGGCATGTTGATCAAGAAAACATGAGCACTGACGTCCCAGTTGCCTCGAGAATACTCTCACACTGGCACCAGCAGACTTGTCTACCAGAATAAATGGACATAAAATCTTTAGATATGAGTGTCCAGTGATTTATATCTCCTAAAAAGTATGTCCAATCTCGAACAGTCTTGTCAATGAGGCTATGAATTCCTTCAGGCGACATTTTCTGTCCATAAATTGGCCACAGGAAAGATACATACTGTTTTATGGGAAAAGAAAGACATGTTTTGTATGAGTGCTAGGGGGATTATGGTGAGGTATAAAAACATCTGCGCTCTAGCTTTAGATGCCTTGCAAAGTTGAATCTTCAACAAGGAAATGACTTCTTGGTGTCGCCCACATAGTCTGTAACTACATTAGCAACAAATCAGGGAGTGGATGATTCCTTGACTGGTGGATATCGCTGGTCCATTTCTTTACACTTACAACTTAACTTGGGCTCAACAGATCTTTAAAAATAGCTAATTACTCTAATCGTGTTTTCATGCCAGCTTATAGTCGTTATACTGTCTCTGTTATGTCTAATACCTGATTGCAGCAGCAAATGCCTTAGTTAGTCTAAGTTGTACCTCATATTTAAAATGAGCTAATTCATCAAGTTTTAGCCTTGCAAACATTTCACAATTTGCAATTGTGTAGTGAATGAAGACACCTGTTTCTCAAATGTCATCCATTACCAGCTATTGCGGGCCTAGCCAATTAAGCCAATTAGTGCACCTGCTTAATTGGTCCTGGCAAGCCTAATGGAAAATGCATAGGAAATATCAATAAAGTTGGCTTTTTGGGCAGGGTGTTAAAATAATCCCAACTCCCGACTTCTGACACAATTCTATATATGTCTAGGTATTTACTGGCAAAATTTGGAGTGATTTGGATGGAAATTCGATGGGTCCATCTATAGGCTGAAAATTTTGGTAAATCTGTAATGCTTCACTCGTAGCCCGTAGTGTAAATTCCTGAGAAATTGGGTTTTGGGGGCTTTTCTAGCTGCGCTAGCTCCGAAACTATACATTTGATACAAACTCCCAACTTCAGACGTGATTGATATAACTCTTAGGATTATATTCCCAAGATTTCAGCTTTATTGGAGAAAAATTCATAGTGTCCATAGGGGGGCTGAAAATTGGAGGATTTTCAATTTTTTTCCCAACAAATATGCGAAAAATATTACTTTCCACCTAGAATTAATCAAAATTATGCAAACTTTCATAAAGTACTTCCTTGCGACAATCATTTGTGTAGCTTTCAAAACTTTTGGCTGATTTATTTGCCCCTTAATTAGCAAAAACCAAACATTTTAGTGTTTGCATGCAACAATGCACAGAAGGCTAATTGCCAGATTAATTCACACCTGTCCATCTCAAACAATAGGAATGATGGAGTCTCCCTCTATTCAAAACAGAGTGTGCTAGGCCATAGCTGGTATGCAGCTTCAACGTCTAATGAACAGCAAAAAAGCACAACTTGATCACAACACCCAGATGCTAATCTCCTTCCCGCTATTCTTAACTTCAACGAGGTTTAAAACTGGAAGGCTTGAAACAACAGTTGGCTTTAAATGACAGACTGGTAATTGGTTGAGTCAAGTCAATGTCGTCAGGAACCCAGTAGAATGACAAGGTTTGCACTTAAATGTTTGAATTCTTATCACTTATTAGAGGGTTTGGCTTGTTGCTTTCAACATTGTTCAAAGCCGTTGATTGTCTGGGATTTTTTGGTCATTTGTATATTTGACTTATAATCCTTACTTCGGCAGAATCAGACCAAGCATGATGAAGAATGGGTCTTTTGGAGCAAACTACTCGTTACCAATTTTCCCAGCCGTTGCACGCTTTTTTGCATGCATTGTCATATTTTCAGGAAATGGACTGTATAATATGTAATACACGCATGGCTGAGGAAATTGCTGTCATCTGCCGGAGCCTTACCGTTTTGTTTATTGGTTGTCTTAGAATCTCGGACTGCAGAAAGATTTGTCAAGATCAGTATGTACATGTACATTCATGGACCAGCCATAGCAAACACCATTAGCAGGACACCCTGTCTATGAAAGAGACTGATATTGATCCAAAATTGATAATTTTCATTCACTTGACCCCTTTAATCAGGCCACGTCTCTATTAGGGTCAAAACTTGTCAGTCCTAAAGGTTTCCTTAATAGAGAGGTTATGCTGTATATTGCTTTTGAAAATTCTGTTGCCTGAACATCTTTATATCTTTGCAAAGTTAAAGAACATCCACTGATGATACACAAATTCTTTCCATGAACTTTGCATCATCTGCTAGAAGCTCTTTCAGATAATGATCCCACTTTCTTACAAACGGATGAGGAATTCCTGATAGACGACTGGATAATCTTAAGTTTAGGTTCGAACATTTGAAAGTTCAACATCCAATATGTCGATATTTCACAATCCTGAAGACGGCTGAAGAAGTTAATTACCAGCTCAGTAATTGAACAACGAAGTTCACCCAAGTTGGGAAAATTGGTTCTATTTTCAGTTCTCTGGTGTATTCTGGCCATTTCTATTAGTATGGAGTTGTTTATAGTGTGAGAGTTGTTGCTTACTGTGTTTGAAATTAGCAGAAACTGTGCTTTAAACCGTCAAATTAAATCTTTGTCTTCTTCAAACCCCTAACTGGAGCGATAGTATGGATCAGTGTGGTTCCATGTCGTTAATGATGAACTCCAGTTTCTGTCTGAAAATATCAACCATGTTGGTTGTTTTCCGGAACAAATAAAAAGAACATTATGAATCTCTATAGATTGGTATTCCATGTGTAGCCATGTTTACCATGAATTTTTAATCCAATCAAATGATCAACTTTATTTGTGTCTGTTGAATTACTCCCTTTTGTCTCTTCCGGCGCCAGGGCTGATGTCGAATGGCCTTGGGTAATATCACCACATCTTGTTTAGGTTGTTCAGGGAAAGTGGAAGTCCCTCAAAGGTTCTTCAGAATCTCTAAAACTGTGAACAAAAGGGTTTTGCGTTTTCTGGGATGCATATTCGTGTTGGGCGAAAATCTATTAAAGTTTTTCCAAAGCATGATGCACTTTCTCACTGCCTTCTAAACGAACTTTCCTAACTTTTTTTAGGCAATTTTTTTCATTTGTAATTAAATGCTTCATTTTGCTATCGGACAAGAAAAGCTAAATTCCCACTTCGCTTCAGGGGTTTATATATTTTTTACCATCTGACTCTGACAGTTTGTTGAGGGCTTATTAATGTACAGTACCCGATATGTGATACTACAAAAAAAAAAGATTTATGGAACGGAGATGCATGGTTTCGAATAAATTCTGTTACAAACTGCCTTATAGTCACAGGTGGTACATTAAATTACTTTATAGTTGCCTAAATAAGCTTCATTATGATATATCCACAAGTGCCATTTCCAATTCCACAGAAAAAAAACTAAACCTGGTATAATAGCTAGCGGATTTCAGGTTAAAGTGAATGACGCATGAGTGATACAATGTCCTTCCCACGTTTCAGTCGATAGCATTTGATGCATGATAAGCTCATACGTGTGTTTCTGAATGGAGCCCTGTTGTTACAACCTTACATGTTCATCAGGCTGAATCTAGCTAACTGATCTGTGCCAGACTTTTCAATAAGAAATGAGAATGTACATTTGATGGGCTGTGAAAGTGCCAAAAGTAGGCTGAAGTGCTAGCTGTGCGAAATCCCCTTACAGTTCTTAGCAGCTATTATTGGTTGATAACATGCTAGTTTAAAAAAATTTAAGGCGCAATGACATGACATGACTTCTCGTCATTTATTATTGATGGTCGTCCAGTGAAGCCCATAATTGAAGCCCATATAGGTGTCTTCTGTTATTTTTCTATGTCAGAGGTGAGAATGCGGCTGAGTTTGAACATATTGAAAAAAGAGAACTCGGTGCCTCCCATCTATCAAAGCCTAGATACCATGTGGCTCACAAAGTATATGTTGCAATATTGATGCTCCGAACATTCTTTTTCTGGCCTGGGTCAGCTGTCCTGCGCCTGGTCCCTGGCTCTTTTTTCATGTTCATACAGGTCATAAATGATGTGATAAATACAAGCCCTTTGGCTTTACCTATTTGACCAACCAGCTGCTCTGGTGGAATGAAGGACTCAGCAAGCAGTGAGTGGTGATTTCTGTTGATAAATTGATGCGATGATTAAGTTATTCAATGGTGTTGATCATCGCCAGTTTCAGCCTTGTGCTCTAAAGTGTAAATGAAAGCTCCCTTTTGGGGGGTCTTGAGGGCTTGCCCCCTCTAAAGCCCAGGAAAGAAAAACTTAAGAAATCCCTTCTTACATTTCTCTTGCTTATGCCAACTAATCAAAACCATCAAACCTTATGTGCTCAATATTGTAAATGAACTCCACTGGGCTCCCAGTCTATGTTGCTAACCCTCAAACTTTGGTGACGACATATTCTAGGTGGTTGAATTGGTATCTGCATCCAGGCTGTACTGGTTGTTTTTCCTTGGTATAATTTTGCTATTAAGGGAGAAGCCTGCAGCAACTCATTGGAAGATGAAATAAGATGAATGTGTTGTTGCCATAATTGAAATGCTCTGGTGGATAACTGGCACCATATCACATTATCTTGTTCGTTCTTTCTTAAAGGATTCGAATCAGAAAGTTACCAGAATTGCTGTCGATGTCTCACCGGGAAGATAAACTTGCAGTGGCTTCTCCTGTGATTTACTCGGAGAATCTCGGAGACGCCACTCAAACAGCCTTTCATTTTAACGATAGACACTTCATTTCATAGATGCTCTGATAAAGTGGTGAAAAGTATTCACAATTGGATCGCAGATTTGCCGCAATAGTTGACTTAATTGCCACTGCAATTGTCTAAGTATTTAGCTTTCAGCATTGGGAAATGATAGCCAAGGGCATGAATATCTAGCCTTTACCCACACTGTCTGGGATAGATGGTCACCAACGTACTGGGGTCATGTTTGGATTAGAAATCTAGTGTGCTGTGTGATCAACATTATACTCTAGCTCATTTTGCTTTGATATCTTGTAATCATGGTAATACCTCTTCAATAATCACAGCCTTGTCTTGTTTGTCTCCATTATCTATAAGAGTAATTAATGTGGTCAATAGATTTATTGCCTCCTCAGCACACACCAAAAGTGATTTCATCCTTGGTTGGTCACAGTTATGTAATACATGTTCATGAAAGAACAAGCATATCTTGCCGATAGTATCAAATCAACTTGAGTTGGTTTGCTTGGGTTGAGGCAGTCTCACATTCATGTTCTCAGTTTTCAGTTGATTTAACTTTAACTAACAACTTCATAAGTTGAGGAATCCGACCAAATATTCATTAGCTGTTGTCACTTAATTGGAATCAGGTCTAATCTAGTGTTCATTATATTTCTCATCAAAGTGATTGCATGTTCCACACTTGTAATCAGTTGATTAGACCTTGAGGCTTTGCAGAGTCATGCATTTCATTAAAATAACTTGTTCCATTCACATGATGATAAGCCATGATGTTTGATGAGAGAATTTCAAGGCCATGTATTTGCTTTTCGGATAGCCTTATTGATTCCTCATATTACAGATTAATCCACCTCTCATGACCCTAAAATACTCTAAATTCACCGGGCTAAGACTGCTCCATTAAGACACAAAGGCCAAGCGGGAACATCAGGGCATGACCATCGGCAAAAATATATAATGCGAGCTTGCTAATATATTTTTGCCATCGGACAATTTGGTTGCCAACCCAATGTCTATCCAAATTGAACATTGTGAATGGGGTCGAACATTCTGCTTCATTATTACACGTTTCCTGAATAATCCGAAATGTTCTTAGATCTGTGAATCTTGAGTATGCATGACTTCATGTACATGTGTACAGACTGTACATACTGCCTTTGGTTACTCTCAAAAATGCTTTGAAGACGGTGATGTGCTAAATTTGCTCTTGGCATTGGTCTTTTTATAGAGAGAAGAGTTGTTCTAAGGCCAAAAACTTGAGGTAAAAAAACAAAAACTGAAAAAAATAAATGAGAAAACTCATCTGAGAAGACTCAGAAGGCATTACAGGCCTCATCAATATTGATTATTAGCCATTTATTGCCAATCAGTGGACATTCAAATTGTCTTGTCCCATTCATCTTGACAACAGTACCGTAGTGTAGCTGCACTCATCGATTCACTTCGACCAAAAAAGGTCAGTGGACGACAGATTTCTATCACTAAATCTAGCTTTTCCCAGTAACCAGGGATGCTGCACTTGCAAGTGAGCATGTGTCTCAGTGCAATCAGCATCAGTAATTGCTTATTAGCAGTGGTGTGTATGCTGTCATAAATTTCAATTAAACCACGCTGGTGCCTTGGCCGGATTTTGTGACGTTTTTCACCATCCGGTCAGTCAGTTACTCAGGTAATAAAATTCACTTGAGAGCTGAGCATCAACTGGGACGTGATAAGCTCTATAAACAATATTGGGCAATTGTAGTGTAAGTAGGAGGAAACTGGAGAACCCGAAGAAAGCCATAGCTGTCACGAGTATACTATCAGAGAGAGACGTCATCTCTATCGCTTAAGGATCGGACATGCCCCAACAATGGTCGAATGCACACTGTTAGAGCTAGAGGTGACGGGCAATGATGGCATTTCAGAATGCGGTCTTACCACTGCCCAACTCTGTCAGCAGGTTGTATCTCATGTAACACCAATACCTCGTAAAAAGAGGGCATTGTACAAGTGTGGGAGTCTGAGAGTTGATGCCGACCAGAACTCTTGCAGCTAATGGGTTTCTCTGCTGTATTTGCTTATTTACTGGCATAAAGCCTCCAGCTGTTTGGTCTAGAACATCTGAACAAGTGAGAAATGCTCAAAGTCATACAGCTGTGGAAACAGGTTCTTGTGCAAGTGGTACGTTTTCTAGTAGCTATGCAAATCATCTGTAACATAACATATTTCAACAGCCGTCTTGACTGCAAATGTTATTCAATAAAGTCAAAGTAAGATGAGCTTGCAAATGAGCTCTTGAAGAGGTCAACTAGTTCATCTACTTGGACAGTATCATCAAAATAGAGAGTGGTTCTGGCAAGAAGTATGAATCGTACATGTGGAGTGATTTCATACCTACAGGAGCCTACCAAGATATAATACATGAACCATGAAACCAGTTTTGTAGGATGATATTGTTAGCAGAAAATTAGGAGAGAAAGCAATGCACCCATTTCATTCTGTGATATACACTGCTTGTTACAGCAATCCTTTATTGAAATACTATGTATCACGATAGTGTCAGTGCAATAAGAATGATTATCATATCTTAAAGACCTTTGCAACATAAGCTGGTGGGTTTTGGCTGAAGGGTGCAGATATAGAGATGACGTATGCCATAAGCCTCAGTATTTGCCCTTGATAAACTTACTCAGCCGTTATATCTTCCAACAATATTTTCCCGGTATATAATCGCAGAAGCCGAAAAGGATCAATGAAGGTGCTGTTATTGTAGCTGATGCAGTCCATGCCAGATTGATTGATGCAGAATTGCCAGAAGATTCTGGTCTTTACCAAGCCTGTTTCCTTCACAACTCATCCATGTTTTAATTGTAACTGTCTGGCTAATTCGTATGGGGATTTTACTTGATTAATGCAATAAGTTCTGGCTTTAAACTTAACCATTTCAATATCATGGTACAGGTATTTGGTCCAGAGCATCATGAAGCCCACTAAAATACTGGTTCAATTATATCATGACACAATGCACCTGACCATGATATATTACAACTTTGCGCAACCTCACTAATTAGCGACTCTTTCAGCAGTCAATCAATAGTAAACAAAAAGTAGAGAATTGTTCATAATCACTGCTGTTAGCAATGATGCAAGGTGTGTCCAGAAATCAGGGCAAGTCTTTTCAATCTTTTCTTTGGAGATCAATAAACAGAGCATGGTAGCATTAAGTCAAAGATGCTACTTCTCGCGTGCTCCGAGCAAGTTTGCACTTCAAAGCGTCTTTAGAAAGCCTTGAAGCCACCGGCTGCAGACAGCTGCTGCAGATAAACACGTTGATTAAATCATCTCCGCCTACAAACAGACTTCTGCCGAGGCAAATAAGTACTTTTTAAGTGGTTGTAAATACAACATGTGTTTTAGAGAGCAGCGTCTTACAGATGGTCCAATAAGAATTTTTCTTCAGAAGATATTCAAACTGTGGAAGGATTATGATAAAATCCATTTGTATTGTTCTTAAAGAACTTGAAGGGGAAGTTCCACATTTCAAGCTGAGTTGGTGGTTTTGACTGGTAAGTGCAGCATTTTAAGCTGATTCAACTGAGTTGGTGGTTGTTCGAAGAACTTTAGAAGTGAATGGAAATAATCTATTTTTTTGATAATGTGCTGTGTGATAGAGAGGGTATTTGACTCTCTGACTGTGTAGGTTTCCTGTGTTGCTTGAACTAAACAATTGTTTACTTCAGGTCGGTAGAGGTTTTTCTGTCATGCTTCACTATGTGAGTTCACATTGTGAACGTTCAAAAAGGCATCCCATTACTTTCGTTACCTCATCATTATCTGTCTTCATTAGCTTTCGTGACCTCCTGAGCTCAACAAACCCAATTAATATAAATATGCCGCTGTAGCCTTGGTGCTGATTAAGAATGAAGGCACTTTATGAGTAATCTGGCTTTAGCCCTTGTCGATGAGTTAACATCGAAGCCATTCTCCAAGCAAATGTAATATTGAGCATATTCTCTCTGCCAATATCAGCCTCCATGTTGTAATGCCACTACATCATACATGTGATACAGTGCAATCCTTATTTTCAGTTCCAACTCATTTGATTAGGGACAACATAACTGCACCAAGCCATTGATAAAAATTGTGAATTTGTGACGATTTGTGTCTTCAACTACACAACGATAAGTTTCTGAAAAGCCTTTCTCTCATCCTTTCACGAAAAAAAAATTACTTTTGGATCTGCCACAAGGCTAGCATTTTCCGATCTGCATTAAATCAGATTTCTTAGGCGCCACATTTTCCAACTGAAGCTGTGTGATTTGTCATGATTTTTATTATTTCAGAAATTTCAATTCATATGGAATTAATAACTTGGATATTTCTGGTTGTGATTGTAAGAAATTGAAACAAGCCCAGGAGCAGTTGAAAAATTGGAGAAAAAAACAGTAGTACTGTATACTGCAACATATTTGTATCTCATTGAAAAGTTTCATCTATTCAGCTAGTAAATATATGAAACCCAAGTTTAAACCATTTTCTGCATAAAAGTGTTTAAGTGTACCTAAGCTTTCTATCAAGAACCTTCATCAGAGTGTGATGTCACTTCTCTTTCAGACATGCCTTACGCATGCCCGAATAGGGAAGTGTCCCAGAGATTATCCCAGAGTTCTGGAAGTTGATATCGTCCCCATCCCTGTTGAGGGAGGGTTTGAGACTCCTAATCTGCATAGCTTCCTTCACGACACATTTAAACCAGTCCGGATCCTATGGCAAGCCGTTTGCTTCAAAAAGTCGAAATGATTTTTTTCCTAGTCGAAATGATTTTTTTCAAGTCAAGAAAAAAAATTTGAAATAAAAATTTTTTTTCAAGTCGAGATATTTATTTTTCTTCTCATTTAACTTATTGAAGTTAAATCAATTAATAAAAATTTCACTGCGAGAAAAAAATGATTATAAAAATTAAAATAGTGTTTGTAAAATATAATAATGATACATAATAAATACCGAAATAGTGTCGAAAGTAAAAATTTCATACTCGAGTAAAAATTTCATACTCGAGAAAATAATCAGTCGAGCGCTACAAAAATAAAGTCGAACATTATGACGTCATCAGTTTTTGTGTACATTGCGCGCGCCGCCTAATTCAACACCTGGCCAGCCGCGATCAGGCCCGTGTGTCGTGTTATTCTGCAAACCCTCTATCGCGTGCAATACCTGATCGTTAGTGCTGTGCATAGCGCCAAGACCCCCGCAAAATCTTCTGCCAAAACGGAACCGGTGTAATGTTTTTGAGTGTTTCTGTTTTTGAGTGTTTCCCCTCATTGTTTGGGAACGCTCAAAAATAGATTGACAAGTTTTTCTGTGTATCCCCCCTATTGAAAAGTCGTGGTCTCTCTAGCTGCCTATTGTTTGGAAACACTGACACATGGGGAACAACCACAAATGTTACACCGGCACCGAAGAGATCGCATGCACGTATATACAGCGCACTCAGAATTCCTAGAATGTCATCTAGTAGCCTGGAACAGTTCTCTAGTTTGTTTTGATCTAATGATTGTCTGGCCCTTTCAGATCGCCGGACCATAGCGGGACACTGACGCAGACACTCGGCAATGTCAACAACATCGCCTCCCGCTATCTTGCATACTGTATAGACTGGTCCCCTGCTATGCATATATGTGGGCATTAGAATGCGAAGTCAGCAAGAGAACGGCTGGGGACGAGTCTACATACTGTACACGAAAAGTGATGACGTCATAATGTTCGACTTATTTTTTCTGTCTCGAATGTGTTTTTTTTTTGTTGAATAGGAAATTTGTCATTTACAATAAATTTTTATCGACTTGAAAAAAAATTTAAAAGAATTAGAAAAATAATTAACTGACAAGTTGTATATAAAAAAATTAATGAAAAAAACTTTTTTTTTTACTTAAAAAAAAAATATGTATATATATTTAAAAAGTCGACTTAAAAAAAAACAAACTTGTAGAATTGAAAAAAAATGTGTAAACTTGAAAATACTAATCTCAACTTTTTGAAGAAATTTCTCGACTTGAAATATTTTTTCTTGACTTGAAAAAAAAATCTCGACTTGAAAAAAATCATCTCGACTTTTTGAAGCAAACGGCTTGCCATAGGATCCTGGCTCAATATTTTCACATGGTCCAGGTTGACGTATGTTGCGAGACCACGGATAACGTGCAGCTAGGCCTGCGATGCTCCAAGAATCTTTATATTTAGCGGTTACCATCAAGTTTTTCTTTTCCTTTGGAGCTTATGAATATTGCCTTGGGAATCACAGTAGCAGTAGGCCTGAGCTACAAAAGGAAGCTGTGGTGCCTAATGGTATCCCACGGCTATGGTTATATCCAATTGTTAGGAAATTGTTGCTGGTTTAACGTAAATCAATCTGTAATGTTACAGTGACATTTCTTTTTGATAGGGACGATATGCTGTAGGCCTAGTGTTTGTTTGGGCTTCAGCAACTTGAAAGCAGGGCTTCTTATTCATTGTTCAGTCTTGGTAGGAGCTTCTGATCTGGGGTCATAAGATGACCAGTACGTATTGTTAAGAATCTATGGGATGTTTGACTTGGTGATAAAAAGTAGTCCTACAAAAACGACTGTGAATAATGTTTATGTACTCTGAGATAGTAGAGACACCTGTAGGTCACTTCATAAATCTTAGATGAGCTGGTCTGTCAGTGCCACAGCCTGAGCATTTCTGACCAGTACCTACTCACACACTTGAGTTGAGTTAGGCAAGTTTGATAAATGGTGTGTTCACACTGGATGCGAATTGAAACCGAATTCCGTAGAGCGCTCTCCGGAATACGAATTGGTTAATCCAGTTTCAGAACGGTCGCGTCACACTGACCCGAATACGCATTCAAATCGGTTTAAAACGCGCTACACTCAATGCGTATACTAACATCAAGCATTCAATTTCAATCTGCAGATCCTGCAAGAAGCAAATTCTAGTACATGTACATACATACATAAAAAAATACAAGAACAGTTTCATTCAGCATACATTCCTAGGCCATTCACCATTCAATCTTTGGTCTCTGTGGCGTAACAAACAATCAAACCTCTGATAAGACCAACTTTACTCCGTACAAAAATAAATCTATTCAAAATTGCATGAAAAAATTATTCTAAAAACATCTTCATATTGTGTTTGGCAGATCATAACTCTACCATTTACCAGGCATTCACTTCAGCACATCCCACAAGACTAGCACAATCAATTGAATTGATAGAAGTTTGGCACGGAGAATTAACGGAAGAGGAAGTGCGCCGGGCGCATGCACAGTGCGATCGAAATTATTAATTCGTATCAAGCGCGTCACACTTGAAATCTCAATACGGTTTCGTTCATTCGGATTAGCTGATTCGCATTCAATTCGGTTTGAGAACCGTGTTGGTTAAAGCGGATTGAGATCGGTATGAACCGAATTGAGTGTGACGCCCCAATACGTATCAACGTTTTAATTCGAATTCAATTCGTGTTAAAACCCCAGTGTGACCACGGCAAAAGAGACCTGCCTTGAGTCTGATATCAACTGTGGGGTTTGACCAGGGAGCTCTTGACTGCCAGCCCAGAGTCCAAGCCACTAGTCCGAGCGGCTCCAATCTGGACCACTTTGCTCCTGCCGATTTTCTCCCTTTAAGATAGGAGCTATTATGCAAAGCCTAATAAAGATATTGGTTTGTTGAGCAAATATTTAAACTTCTGTGAATACACATTTTACCTATTTTATTATTCATGAGGAGATAAATCGCTTAAATCATCATTGCATGAAACTGATATTGCACAATTTTTTTAACAGGAATTATTAACCAATACTGGCTTTCATCATTATTTGTGTTGCCAATATAGGATTGAGATGGTAATGATAATGATAATTAGTAACTTTTTAACTCCTTGTAATGGTTACCTCACTCAAAGCAGTTTGGGGTTATCATTTTCCCAACCCGATCTGCACTGAAAACATTCTTGGACTTCACAGGGCTGCTGCAGAGTACTTATTTTGAAGTCGACCCATGCCGAATTATTCAGAGTTCGACTTCAGCAAACCAGGACGCTTTTCTGCTAGGTGATCCCGAGTTGGCAGGGTGATACATTAATTGAAGCACTGAGGACTAACACTCTACAGGCATGTTGGTTTAAAAAGAAGTTCTTATGTGCGTCTGTTGCTTACATGGGAAAAACTAAGATTTTCTTTGAAGTTTTGAATCTTTTTATTATCAAACTGTTTTGCCTCTTCTTAATCAGTTCGCTTCTCAGCAGTCAGACTGGTCATATGCTTTACCAAACAAGCGTTTATCATTACAGCAATAAAGAAAAACCTTACAAAAAAGTCACATCAACTATTTGTTAGAACATATCAAGAGTTAAAAGGAATCCCCTTTGTCAACAATCAAAGCTGGTGGGTGATAAAGGTTCCACCAAAGAACACCAATTAGCACACAAAGTGACTTCAAAACTAAATATAATTAAAAATTGATGAAAAAACATAAGTAACATGCTAAATCTAAAAAGCATCTAAACAAAGTTTTCTATCTGTCCTACCTCATAGTTGTAACATCCCGTGTTTCATAATCCATCGTGGCCCATTCAAAAGTCACGTTTTTTTAATCCACTGCCAAATTAACACATAATTACTCCAATGAAAAAAGACATAATATTGCGTAATCCAACTTGTTAACTTCTAGCATCAAAATGGTCAACATCATCACTTGCTGATGGATCACTGCAACTTGATGACAGGGGTGGCAGGTTTAAGTAGATAACGCCATTTGATGTCAGGGGTGGTAGGGTAGGATTAGTAGGTTGTTTGACTGACTTATATCGAAAGTGTGAATTGACTGAACCTATCGTCAGCTTGTCATCCGAGACGAATAACTTGACTGAGACGGGCAGAAACTTGGAATATTTTCACCACATTTTCTGACTCGGCATTTGATAATTAGAGTAGATTAAAGAGCACCTGTTGGTGAAGACTTCTTCTTTTATGTTCAATATTGGTCGTCATAGTTTGATGGCCATTCCTCATTGGTGTTGCGCAGGAGCCAATTAGATGCCTCGTAGGTTGCCTCCCTCTGTCTCCAGCGAAGACTAATGTTATATATGAAGTGGTGGCTGTCAATGTTGTTATCAATTATGCTTCATTTAGCTAAAACTTCAGATACTGCTACATTTATCAAGTGTAATGATATTTGGATGAAGATTGAAATTATTAGATTTCCGCATTCGAATTGAATGTTCGGTTGGTTTAGTATAATGCTACTTGCAGAGAGTGAGACTGCATGTGCATTTCCCTGTGACATGTGAAAGAATATAGAATGCGAAGGAAATGACTGATTAGGGCACGGAGCAGTCTAATTTGATTCTCGAAATCAATATGCAATTCAAACAGTGGAAAGGGTGATTTCCTGGAAGAAATGGGTGATGTGATTAATATTGACCAAGTATCACTGCTATTGACTCATTTTCTAGTTAACTACTGGAAGACCGGTTGTAGTTGAAAGATGTGGGCAATACCAGTCCTGCAAGGATCCTTGCTCAAAGGGTGGTACTCTCCAAGTCAATTCCGCCACCGATTGAAGGCTACCTTCCATTTTAATTGCTACAATCATGATCATGATCCTGTGGAACAAAAATCACTTGTTTGCAGCAGTCTTTGCAAGTACTTACGACACAAATCAGTAATTGCAGCAACCTGCCATTAAGAATTTGCTGAACCGTCTGCCTCTTTTAGGTACTTTTCAAGAGGTTAGGGCCACCTTTGCCATTTGGTAGGTCATTTTCTTATGTAGACAGGCTATCTTGTTTATCATGTGGTTGACAGGTGTTTGTAATGATAGACCCATACATCTCTGGAGACTCATATTTCTCTCCCCTTATGAGCCAGTAAAAATTCATGTGATATACTTTTGTGCTGGGTTCACTTTGGACAACTTGGGTCTGAGGTCTATCGCTTGCAAAAAGGCTTTGTGGGATCATTGCATTGATTGATTCTTCTTTCCACAGGTCTATTGAATTGTTGCTAATATCATTCCATAGCAAAATGGGTATATATATTGTCAAGAAAAGGTTAATAATTGTGAGGACAAATGGATTCTTCTTTCATAGCCACTGTTTGTCGGAAAGCACTGGATGAAAATGAGGCTCGTTCTTAGAATGAAAGATGTTCTGTTCCACAGAACCTGTAATTGGAAAGACATTCGCAGTTATTGTCATGTGACTGACATCAAACCAATTACCTTTTCCGGGCATGTTTCTCTACAACTGCATGCAATGCTCCCAATTTCAATTTGAAACTACGTCATTTTGTTCTCAAAAGTCATCACTGAGTAAGAAGGTTGATGGTTCAGAAGAAGCATTCCATTGTCATTCTGTCTTGTGATAAAAGTCTGAGAATGATCAACGTGATGAATTTGCCATGAAAATCTGACAATTCGGCAGAGGTGTTGTCTTGCCATGGCGTTATTGTAGCCCGGCGTCATGAAATGAAATGGATTGTGTCACAGGCAGAACCGGGATTTAATATCATCCTAACAGGTTGTAATGCTGTAGCTAGACATAACACTAGCTTTTGCGACTCATAATAAGATGAAGGTAGTGATACTTCTGAATCAACAATTGCAGAATGAACAGTAGACTTGTATGAAATAGCTAAGAAAAATGTGCACCTCTTAGACAAGCAGGAATTTACTTGAGCTTAATTCAGGGATGCCAATCATTTCTGAAATCTTGGCATCGATATCTGTGCGAAGGTGAGAGGTTGCGCCTAGATTTTTGAAATTTTTTTGGGCAAGTTTGTCTGTCTTTCTTTCCTGGTTAGAAAAGCTGTCTGAGTTATTATAAGAGCACACCTCAGTGTTGTTTCTGGATAATGGAATGGTTGGTGAGCTATCTCTCCAGACAGAAAGCTTAACACATCTTGCTGCTGGTCATATCAGTACTTCTATATTCCTAGTTTGCAAGTCCATTAGTACAGATTGTCAGACATATTACCATTATTTGAAATGGTAAACACAAAACAGTACCATCTAGATTTCTTGCATCCTCTATCATGTTTGATTTCTAAAAGGGAGAACACAGGCATTGGCACACCATGCCTGCGAGATATTGGTAATATTTGAAAACGTGAGATGTCAATTCAAATCTCGGTAGACTCAGTCATACAAGATATGTCCATGCTGTTAGTGGGAATCCTGGTGAGTGAGCGTTAAGGTTATATTGAGTAATGATAAGTGCTGTGTGTAAAGCGGCCATGAATTTGACTTTTAGTTTACGGATTTGAAATTGTAGTCATAACAGTAGAACATTCCCGGTATTGTATATTTTGAAGCCATTTCGTCAAGTTCTGTGTCATGCAGAATGACTTTCGCACAGCCATCTGTATCTTTATTAGCTGCAGCGGCAGGCAGCCTGTGGTGAGCTCAGGAACAATTATGTTGGAGGGACACGCCTCAGTAATCTTATTTGTATTGTTGATTCTATAAATAAATGATGCTATAAAAAGTTTAAGAAAGGTTTAAGTTCATGAAGATTTTCACTTACCGTTTTGACGTCCCTGCTTTGACAAGCAGTGAAATATCCTCAGCTAAATATCATAATCCAAATGTTAAATCCACTGTTCGTATCCACCTCTGTAATGAGAGAAAAGAAATCAGGTAAAGATAAGTAAGCCTGTATAGTATGCTGATTGCATAAAGCTGAGGAGTATCATGTATACCTGAATAATGTTGATTAAAAACATATCATGCTTGGCTTCAATAGTTATACTGTATACCACCATATTCCCACACCTCCTTATTTTTGTGATTCAACAAAATTCATGAAAAATTAAAAACATTAACACTTCATTGTTGGTGGAGTATCAGAGTTTTTAAAAGTTATTCAGATTTTAAAAAATTGCCATTGTTATTTGATTTTAGTCAGTTGATTCAATTTTTGTGACCCAATTTCAAATATATGTAAATCTTGTTAAGTTTAGCTTGCTGGTCAACATAGGTCCGTGGTGTTATAAAATCAAGAGAAAGCTTTGCGCTGAGGTGTTAATTGCCAGGTTAATTGGAGATGCGATCGCGACCGATTACGGCGATTAGGCCCTTCGGTCGGGTTAGAGGGCTGAATTTGGTCAAGTCAAGTGGGAGTAATTGACGAATCGAATAAAAACATCGTTGTGCAACTAAAATATCAATATTACAGGATGAGAGGTCCAGACAGAGATATGTTGATTTATTGATATTGTCTCAATAAATGTCATTATTATGCGCCTCCTGAATATGTTTGACAACAAAGCTTGGTATATTTGATTGTCTGAATGGTTGTAATCTTTACCAGGTAATTGTTGCTCACATTATTATTATTATTCTCGATCAACTATAGACTTTTTTCTGAAGCAAATGACCATGTGTTTTTTGGGCTGCTGTGCAAATGATACTTGGTCAATTTCTTTGTAGTTTGGTTATTCTTGAATCTGATATTTGGGCCAAACACCATTTTCAGGTTTGAGGTTTGTAGATTAAGTAAGAAAAAGGGATAACTTAAAATGAATATTGCACATTTAAAGAAATCGTTGAAAATAACCCTGAAGATTTTATCACAATTCATCATGAAATAAGTTATACTGACCAAAAAATTTCATAAATACAATAACATTGCTACATACAAAAAAAATGAAACCATGGTTACTGAAATCCTCCTTGGGCAAAATAATTAGATTTAAGAAAAACCAAACTTTGAAGAAATCGGCAGTTTGGCACAATCGCTTAATGGAACGATATGGAAATAAACTCTGAAAACGCCTGTAACGCAATGTATAAATGATAGAGTGCTCCAAGCAAATTATTATGATATCTTGCATTGATGAATGGTTCTGAGAAAGTCAGGTGGACCGTAGGTAACTATGGGATTGGTTCTATAAACTTGGTAAGCATCATGCATGTGATATTTGTCTTAATCATATTGTTGTTTGTGATCCAGAGAAGATTCTTTTATATCTTGGGGAATTGACGTAAAACACCTTTCCCCGAGGTGCCGACTCTTTTTTGATCCAGTATCTGCCTCTGTGTTTGCCTAAGATTATTGTCTATCCTGAAGTTTTTATTTCTTCTGCATTAATAGGAGACCCTTTCTCGTGAACTGTGCCACATTTCTAGAAAATCAACCAGTTTCTTTCTATTCCGCCTCCATTCTATCATCTATTCTACTTTGTTTAAAAAGAAACATCCATAAAACTGTTTTGTATTCAACAGGAGATGTCCCTTCACTTAAGCCAACACAGCAGACATTAGACACTATCTTTATTCACCTATTCCAATATTGATACTCACTGGTACAAATATTTCAATTTTTTTTAGTTTTATCTATTTTCCATAAAAATTCGCGGAAAATAACTGATGCCATAGTAGTTCTCGCCTTTTCCACAATGCATTCAACAGGATGCTTCTTTATTCCCAAAACATAAGACATGGTTTCATTGTTGAAAAATACTTGGAATGATTGATGCCATAATGCATTACTGGCATTCAGCAAGACATAATCTCATCATTACTGGCATTCAGCAAGACATAATCTCATCATTACTGGCATTCAGCAAGACATAATCTCATCATTACTGGCATTCAGCAAGACATAATCTCATCATTACTGGCATTCAGCAAGACATAATCTCATCATTACTGGCATTCAGCAAGACATAATCTCATCATTACTGGCATTCAGCAAGACATAATCTCATCATTACTGGCATTCAGCAAGACATAATCTCATCATTACTGGCATTCAGCAAGACATAATCTCATCATTACTGGCATTCAGCAACATAATCTCATCCACAAGAATCTATCCACCTTGATCTACTCTATCTTCCTCCTAAGCAGGCTGTCTCAACAAACTCATTATTAACTACTCGTTATCAATTGTTTCTCTGTTGCAAGCAACATCACGCTCCCTAAACATTCCCTATTGATCATTGTGACTATTCGTTATTAATAGACGCAAAATGCGTGTTTAAGCAACATTACGACCGAAATCATCACACCATGTGAAAGGACTTGTGAAGTTGTCACGCTAGTTTTATCGGCAGTTGTTCTAGAAAGACAGAGTGCTTAGCAAATGAGAAAACTTTGTTGCAGCAGCTTTAATGATTATCACATGAGATCGAAATCAAGCAACCTTTAAGTAAGTTGTGCCTTGATCTCTTTAAAAATATTTTGACAAAAGAGATTTTGACAAGTGATTCTGTAGTGGCCTGTGGGCCAGTTTATTAATTTGATACCCACTGTGGTGACTCTCTTTCTGGAAAATGAAAATATCTTGCCAGCCATATCTCCAACCCTTCTCAAGACCCAACTCTGCAAACATGCACATGCCTGAGCAAAGTTTGTAAAATCTTTCCTGAGAGGTCAATGATCTGGTCTATGACTTGCATGCATGTCTTAGAGAGGATTTTAGAGTCTGCCACAGCCTACTGATGAAGCATAGATAAAAACCCAGGACATGTATTCTCACTTACAGATATTGGCAAAAAGAAGATGCTGGTGTGTTTTAGGGTTATTGCCGAGGATATGATGGTGTAAAGCATTGGTTGTGTCTCACTTGATCTTATTAAATGAGTGGGGACTCAGGAGTTGTGTTTTTTTTTCATTCATGTTTCTGTTCAGGTTGATGTGACCCAGGGGAGTCATGCTTGCTTCTCTTACTTCCTTATTGTCTGATATCTACTATTGCAGATGTCATCACCAGACTTCCACACTTTAACTGGTCAATTCTAAAATCCTTCTGTGGCATTCAGATGAGCTGCTTATCAAGGGCTGTAACCTGAGCATTTCTGACAGGTCCATTTGGTTGAAGTATTGGTAGTAAGACAAAGAGACCTGCCTATATTCTCGCCCTGACTGTGGGGGCTGTGGGGTTGGGAATCACGATAGCCATCCACTTAATATGAAGGGCAGCTCCATTTAACCAAAAACAGCTGTTAAAACATCTTGTTTGCCCTCATGACATGTGTTTTAAGGACGAATGTTCAAAGAAATTGTCCGTGAAACTCTGTGTGGGTGTATGTTAGGAGCAATCTAATGGCTTGCTAAGGGAGGATGCTTTCAGGTCATTTCCCTTTTGCTGTTGATAGAATTTAATCATCAATTCTTGGAAGGTTTTAAGCCTAACATCATGACTTTGTCTCATGGGATGCCTGTCAAGACACTGGATCAGGATTATCTTTGATGTTCAGTTTAGTTTGGGTACATTTTGAGAATTGTTTAGCCCCTTGTGATGCATCTCAATGTGAGTATTGGAGACATAGTTCACAGATTGGTTCCCGATCTTCTCCCTAGATGGCAGGACAAAATGAGTAGATTGGTTATACCCACCATTTGTCTCTATAAACACCGCTCGGGTAAAGCTGTTATTTTCCCAAAACCTCAGCAGCCACCTTGGCTTTGGTCTGGTAGGCCTACATTTTAGCTCCAATCTCTCAGTGTTTGGCAAGACAACCAGAACCTCCAGTTCAGTATCAATTTCTTAAACCACAGTTCTCATCTAAGTTAATGGGATGTTGAATTGTCTTGCAGGAAGGTCGTTGATGCTTCAGTATTGATTGACTACAACAGGTGTCTTGTGGAGTGTTTCATGTGATTTGATTAAGCCATTGCTTTTTCTGGTGCCGACTGAATTGATTTTGAAAATAGAAATGTATGGGAAGAAAGTTGATAAGCACTGTTTGATCCATTGATTGCAACTAGTGTACTAAAGGAATAATGTGTTCAACAATATGACGATGTATATATACCGGTTATGGACCACCGGAAACTGACAATAGGCTCACCAGAATTCCTGCAAGCTCATCCGAGTATCAAACACCACTCAAAATTTCACCAGTTACCCGCCTGACTGTCCAGAATATCATATCAAAATAGCACTTTACAGTGTCTGACAACCTGTACACTATCAACACAGCATCTGCGCCCAAACTGATTTATCTGAAATTTGAAAGAGATAAGGTTTCCATAAAGATGACTGAGCTTTCATCATTTTCAAAAGCAGCCAAGCAAATTGTAGCAATCATAAAATCTTCCCAACATCCCATAAAAAATCACATAAAGAAAAAGCGGTGACATTCATCGACTGCGAAATAGGTTCTCCTTTCAAATAAAAACATCACAAGATCATGCCCGAGGCCGTTGGATGCAGTGCTGTCACCTGGGAGATCGTTGTTGAAGTAATCAATTCATTCCTTTGCTTCTTTCATGAAAGATCCATTGATAACTGGATGAGCTCGAACAAGGAATTGCATCTTTAGCTGTAAGCACTAGCCTTTCATGAAACAGTAATGTGGTCAGTTAGCAATGGTTAAGGGCTGGGGTTCAGGTGTCTGAGTACCCTCAGAAGTAAGGGCAAGAAACACTTTGTATAAACATGGACATCAAAATTGTTGACAAGATGGGTGGACTGACGATTGTTTGTAACTCTGCCTGGGCAAGTTGCTATACCTTGGCTGCTTCACCCTTTGACTGAGATGTCAATCTGAGATTCCTTGTTTCTGTAAGGCAAGCATGTCACCATCCAAGTAGACACTTGCAATGTACCCTTCTGCTTTCCTCAGGCTAAAGCCGAAGTAGGAGTAATAGGGCCAATAACCACAGTTGGTTTCATCTGTTTATGTAGCAGCACACAAACCTGCTCATTCCATCCTGGAGGAGCAATTCATTGCTGTCTGAATAATGTGGAGCCAATACTGAAGAAGAAGATGAGGAGAAAACCTCAGCATGCGATGACAACGTTGCCTAACTTGCAATACTCGAGAGCAGATGTTATGAAGATGAGGGATAGATTGGGTTGAAGTGGAAGATGGCGCTCTTCTCTTCCAGACGATGTGTTGGTTCATTCCATAAACAGCAAATATATGGTTGTACAGTGGAAACCCGGTCATTGTCACAAACAGAAAGTCAAAGAACCTCTGATCTTTTGGTTTACTGCTTGTGCACTGGACTGGTAGCCCAAAGATTGAATTTCAGTGAAGACAGCTTGATTTCCTGTACAGTAGAACATGTGTATCAAGGTGACACTTCAGACTGACAAAAGCTGTCCTTGATAAAGAGGTGTCCTAATGCAGATGTCAAATTGTATAGAAATGACCTATTTAGGAACTGAATCATTGCGAGTCCCTGATTGAGAGGTTGTCCCATTAAGGGAGATTCCACTGTATTTTCTCATATTCACATTCTTTGAATGGTCAGACACCCATTTTATGCGAATATTATGTTAATCATTTATTTTTTGCTGTTTATAATTCATGGCAGCGTTATTTTTGCCAATCATTCAATGAATTTGCAATGAAGACTGCAATAAATTCACCCACTGATAACAATGACATTGATGAATTTCCATCTCAGTGATTCGATTTTGACGTGGTTATAGAAATCCTGAATGATTTGCTACATTTTTCAGCAGTTTTGGTTGATACTCTGATAAACCTTGAGTATCAATCATTGTGCGGGCTTATGGTGATGGTATCATCACCACGACCATCGGTGGTGCTGCTATGACTATTCAACTGTGGTGAATGATTGTTTAATCACTGTTAGAACCATTCTGGGTGGGGGAGGCATTGGTCTCTGTGCGTTACTGGATGGTGATTGTCGTAAGAGGGCTGTATTTGACATTTGCAGGCACATGCAAACACTGGGGGAGGAGTATAGTACATGTGCCGGGGATATTACATGCAACCAGAACTGTAATCTCTGGCAGAATCATGTCCCTGCTTGCGCTACAACTGTGCAATGTATCATTTCTTTGTGTCGCTTGCCTTCAGATTAGGTATTCTTAACTGTTTTAGCTCATGACTCTCCGCACCAACTAACTTTATTTGAGACAGTATATGTTTCCTGGAGAATTCATAAACCATCTTGTAAAAGTCTGACGTTAATGTGCTCGGGAAGAGACTCACGTTTTGTGATTTCTGTACATTTGCATCCTCTGGGCATAAACCTGGTGATCTTGCATAGGATACTTATAAGTAGACTTTACAATGACGTCGCCACCTAATGTTCGTATAAGTTGACATTAAGACATCATAATACGATGAAGACTGCTTTGGTGATCCTTAAAGATAGAACCAGGGACCATCATTCCCATTGATTTGCATATCCCAGGCATTGAACCTGGAAATGATAAGATAATATCAGGTTGCAGTCGGCACCATAATGGCACAGTTACATCACAAACAAAACATGTTTGAAATACCCAGGAAAACAAGGAAAGATTGAGAGGGAAAGCAAGTGGAACGAATGGCACTTTTGACGGCCTTTTGCGCTTTCTTTCTTCATTTGAAATACCACCTTGCCAATAGAAGTATGGCGTATTCTCTATCCACATCCACATCATCATATACACCTGACTTACTGCAGTCAACAAGCTGGGATTGCGAACAAAGATCTGAAGACATCCAGTTGCTCTGTGTTCATTGCCGCAGCTGCTCCTGTCAATACTAATCTCCCACAGTCACTTTGTGAGCCAATACATTGCATTTAGGTTGACATAGGTCAGACTGCGTGTCTAAATGAATAACAAGAAGACTCGCTCTAATGTGGATGATCTACCTGCTACACGAGTTGTTCCTGTCAAGTTCCCAACACTTTATCGATACCTTCCAGACAAAAAATCAGTGTCAGTGGATCAGAAATTTGTTTGAAATTTCCTTCGCCACACATCATTGATGGAAGCTTGTCGAGAATGTCCATGAACATTGTCAAACGTGACTGGATCATGCAGGGAGGTAAGGAGAACAGTGTGTCAGATGTTGATAGTAATTTGTCGGTAGCCAATTGGATGATGTTAAAAATGGTGAAAGCAGTCTTGTGCCCAAAGAAGCTGCGCTCCCATTCCCGCTCCATATCTGCATTGTTCAGGAACTAGAGCTCCACTGTAATACCACTCAATTCAAATCCAAGCAGTATACGTGATACCAAGAATTCTTGATGATACCTTATTTCTTTTATCAGACCAACTACTCATTGAGACTCTTTTAAGTAGTCATTAAAATGCATGAGCAATTCTGTGGGCATTGGTCTTCTAGACTATGTATAATGATGTAGGATGCTCAAGTTATTCAGTTAGGCTCCTAATTGTGCACTGGAGAGCAATTTCGGATGGGTAAACATATAAAATGAAAATAGTTTGTTTTGATGAGATATAAGGAAAACACTTGAAACTTACCTAAAACAGGTATAATTAGTTGCCACCATTATTTTGACACATTGCCGACAAACTTCTGTCTTTTTTATCTGTTTGTCGAGCTAGATTAAATCAAATCTTCTTCTAAACATTAATCATCAAGGGTTAAAATGATTGAGGATGAATCTGTGGCGTAAAGCTTGTCATTAGTATGACCAGAGTCACTTATCATTATAGCAGGATTAATCTAAGCGCTATGCTGATGACATCCTCGTGAGTGATAAAATCACTGCTAGACACCTGTGGTCAGTGCTGACCAATCACTGATGGGAGTGAATGATGGCAAGACAATTGACACAATCATATCAACGATGGAAGAAAATATTAATCGGCATCTTGCATCAGGCAGACAGTGTTCAGTGGATTGTCTACACTGACCATTGGGTTGCTGTAAGAAGGGCTGCTGGCCTCTATTTGCCTTTGATTCATGTGGAGGTCTTGTGCAACAAACAAAATCAAGTCATGTATCGTTAGCAATTTTATTTCAAAATTATGCAGAACTTCACCTGTATGAGCTTCCATCTAATCTTAGCAACAAGTCCAAGAATTAGGCAGTGGTTTCATCTGATGTTGACCAAAAGTAACTTATTTCTAAAGTCAGGCAGTGGTTCTTCCCGATGGTGACCGAATTTACTTATTCTGAAATCAGACACTTGTTCCACATAAAGGCAACTTGCTCTTAAATTCAGGCAGTCGTTCCACCTGATATCGACTAAAGATGTTTATTTGTAAAATCTGCTGGTATCTCTCATCTCATGGCACATGCCTGGATGAAAACTACTTCAGGATGAGTCCTATAAATGTACGAATAAATTTTATTTTTGACCAATGCACATGTCAAGTAGTCTTCTCAGCTTGAAATGAACTTCCAAGTTACGTTTTCCCCCAAGTAGGATTATCGAATCAAAAAACAAATTAGACAGAAAAGGCTGGATCAACTGCACCCTTGAGCCCTGGTGATTGGTTTGACTTTGTGCAGTATTTCTGATACAAAATGAATTCCAACGGCATTGGTAGACAGCTCAAGGCAAATTGATCTCACTCTATGAAACGATAAACGATAATGATGGCGTGGTCTCATTCCAACTCCATTCATACCTATTACACAATGCTATGCCCTTTGCTGGTAAATAAGCAATTTAGTTCTGCCTCAGTCGTTAATTTTTTTGCTTGGTTGCGCATAACATCTCCTTAATAGCGTATCTCTCTGTGTGTGAATTGTATTTTAAACTAGGCATTACCTCTGATGGAATATTGCAGTGTTGGAGCTTCTGGATCAGAAATTGCTAGTTTGGTTCTCCATTTTATGACCAAGTTGCAGCCCCGAAATGGCTGTTTTTATTGACATGAAGTGTTTTCTTTCAAAGGTGATGTTGAAAAGGGACGATATGAGTCTGAGAGTTTACCTGACTTGATTTACATTCTTCACTTGTCAAATTGAAAACTTTCAAATCATGCTTCCTTTGAACTCCATTCGCTGTAGGAAATACAGTTGATGTTGAAAATTACAACTTTTTAAAACCACACCTTGTTTGCATTTTTTGGTTGCTCTATTTTCAATCATTTTCTAGTGAGTATGGTCTTGGGTTCTGCAACCACTTTGCTGCAGTATGTTCCACTGCGTTATACAGATCACCACCTCTTTCTACGGCATCAGCAGCAATTATGTAATGTCATGCAGGGCATTGCATCATCGGACCGATATTACAGACATTATAGTCTTAGCATGTGTAATGATGCAAATATGTAATGGCATTACAAAATGGTCTGTCATTGTGGGATGGTTTAACCTTGGCATTCCCAATGCTCAATCTTGGCATCATCCAGATGAATGACATTCAAACTGACATTTTCATTGATCATGCTATAGACCTTTGATGAGTGACTGTTCCCCAAGATTATTTGACTGTAATTTACTTTCCTTCCCCTTGTATTTATTCACTGATATGCTGAGATTACTTACCAATTACTGAATCAGCTTACTGGTACTACGAGGTGCTTTGTTTAAATCAATTGCATCTTAGTGCTGCTCATCTTTGAAGGACCAGTTGATACTAGTTAAAATAAAGTGTAATTGTGGGCGAGACCTTTTAAGGATTTAAAACAAAATAGTTTTTAAACAAAACATTTCAGAGAAGGGTGGAATTAAAATTTTATATAACATTTTTTTTTCTGAATTTTTTTCTGGTCTTGTAAAATATGAAGCATATCTGCAAAGGGAGAAATCAAATTAAAATTTTTATTGAAGAGAAAGAAATTTTTGAATGTGTCTATTGCTGGTCATTGTACCCATGATCAGTGGCATTGGACAGAAAAAAGAAAGAGTGGTAACCTGATCTAATATAATCAAATTGCATTGTTACTTTGGCATGTTTGGGGGGAGACACTGGCCTCTAAATGGTGGTCACTGAACATGATCTG
Source organism: Lineus longissimus (assembly GCF_910592395.1). Lineage (NCBI taxonomy): Eukaryota > Metazoa > Nemertea > Pilidiophora > Heteronemertea > Lineidae > Lineus > Lineus longissimus. The sequence continues at coordinate 1,958,184 of NC_088318.1, forward strand.
AATGAATCATGAGTGTTATTTGGTGCATCCAATGTTTATGACGGTTTCCCAAGAAATTGCTACCAATTTGTGCATTGTGTTTATACCACACTAGAGTCATTGTATCGAATACAAATTTTGTCAGGTGGGATTTGAATCACTGGCTAGTTGATTGAGCTATGCCATCCATTGGTGATAGGGGGCTATTTACGTGCGCTTTTTACCCTATATTAGTCAGCATCTGAATAATTTCCCTATGCCCTGAATCTTTGAACAGTGTCTTTGATTGGTGTTTCTAGGGGTGATGCATTTGAGGCATGTTGTATAAGGGGCCGCATGAGGCATCCTTTGACCTTGTTCTTGTGACCTGACAGCACCCTGAACAAGAAGTCATCATGACAAAGGCTGTTGAAACTATTGGATGAAACCATTTTTCTGTGAGAAATGACCTTATGTTGTTTCAGTGATGCATATGATGAGTAGGAAGCATTGTTTCTATAAGACAGCTTGACACATGTCTTGTTTACTTATTCTGCATGGCATGTTGCAATTTGACAATTAATTTCCCAAGGAATCGAGAACCTGACTTAGAGAGCCAGTAATGACTGAGGGATGATGCCGTGAATATCAAATTATGAATTTCATTGGTGCAGTTGTGCCGGAGCTTTTGTTTTTGATTCTGTGCAGTAGGTTTAAAGAGTCTATGAGACTTTAGAATAGAATCTGATAAAGCAACCTGAAAATTAGAGATTTTGATTTCTGTGACCGGCAACAGTTTACCGCTGCGATGAGCTGATTATCTCTATTTGCAGGGTGCTATTCAGACGGATCTGTGATGTTTTGTTCAAACATGTCAAAATCTGCGGAAACTTTTGTGTTATGTGAAGTACTTCTCTCGATAAAAGCATCTTCTTGTCACAAATCCAAAAAACGAATCCCCTGTGGGATTTTGGTCCAGGCCCCACATCGTTGGTGCCATGTCTCTCATTTGAGACATAGCCTTTGCACCTGTCTGAAACCAAACTTCTTTTGCCTTAACTGCCGCTCTGATAAATGGAAATGAGAAAATCGCAAGACTATAAAGAGTTGTTTTTGCATTATTTCGTCTTGATGCAGTTGTAACAAAAAAACAGTTTTCTTCTCATTGCCTGACTTGTTGGAATAAGGGAAGTCTAGTGGTTTAACCCATTCAGGACTCAGCCTCCGATATTCTCAGATGGTGTATAATTGCCCTTGAGAAAAGTCAATCATGCTAAAAGGTAGCACTCTTGAAAAGCGCTCACCATTAATAGGTTTGCAATGAATGGTCATGTTCATTCATCACCAGAAGCCAAATAATGCGTTTAGTGGTAAACAGCAAGTGGAGGTCCATTCCACCATCACTCACAATCCAATTCATTTGTTTTTACCAAAGCCATCCCACAACAAGTGGATTTTTGTAACCTGATCTACCAAATTGATCTACCAAGGACCCAAGGCTGTAATATTTGCAAATAACCTTGTAATGAGCAATTCGTGAGAGGAAGCCTGCAGTCTGATAGCTTTCTGTATTTTTTTTCCTTTCCTGTCCAAAGTTCATTTGTTGGGAAAGTCATCCGAAAAACAGAGGCATTTCCGCACCAGGTCCGCCCGTCACGTCACGTTTCCACACCTGGGAGAAAGAGATGTTTTTTTCCGGCTTCTTTTGCTCATATCTCGCACATTTGAGGTCCAATCAACTAAAAACATAGGGCGGTAATTTGGACTGATCATAACTTCATAGTACAATTCCTGCTATGTTGCCTTCAACACGTGCCCATGTGGGGGAACTGACAACTTAACTTATATATTGTTTGCAATTACTGCTTAAAAGTAATCTTCATTGGGTTCAGTTGAGTGACAAAATTGCAGTGCCTGTAGCAGTGATGAGAGAAATTGGCAATCAATTCTGCCCAGGACCAATCAGCATTCATTTTAATATCACATGATTTCAAGGATGGTGCCTGAAGTACCAGTACCAGGCAAAGTGAAAAATGTTTTACCTTTGGCAATGAATGGCCTGTTTGTCGCCGCTATCCCCATGGTAAACATGAGACTTCATTAATGGATTCCTTTGTTTGATCAGATTCCTTAATTTACTGCCTACAGCCTGTCTGGGTCATATAGCTTGGATTACTTCATCTAGGTGAGAAAGTGTTGTCTTAGTTTTGTAGTCACAAGTACAACTTCAGATTGAATGACTTAAATCATTGTACCTCTGCCAATGTAAGGGTCTGATGCCACTACTAGTAAATTATTACACTTTTCCATATTCCATGAGACAATAACTTAACACAATAAATCCAACATATGTGAAATTTTTGCAGTTTCTTCCATTTATAGTCATTTTCCGGCTGCAGTGGAAACTAAGCTTGAGAGTTTTAGTTCCCTGCCTCTTGGTGCAAGTTGAAATATTCTATCACACTTGTACCCAACCTGGGTGTAATCAAACACATTGTTACCCTCTAATGATACCTTTAACTAATGAGAGTGCTCTTTTGAACATATCAATGTCACATACAGTCATTTCTTTGATTTCCCATTAGTTTTCTAATTTGCTGTCTGACATCTTGCTGATGTGCTCTCTGGGGTTAGGTGGGCACCCTTGTTACTCTTGGTGGCATGGGCGTTGTTGGGTTGAATCATGAAAATCATGCAAAACACACTTGTGTTATTTACTGCAAGGTAACACTGTTGTGTTATGTACAGATATATTGTTATCTTGTTGCAAAATGTTGGTGTTCATTGAGGTGGTCCCTACGAATGGTGACTGGAATATCTTCACAACGAGGTATTACCACTCATGGTTAGCTGACCAGCTTACTTAAGGAGAGTTTTATGGGCGGCTCGGAAACGGCCTGAGATTGTGTCACATTAATAGAAAGATAAGACGGCTATTTACGAAAGAAAAAGCTCAGTATTGATGGTGGGTGATCATATTCGTGGTCAATGCAGATGGTGTCGGTGGTATCTGCTTACTCGAGTGATATCCATCAATAAGCAAGAACCTTATTAAAATGGGTATTATTGACAGCATTGACAAGATTCATGGTGGACTCTTTTGAGATTCGTTTCTATTCAACACCAATTGTATCCAAGCAAAGGATTTGACTGGTTTTAGATAATGGCAATAGTGGTTGGAATACCAGATGGCATTTGAAGACATTTGCTTGCACTCACCAGCACCGAAACCTTTCCACTCACATGTTGCAAGTTGAAGGCAAAACTGACTGATTGACTTCTAATTCAAGATAAATCACGGCAGAACAGAAACCAATCCCGGAATGGTTTTGCTTCCATTCAATTAGGGGAATATAATGAGAATGGTTGCTCTTGCTGCCAGTTCTCTTCCAGCTAATTACCCATAAACAAGTTGGCTGTGGTTTCTTTCAGCATTCGAAGGATGTGAGCTGACATGGTAAATCATACAAATGAAATATTTTCATTGAAGTGACGTGCAATAATTATTGCAGTGATAAAAATCTCTCGTATTCAGGGGTCGTCAGAGGTTCCTGCCACAAAATTGTTCATCACTGCATCCTCATTGAATATCAAATCTAGCAATGACAGGCTTTACCCGTAGACAGGTAATCTTTTAATCTCTCAAATATAGCCATGATAATTTTTGCCGGTCGCTGTGAAAAACGTCTCATTTGTGGGGTACTATAGAGCTATCAGACAGGTGATCCAATTACTATGGGCTTCGATACTCATTATAGACCACGGGCCACCAAACTTTTCAACCCTCGCCTATTCAGTAGTGTCCCTTGAAAGAGCAGTGGACCGTTTGCCAATACCATCAAAATCAGCAGGTGTCCAATCGTATCTTATCAATCACTTCTTCAGCGCCAGGGTCCGAAGTCCCTCGGTGCCCGGGCTAATCATGCCCAATCTCAGGGATTAACACATAAAAGTAGGTAGTTATCAGAAACCATAATGGTCGTCTCATGAGGTTTAAAATCAGGGAGGGTGGTAACCTGATAGCTGTCGTCCATAGTCAGGGGATTGTAATTGTCCTGATTTTGATATTGAAACATAGATTCATTGCGATTCATTCTCTACATCTTGTTGGTAAGTCTGACCTGATGGATCACCAGTATTGGTTTGTGTGTCACAACAGTTTGGGTCAAAGTGTGAACTGGAGCTACAGTGCGTCTACCCCAAAGCGATCTCAGTGTAAACACCTTCGTCAACCAGCAAATTTGAAGCTTCAGTTAATTAAAGCTTTATAGCCTGATCTGTGAACATCACCTCAGCCATTACCCAGGGAAAGTGCGATAAAACTGCTAAGTTGACAAATTAAAGCGATTAAACTGACAGTTTATTCTCCAAGGTGTAGGGTACATGAACTTCATGTGACTATTAACTGAAGAGGAAAGGTACTTTGTGAGCATCATATTTAATTTGGCACAGTCTAGCCTTCATAACCCCCCTCCCTCTTCCTCTCTAATGGTTGTCCCTCACAATAGGAGCTTGTTTTGTTTATTCATGTAAATTCATGCCAAACTTTCGGATGAATAGCTCCTAAGTCTTCCTTGCAGTGGGAAAAACCTATGCAGGTCTTAAGTGTAGGATAAATATTGTGTATCAGGTTTCCATTCAGCAGATTTCCTTTTGAGAGAACGGGTGGATTACCCTCAGAAATCAGATAACTGCATCGGTATCCTCCGATCACCAGCGCAATAGAAACTAAATGGATATTGATTGAGATAGAGCCCTGATAGTGAGGAATCAGCGCAAAGGTACTAATTTTCTGTTAATGACTGCAGTGGTAATCATAGAGGTTCTTAAAATGATACGTTAGAGATGATTATTGCAGTAATACATTTCATTTCAAACGTAGCTATTTTACCCTGTATCTCAAGGGTCTTATCTATGACTCAACCTACTCCCGTTGCATATCAGTTAGACATGTACATTGAGATAAATGAGGACTTTTGTGTGTATAGTTGGATCACATGATAATATGCCGTTTGTTTGTACTGTTTGGCTAGTCTATTCTAGGAGAAAAGGGCACCCGGATATTTGGTGTTTTCACACACAAAATGGGGTTGATGAACAGAATTTTGAATTTCAACTAAAGATAGTACGTCATGGGAAATTCACTATAAAGGAATACAGTTGGTCCAACTATATCTATTTCCTATTTCAAATGCCTGGAGTGACGCCATTTGTCAGATCATAAGCTATGTGTGCTTGTGCGTTATCCGTATACAATTGGTGGGTGTATCACAAGGAGGATACCGCGGTGACGTCACGGCTTTTCCAAGATGGCGCTGCATAATGTAAACAAACTCGATCCACGGCCAAGGGAAAATCAAGTCATCAAAAAAGTTAGATTTTTCGCATCAAATCAGAGTTATTAGTACTTTTCTGCTATGAAATAAGTCTTCAGACAATAAGCTATCATTTGAATAATGAAAAGTGCTGTTTTGATGGGGAAAAATAGGGTTTTTAAAACCAAATAGCCGGGCACCGATCTTCCAAAATTAGCGAGGGTTTAAAACAGTCTCCCAGATATGGGGCAATCTCTTCATTATCATAATGGGATTTGGAGGCATGTTTACAGATTTTACAAGTTTGAGACCTGTTGGACCTAAAACTCGCATAGATCCCCATAGATCCCCTCTATTTGTCGAGTTAGCGCCCCTGTAAGATCATGCATTTTCGGACACTAGAACGAAATCTTCCTGCGGATATCGTGGTTTCGGTGATGATTTAAGGAGAAATTGACTGTTCTTAGAGTTGTATGGGACAGAAATGAGTTCATACTTCATGAATACATGAATATATTATGATATGGGCGGGCTATTAAGTCAAAACAATAACAAACTCAACTGCATCTCTACTGTATATTGCGTAGTGCATTGCCTAGTGTATTTCGTAGTGTATTTTAGCGGAGACATTATTTCCGCACTTTGGCCACGCCAAACGTCTTTTTTATTCGTGGAAGTTAATCTGCTCTGTAAATATTATTTTACACAGGAAGAATCCATACTAGGTATTGCAATATTTCATGTCTATTGGTGTTTTTGTGTACAGGAGCGCACCAGACAGTGAGACGTGGAGATGTGTTCAGTGCTGCTGCTGTCAGTAGACTGAATCTGATTGGCCACAGCGATCACTAATATGGGTCGGGATCACGTGATGTGACGTCACCGCGGTATCCTCCTTGGGTGTATCAGTTTGCTCTGTTGCTGCATGTAAATCTGGCAAATGTTTGTACTGAGTTTGTGTATGAGAAAGATGTGGTTGCATTGTTTCAGTCATTGCAAACCTGCCAAAAATTAAAAGTTTTCTCTGATACTGGCAGTGGCTGGTGTCATTCTCATGGAAACGACCACCAAAGTAAACAAATGGTGTAAGCATTTAAGGCGAAAAACTTGATATAATAATAATAATAATAATAATTGGTATTTATTACTCCCTTGAAAACTTGCATAATCATCAGGTTTGACAGTAATAAACAAGGCATATCAAAAATACATTTAAAATACATCACACGTGAAATAATCTAACATTTAGGTTGAGTACAATATACAATAATAAATGGCCGAATTCCTATCAGACCTATCTAATTTCTAAAATCTTTCTGAGAACAAAAGCAGCTAAAGTAATGTTGACAAAGAATGGCCTTGGTTATCATAAAAAACGTGTCCGGTTCATTTCAAATGTAAGCAAGAGGAAATTGCCTGGATTTATTTATCTACTCAATCATGAGGCCATTTTAAGGATGACAGGATCTCTCTGCATTTGGTATTACAGGATGCCTGAACAGTGAACTAAATGAGATTGTAGGTTGGAGAAAATGTTAAAGCAAAAAATCTTGAAATTAAATAGAATGCAACTTGTGTCATTGTTCAGAGAGTAACTGTTATAATATTGGAGAAGATCTTTTCTCATATTCATAATTGTCCACATCCCAAATTGTGGTATGTAGACCGGAGGGGCAGAATTCTAAGGGTAGGGTCCGATACTCGCATGTCTGCAGGGCACTGTGAAATTAAGTTTGAGCCTGCTGTTCTTATAACTGACATTCTTCTTCTTCCTCGAAGTTTGTTGCTCATAGGATTCTAAAACAGTCAAAAAATGTTATTCCACCCTGAACATGCCCTACTTTATTTCCTATGGAAATTGAGGCACGAATGTGTCTTCAGTCCGTGGTAAGCCTGTGTAGCTAGTAAAGCACTTGCATGGTTTTTCTGGCTGACCATAGTGCCATGTTTCAGACCTGCATCAGGTGCTCCTTTATCATTTTCCAATCCTCTTGGCCACATAAGCTAGTCATTTGTATCATATGGCCCTCCGGGGACGTTATACTGGTTGTGTGATGCGAAAGAAAATACAGGCCAGTAGGAACATAAAAATACTCTTGGGGGGGTACTTACATACCAGCTGAGAAATAACGGTTGTGTTATGTCCAGCATCATTTTCTTCCTTTTCCCCTAATGCAACATGCAGATCCTTTATAACCAGAGGCATTCATATTTGTTACCCATCACACCCATAATGGGTAGTGAGTCTCATTTGGAGCATGTGAAGCTTTTTATTATTATTATCATACCAACACTGTGTTTGAAGAAAATCAATACTACAACTGCTAGAGGGTTTAGTACAAGTTTCACACCGAAGCCTTGGACAATTCAGCCAAGAAGTTCCACAGGCTAACAACTGGTTTCTAACTGAAGGTTTTTATGATAATACATTAGCCATTTTGCTTTGGAAGGTGGTGTCTGAGATATTCATAACTATGTTAGGAGAAAACAACCAGCTTTTATTCCTACACTGTTTGGAAAAAAAGCCAGGGCATTATTTTTGAAAACTCTGGCCACGATGCTGTTGGTCTCTTCCTCTACCACAACTATTGGAACTTTGCCCCCAGAGGTTTATGCACTGGTGACTACAATCAAAGCTTTTATGACAAACTATCAGCCTTCTTCCTCTAAGAGGGCTTCTTTAAAAATCATCTGCTGATCCTTGACCACACCCGACAAAATCTTGGGATGAAAATCCCAATTCATGCAATTATCTACTTAGAATCAGATACTTGTACTTCCTACCCAGACTCTGCCCTATCCTCAAGATCATCTTATCTCATTACCTTATTCCCAACAGGTCCCGTAATCCCAATTCATTATTTGCTTCATCTCTTTGATCTGCGGCACATGTGTTCTAGCTGCAGCTCAGGTCCTAAACGAAATTGCGTGGGTATGTTTGCATCAATCTGACTCATTTTTTTGCCAATCCATCAGGGAGGGGCCCAGGAACAATAAAAAAAGGTGTTGTCTACATCTGCAGACAATCGATTTTTTCAAGTTACCCAGTGCCTCGCCAGGGATTTTTCATAATTTGCTTCCTAATTCATGTCATTGTTACTCGAAGCAGCTTAGCTTTCGAAGAGTTGTATGGCCACCTGTAGTTGCATATTCGAAAAATACCGAGTGTTTTTTGCCATATAAGGACTTGGCCTTGCTCCACTGCCTCACTGTTGGTAATCTCATGTCTTTCCAGGAAGGTCATGAAATGAGATTTGTGTGGACACATTGACAGGAACCAATTTAGGGTGTCAGAACTGTAAAAGTAATTTGATAAAGCCAATTGTAGACAATGGTTTAAACTTCTGCCATCAACAAACTATTTCAACCTTTTCAAGTGTTAGTCAACAGGGACATATTTAGGTGAAGGGGCAACTGTCCCCGAGACGTCAGGTGTCCTGCCCCCCTTCCCCCCCAGGACCAAAATGTTAAATACAGCATAGGTCAGTGCATTTCACCCCCTTTCGAAAATTCTATCCATTGAACTCTGCAACCAATAATTCACATGTAGCGTCATGCCGCCTGAGCCATAATCAGAAAATGGGATTTTCAGTAGCCTGGCCTCATGCGTCGTATCGAATCAGTCTCAAGCATTAACTTTAATACCATTATTCCTCAAATCGCATCAAAGTGGTTGATTTACTGATCTATCATTTCTCTCAGTCGTAGGATTTGTTTTCTCGCTAACTACATTGATTGTTACGGGAAAAACGAACGTTTCTCCGATAGCCAATGTAGTGGATTGTTTTTTGTTTGCAGTGGGCTTTTTTCATTTTGTTTGTTTTATCCAATATCGTCTCTCTTGTCTTACCGTAGGGGTGGTCCATTTTCTTACCATCATCCTGGAGAGCATCAAGCACCAAAAATCGTAACTTGTTTTCTATAGCCGGATGATGGCAAATTCCAATTCCTCACTTATGAAATCTGTCATTGTAATCAAATGATTGGATTTTTCGGATTTCACTGACTAATCCAGTCTGCATGAACTGATACCTACAGGATGGCAAGCTCTGTACACACTGACAACATTTTGGGTATCATGTTGGGAAACATGTTGTCCAGGTGTGATGTTATCGAAAATGTTGTCAGTGTGTACAGTAAGTTACTCTGTCAAACCATGTCAGGGATGTCCAGTTGGGTGAGATAGGATAGATTTTCAAAATGACTTTACAACGAACAATGGAGGCATTCACTGTGTAATGTACCCTTTGGTATACTTTCTGTGTTAAAGGCTAGAAAAGCTTATTGCCAGCTATTTGCAATATCATCAGATCCTCAAATAGCACTTAGTCGAGTAAAAGAGAACATCAAAAGATAGGATCCTATAATATAGACAGAGTATAAATTGTGTGCTCAAGCTAAGAAAATCTTCCTTGGGAAAAGATATCAATATTTGATCTAAAATATGTCACAAATTTTGCATAATTGTCAAAATAGTGGCTACAAGACTTATGGTGATAACTTAATTTCTGTTAGCATTATGACACTCTCTCATTTATTACAAACTACTAGGGTACAAATCTAATTTCGATAATGGTAACTCAATTAACAATGTCCTTGAGAGAAAAAAGGCTTTGAACTTGTGGTACTTTGAAAAATTGAACTTATAAGTAGAAAATTTTTCAGTTACAAAAAAAGTGTTATTAGATAAAGTAATCAAATATATTTTGAAGAAAAATGTTTTGGGATAAAACTGACTTCTGTCGATGAAGGAATGTTTTGCTACTCAGACAGTGACTCAGCAAATGGACCGACATCAGTCCAGCATTTGACAAGAGAAACCACAGTCAAGCCCCTTTCATTGTTTTCACCAGATATTTATTCTAATGATTACTCGTATGTTACATTTTGATCTGCTGAAAAATGTTATTCCTCAGAAAGACCCTTTGATTGCGATACCAATGAAGAGCTTTCTATTGAATTTATGCCCCATTTTCTTGGATATCCACAACTGTAATTTTCTTACAGGGTGTGGTCAGTCCTAATCACCAGAGGTCAACCGCGGCTGCCCTTGCAATTGAATGGTCATTGTCTTCAGGGATACATCTTCAAAAACAATGACAGCAATTTCATCTCATACCAATTCCAAGTATGACAAAGGCCAAAATCACAGTTGTTGCTCTTCTACTAGTCAGCACCAAAGCACTCTGCAGAGTCATCTGCAGATTTAAACACCGTTGAGTGACAGTACAATCATCGTCATAGTTGCACTGTGAAGTAAATTGTTTTGTACTTGCTCGTAATAGAATTAATGTTCATCAGCAACGCATCTGACATGGCCGGATGTCGTGGTATGTCCCTGATTAATAGCGGTCCCCTTGATGGACGTCAAGTCATCGTATCCACATCAGTGGCTGCTAATTCACTGGCATCCGCTGGGATTTCGATGTGATCAGCAACTGGTAATTGTTTTCACCCTGAATTGACATAGGTCTAAAAATATGCGCGATTCCTGGTCGATTTCTCTTGGTGCGCCGCAAATCTCTCATGTTGGCAGCTATCTCAGAGTCACAATGTCGCACAATGTTCGAATGATGACATTTCTAATCCCACTGATCCCTGTTGTCATCGGGTTATTATTTCTCTTTCCAGATAGAGTTTTCGTCTGAATACATGATAAATTACCCTTGTGCCCTTGTATACTTCCCACTCCTTGTGCTTTAGCTGTGACTATGGTCATTACTCCATCCCTGCTGTGACTCAATTTCACCCTCAGTCTCTCTTGACAGCAGTCCACAAAGGCTATCATTATTTCGTCACCCCAAATTTACTCGGGCCGACCATAAATGATGTACGTCATACTTTAGAAAATGAACTTATATTATCGTTGGTAAAATTAACTGCTTTGCAGTATTCATGGCTTATTTATATACGAAAGCACTTTGCTTAAGGTGTGTAATCTTGAGAATAGTAATGTTAAATGGTTGAAGCAGGTTGGCCTCGGGTTGAAACCCACAAGTCCATCATTTAGGTTTCTCCTCATGAGCAAAGTGTAATAGGTCTCCTGGTCCCCAATGTTACCCTAGGGTGTCGTCAGGTGCACTTCCCATTCATAACAAGTCGGGCATTGAAACCATTCGGCAAGGTTCCTGGCCTGTGCAAATGCAGCTTTAGTACCGACCTGCAGTGCACAGTTTTATATAGCTTTAGAAGAAGTCCTGAAGCCTGTATCAGATATTTGAAATGATATACCTGATTTCCATTTTGTAGGAGACTAAGGAACGACACAGTTTTAAATTGCATACAGGAAGCCATGTAACAAACCTGCATTCCCTGATCACCCTATCGAGTCTCTGATTTGATGTGAGACGCCGGCTTGCTTTAGCCAGAGTCTTTCAAATAAAGAAATTTATTTGAACATGTTGTAGGACTCTACTTTAGTTTAGTCCAGAAACAGGTCATTTTGAAGCCCACACAGTTGCTTGCCAACATTTGATGGGCAATTTCGTAGGAGTGAGTTCAAAAAAACCTCTGATGCTGTTTGGATATGAGGTTGTATGATTTCAATCTGTTACAGTAAATAGATTCATGTTCAGGACTTCCTAGTGTGCCAGTTGTATCAAAAGCTTTGTCCATGCTGTCCAGGTCTTCCTAGTCTGCCAGTTGCATCAAAAGCTTTGTCGCTGCCCTCAAGGTAGCTTTAATTAAGCAGCTTGCTGAATACAGACTGCATAATTATTGATTTCCTTTTAGTAATTCTTTTCTGTTTATGTTATTTGTACAATGTAATTGAGTTCTTAATTTGTTTATCGATTAGTGTGTTTTCATAGTTTTTTCCCCCTAATTGTTTGTTAATATTCAGCTGCTTGATTCAGATTCTTGATAAAGAAGGCTGTCTAGTTTGCATTATTATAAACTCAGGAAACCGTGTGTTTTTAAGAGTTCCAGTGAAATAAGTGCAGTTGCATTGTCAACAATCTTACTGCAGGTGACATACGTACATGTCATACAAAACGTATGGATAACCCTCACATATGGATGACATGCATTGAAAGTCATGAACTAATCAGCACTTGACTCTAGCAACTCAAAACTTGCTGTAGTCCCTCGAGGAACGTTAGTTCGATCCAAATTCTGTAGATTGCAACACTTTTGAATATTATCTGAGCACTTAAGTTGGTCTCACTACAGCTCAGCACAGAGCAGTTCTCACCAAAACTGGATTCTGCTGCAAAAGGGTTAAATGATGTGTGAGATTGTTACCAAAACATTAATACAGAACTAAATGTGCAAAAATTCTGCTGCCAGACATCGGATCTTAGCAAGCTTGGCTCATTATAAATCTTTACTTACAAGACTTCCAAAGGGAATTTAACATTGGATGTTGCCAATATACTTTAATGGCCTTTTACCGCTAAATTGGGCTAATGAACCAAAAAACAGATCATACCATCGCCATCAGGAGTTAAGAAGTAGTCGTTCGTTAGCACCTGGTGTTGGACCATGCCATAATAACTGGTGTAATGAGTGGTGTTTTATGGGTCTGCCGCTGGTCATTTCAAACCTCTTCTGATTACCACCTGCAGCATGCTGTTTGGCGATTATTGACCTGCTGAAGGACAGCATTCCTTGGTAATGTACCTCAGGTTATGAAGACCCTGTATCAGATGTCAGCCTTCCGAATGGCTGGGGCAGTACTGTACAAAGCAATTATGAAACAAAACCGCTACTATCAGAATGAGTTGACCTAGAAAATGCCAACTAATGGTCATGTTGACCTATTTTGATAACTGGAAGCTGTCATGAAACTCTTCGTAGAAAAGGGAATTTTGAATGGCCCTCATTCATGAATTTGAGCTGCTTCGAAGACGCCAGACAGGGTATGCCCTGTTATCAAATCTTATTTTCACCTCTTTAGCTTTCCCGCCTTTATTCTCGACATTGTGACATTTTGCCAGGGCTATGGCTAGATTCTGGGCCGACACTCCATCATAAAACATAAAGCTTTTAATACTATTGGCACCCTTACAGCTCACATGTTCTGTCACTGATCTACCTTGTCATAATAAACCTAATGGATCTTTTCTTTCTTTGTCTTTGCAAGTATGTCAGATGAAACACCAAACTTTCTATGCTTGTTAGTTATATGTCAAATTCTCTTTTTAATTCTGTGCTGAATTTCCACTTCCCTAGATCCTCAGTATGAAAGTTCGTTGAATGTCGCTTTTTTCAAGTAAAAACTTATCACCATCTGCAAATCTTTATTACAATACACTTTGGAGGAGAGGATGATTTATATAGAATTCTGGTCAACATAGCATTAGATATGGGCTTCTCGGCCTGAGGTTTATGGCGGTCTCGCAGGTAATAAGGCATAATTTGTATTGCCCTCGAGTGAGCTACTGAAAACGACTGATCCACGACTAACCTTTTCCTCATTCATTATATGATATTACCTCCAGGACAGAGGATGATGACTTTTCTTGTCCAAACTCAAGAATAGCTTTCTTGGTTAGAGATTCAGCAGTATGAGTGCAGAGAAGAAAAGCTGTCTTTAAACCCTTAACATATTAAAGCTCACATGAAATGCTTTCAATTCAATGAGTTACCAGTGATGTCATTTTGGTGCGGCAGACGTGTCTCTTATTGTTGTACATGCACAAGGTTCCTTTGGTACTGAAAGTTTCTTAGTGTGGGTGTTTCTTCATTGGCATGCTTCGGGTGGAGGCTCCAGTTCATTACATGAAGATTGTTTGTCTTTCTCCTTCATTGCATTTATCCCTTTTATTTCGATTAAATTCGATATAGAGAAGATTGCTCAGTGTCCCCCGGGTACTGAAAAGTTTTAGAATACTATCAGATTTCAAAAGCTTACTGTTGTCAAATGTGAAGAGCATGAAATCAGTTCTGGGGAAAGCGATGAGAACTCCCCTGGGCACTGTAGACAAGAGGGAAATTGTCCTTTTCAGGACAAGACAACGAGTTCCTCTGGGAGTTTTAAGGGATAGACACCCTTATTTTGATAGGATTCAGGACTTGTTCGCAGGGTCGTGGCCAATTTTAACCTCCCTATTATACCTATAACCTCATCGTATTAGTTCTACCAGACATGGCAGCCTACAAGTGCTGAATTCAAAATGTCAAATGGCCACTATTCTGTAAAATACCATGCAACCATTTGTAATATCCTGTTCAACCATGAGGCTGTTTTTCTTCTTAATTAACTTTTATTGACACGACATATCGAATTCATACCAATATCACTCATCACATGATTGTTTGCGGTTTTCTCATCAGAATTACTGGCCATCGAAGCTAAAGCTAATGATTAAACTTATTGGTTACCAATTCCAATGTTAATTGACCATTTTTATTGCCATATCGTTTGTGGACTTCACTTCATTGTTGAGTCTTGTGTGTTTACTCTCGACTAAACCATATTGAGCTAGTCTTTAATTCCATTAGTCCGCTCCATCACAGGTTATTCTGGTAGTCAGTCAGTGCCGGTGGTAATCACTGATTTCCCCCATTGGAGTTGCAGTGAAATTTCCAATTTCGTTTCATTTCCTTTTCGGCTGTCGTGAGCAGGGCTCAATAGTTCATATTGGCATTTTTGGAGCTGTCTGTCTCACTTGTTGTACGTGTCCGGAGTAAAATTTCATGTTATGTCGCAGTTTCAGAACTTACAAATGTGTTGCTAGAATGATTAAGGTGCCTTTTAGGGAGATGGGTAGAGTCGCCACAGGCACTCTGGGTTGGTTGGTGCTGCTCGAATAGCTCTACAATTCTGCTCGCCTGTTGCAAAGTTTGTTCAACCAGGTTCATGAGTCAGTTGCCTTGAGTACCCCACAATCAAGAATGAGAGATTTACATTCCTGTGATCTGCAACAATAATCGGTGTGATGAACGATAAAAAGATCACTCATTGGTGTGGTATAACCAGTTTCATTTGGTTTGATATTCCTATCCGGTTGAAGCCATGACCAGTTCTTGTTGCAGGCAGCTGCGATGACCACAGAGTCTGAGAGGGTTTTTTGTCATTGGATTATTATCGCAGTTTGCTCTACAAAAGTCTTTTTATTTGTGGGGCACTTTAGCCAGCGAACCGCTGCGCTGAATTCTGGATCGTTAGGATTCGTTTGTATCTCCTCAGATACGTTTACCTTATATTTGTGATCGTTCCTGTCCTCGGTCTGATAACAAGGACAATCGCATAAGGATTGACTAATCACAGTTTTATTCTGGCGTCATCTCCAAGCAATCAATCAGGTTCTATAGAATGTAGGACTTTCGGTAGGTTGACTTGCTGATCTGATGAGCATAGATCCTTAGCGATTCCATCAATCATTTCAATGGAGCTGATGCTGGCTGTGGTTACTGCATTGACCGATACTTGTTGCAGGCACCTGCAGTGACCACCGCAAATGAAATATTTTTGTCGCATGTGAAAATTAACGCAGTTGGCCTCTGCAAATATATCTCATTTACTGCATGGGTGCTTCATAAATAAATCAGAGTTAACAGTAGCGGCTGTTTGAGCAGGTTTGTATTGCTAATATGTTGTACTTTGCTGTTGGTATTGTTATGTGCATCATCTATTCAGGACATTTCCACCCCTGTGCCTGGAGCTGAGTTGACCAATTGCCTCTTAGCTGACAAGCATTGTACAGCTATCGCCCCCACACGTTTGGTGACTATCAATGACTAATAAACTGAATGCTGGGCAGTGGTGGTGAGGTCTATTCTGATGATCTGATCATTGTGTTGGTGATCAGCTCACTGTGGGGCGTCAGGTGGATGCGGCTGTGTTGGCTTGGTCAAGGAGAGGTGACGGATGTGATGATACTGTCAAACAACTAGTGTTGACCGTGACATGATTAGATTTAACCATTTGTGGACCGCGCATGATTGTTGCCGGTGATCCAACAGCATAAAGTTCCTGTTTCATAGAGGGTCAATATGAGGCGCCATTTCTTTGATGTGGCTGACATCCTCATATTGTATCCTGATTGTCAATGAGGGATACAAGTTCCCGAGCATTGTCATCTTGTACTCCGTTGCACTTGTTGTCCATTTAGCTGGGTTGATATTTCTTCTAATGAGAGCATTCAAGATATTACATTGCACTTCTTGTCACTGACAGAAGTATGAAATTGCCATTAATGTTTAATTAAGAGGTTAGCTACGCCAGGGGAACTGGGTGCATTCTGAATGGTGCATCTTTTGTTTGGAGGGGCAAGGCACATTGGATAGGCATGGCGAGGAACAATGAATGACTTTCCATGTCAGATCGGGAGTGTGAAGCAGGGTGGAGTGCTTGAACTCTGACACTTGGTTGTTTCCATGTTATTGTTTGAGGGTTGAGTGCTTTAAGTAGAAATGCTGCTCCTTGGAGATGGCTGAGATGCCAAAGGGCTTGAGCCGGCCGTACGTGTTTTGCACTGAAAGAGTTAACTAAACTTTCATTTAAAAACATGTCAAAGCTTCCTCCACCAGCGTGGTTGCTCTGCTTGTTGAGCTACACCTCAAGGAAACATGAGTTAGTCTCAAGGCTAATAAGGTGAAGAGTGACTGATCTCAGGGTTCAAAGTAACTTCAACAAACGAGACATGGTGTGTATGGCTGTCGTTTGTTGTGCTGGAGGGCCGACACAGGTCTTGATTAACTCTGATGTCCGTGATATGTCAGTTGAGGATTGGCCAAGCCTTTCACTTGTGGCCATATCTTGAAGCTGTGGAAATGAATGTTATTGTTTGAAATGTTGATTCAGTATGGGTTGCGGACAAACTTTTTAAGAGCATAATGCTGTTAGGTATCTCAACATGAGAAGAGCTTCTTTCTTGCAAGAGGACATTTATATGGTACAAAGGAAATTGCCAAGTACCCCCTTCCTTGGGTTATTGTACTTTCTGAGATTCAAAATGATTGTTTGTATGGAGTTAAACCAGTCATCGCTGGTTTTGATTTTTTTTGTTGCCAGTTGCAGCAATTATGAATTCATGTCAAAGGCACCTTCTTGTACGTCAAACATCACAAACTGGAGATTTTTATTGCATGTGATAATGGTCACAGGTCACTCTGGCAAAATTCCCTCGTTTGTGAGGCACTTAAAGTTGTAGCCTCAAGGATCGATGGTTGAAAATGACTTCTCCAATTACGGTTTAATCTCTTTCTCATTAGCTAGATTGATTCAATTAAAGTGAGTGTACACATGGCACCTCTAAAACGCTAGCGTAATTGAGAAAGGCTGATCTTATGGTATAGTCACTCCTGGGGCGTAGCTGGCTTTTTGGTCCTGGGGGTGGGCAAAATTATCCTTTTTGAAATTTATCAGCTTGTCCTATGCCTTGTTGATATTACTAAGCCAATCACATTGTTTTCTCTACGAAAATAGCACACATCCATAGATCACGTGACAGTGAGTCGCCAGGGTAGAGGTGAAAGTCATTTTTCCTACTAGACACAGTCATTTGATGTATAACGATAGCTGAACTTATTATTTAGCAAGTACCAATCGGTGATATAAGGTGAATGATAAACCTGATAGCTAATTCATTAGTAAACGAGACATCAATTTCACTGATTAGCTTTTGCCAATGTTTCATTAGTTGGTCATTATTCCAATGAACAAGATGCCAATCTTATCAATATGATCTGTTTCATTATAAAAACAACAAGAATGAATGAGTTATGCAACTCTCAATGGGTACCTTGCACCCGCCAAGATACTGGATGAATGGCAGAGAGGTTACTATCAACCTCGCCTAGACCTGAAAGGCTAAAAAGAGCCAACTTGCCAATGGCTCAGTGGTACTTTTCATCCGGTATGTTATGCCTAATCTCGCCTAGACCTGAAAGGCTAAAAAGAGTCAACTTGCGTATGGCTCAGTGGTACTTTTCATCCGGTATGTTATGCCTCGCTAGATTGCTCGTAGTCATGACAGTCCCCGTAGTATTTTTTCTGCAGACTCGCGACTAGCCCAATCTCGGGAGACATGTGATGAGTTGTAATGGCATGAGATTAATCATCTGTCGCTGGTGAGTTATGGAATTCCGCAACGGTTCAAACAACATCTTGATAAGATTGTCTCTCCTTTGTCATTTGCCAGGTCGGGTTCAAGGGTGATATGCCTGTGGGTGTTTCTCGTGCTTGTCTGGCGCCTGTGATGATGTAGGAGGTCAACAGACTTGATCTGTATGGATTTTAATTACTCCAGCTTCTCATTAGGTTGGGTCCATTCCTAATCATTTTGACTTTGGTTGTTAATGATATTGAAATCCTTCAGATCGTTGAGATGACTGGCATAGCTCTGGTGATAAGACTGGTCCTAAGTTTGTTTAGGTTAAAGGGAGACAATATGCAGAAGCCAATTAGATCAGATCAAGTAAGACGAAGTTACAAATATGGATCTCTCCTACCTCATAGTTTACCAAATGATATATATATTGCTGAAGCAAATACGACCAAGTCCCCTCATTGTGCATATTAATCACCCCTAGACCATCAATTTGACCCCCTTCGTATTGTCTTTCATTCCCCCCCCCCCCCCCCCCCCCCGTTCACATGTGTTGATGTGACCATGATGATATTGATAAATCTCAATGTGGGTGATCGCAAAAAATTGCATCTTAAACCTACTGCTGCCTCATTTCATCAAGTTCACAGGAAATCCAGCTAAACAAAGGTTGACCTCTCGTGTTATTGGCTGTCCTTGGATGGCTACTTTTTACGTAAGCATGTGGAACACGCTACATCATAAACCATTCATTCCACAGCCATAATTGGCTTCGGTACTTGATTGCGTGCTGTGTATCATCTCTCATCTCTCGTTCCTAGTTCTTTACTTGCCACAAGTTGTTTTTTTCATGGTGTTGGTCTCTGCCTCTGACTTTTGAAGTTTATCATCTGTGCTTGATTCCCAAGAGGTGTATTTGGCATTTTCTCCTAGAGAAACCTTTGTAATTGGAATTGTAGTACTTTCTACTTGGGCATGTTTGGGTCGAAGAGGAACCAGTTCTTAAACCCGCAATAAAAAGAATCTTGTATGAAATAAGTTCTTCAGCAAGCATCAATTTAGCTGCAGCGGTGTTGGGTTCTTGTTAAATTTATTGCATGATGCCCTTGGGTTCGAAACTTTCCTTTTCTTACCTCAGACATCTTATGAATGAATGAATGAAATCATCTTTTGTATAGCGCCTTTCCCACTGAATACAATGTTCAAAAGCGCTCACACTCCAAAATGCTCACGGAAGAGGAAAGTTTTCAAGTTTTTTTAGAAGGTGATGGAGTCAGTTTCTTTCCTCAGGTCATGGCCTAGTGAGTTCCACATTCGAGGGGCATGCACTGAGAATGCCCTTGCCCCGAATGTTACCAGCCGGAATGGACGCTCGATAAGAAGATGCTGTGCCTCAGAACGGAGTGATCGGGCGGTAGTGTGCGGACAAATAAGTTCGTTGATGTAGAGAGGCGCCAGGCCGTTCACATCTTAGAATCCACAGTTATGTGACCATGAACATGATATTGTCAAATCTCTCCATGGATGATCACAAATAAACCTGTTCATGTTTGAAAAGTAACATAACTGTGCACATGCTTGGATCCGTTGGTTACTAAAGTCTACTGTTCTGACAAAAGGAGATGTAGAAATGCTAAGGAAAGCTGAACACCTTCTCTTTATCTCATAGTGTAGAACTTCAGTACTTGTGATAATAGAAGTAGGCGGTTGGCAAAACTGGAAATCGGGAGAAACATCTATTTGATTTGAGATATACATGTACATGTATATCTCAATGCTTGTCTTCCTTTGTCATATTGGACGATAAGACGCCATCCAGAGACAAATAGAACCTAAGTTACTGATAACTGCAAAAATTTCACACCTCATCATACATCTAATTCAAGATTATTTGCACGATCTGCAAAAATTCAGACCCCTGCAAAAAGCGGGTAATGGTACTGTATTCACTCCCCTTCCGTGATGCTTTTCAAGGGAAAATTGCACACTTAGTGGATGGTAAGAAACAATGGCTATCATCACCAACATGTGAAAGGCAGAGAACATGAATGCACTGGAGAGAGAATGGCAGATTGACCTAGGCAGAGAACATCAACAAACTGGAAACTGGACAACAAACACCAAAGAAGATTGGACCTGTGTGACTCTGACATCTGTGGCTTCTCTGACCAAATACTTAAACACAACCTAGAGGACTATCCCCTAATGGCCATAACGAGAGAAAGCTTGGCCAGTACCAACTTCATTCCGTCAAAAACGATAAGGGACAGAAGCAGAACTATGCCACCTTGCCACATTACGGAGGACAAATGTGACCCGCTCTACCAAAACTAGGCGCTTGTCGCATCTGAACTTGACAGGTTGATACGGACTTGTTGTTCATTTCCCTATTGTAGACCTTTTGTGAAATGTGACCAAATCAGTTTGTAATAGATTTCACAAAAGGTCTACAATAGGGAAATGAACAACAAGTCCTGTTCTGTCAAGTTCAGATGCGACAAGCGCCTAGTTTTGGTAGAGCGGGTCACAAATAACGCACAGGCTTAAACTGCTGAGTGCAAAAGAAGGAGAGAAAAAGTTATCTGATCTGAATTTCCTTAATCAATACAATAAAGCACCATTTGTGGGAAACTGTCGACATATTCAAGAACCCAGTGGTTGGCGAAGATTGATGTTTTCTTCTTGATGACACTCCATTTAGTGTTCCTCTGTCTAGCGTAACAAGTTATAATGTAGTGATAAGATCTGGCTGATTTGTATGCAAATCATCAATAACGTTGGTTGGTGTGATTTCTGATATCTTTTGTGTGAATTGAACACCACAAAATTCCGTTACTAAATCAACTAATTCATTTTGATAAGGCATGACTAAATGTTCTTTTTAAAATTTATAGTCATTGAGCAGTAAATCTGGCAGATATCTGATATTGCGGGGACATTAAGGTCTCTATTCCAATACTTAATCCAGTAATTTGTGTCAGTTACATATGAGCACATCTCATTTTTGTGAACCAATAATTTTATATAAGCGTTAGCAATTTGACCTTCACGACACAATGATAATTCTGTATTCACGGAAATTATGGCACAACATTATTACCAGTTATGCCTGCAGGTTAGAGATCTTTTTGTCATATAAAGCAGCAACTGTAATTGCTGATCACAGTGATCTAAATCACTTGTTTTTGTGCAGTACTTTAATGGGCATGAAGTTTAAACTACAGTGATACACTGTATTTTAGAAGCAAGTATTCATAAGAAATTACAGAAAATGAAATGATAGTATCTACTGATAACAACATTCGAAATATCATTTTAAAACTTTTGATTGATGATTTCAATAATATATCTCCTTCCCTGTCACCATTGGTCCACCAATCTAGCAAACTTATTCCTACAAAAGACATCTTGTTTTTTAAAGAAATGTTTTGAATTGTATTACGATAAATCTGTCCAGGTGTCATTTATGGTGTCACTGTATTATCTAATGTATCGTCATTAAGGGCGCTTTGTATTCCTGGGAGGTTTGATTGTGGCTATCACACGTTGATAGATCGTTCCCGAGTGATGTTCATCATGTACGATTTAATCTATGGCAAACGGCCATTATTGAATGTAAATTAATCTTTGGAATTGTGGGAAAGCAATTTTGTTGAAATGTCTTCAAGTTTGGGGAGGAAATCAATGTTTGGTGTTTTTTGTGCTTTCTATCATCTGATTGACCCAACCACAAGAAAATAGGTCATGCGTGGTGAATTGCATGACTCCCCCGACATTTTTGCCAAGAAGAGTTACCTCTCTGACTATTGAGAAACACAAAACCTGTGCATGATCACACTGGAGAATCAGCAGCAACTTCTCCAAGAGCTACTCACTTCTCTCAGTAGAGGCTAACAACCTCTCCGAGTGAATCCAGCCAAAGACCGAAGTCTACCTCTAAGCTGGTCTCTTGTAATAGGCTGGATATCAACATTTCTCAAGACCAGGACTACTGAAATCAGTTGAGAAAAAGAGCCACATTTCCTTGATCTAAATTTCCTGATTGTAGTGAGGTTTCCAGTGGACTGATGTTGAATCTCTTGCTTCAGCATTCAAACAAAACAAGTAAAAGAATGCTATGATTACTTTCATTGGTCAACTTATTTTCACTCAGATGCTGAAGCCTGAGATGCAGCATCAGTTTGAAAACCTCAAAATGACTTCTTGAGAGTCCTGGAAAATCCTCACCACAATGGCAAAAGAAGGGCCCAGTTATGAAGTTACCTCTGACAACTGGATAATTCATGTTGGTCATATTTATGACTGACGCTGTAGTCAAGATTGTGACTAGCAGGGCACAGGGGCTGATTGAGGAGCGGGCACAGGGGCTGATTGAGGAGCTGGAAAACGAGGGGGCTTGCATTTCATTTCTTGGACCCGGGTGTGTAAAGAAGGGGATCTATTGATATTCGATGGACGATTCACATCAAAGTTGTGTGAATGTTGCAATTAACTTCCTGTTGTTAATATTAACAAAGTGAATTGAATTTGCTTCTGATCTGAGACTTGTGAGGCAAGGTGATGTACGGCCATTTCAACTTAATTTATTTCAAGAAAATCTGAAAACCAAAACAGTGCCAATTAACATAAGGAGTAGATAATACTATGTAACTGTCATTTTCAGTTCCAATAAACCCAAGGTCACTGGTGCTGATTCCAAATAATATACTGGGCCCTGTTGTTCAAAAGCACAGAAAGTTACGTTATCCCTATTAAGGATGTTATCTCTCTCTGTTTACCCCATTAAAATGTTCACGTTAAGACTTAATGTCTCCGTTAGGTTAAAGCTGACGTGGTTTTGAACAACCCTGGTTATCAGCCATAGCAAATTGACAATAGACTCCGTAATCCTGTGTGGAATGTCATTTGACAGACAATAAAAGTGCCTTTCAACCGTATGAAATCATTTTGCCCCTCAACCCATAAAGCAATCTGGTGAGTCTCCTGTCTGTTTCCGGCGGCCTGTAACCGGTTTTGTAATTTGAACCCCCGCACTGAAACTGTTCGAAGTGCTTATATCACCTCAAGGCTCTTGGGAGCTATTACTTCCTTCTTTTGAATCTTAACGATTTTAAAATGGCATTATTTTATATATCATGATATCACTGAATTATTTGGAATCGTCCATGAATTTTGGGAAATTGTTGTAAACATGTGAAAAATTGTTTCTGTACAAGGGAAAGTTTTAGAAAAAAATCTTAATTGCTTTTGGCCAAAATCTGTTTGTTGTTTGTGACTGTCATCGCAGCTAACAAATAGTCTTTAAAACAAAAGTAAAAGCAGAAGCAGATTAAAGTAAGACGTACCTTAATTACCTGTCATTGCAGTTTCTTTGTAATCCTATCATTATAGTAGTTGCCACAAGTAGATGCTGAATCGATAAAATACTTCATGCCAGTTCCAGAATTGATAAGCACTTTGGACCTCCTGAATAAATATGAAGTCACTACTTCCGATAATATTCCCTGTATTGATATATCAATCGCTCACCTTGTAATCACTGTCAGATCTCCTGTGTGTTATAACAAGATACTCTAAAGACTGATGCTATAGGCTCTGCAAGCTTCTTATAAAGTCTTCATACAGTCAGAGATCTCCATTGATTTTCTGTAGAATGTTCGCCAGTGTTGACGACTGTAGCATCAGCTGTCAAACCATTCATAATCAAAGACATTCAACTGTGACAGATTTCCTGTCTGCCAACAAAAAGTACAAATGAAATAATATTCAAACCTTATAATCCATTTAAAATGTGCATATCCTTGTTGCCAGGCTCGGGAAGAACTTTAGATTCAAACTATTCTTCGAAAAACATCTGCATCCAACCGCCAACTAAATTGCAGTGATGATCCATAATCGGATCCCAAGATACAAACGAAGAACAGCCTCTTGATAAATCTCGATGCTTAGTTGTTCTTGTAACTTAGTTGCTGGAGACGATGTTCCCAGAACGGTTCATTGTGACAAATTCCTTCAGAGGTCGTCTGCCAATCATCACTGAAGAAAGATCAATATTCCTAAAGAAATTGTAGACTCTGAAAGGAATCCCTCATTTTGACATCAAAATCCATGTCCCTAAAAAGTTCTGTGAAATATCTGAATTATATTCTTATGACATGGATGAGACAAATGGTGGAATTTTAGATTCAAACCACTGAAGTTAGTTTCATCACTTACAGCTTTAGAGCTGTCACTCAATCTCTGCAGTGGCAGATTTTCTCGAAGGAAATCTTAAAGGCATGTTCCATTCGTTCAAAAATTGAAATTGAATCTGAAACATTTCTATTTACCTAAGTCACAAGAAGATACAGTGAACAGGATCATAACACCAGTCTTCCCCATCTCTCTTGGTATCCATGCAGAAGGGGAAGAACAAAGTGGATTGAAATACAAGTCATTCCCAGTTAATTTGGGGTTATTTGAGCATAACCCATACCCTGATATAAAATCCACTTAACTTTTTTTCACAAATTGATTTATCCCTTTGACTTGACCTTTAAAAAATTCACCGGTATCCACTTCAGAGAATCTTCACCGCCACCATTAGTGCGGTGCACACTTAAGTAAGCAACCATTGGTGACACCATTTGTGAGAGAAGAGCAGTTCATTTCCGCAACTAGGGGAGATTGAATCATCTCCGGTTAGCGTACTGGTACTCAATAACGTTTGGTTTCCCCCAGATTAATTTAACAACCATGGTTAAATCACTGTGTTCATTTGCTTCTTTTGTGAGTGCGAACTATTTGGTTTTAGCTCTCTCAAATTAAGTTTAGGTCTGGGGTAAGGAGAACATTTAGCATTAGATTCCTTAGCATCAGAGATGCAAGCAAATATTTGGAAAGCTTGCCTTATGGTATCTGTTTCATGCAAGTCTCCCGCTGATGGTGGCTTTGTGTCCTTCTCCTTGTAATATTGCCGCCTTGAAGCAAACAAAAAAGTAGAAGATGAAATATCATGGAAAGGTATTCAAATGTTTTTTCAGACATGAACATCAAAACTCACTTATGTTTGGAACATTTTATAGTTTCAGTCTTTTGGCAATACACAGGTTACACTCTCAGCTGATATACTGCAGGGTGTACCGATGTTACCTTCTGAGGAAGTAGTACGTTTTGTACTGGCTTGCTTTCTTAAAATGCCCATTGCTATTCTGTGCGCATAGGCCAGAAAAGGCTTTGCTCTACTGGCTGAGGAAATGATATTTCCAGTAACAAAAACTGACTGAATTGCAAGACATCCTCCTTAATCACAGCCTGCCTTATCTCTGCAACAAGTTGTGTTTTGTAGATTGCCCGAGGACATTTGTGGCAACAAATCAGTTAATTAGCTGTTTTCATCTGGCCAACTTGTCCATATTAAACTGGATTCGTGCCAATTCATTTAATTACTTCCTTTATTCCACATGACATCTTGTCTACTTCACTTGTGTCTGATTGCCCAATCTGTCAATCACAGGTTTTGACAGGTTTTCAATTGCTTTCGGACTGTCCATCTAATGATATCTAAACATTGTTTTTTACGTTTGCATCGTGGTTTTAACCCTTTTGCTGCGGAAGCCATCTAACAACTGCCTTCGTCAAGTTCATTCGAGGTTGAGGAAGATATAACCCTGACCTGTGGTCTCTGTGATAAAGACAGAATTTCATGTCTCAGTGAGAACATATTCCCATGCCGACATGAAAATGACAACAGAAATAGTTTTTCTAAATTAGAAAGTCTGGATAATCCTTGTTTAAATCTGCTGGTGACAGGCCAAGTAATCCTCTTGGCTCCACTGTCTTGAGACAAGTCAACTAATACTTTATTCTGGTGACAACTGGGACAACTATAAACCGCGTTAATCTAGTTAGATTTGTTCATTAGCTTACACTTGCAGGTACCAGGATCCTCTGTTTCACATTTCATTCAAACAATGAAGCAATGTTGATTTTGGTGTGTTGCTCAAGGACACAGAGACGAAACAGTGGTGATCATCCCGAGAGCAGAACTAACAACCTCCTGATTATGAGCATGATGCTCAAACAACATGTTCAAATGATTCTTCTTACATTGAGAAAATTTATTGAAAGATATGTTGGTAGTGAAGAATGTTTTTGTGCACATGTCCCACACTTCATAGATGTTGCTGTGAGCTCTTTTCCTGGACCAGTCCTTGTTCAAAGTGCATCGTCATCCCAGAGTATTCCGATGATGTTAAGGAGCAGCTACTTGGTGCTCACTTTCGAACTCTGTAAGGCGAAAGAACTAAGTGCCTTGGAAGGCATTCAAACCAATAACCTCTTGAGGTCAGGGTCTGGTTCTTTAAACACAGGGCCAGCCACCACACACCCCTGAAGTGCAGAGCCATTGCTGGAAATGTCCAGGAAGGAGATGGTAATGGTGATGGGTCATTCAAAATTTCATTGGTCCAGGTGGATAAATGTGGGTACACATGGGCTAAATTTTGAAAAAGTATGGGATGATTCCTCACGCCAATGTCCGACTCTTTATCACGTTACATGACAGTCTCTTAGGGATTATTGTCTGACATATGGACATTTGAGTGTATCACTCTCTGACCTTCAAAATAGAGAAAACCTTGTCCAAAGATAGGCTAGTTTAGAGGGAAAAGCTTTTGAAGCAGCAACTCCCCCTTTGGCATGCTGATCCTTTAGTCAGAGCTGGTCACAAATCTCGGTAATATCAAGAAGAAAGAATGCCTCGACAAATGAGAAATACACCAGCACCGTTAAAAAGACGAATGACGCCGGAAATGGTTTTCGTATTCTGACTGATGAGGTACCTATATCAGTTGCTAAGACTATTTGATGAATTGTTGAGCTTAGTGACGCCATCATAAGGGAGAGTTAGGATACCAACTCTTGGTGTCAACTGTCAACTGTGACAACTGTCACATGTGTCAGTGAATTGCTTCAAAAACTTGGCAGTTGGTAAAGGTGAACCTCGTTGGAAACTCGTGTTATGATAATGTATCACTGTCAAGAGTGATCACAAAAACTGATTTATCAAACTGAATGATCATGCCTATGATACCATATATGGTGTTGACAGTAAATAAAAATCTTACAATACTGCCAGGTGACACAGAAAAGGTGATATACTTGATTTTGAATTACTCCCAAAATGAATGTTACTCAAATTGGGAACAGAATTTCTTAATCTCAGCTACATCTGGCAGAAATTTCGTCAACATAAGATTGATATTATGGGAGTTGTTCAAAATCAAAAGTATATATGATTTTTTGTGTCACCTAGTACATTTGTAGCTGAATCATATCGTTATTAGTGTTGAGTGAATTACAGATTGATGGGAATATCTCTTGATATATGAAGACAAACTGGTAACCCAGTGACTGCAAGCAGTCAATTTTTCAAACATTGGGGATGAGGTATATCATTCAGCAATCTCCAGAAGTGGTTTGAATAATCCTGTTGGCTCCAGAGTTGAACATGAGACAGACAGACTGACTTATTCTTTGATTTAGTGACTAATGAGGCCTAGATTGGAAACCGTGGGGGAGGGGGATTGCCGTTGATCTGTAAGAAGAGACTATGGAATACAGTTAAGAAACTTACGGAATCTAGTTTGACAGAAATGTGTGATGGTTTCTTAAATATTTCAGCAAGAAAAGTTCTGTCAAAAGCTTAAATTTTCTTTGGGTTTGATTGCACCTTAAGGGGTAGTCCCATTGCCATCAGACTGCTTTGATAGGTAAGAATGTCCATCAGCGTAAAAACTCAACTGACAATCGGAAATGGCTTTCCTCACATTGAGAGATGACTCGTATCGTTTGTATAATCTGGAGGTGACAGTTTGGTTTATTCATACAGCTCTGGAGCCTTGGCATGGGATTTAACTATGACATGTCAATTTGGAAGAAAAATAATCTGTATCCGTTCACAGGCACCGAGAAGTTGTCCTTCATGTTGCGGCTGCATTCGTTCACATTCACGGGAGAGTTGATCATTTTTGTGAATATAGTTTTTCATGGTAGGCCTACATATATGTTGAAAACATAAGGTGAACCGGAAATTGAAAAGGTACATTTTCGTGGACAGTAGCATAAAGCACTCCCCTGGTGATGATCTCTTCAAGGTCAACATCAGAGGAGTTGCTTACTATTGAAAGCCAGGGTTCAATGTGCTTTACATTCCTAAATGAATAGAATGGCTCCTAATGCACTGTACACCAGAATCCAACATGCTTTAGTAGTGATTTTCGGAAGAAGATTGAAATACATACAGAGACCTTCACTGCTTAGTCTTCTTTGATAGAACATTCTAATAAGAAGATGTGGTAAGGGATGCAATATCATTTACTCATTACTTGATGTACAGGTTATATTGGTGCCGAGATCAGGTCACTTATGAATAGGAAAAGGGCTCAGTGGTGCAGAGTTCAGTTAAGCTGACTCAAGAGGCCCACAGGGACAGCATTAAAGGAGTACATTTTGTGTCATGAAAGAGCCAAGTCTAAATGATGTGTTATTTTTGCCCGTTAACTAATATCACTTTTCACTACTTGGGGTAATAAGACCCATTTGAATTTTGTGCCCTTTGAAAACCATTTGAATAACTCCTCCAAGTGCAGAGCGTAATGCTGAATCAGAGGAAGCTCACAAAATTCTTGGCGCCATTTGAGTATAAACAATAGTATCAAAGCTTGCCAATCTTCGTATCCAATATCTAATAACTAAGTTATGATAACTTTTCGTGAAGGCCCCTCCTTAATGAGTACTCCCACTATGAATTATAGCATTTAACCTATCATTGTCATTGAGAGGCTGGCCAAGGAAATGAAGTCAATTATATCTGATTGGCTTTGAGATGACTTAGATGGTGGCTTTAAAGGCCGACACCATTTTTTTGAAAATTGAATTCGAATTTGAAAGCTTCTTACAGTGTAAATACACACTGAATACAAATTTCAATCGTACCGTTGGGTAGAGAGATATACAATATATAAATACAAAGCTTCAGAAAATTTGCATGAAGAGTAACTGCACTACAGCATTGTGTAACTCTATTTTCCTGAACTACCAGTTGATACAATGAACTGGAAGACAATATCCCTTTAAGGGAATGTCAGAGACTATCTCATTGGGCAGTATTAGGCTGGAAACATCCAAGGTCAGTCATTGTTGCAAATTGTTTTCATTTGCTTTTATTTAGCTGTTACTTGGTTCTATGTGATTTACCAGATGGACAGTATTATGATCTATCATCGGCTGTCAGCATCTGTTAGCCCTTATAGCCAGTGAGCCTAGTAAGTACTACCATTGTCGTAATGATTGTGATCAGAGCAATGGGCCATTCATATAATAATATAGTGTTATGTCTCTTGACTGAATGACATTCACTGTCTCTCTGATTTGGTAGTATCAGGATGATTTATATTGGGGTCAGCGCCGGGGTCATATTTGACCAAGGAGTCTCAAAGAAGTTGTTTTTAAGGCAGATTTTGGCTTAAAATATGCAGAAGTGGTGTTCTCGCCCCTTCCCCTCCACGACCATAGATCTGATTGCCTTCTTAAGTGCCGAAATGTTTTATTGTGACCAGTGTCAGTCTCTTGTTTTGATATGATTTAAATCATTATTTTTCAATAATTTAAACAAAATGGCTCCCTTGGCAGCTTGTTTGTGTTTAATGTCACCAGGGTCTTATCCTGTAACAAAGCAAGCGTTACCGCAACATGCACTGATTTATCAGTATGCGCTATATAATGTAGCGTATTCATTATGAGATAAGTGCCTCGTTATTTGTACTCACCCCATGTCACATCATCCAATCTCTCCTCAGAGACCGGTAACAGACACCATTTCAAGTCTTGCTTTCCTGACTTCCTCTCGTTTCTCATACTTAGTTGTCAGGTTGGGCGTATTTAGACGTCTTACCTCCTCTCAAGTCATCAGCCAACCGATGTGTCAATTTGGCGGGTAGATATTTATCTGCGCGTTATCAAGGGCGTAGCATGACCGTTTGTAATAGCTTGCGCTGGTGGGATGTTTTTCAGTGATCGATGTTTTGATTGACAATTCTTGTCTATATGACCTTGGACGGAAATTAGGAGAAATGAGTTAATTTCCTTTCTCTTTGGAGATATGCTAGTTTCACTATCTAAGACCGGTCCTGAATATTCAATTTGACCTTGATAGAGTGCACATGGTTGAACACTGCTGTTTATCATGTCAGTTTGGATAGACATGGCACTCTGAAGCAAGTTGCCTGATGTTATCTCGCGGCTTGGCCTACGATGATATTTCGCTTCATCCCAGCATTTTGAAAAAAACCATCCCCTCCACTGTGATTGCATGAGACCTGAAGTTGTTTTCTCTCCACATCTCCTTAATAGAGGGTACTACCAAACTACCAGCTTATACAGTATACCTCTCTTGTCATTCGAAGCAGAAGTTGTAGGCTT
Organism: Lineus longissimus; assembly: GCF_910592395.1. Taxonomy (NCBI): domain Eukaryota; kingdom Metazoa; phylum Nemertea; class Pilidiophora; order Heteronemertea; family Lineidae; genus Lineus; species Lineus longissimus. The sequence goes on from NC_088318.1 coordinate 1,988,914, forward strand.
GCGAGACAACTGAACACGCAGTTGAAGCCAACCAACTTTCAAGCACTTGGATCTTCAGGATTTGTCATTGAAGGTGGTCGATATATTCAGCCAAGACGTCTCGTCTCCTTAAGCTCAGAGATATTCTGTCTGCTTCTCAATTTCTGCATGGAAAGGGCAAGTTGCATTTGAAGCCAACCAACTTGTAAGCAATTGGATCATGATTATTAGTCATTGAAGTTGGTCATGTAAGTCATCCTGGAGAGGCCTCACCTCTCTGAACTAGCTGACAATGAAATAGATAGAAATAGATGTGTCTGCTTCCCAATTTCTACACTTTAAGCATTTGAAGCCAACCAAGTTCCAAGTGAGGGCATTAGTACGATATAATCATCTTCACTAAAATATTCAGTTCTACTAACCAACTCGGAAATTGCAAGTTACCTTAATCGTGTCTGTCACAACATTGAAGTGGTTGTGGGTGTTAGAAGCACTCTGGTGTCTCTCCTAGCCTGTCAGAACGTTTCTTTCATTTGATGTTGTGATAACCAACTGTCGTCTGCTCAGAGACGCACTTTGATGGATTAGAAGTGACACAGCAATTGGGAAAAAACGTTTTTGAAATTCAAGTTTAATTTAACACTGCATAGGCTCCTCAGCTTTAATGAAAAAGAGGAAGTGATATTGTAGGGCTTTCCATTGATTTCCTTGATTGTCGGTGATGCCTGAGTCTTTACCACCAGCTCTCGACCTTAGAGTTACGAGGTTCTGTTCGAATTCTATGAGAAACTTTCTGATAATTCTGAGAAAACGCATTTCTTTAAAAGCAATGTGTCGTCTGCACTAGAACTCAGGCCTCTCAATCACACCAGATGTCGGTGCACCGGGAATAACAATATTAAAAGACTTCTTTGTTTTGTTTTACCCTCCTGGCAGGCGCGGATTTAGGGGGGGGGGCCGGCCCGGCACCGGCCCCCCCTTATTTCTGGGGACCATAGAAAAAAAAGTGCCGTTTTCATTAACACGCGGTACCATCCCCAGTCCCAGTCACATGCCGTCCCGCTCCGGTCTTTGGCGCCATAATTACTTTCGCTTTCGCTTGAAACGGAAGCCCCCAGACCCCCGCCAACGCTCACCTGCGGTTCGCATGGTCGGGTTCTGCCCTCTCGGCCCCCCCATCCCAAATTCCTGGATCCGCCCCTGCCTGGGTCCAGTAGTTCAAAACTACATGTATCGCTATTGCTGACGTAAACTTAACTTGGCATTTAGTGTAACATACCTCACTGAAGGAGATAACTCGCAAGTTAATGCCAGAGTAGGTGCATGACAAGACATCTTTTGAAAAAACAGGCATCGGAGCATATTCTAGAAGTTAAAATGGTCAAATCTGCTCCTTAACACCTTGAATAGTCGCAGAAAACAAGTTAGTCTTACGATTATCAAAAAAATATAGACCGATGTTTGGCATGAATGCAATGAAAACACAGACAAATAAGCCCATATAGCAGGGTGTGTCCCAAAAACTTTGGGAACTTAACTTTGACCAGATATCAGTTAGAACCCTGCACTTCTGAAGTAATGAGCCTTGAGTGATTGTTGGCGACAGAAGGATTCTCCTCTCCACTTCTGCTTATGGAAGCGAGGTTTAATGAAAACTGCATCAGTATCATCAGAGCATGTTGGAATGACTCTTAATACCCTTGGTTGTGTCATTAAGGGAAGCTTTGATGAGTGTCTTAATAGTGAGCTGTCATCCGCATGACTGCGGTAGCCATCCTGACCTTGTGGATAACGAATGACAGGCACTCTGGGACATTTAATGACTGTTGCGCTGCTCGGGCCCAGGTCCTCAGGCGTTGATAAGTGTCAACACTATCTTTATTAAAGATGAAGGGACCAATCATCATGCTTGAGAAACAACCTATCTAGCAGATTTACAAACAACCGGGTTACAAATAAAATATAGCATGGATTGAGCACCTCTCAACTTTGGAGTGACATTTGTTTTGGTGTAGACGTTGACTTAATATGAGTTCCTCTCTTTCTCTTTCTAGGTTGGCGTCAGTGCCAGCTTCAAGCTGTGCTCGAAATCCAATTTTGATAATTTCAACCTGCTGGTAAGTTGTCTGTTGATGTAAATCTTTCATTTTATTTCCACGCTTCCTTCCACTATACCTTTATTGGAATTCATCAAATCTAAATGAGGGCCATCTATGAATCTTCTAAAATCAAAATTACTAATTTGCAAACTCTTTACTTTGTCGGTGGTGAATGAACTAGATGCCATTTTACCTAACACTGCAAGGGATTTGCTAAAATGTAGTCCAAAACCAAGGTGCATTACTGAGGTCTTGGACTATGAGAGTACAATCGCAGTATCGATGTTTGGCGTAAAAACCAAGGCCAACATTGAGGTCTCGTTTTCCATTCAAAGACACGTCAACTACATGCACTCGGTACCAACCCAAAACCGCTGCTGCCAAAACGAGTTGCAATGTGACAACACTACTCTGCAATAAAGGGATCTGGCATTTCAGTCTAAAGAAAAGTGACGTAGGCCTTTGCTCTTTGCAGGTCTTGTCCAAGGGTACCATCGTCTACCAGAAGGACTACCAGATAGCTTTGAGCACCTGCTACTTGTTTGACGTGTTGATCACACGGGCCATGGCTCCATCCGCAAAGTTTTTCGTAACATATGTTGGAGGGAGCGAAATGATTGGCGATTATCTGGAGTTGACCATTGATGGTTCCATGGAGAATTCAGTAAGTTTCTCTATTGTGTGAGTTCACGTTGTGACTTGTAGCATTTCACCTGAATAAGAAGGAACAGTTCATTTCCAAAGAGTGGGCTTCATAGGATTCATGATGTCACTTCTCACCATCTTGTCATTTCAAGTTGTGTATTGTTTTCAAGCCTAAGTAATTTAATCAACATGCTTGTGACAAATGACATGTGTTAAATGACAACATGAATTCTGTGTAAACTCATCCCCATGGGTTTCTTGCCATGATGTTGTCATGACCATCATCTCGACACTATCTTATCCTGGTATTTTGTGGCCCTGTCTCAAAATGAGACTTGATTGTAATTTGAATGCCGCAGAGGAAAAACACCCATGGTCCAGCACAGGTTTAGACCCCAGACCTTGGTTTACAAGACAGTAATACTGCCGACCAACCTGAAGGAAAATTCCCTGCAGCCTAGGTTAGTAGGTAGGATGCTACCACTTAATCATGTCCATGCAATCTAAGACAATGGGTGATATGAATAAAAACGAGCAAATGCTTTTTTAAAACTCCACGTACATTTGCACTAGGCCTTTCTGTACAAAATTGAAGTAAAAGCATTTGCTAGTCTTTATTCATATCACCCAATAACATCGATTAGATAGGTGCAGATCAAGTCAAGTCCACATTCAGCTACTTGGATTGGGTCTGTGGGCTTATAGATTCTGTTGGCTATATCCTGGCAGCACTGTACTGTACAGTAATTGACAAAGTATTCCAACAATGACCTTAACCATACTGTACTCTACTGTCATGAATGGCCAACGACACTGAATACTGGTTCCAACAATTCTCTTTTCTTCTCAAGGTTAGTGTCAAGTTCAACAAGCCCAAGGCTAAGCTCGGTGAGGAAGTCTCCGTAAATGTGAATGCTGCCCCGAAGTCGCATGTTGGCCTCCTCTGCGTTGATAAGAGCGTTCTCCTCCTGGCAACTGGTAATGACATCACTCAGGACGATGTAAGTTTAAGTTACAGTGGATCCATCAAAACATGCTGAGCAGCTGCAGCTTTCCAACAAAAGGTTGTGTTTATTGGAAGGTGCACCTTTCTGGGTGACTTGTCCAATTTCTGAAGTGATATCTATGTTCCCAAGTATTTCCTTGGTTTGAAGGCTAAACCAGGCAGGTTACAAAATCTAATTCTTAAGATGGAGTGCATTAGAAATCTCAGAGGTTCCCCGTCAGCTCCTTGTGGTATTTACCTGCCTTCTTCCGAAGTCACAAGTATAATCAAGCCTTCGAATATTTTCAGGCAATTGAAGAACAAAGGTCATATGGAAAAAAGATAGGCAATAGTGTCAATGATGAAATCATTCCATTCTTCTTGTGGCGCTGTGGGCCCATTTCATCCAGGTCTGGGAACATGCACAAGATGATTAAGGTAAGTCTCCCATTTGTCAGTTTTCTAATCTGAATCACTTGCGTAAAAAATATTTGCTAAAAAATTTAAGAATACCACAAAATGTCATAATACAGTAGAATGTCTCTCTTCAGGACACCCTTGGGACTGACAAATACTGTCCCTAATTAAGAGGTGTCCTGATTGCATGCAGAGGTCATATTCAATGGAAATGACCAACTCAGGCACCAAATGTGCTGTCCTAAAGAGAGAGGGTGATCTCTTAGTAGAGAGGTGTCGCTAAGGGAGGTTTCATTGAAGTTGTATTCCTTCCACAGGGACAAATTATCAACTGGCTCGATGTTGGACACAATGCTGATTTGTATGATGATGATGATGGCACTTCTATAGGACTAAATAAATGCGGTTTCATTGCTCAAAGTACTCCACATCATTAGAATGATTTTGTATTTATTGGTGGTATCCCATTTTTTGCAGGATTTGAATCTTGTAGTCATTACTGCGGCCCACATTGAAGGATTCCGCCATCCATTCAACGGGGGAGGTAATGTATCTTATCCATACTCGTTTTTATCTGGAAAATCGCTCTTGCAATGCCATCAAAGGTTGGGGGTTTGGCATCTGTTCCAAGTGTTGGCTATTTAGGTGTATGTCTAAAGAAATTGAAGTTGTCATCATTGCACAAACTTCTGGCGGCAAAGTTCCAATAGTTATAGTTAGGAAGAGACCAACAGCACCACGGATTGAAATCTTGCTCTTGCTCGATAAAAACAGCTGTGTATTAATCACTTTGAAAACTCATGGCGTGGGACTGAAGCTAAAAAAGACTTTCGAGACATGTTATTTGAAGACCTCCCAAAGAAAAAATGGCTAATGTCTCCATTTGGAGGCCTGTTGTAAGCCTGCGGAATGTCCTCGGATGAAATGTCCTTGTCTTCTGTTTTGAACTCGTACTAAACCCTGTCTCGGGCTTTGTGTTTAGTATTGATTCCAAACACTGTAGGTATAAAAGCTAGTTGTTTTCTCCTAACATATTCATGAATATCTCAGGTACCACCAAAGATGATACAAAAATGGGACGGATGTAGCTTATAACCTAGGCTATATGATTATGTGCATGGGTTCGGGGCAGTGTTATGTGTAAGATAGTTTCTTTCCCATTTTGAAACAGGTGACATTATGTTTGACTATGAGGACATGGGGATGGATGTAATGAAAAGTGCAGCAGCTGGAAACTCTGGCTCTGATGACCAATCTGAGTCAGGTTCAAAACCGCGTGCAGAGTTCCCAGAAACTTGGATTTATACTAACGACATTGCTAGGTAGCAATTGAAGTTCTGTTAAGAGTTATTTGTTGATGGCGTTAGAATGATCTGGGTTGCCCGGAGGGAGGGTTACTCCCATAGAAGGTTTATGCACATCTATGTCTATGTCTAAGGGGATTTCTGAAAGCTGCTGTTTCAGGCAGGCACTAGCAGGTGGCAGCTTCAACCTGCACCCCAATCTACCAGGTGAGAATATGGGCGGCAGCTTCAACCTGCACCCCAATCTACCAGGTGAGAATATGGGCAGCAGCTTCAACCTGCACCCCAATCTACCAGGTGAGAATATGGGCGGCAGCTTCAACCTGCACCCCAATCTACCAGGTGAGAATATGGACGGCAGCTTCAACCTGCACCCCAATCTACCAGGTGAGAATATGGGCGGCAGCTTCAAACTGCACCCCAATCTACCAGGTGAGAATATGGGCGGCAGCTTCAACCTGCACCCCAATCTACCAGGTGAGAATATGGGCGGCAGCTTCAACCTGCACCCCAATCTACCAGGTGAGAATATGGACGGCAGCTTCAACCTGCACCCCAATCTACCAGGTGAGAATATGGGCGGCAGCTTCAACCTGCACCCCAATCTACCAGGTGAGAATATGGAGGCATTAGCCAGTATTGAGTGTAATCTGCCTAGAGTCAGTGTTAAATTGCCACTTGGTTTCAAAGCTGGACCTTCTACGCTCCTCTTGGGTGCCAATATTTGCTTTTAGTAGTTATTAATGCAGCAGAAGGTTCGTTTATTACGTGGGATTCTACTGAATAGGGGCTTTCGACTGCCCGCACTGGCCCACCAGATTAACAAGAATCAGCAACCTTTGCTGGCTGTGACCAAGACATGGATGTGCATACCCAGATTGTTTGAATGACCTCCCTCCCTTAGTTTATATGTTTGCAGTGTTATTTCTGTTGTGTATAACCACTTACATTGTTCAGACTACAAATGTCCTTATGCTGAACCAGGTGAGATGATGATTGATTATGAGGAACAAACTGGATATTAGAATGCTGGCTGAAATCCTGGGCTTCAGCCAAGGAGTAGTTACAGCCAGAAGATAAATCCCTCATAAACATGATAAATGTGAACCATTTTTTCATATATCCTCAATAGCTGGGAGTTGCTGATGATGAATTCCTGTGAAAAGGTGCTTCCAGTGGCTCATCTGGCCAGAGGAGCTGTGCCGCAAAGCCCAAACCACGGACTGACTTCCCAGAGACTTGGCTTTGGCTTGATAAAGAAGCCGGGTGGAGTACATAATCGAAAATCTGGTAGTCACTGTAAATATCACACCTGACAAGATCTGACAATAATGGCGTGCACTGATGGTCTCGCCAACAATGACATAATTTTTACTAGCAAAAGTCCAATTTTACAGTTGACAGCATGAGTCCAGGTTTTTGAGAAGTCGTCTTATGGTTTCACACACAGTATTTGAAGGTGTCGTTTTCACCCAGTGTTGCCCAGAGAAATAAACTGACCTTTCTTTGTAGTTAAAACAATGATGTTTGATGGTGTGATGTTAGAGGAGAATGGGCAAGGAACAACTGGATCTCAAACGCCAAAGTTGAACCCACGGAAGGAATTTCCAGAGACCTGGCTTTGGCTTGACAAATCAGCTGGGTTGTACTAAATAAACAGATTTATAGAAAACCAGTAGTTGGCGTGGTAGTTGTAATTGCTTCAACCAGGCAACTGTAGATAAGCATTTTGTGATCAGGTTCTGTGACACCATTACCCTAACTGAGACTGCCTTTGCCATACTGTTCTTTTCTGACATGCAAAAGCTTGAGCCAGGTTTCTGGAGGTCTTCAAAACCATCAGCACCCCTCCCCGCCCCCCCCCCCCCCCGATGTGAGTTAGCTTCAGAGTATTAAATGTTCTAGTTCTTTCTCTAGGTCCCATTATGGAAGATGCAGAGATAATGAGAAAAGAGAATAGCGGATCCCAGCCTGCTGACCCAAAACCTAAACCTCGAACCGATTTCCCAGAGACCTGGATCTGGCTAGATAATGTTGCTGGGTTGAGTACTTTAAGGCTATTGTCATTCTTGGTGTACTCACTCACTCACGTCTTCAAATTCACTGTTGCTTTGCCATGTTGCACTTACTAAAGCGTGGCCATGATTTTTTAGGTCAGAATGTACTGTTGTGCTTCAAAGCCACAAGCCAGCATTTCAATACACATATGTCATTTACATCCAAAATGAAGTCAATTCTGATGCCACACTGTTATGATGTCATTTTGGCCTTCATGACTTATTTCTATGACACATGCCCTATTGAAACTCAGCACCACCTATTGAGATGCCAAACTCTATTCCACTTAGATAGAGACAATCTGATCTCCAGTTAAAGATATCATTTTGACATCATCGACTGATATCAAAATCAGACATTAGATCATCCAGTTTTTCATGTGTATCTCCCCATCCCTTCTTCCCCCAAATATTAATTTCTTTCCCTTGCTCATGCAGGAATTATTTTGTGGGCCGATGGAGCTACCAGTGGGAATGGCGGGTCCCAGTCTGCTGGTCCAAAGCCTAAACCTCGAACAGACTTCCCAGAGACCTGGTTATGGTTTGATAAACCAGCTGGGTTGAGTACTTTACGCTTTTGTTTATAGTCACTGTCAATGTACACATGCCATCCAAATCATAATCAGCTTTTCCTTCATTTAATTCGAACCAAGCATGCTGTAATAGTGATCTCTATTATAATTCAAGGTCACTTGGGCATCGCTCATCAAGCCAGGGTCTCTGCAAATTCATCATCCCCCCTCCCCTCTCTAAAGAGCAGACTCAATAGTCATATTTTTCATGCAGGAGGCATCATCATGGAGATGGAGAGGGTTCCCGCTGATGTACGACCAGGGTTCATTGTGGAAAAGAAAGGGGACAGTATATCCAAACGTCGGGCAGACTTCCCAGAGACCTGGTTATGGCTCGATAAACCAGCTGGGTTGAGTACTTTATGCTCGTGTGTAGTCTCTGTAGATGTACACATGCTAACACAGCTGGCAACCTAACCGGGAGGGGTCTATGTAGTCAATATGCTTCAAGCCAAGTATAATAGGGCCGTTTAGACGCTTTCCAAAAAGACCGCATAAGACCGCATTCCGATCCGATCCGATCGAACCCCATTCCAGACCGGATGTGGTCTCATTTTAATGTACCCGTTTAGACGCTAACAGCAATGAGGACTGATGTGGACTAATTTCTTTTGGTTCCACCAATAATCCGCAGGATGTCGCGGTGGCGTCACCGATTAAGCGCCGCAATGCGGGTTATAATGGTACTAGGCAAGCTCGTTCTTATGGTAGCTGCTGTCTAGCTTCCACTGAATGGATTGATCGGTCCAAATATGTATGAGATCGAAAACAACCGTGTCCGTGAACTTATCATTCACCATATTGATATAATGAAAATAAGCCAAGAGAAAATACTATAAAACTGACAATCAAAACGACATTAATTCCCGCGAAAATACACGTGTTTATAATGAAAGGAAGTATTGCCGAAGTACCATATCCAATACACATGCGTGTAGGTAAAAAAATTAGTCCAGATAAGACCGCATTAGGCCCGATCGCGTTTAGACGACCAAATTTGATCCGGATGCATCCGGATTAGCCCCGATGGAACCAGCAAAAGAGGTGGACCACTTGAAGACCCGATGGGACCACATGAGACCCGATCGGTTTGGGTTTACACCAGGGAAATTTAGACCGCATTCGGATTCGATCGGATCTCATCGGGCCTTTTTACTGTCGTCTAAACGGCCCTAATGTTTGCATTTGTCGAGAAGAAAAAAAACTCCATCGAACTGACATTTTTTCTTTTTCAGTTGTTCTCTGGCTATGATTCATGTTCTAGCATTGTGTATCAAGTTAGGTTTCAGAGAGGTCAGACTTGACACCTGACTCCGTATTCCCTCCATTTACCAAGTTCATTCCCGAGTGTTCATTTTCCAGTTATTTTTCACGACAGGTCATATATGGCAACGTGAAGAAATTCTGTACAGTGCAACTCTAGGAGGATCCTCTCCTGGCCCTGGCCCAAAGCCAAAACCACGGACAGAATTCCCAGAGACCTGGATTTGGCTTGATAAAGCTGCTGGGTTGAGTATTGTTATAAAGTGATATCCACTTTCTGATTGATCCTGCACCTTGATTGCATTGATTTGCATGTGAGATATCTAGCTCGTTGTTTTTGCGGCAGCATTCCAGATATTTTTTTCGAGATGCGGATAGTTCAATCAAATTGGATGGTTATGTTGGATTTGACAGAACATAACAATGGATAAAGTGATTTTTCAGCGTGCTGGTGGGGACACCTTGTTAAATTCAAGGTCTGCGAATTCAAATTACGCTAGCTTGCTGGGCTTTGGGTTTGGGTCTCCTTTCTAGCTCCGGTCTCAAATTTTGTACATAGACCTAGCTGCTACACCTTGGTCTGTTGTTATCCTGGTGCTTTCCTTATGTTCTTCTTTATTAATGCTTGTCTTGCTTTGCCTTGTGCCGCTTTGAGCTACAGAGAGGTTGCACTCTATCCGACTCCCACTCCCACTCTGAGTTTAACTGGTGAATGACCTGAAGATTTCAAGGCTGTCAAGAAGTTTTCGCAAGGGAGTTTACCTAACGGGATGGGAAACCCATCTCAACTTATGTCATAGTACACTCAAAGAGCATCAACTTGGAATGGGAGCGTGGGTCAGGTCAGTGCAATCTGCAGAGTACCGGTGATTATCGCTATAGGGACCAATGGACTAAACATCCCGAGATTCTGTAAAGATTCCATCTTCATTATTTTCAGGTGATTTCAAAATTTTCAAATAAGAAAAATGCGAGAGCGGCTGATCTGAAGCACCAGATCGTACAAGATATTTTTCTCTGGCCTGAAAGCTGGTTATCTGACTACAGAGTTTGAATATCTCATCCCCTATCTCAGAATATCTCTGATATAACAGCTTCCCTACACTTTATACAGATAAAATTGTCGCATTACCAGACTTTGAACGACAACCAGTGGCCATGAAAGAGAGTGCAGCTGGCAGCATTGTGCCTGAGACACCAGTACAGAAACCACGTACAGAGTTTCCAGAGACGTGGATTTGGTCACACGAGATGTCGGGGTAATAGTCATTGAAAAATAACCTAACAAAAGTTGCAGAAATGTTTCTCTTATATCACCTAACAGTACTGTCTGGTGGTTGCTAATATATTTGTTGGTGTGTTGGTTTCATTGAATCTGGTATCAAAATTTGATGTTTTAATTTTGCATTGATTGGCTGTTCTCTCTGACAGAAACTCCAGCTTTAGCCGATGACTTTAGGGTGGATTAGTCAGTTCCATAAATCAGTTCCATTAAAAACTGATACTCAATGAAGTACGCATTCTAATTATGATGTTCTCTTCATTCATTTTCAGATTATTTTCAGTTAACCTCATTTTCAGAGACCTGAATATAGGAGTCTTCAGACCTAATACCTTCCAACAACATCCAAGATAATTTGAGTACTCTGAAAATATTTTATGACGGGGAGGGAGGTGAATTCATGTTGTTACCAATGAATATGACCAACCAAATTGTGCCTGGATCTTAGAAAATAATGTGAATTTCCCATTCACTTGAAACAGATGAGTTTTTCCAGCCAGATGTTGCTCTGCTTGGAGGAGTGCAGGAGGCAGGAAGCGCTGCTGAGTTCAAGAACCCAGCGCCCACACCCCGGACAGAATTCCCAGAAACTTGGATTTGGTTGCACGAAATGTCCAGGTATTATAGTCATTGAGGAATATCCAAAAAATGTTGCATAAGTGTACCCTGGATCCCTTACCTAATTATTGTATGGTACATATATTTGTAATTTTAATTGTTTTGATATAATTTGGTGTCATGATTATGTCACTCTTTCTCAAAAGTCCTCCGTCGCAAGTAACATCACACGCCCTACTGGTTTTACCAGTTTCACTCCCACTGGTTTCACACTTACTGGTTTCAGGCACTCTTACTGGTTTCATGCACTCCTACTGGTTTCACTCTTACTGGTTTCATGCACTCCTACTGGTTTCAGGCACTCTTACTGGTTTCATGCACTCCTACTGGTTTCACTCTTACTGGTTTCATGCACTCCTACTGGTTTCACTACACAACTCCATTGGATCCATTGAAACTTAAGCTGTCTTAATTCCCTCGTTTCATTGCAATTTGGCCAATGTGTGAAATGAGTACGCAGCTATGTCCCATGTGGTGAACACTAAGATAAAATGTTCAACAATGACTGTTCTGTGTTTTTGATAGTTCTTTGTATAATAATTATCAATTCTTTTGACATTTTCAGATAATTCTATCCACCAGTTCTGTGATACCAGTAACTAAAAGAAACACACCAAATCCATGATATTTTCTCTCTTTTGTAGTTCTAAATAGAGACATAGTGTTTGATGCTGTCCCTGCCTCAGCATGTTATGGAGGAATGAAGGTTTTGATTATGATAGCCGTTGGGATCACTTGTTCGTTCGATGCTGACAAAGTTGGAGCTTGGTCACTGACCTAAAAAAACCACTACTGTATGTCTCTTTTACTCTATTTGATTTAGGTGACGTTTTAGTGCAGTTTGCTGCTGCTGGAGAGAGAGGACCAATAATGAGGAAAGGTGGTAGAGGGCCGACTACCGCTCCGGTTAAGTCCAAGCCTCGCGTTGAGTTTCCTGAAACATGGATATGGGCCGATAGCTTGGCTAGGTAACATCAAACTGAAAAAGCATGGCTTTAGCTTTTATTTTCACTCAATTCTAATCGCATGCCCATTCTTTTGCTTGGCTTATTGTGGCAATATCCATCCTCTGGTTTCCCAGTGCAACCCAGTTATCCGTATTCCTCCAACACCTGAACTGGTAGTATTTGGGACGTAGATATCTTTGCGCCTTGTGTGTCATGATGCTGTAAGCTTGCTGTTTGAATTATTTGACTTTTTGGGACTTTTTCAGCATCTTGACCGGCCCAGGTCTTTGACGTGTCAAGAAGCTCCTCTCAAATATCAGTTATACAAACTTTGGGGAGTCTGGATGCTTTTTCAGGTGCTTAAAGATGGGTCATTTGCTTTTGCTCAGACAGGCAATGGACGATTAACTATCCATGACCGATATGTTGCAGATTGGCGGATTCTGAATTGATTTCAGTTTTCTTTCATAGTAAAAGCCAGGTATTTGAATTCTTGGAGGATGGATAAAGACAATGTTCATGAACAAGCCATACCTTTAGATGATGATATTTCAGATGTTTTTTATTGAATAGTCTGTACAAATAACCCACTTTCTCTCAATATCTTTTTCTTTACATCATCAGGAGAGGTTCTCTTCGATGGATTTCGTGAGGATGCTGTCATGAGAAAAACATTGACCAGTTATGTGCAGAACAGACCTGCACCTGAAGTAGTCAAGGCGAGGGCCGAGTTCCCTGAAACTTGGATATGGTCTGAGAGTGTGGCTAGGTAACATTTAAACCTGTCAGTATAACTCTGGAGATTTTCTTGGTAACAGGATATGCATGACATTTCTTTGTTGATTTTGCTCTCTTTTCTATTCTTTTCAATTTTAGGGGGCCTTTTCAGCTGCATTAACAAAGCACATATCTAGACAGGTCATTGGAGATGACTTACCGATTATTTTCTATTTCATCAGGATTTTGGCCACTTGCAATGATGCCGCGTAGGCCTGTCTTGAGGAAAATGTCTATTCCCAGTGGAAAGCCTCAAGCCAGTTCTCCAGCAACAAAGATAAAACCACGCGTTGAATTCCCCGAAACGTGGATTTGGGCTGATACCTTGGCTAGGTAACTGGTTACCCTGTAGTGTGGCTGAGAAGGCTGTCAATGCAGCACATTTTAAACTGGTAGCATTTCAGCCTACATTATATGGCTTATGGCTTTTAGTGCTTTTTTTCAGCAGTGTTTTGTGAAAATTTTTCGATATTTTAGTTTTAGCTCAGCTCTTGTTTTTGTTCTGTATATATGATATTTAGTTATCGTCTCATTTGTCTAGTGTAGATAGTGTGCCGCCCCCCCCCCTACCCCTCTGCAGCTAATTAATCGGAACAGGAGAGGTTTTCACCGAACAAAAACCTCTTTGACAAAAACCTCTTTGAAAAATGCTCACCATTTGCATATAACGTTTATTACAGGAGATGTCTTTTTCGAATATGAAGCCATGGCATTACCGGATGTTGCGGATAAAGTAGCGGCACCCGGCGGCGCCAATACCCCTGCGCCAAGACAGGATTTCCCTGAGACTTGGATCTGGGCCGATGCCTTGTCAGGGTAGGCCCTATCAGATGTAGCTATTCCTTGTTTGGATATCCCCATTCCTGTCTGCTCTATCAGACATCCGGAGAACAATGTGATTTGACTCGGTAACTAGTTGTTTGACGCTATACCCACTCAACATTAACCAGACATTTCTTCCAGTCCATCAGAATGTGTGATTCTTGTGTTCATACCTTTCCTCTTTGAACTTACCCTCTTCTAATTATATCTTTACCATAACCTTATCAAGGACTAGGTGATACCCATCGAAATTGGTCCTCAACTGCCCACAAATGTCCCTCCAAACAGAACCCCTTTTTAGAGTTGTCCAGCATTTGGCTCTACGATCATTTGTCCCTACCATCAAAGTTTTATCTTCTTCAGTGCTTATTCTGTCAATTTCTACAAATCTCATCTTTCTTCAAGGCATAGGAATTCGGAGGAGCAAACATTAATCCTGATATCCTCAGGCATGGAGCATGGAGCCAAATGTTCACTGATCACAAATCTCCACCAAAAATTTTATTCATTGTTTTTCAACTTCTCATTCAAAAATTTCTACATTTTATTTTCAGATGACATTGTCTGGCTTTATGATATATTTATATTTTGATAACAATTTTGAGGATTATAATGTTTGAGAAATTACGAAGTCCCTGACAGAGTGGACTGGCTGGTTTCTAATGTCAAATGTGCATGGAGTGAAAAAGGTTTGCGAAAACTTCCCTGAGCCCTGTTTTTTAATCAGATAAATAGTAGATTAACCACAGGCTTGTTGGGTAATGCAAGTAGGCAATTGGGCCAGACAAATATCGAAAAAGCAAGGCTTCATTTTCATATTACTACAGTAACTTACTGGACTGTTCTTTCAAAAACGCTCCAAGCCCTGAAGGAAAGTCAGATGTCCTTCAGAACCTTTTGGAGAATTTAGTTGTGAAAACCTTTATCAATTGTTTTCAGCAACTTCGTTGGGTAGTGGAGATGATTTCCAATATGCATATTATTATGATGCTGACTCTGAGCTAGATGCTGACTCTAATCTTGATGATTACTATGATTACGGTGGCACTGATCCGGGGGTTCGACCTCGACTCCGACAAGAATTTCCCGAGACTTGGTTATGGCTAGACAGACCTGCAGGGTTTGATATATTCAATATACTATGCATTGTTGTCTTGATCAGCCACATTCATGAGTAGCATTGCATTACATTACATTACACTGTACATTACATTACTGTTTGCATGATGTCGCTGACTAGATTCTATTCTAATGATTCAACCTCGAATCTCACAAGAATACCCGAAGGGTAGGTTACAGCAAGATAGACCTATAGTGTGTCGTATTCTTGTTTCTTTGATTAGCCGCATTGACAAGCATTTTCTCTGGCATCCATGCCAGCATTTGCGACACCGTCCATACATGGGCCTTCTCTGACTTGATTCACCCTTGGTCTGTTAGCAAACATCACTTTTGCAGAACTTCATTTCTCTTCTTCGATTGTTGCCATATAATAAGGAAGTGCGGATTTACTGTCAAATAAATGCATGTCTCTCAATGCTTGTGCGGAATTTCAGCCAGTTTCTTGAATTACCGATTCTAGGTGACTTCAATATCAAAATGGAGGCAATAAAAGAACCGGAGTTGGAGAGAAACAGGTTTGATGACACACGAAACCATTTTTTCCGTGGCGGACTGGACGATGATGGTCGTCCTGAAGAGAAACCCACTCCAAGAATCTGGGATCCTAAGTTCATTACACGGATAAGGTTTCCGGAAGCTTGGCTTTGGGTTGATAAGATGGTCAGGTGACTAGGAGTGATCAGATGAATCACCAGGATCGTTGTAGATCAGACAGTCAGGCACTTGGTTTCTCTTTATTCTGAAAGTATTCTGTTGACACATTTCAAAATTTTGGGTGTAGTGCTTTTGGCTGTATATATTGTTTATAGGCAGTAATGTGCCTTTTAATCATTGCACAAACTGAATGATCTTTGTCCCTGGTACCACGGTTATAAAAGGAAGACAAATTGGAAGCCAGGTTGCCAAATTCATGATACTGGTGAAGTGTCTGGCTTTGTAACAACAAACCTTGCTTCAAGTCTTGTCAAATAGTGTCCTTTCTAAGTTGTCTCTTTCATGTCTAACATGTCTTATGGTATATTTATTGTAGAAGCAGTCATGTTTAGATGTCAAGTTGTCTGTAGGGTGTCTTACCATTCCTCAAATTCTCTCTGCAAATGAGGAACTGAACTTTTTATAGATTCCAGAAGATTGTGCTGCAAGTCGGGTACCTTTTCAAGTCCTGAATGGTAGTTTTATCGACAACTACCAAACAGTTTGCCTGTCTACAGTAACAATAGCTGGGCAAACATGAAAAGAGATTCCTTATCACAGACACAAACACAGAAACAAGATCAGTGTCAAAGTTGCAGGCATTGGCTACATGACATTAAGTCACTGTTGACTTCTGTCATTTGGTGTGTTCTGCCGATGGAAAATTCTTCTTCGTTCTTGACTTGAAAAGATGCCGTGCCGGAGTGGCAGCGCCTCCTATAGCTAGCGGGTTCAGTGAGCCACTTCCTCGATACTTAGACAGTGTATCAGCCAATGCACCATGTGCTATTCTTTCGTCCCTAGTTGGAGTGTAATTTCTAAAAGAAATTAGCATGTAGAATCTTTAATATTTATGTCTTTTTCTCAGATCTCAAGACATATTCGAGGAGAATTACGAACGTGCTATCGATATATCTTGTTTGCTTGCTGTCTTTCATTTCGCTACCCGTACTATAAACCGCATAATTTTCACTGGGCTGAAGGTTGTCAAATGTACATATCTATTCAATTGGCAGTTGACCGAATTCCGTGTTCACTGCAATAATTTAATGGTCAAAGTTTCAAGTTGAAATATCATGTTAGTGATTGCCTCCCAAATCACGAAAATAATGCGGTCACGAAAAGTTCCCGGTCTACAGTACTGGTAATTAATTGCCAAATCCTACTTGGCTTTTGCCCTTTCTTGTCTCTTAACCAGTTTTAACGCACTTGTATGTAGCTATCAACACATTGGTTTAGCTTTCCTTCAGTTGCTTTCACTTTTGCTGCTTTTGTGATGCCTAGTAATAGCTTGTAGGTTTCCTTTTCTGTTGCATTTTGAAATATCTGGTTTGTTTTTTATTTGATGAGATTTATGCATTGAGATTCTATATTGTGAGAAGAAAATGTAATTGCTGTAAGCTTTTTACGTCACTTAGATTAAAGACATTTTAATGTTCATCTGCCATGATAATGATTGATTGATGGAGTCTAATTGATGAGTAGTCTTAAGAAATTAAAACTTTGATAGAATGTGTCACAACCTAAAAAAAATAGTCTTAAATGATTGAAACCACTTGATAAAACATGATTTAGAATTTGAAATATTCCTTCAAACTGTTGTGTTTATTTTGTATTCATATTTCTTATAGCTCCAATGGTAATGCTGTATTCCCGGCTAAAGTGCCCGACACCATCACCACATGGGTATGCTCTGCCTTCGCCCTCCACAAGACCAAGGGGCTTGGCATTGCCCCCAAACCAGCTGAGGTATGATTGAAAGCACTCCTACTGAACTTACAGCAGCACAGGTTGTATAGTCATCCGTGTTGTAGCAGTGCTGGTACCATATACTTATTAGAGTGGCATCAGTTACAAAATTCTCTCAGAATATTCCTTAAAAGTACATTTCTTGTATAAACAATGTACCTTCTTCTTCCTGTGTCTTCATTTATAGGCCTTGATGGGCCCATTGACACCCCTGTTCTGATGGAAGTTTTGACCAATCATCCCTATCATTGTTGTATTGCACAGAGGAATATTAGGTGGTGATTTATTATCATTATTTCCATCCATCCTAAAATAGTCCAAAAAGGACAAAGTCACAACCAGAATGCAGGATAAGTTCAAATTTATTTTGAACAGATATGAGGCAGATTACAAATAGTTTTAACACAGAACGAATTTGCGTACCGGTATTTATTTTCAGAATAAAATCGTTTATTATGAATTGTTTCTCCACTTTTTTCAGCTCATTGCCAAGAAAGACTTCTTTGTGCAACTTTTGATGCCATACTCGATCAAGAATGAGGAGTCGTTCATACTCAAGGTTCTGGTACATCGGTACACTCCTGATGCACTGGATAACGTAAGTAGGCCTGAGAAAGTCGGTTTACAGAGGAATCCTGGCTAAAAAATCTTGATGGTTTCGACGAATTGCAGCTTTTGACCACCAGCCTTGACTGTTTGACATGTAATTAAATCATCTATAGTGATAGACTAGTGTGGAGAGATCATACCAGGCTTACTCTTGAGATATACATGTAAAGTCCTCCACCAAATCATTATAGCCATTCAGGACAATGATGTTACATAAAGGAAGAGTTCACTGTGATATTTCTGATGTAGGGCTGTGGATAAATAGAACCTGTGTGCTGCCCTGGATGAGTAATACAGACCATCCTATTAAGCTACAGAGAAGTCGGTCAGTGGACTCCTTCCTTTGATAGAACGAGTCTACCATTGTCCATGGTGGAAGTTAGTTTGCTTCATGACATTGAGAACATGGATGTTGAACGAGATAAAGAGTATACATAAAAATAAACAGGAAGGATTTTACAGTTAGTCAAAAATGCTGAAATGATCAAGTTTTCTCAAAATTGCTTTAAAATATGCATGAAAACTATTTTATGTTTATTTGTTCACTCATCTCTGTTAAAGGTACAAGTGACTTTATTGGCATCCACCAAGTTTGAAACCAGCAATGTATTTGCCGCAAATGCAGTGTTCAAGACGAATCAGCCACAGACCAAATACATTGAGAAGGTATGTTGATTTCTTTGTTTTGAGTAGATGAAAAGATGCACAGTTTCAAAAGCCTTCTGTGTATTATACTGGCCATTTGATTAAAATGTGAAAACAGGAAAGAATTAATAAGGGTTTTGGTCTTGTGATTAGCAATTGCTTAGGCATTCGTATCATTGTTCTTTTCCATTTGAGGTTATGTGTTTAACAGTGGTTGCTGGCTCCGTCATTCTGCCGAATCTTGGCCGAACTCTTAATTTTGTAACAGAAGAGTTGCTCTGGTGTAGTTCCTTAGACTTAAGCGGTCCCTGGTTTCAGCCTACAGTCAGCCTTAAGACTCTAGACAAGTCTCTTTTCTAACTTGCCTTATACTTTATATACCTTATACCCAGGTGTACAGCAATGATTAGGTTGTAGCACTTACTTCATTGACTCATTTGAGGTCCAGAAAAAGGTGTCAGGATAGACGAGGGATTCAGAATGATGTCAGATGATAACCTCTACCTTATTTGATATCAGGCTTAAAACCCCAAACTTTGCTTCATTTCCAGATGAAGGATTCGACCGAGATGGTTGCGTTCCATATTCGCGTCCCTCGAGTAGGTACGGTAAAGATTCAAGTGGAGGCCAAAGACAAAGCAGTAACGGTATCTGACGCAATTGAGAGGGACCTGAGGGTTGAAGTAAGTATACCCGCTACAGTCTTCACCTCTCTGCAGATGAGCAATTTTGGCTGGTGGACCTGTAATATCAGCTTCATTAAACTTTTTTCAGAATAGCTTTTAGTCCTGTTAGTGGCTTTTCCATCTGAACTCTTCTTTTATACTAAAACTGTAATCCAGCTTTTGTTCTTTAGCCGACGGGAGTTCAGCGTACTGTACCGATCACGTTCTTGCTCAGCCTCAATAGCAGTCATTCTGTATTGACGAAGGAAGTCCCGATTAGATTACCCAGCAGTGGTGTTGTCTCTGGTTCTGAGAAGATTGAGGTTGCAGCGATAGGTAAGCAGAGCAACGTTGTGTAAACTGGAAAATTTTCGCGAGGATTATTTGTGAATTTCATGGAAGAGCTAGCTGCCAAATGCAAACTTGAAAAGCGTGAAAATTTGAACTGTCAGGCGTATCCCCAAGATCTATGACACTAATTTGGTGTGATGGTGGGTTACACATAGTCAAGAGTCAAATGAAAAGAACTAAGTTTAGGAAGAGTTAATTTTTTAAGCTGCGTATACCAGTATGATATATCAAAACACGATTAAAAACATGGGAAAATTGATTAAGAAAATACCATTGCCGGAAATACATTTCATAATTGACCTTGACGACCAATTGTATTTTTTTTTAAATTTCCGCTCCCCTGCACATAGAAATCTGGGCTACGCAAATGGTAATGATGTTTACTCCTTATGATTTCAGGTGACATCATGGGACCGTCTCTGAAGAACATGGAGGGAATGATAAAGATGCCGTATGGCTGTGGCGAACAGAACATGATCAATTTCGCACCGGCGATGTTCATCTACAGATACCTTAATGCGACTGATAGCCTGACCCCAGAGACAAATGACAAAGCAATGAAGGTCATGGAAAGGGGTATGTAGATAAGTCCTTGGGATGAGGTTTGCTCTGCAGCTTGCTGAACTTGAACTAACTCCAATAGGAGGGGGGGGTTGTTGATTATCATTCAGAGCCTTGTCTTGTCCAGTAGTGTAAATATTGAAGCAGTGTAATGCCACTGACATGACTGACACTATCAAATCATCAATTTTATATTAGTCATGGGGCAGCGGTAGTGCAGTGGAAGAGTCGGCCTCATGATCAGGAGGTCGTGGGTTCGACTCCCGGCCGAGTCACTGCTTAGTTCCCCTACTGGTCATGTTCAATTGAGCACCTTCTGGTTGCTCCTTGAAACCCCTGATTGATTTCTGTGGAGACCGGGGTAATAATATGATATCCCAAAGCGCTTTGAGCGAGAACTATAGTGTCACGGAATTGCGCTATATAAAAGACTCATTATATTATTATATATACAATGTATTAGTATGGGATTTCAAAGCACTTTGCTAAATGTTTCTTCTTGTGGTCGAAGAAAGTTTATCCAGCGATCTTGACCGCTTGGCCTTCAGTTCTGCTCCCTCTGGTCAAACCTTACGCCTTTGGGCTATGAGTCAGGGCAATCCTGTAGTATATGGGCTGGAGTTTGGAAGGAACTCCTGCACTGGAAAAGTGCTGAACCCACTTCATCAAGTCTCTTTGAATGAGTTCGTAGACCACTGTGTTTTGAGACTTGATTTTGCCGTCCTTCACCTCTCTGTGCTCCTAATCAATGAAAAAGTTAACTAATTTAGTATTTTGTTTGTTTTTCTGCATGTGTAGGGTACACGAGGGAGTTAACCTTCTTCCATACCTGCTGTGATATAGGAAGCGTGAGTGCTTTCGGCGATCACTGTTTTGGTTCCTTTCCTTCCTGCAGTGGCCAGGAGGGCAGCACTTGGTAAGTTCTGAGAGCGTTAAAGGCTACTTCTTCATTTTCACCACCCTCAGAAATGTTGCCTTCAGTTTTCTATTTGGTCCACAAAGTTGTTTTCAAGGCTCCGTCCGCTGGCGTGAAGTATATCAAGTTGACTTGGTTCAATCTGCTGAGCACATGCTTCAATTAAAGAATAACCGTAGTGAAATTCCATTGTAATGACTCGTGCATCATTTTGGCAGTTTGCTTCATCTTTGTTTTGAAGTCGACTGAGGTGCTGGAAATGAAAAGGGGTTTGACTGTATTTGACAAACGTGAAGTTATTTCATTGCAGGCTAACAGCTTTTGTGATGAAGAGTTTCGGCCAGGCAGCGAAGTACATTACAATCAGTGAGACTGGTATCTACAAGGGTGTTGATTGGTTACTGAGCTTACAGGAGCCAAATGGAAGTTTTCGCCTACGTGGCCGTGTCATTCATAACGACTTTCAGGGTGGGTCGGCAAAAGGCATTGCCCTGGATGCCTATGTGCTCATCTCGATGATGGAGTACCCTGAAGGCTTCAAGGACAGGCAACAGGTAGGGCCTCATCCTTTTAAAATGTTGATCAAGAAAAGAGACTTTTTCTAGAGCACCCTTCATCATCAACAAACACTGCAGTATCTATTTCATCAGCAGCTAAACCTGATTCTGTTATGCTATGAATGCCACATCTTTTCCCATCATTTCATTACGAGGTGTGACTACAGACAATTTCTGTGGGAGAGCACTCTGACCCCTTTTTCAAAGATTGAACATTCGGTGCTGTCTGGGTGGGGCTGCACCACCTTTTCCAATACTTTCGTGACTGATCAAGTTTTAAGCAGCATGACATCTTTTGCAGATTGTGAAGACCAAACTGGCAACAACTGCTACCCATTTGGAAAAGTACGCAAGGGACTTGATGAATAAACTTGTCAACAAGAAACCCACGGACAAGGAACTGTATGACTTGACTATCATCGCATATGCCATAGCTCTGATGGACAACCCGTATGCTGATACTCTCTTGACTAAATTGGATGCACTGGCTTCAGTTTCGGATGGTGAGTGAATAACTTTCTTGTGGCCAGATCACATTATTCTCTCTCCTTGGGTGAATTACAACTGTTTTAGTCCCTTGTTCTCGTAGGTGCCTAAGAGACTTGACGCATGAGGGCCTGTGTATGATGATTATAACCTTGTTCGATCTTCTTAGAAGATGTGCAATGTAAACACATTGGTCACTGACTGAAGGGGCCTGAAGCCCTTTTGTAGGGGGATTCTTGTGTTATCTGTCAGTGTTTTTGACCCTCATATATATACGCAAATGCCGGGAAAAGGCCCTAACAATTCCACGTTGATGGGTCTGCCCATGGTGCATAGAATGAGTGAGGTAAATCATGACATGTCAAAAAGACGCTTAACTCAGCCTCAGATGATTGAATCTTGGTTTTACATTTCAGGTGAGAAATACTGGAAAATGAGTTCCCCGGCCAAGTGTGATTCTCCATATCGATGTTATGATGTGAAGCCTAATCCATCTGAGGTCGAGATTGCCTCATATGCCCTCCTAGCCTATCTGAAGCGTAACAAATGTTCCCAGAATGCTGGTTGCTCCTACATTTCCAAGTGGATGGCAAAAAAACGTGGAGCCAAAGGGGGATTCTGCTCGACTAAGGTAAGGCTGATGTCCGATGAATGATGTTGGCTTCAACGCTTTTCTGGGTAATCTAAGTTGAATAGGAGTGCATATGTCATGCCAAATAGGTCAGTGATGTTGTCAAATTAGACATCCGGAACTGCATCATCTCCTGGTAGGACAGCTACACCTTAGTCTCTTTAGGCTAAAGCTCAGCCACAGCTTTCTTCACTGTTTAGAGTTCTCAATTTTGTCCCCTGTCCAATTTTCGAAATCGTCGTAAAAATAGTTCCTGTTGCGCTTTTCCAGGACACAGTACTTGGTATTCAGGCCATCTCGGCATTTGCTCAGCAACAAAGTCTGGCTCCTCCCAACTTCTCGGCTGATTTCACCTACGCTAGCCAGTCGGCTATATTCGGAGTGGGGAAGTTAAACGACAAGATCTTTCAGGAGAAAGAGGTATGTATGTGAATTAAAGTGTTTTCAGATAGATCTGGCCAAAGGTACTTTTCTGACCTTGTGTCTCTAAACTGTAATAGTGTGATCACAAATAGGAATGGTACACAGTCCATGGCAGCCGGTGTCATAGTTGACCAGCTTTAGACAAACACTTAAAGGATAACTCGTGTCAAATTTCACCATATAATGTTTTAGCTGTTTTTGACAAATGACAACGTCAGTTTCTCATAAATCGGTAAGGTTTTCGAATCGAAATGCACATTTTCTAGAAATTGATGGTAATCCCGCCCGGACGGCTCGCTTTGATGCCATTTGACGTCACAACATGAACATTTCCGCGGTCGCGGTGGTTTACATTCAGCGATTTTATAATAAATCTAATCAAAAATGGAAAATTTGAGCTTTACATTTGTGATCAACAATTAAAAACGGACGTATTGCCGCAAAGTTGTAAATCACATCATAGTAGCACTTTAATGCTGTATTTCATCTTTCAGTTTAACTACCAACCAAAACAGTCTGTGAATATCCGCGTGAACGGTTCCGGTAGTGGCCTCGCCCTGGTCAACTACATATACAATGAGGTGACCATCACCAAGTACACGGACAAGCTTGACATTGATAAGGACGTCTCGTGTTCCAAGCTGGGCACTGGCGAACAAGTGTGCACCATCAAACTTTGCATCAGGTAGTTGTTGATGTTATTTCTATTGGCATGTAGTGCCATGCCATCATATTTCATAAATAACACTTGACCTTAGAAGCAAGTGCGATAGGGCACCCATTGCTGGAGTTCTGTATCATCATAGTTACATATTTGTGCAGGTGGATCTGCTCGTCAACAATAAGGGGTCGTTGTGTGGTGGTCCTGCAGCCTTCAGTTGTGACCTCTTCCTCTTTTGCTCGAGTGATACTGCAGTTATACATTATGAAGGCGACAAGCTAGGTCTTTAACTTGAAGAAAGCGAGTCATACCCTGTATAATGACATCAGGGATGATGCCAGTCACGCTGGACATATGTTGTAGCCTGCAATACACAGAGCCCTTTAGTGGCAAGAGAGGTGTCAACGCCGACTGCTGAGGACCGAATGCCTGGAGGGATGTTGCACAGTTGACATAGAAATGTCAAATTGTAGTATTGAGTGACCATGTGTGGGGTCTTGATCTAATCGTCTGGCCTGAACTTGGGTTAAAGAGATATTCGAAAGGAGATTGGTACACATGTCTTATGTATGTTGCTTTAATTTGATGATAGTTGCAACTTTGTTTATAGCTATATCTTTTGTTTTCAGCCAACAAAGTGATGTGATCAAAGGCATGTCGCTCGTAGAATCAAGCTGTCTGTCGGGATTTGAGCCGTACGGAGAAGTCAAATGCGACGGATGCTCTAGCATGAAGCTCAACAAATATGAAGTCGATGAAGCCAAGTTTGTTGCCTATCTGAATTTTGTAAGTAAAGCCAGCGTGGACTTCTGTACTTGTTCTTCTGAGAGGAAAATGTGCAAGCAGTTGGTTTGAAAATGATGGAGAGCCAATTGGTGGCTCATGGTAGAGGATAGCCGGGCTGATGTACAGTTTTACCAGGGCAAACATCACCGCAGATTTTTAGGGGTGGCATACGTGTCGCCCTGCCATTTCCAGCTCAGTTCACGGTCAATGACTCTGACTGTGGGGGAGTGATAAGACATTGGTGTCCAAAGCTAGCTAGTTGGGTCCGGGAAGGGAATTTGAGGACTGAAACAGAAATATTGCAAGATTCCTTGTTGTGTGATGTATGTCGGAGCAACTCATACTTTATGTTACTATATATATGCTGCTTTCCTTCCAGGTGTCCAGCAACAAGCAGTGTCTCATAATGACATGCATACAGAAACAGGTTGTCACATATTTCCAACCAGCTGTCATCACGTTTGCTGATTACTATTCCACTGGTGAGCTTTGTTACCTTTCCCGCCAATCTTTTTGTACTTTCAAAGAAAGGCTATAGGCAACTCGAGAATGGATTAGTGTTTGCCTCATGACCAATAGGTGTCTCTAATGTCAAGAAGAACAAGAAGAACTTTTCACACGTGTACATTGAGTCTTTTGATCATTGGTCACACTACATTTGTCATTGTCAGTCTCACTTGTCAGGCCAGGTTTACATGTGTTTACATAGGTTTACATAGCCTGTCACTTGTCACGTTTGGGCTTGAAAACATGTCATGACATGACAGGAGGGTGGAGGTGACATGATTGACATCTAGGATCCCATTCTTTCGAAATGTCTTGTTCCTTCATATCACCAGTGACATGTGAAAAGCAAGTGACAACCACATCAAACTTTATGTAAATCTTAAGTGTGAGATTCAAATCTGAAGTGAACTCTATGTGAATCAAATTAAAACGTTAAATTCTTTTGACCCTTTTCAGATGTGCGCACAGAAGTGATGTACAGCGCTCCGCAGTCATTGATGGATCAAAACGCGTGCAAGGAATGTGGCGTTGCTTGTGGGTGCGTTAAAGGACCGCTGGAAGGCAATTCGGCTGCTTGGACGACTCCAATGATTTTCCTCACTACTTGCATGCTCGTGCTCGCCAGGATGATGATCTGAGCAGGCTGCAGCACCGATAGGGTGTGATGGAATGGACTAATAAACTTTGCATAATCACAAACATGATGGCCGATCCTTTACATTGTATTTGAGTTGTCGAAATTCTGGATTAAAATCTGAATGCTTTTCAAGATTTTATATAAACTACTCCATTTTGTATCACTTAACCAACCGCCCAAGAGGGAATCACTGCTCCTAAATAAAATTTGAGATTTGTTTGACCTGTGATAGAGTGAGATCTGGAACTTTGTGAATCGGTTTTTACGTATTCCGTCACAAATACAGAAGACTTCTGTCCTTAAGCGTAAATTTTCCGAGTTAAATATTTATTATTCAGGTGTGAATATTTTTTTCAAACTTCGCTTTTCCTAGCCTGTATTTGTATTGATTGTCTCACCATCACTTGGGTTAAGCTAAAATGTTGTCCAAAACCTTGGCTCCGCCTCAGTTTTGGTCAACATTTTAGCTCCACCCAAGTGATGGTTTTGGTGAGAAAATCAATTAGTTAGGCAACCAATACCTCCAGTTCGGTATCAATTCCTTAATTATGAAATGTATTGTACATACTGCACCCATAGCCTGTGCTTTTAAAATGACCTTGTAATGGTTGTTAGCCTAATTCTTAGTATCATGTAGCTGTTTTTTATCATGTAGCTGTCTGTTTTCATGTAGCTGTCTGTTATTATGAAGGTGACTGTTGCCAAGCATGCCAAGTATAGATTTACTAATTTGTTAGAATCATGGAACTGTCTGTTACCATCACAAAGAACTGGCACTGGGACTTCTGACAAATTTAGGCAGAGGCCTTTAAAAACACCTCTGAGGTTTCCTTAAATCTAAATTGCCCTCGCTACTAACCATTTGGCATTTGCAATGGTTGGTATTAAGGCAAGACCAGTGCAAACAAAATGATACCTTTCTCAACTTCATATTTGCTATAAAAAGTGAGCTACTCTGATTTTTGTAAAAGGGAAAAATTATGTAAATCTATGTAAGTCTATTTTACTGGTACTTGAATGTGATTTTGTGTTAGATTCAAGATGGGTAGTGCCCCATTCTTTGATAATGCCCTTTCATTGTAGGATTAGCACTTATTTAATGGGTTGACAAAAGACAGTTAAAACCACTTCACATAGGCAACTGTATAAATCATTTCTGCACATCATTTCACTACCATCATAAAATCAATGATGGGAGATTTGAAATAAAAAGTGATTTCTACATGAAAGTCATCATAAAATCAACCGTATGGCCCATCCATGATTCTATAATGGAATAGCTTGATGTGATGCCCATTTGAAGTGAGCTTTGTGTCAAGACACGTCAGGCTTTTAGAAGGACGAAAATGATGGAAGTGTGTGCAAGTTTTCTTGAAATTTTATAAACATTTGTTTACAAAGTTATGATTTATTTTAAAACAAAGTTGTGATGGACATTGAAACAAACACTTCGAATCAGATATGTATAATGCAGTGCACCATGTCTAATTTGTCAAAATACTTGTTGCTTTATATTTTTTTAACTATCAGGTAAGTCAAGTGCCTGACTGGGCATCAATTGTAACCTAATGTTCTCTAATTCAGTTAAGCCCAGTAAACTTAATGTCAGGTTAATTGAAGCATCAGGTTCGTGACAGCTATTTTAAACTATTGGGCCCTGATTATATTTCTACATTTTCTGTAATATTTTGATGCAATAAACACCATTTTCACTAATTGTTTTTAGGTTTTTAGTCTTGAACAAATAGATCATCGTGATTGTCCTCCAGTCAAGCACTGAGAACTAAAGTTAGTTCTGAGTGCCTCCCCAGTAGCTATGGACAAGGTTGTTGTGACTCAGGCCTGATGTCGGAGTGAATGAGAGCGATTTTTGATTGTTTTGGTCAGTCTGTGGGGCTTGATGTTGTCCGAGGTACAGGAGATGAGTTGCATGAGGTTCGCCTTCAGGATCTCCATGGACAGTCTGGGTCTGTCTTCAAGTGCGGGATGAAATCTCTGCCAATCCTCAAGAAAGTTTTGTTCATATTCACCATGGTAAAAGCCACTATTCAACCGGGTAAATTGACACCAAATGACCATGGTGGCATGTTGAATGATCTTCAGTCAGGTTGTGATTGGCTCAAGAGCAGTGAGACGGAAGCTTTTCCAAAAGCAGACCATGGTAAACGCTGAATTCATCATGGTGAGCATGGTAAACCCATGCCACATGTCCCTTGGGTAGGGACCCCATCCCAACCCAAGGTCCAACCCTGTCTCTGTAGTATTGGACGAGATATGCCACATGTCCCGGAGTGCTCTCATATTGGTCTTTCTCTCTCGGCATCAAAAACCATCCTTGGGTAGGGACCCGATCCCTACCCAAGGTACAACCCTGTCTCTGTAGTATTGGACGAGATATGTCCCTGAGTGCTCTGGTATTGATCTTTTTCTCTCGGTGTCCTTGGCCCTTGGATAGGGACCCGATCCCTACACAAGGACAAGGATGTGTTACAGCCCTCTTTGAGATCTGATGCTTGTGGAGTGGTCAGATAGGGTAATAGCTGTCTCATGTATTCTGGTTGTGAAGTGCTGCCTTGCTTGGAGCTATATCTGTGATCCGAAGTTGCAAAAAAAGGAACATACAATTGATAGGCAGCGATTCCAGACAGAGGGGGTTAATTTTGAGAAAAAAAGGTATATCCATTTCATAAGCCAGAGAAATTTAGCAACCAAAAAATATTCCCACGGTCAGAGCCAAACGGGATGAGAGGGTTAATGGAAACCTTGTTCCTAGGAAAAAGTTCAAAATTTCTTGATACATTATACCTGCAATTTTCATTTTTTGATCCTGGGCACAAGGTCGTTTATTAACCCTTGCAGCCCGTTTGGCTCAGACCGTGGGAATATTTTTTTCAAAGGAATGTTCATCATTTGGGAGAGTATTGAACTTTTGTGGTGATATTAACCCTACTGGGCTGGTGGTCTCTACTATACTGTCTATACTATACTGTCTGTCAAGATATGCTGTATTGAGTGATGCAGCATCCTCCTCCTCAGAACCAGGACCTGGAGTAGTAGGGTACTTGAGCACATCTTCTAGTGAACAGCAGATAGAGGGAATGTTTACAGAAGGAAGTTCTGCTTGAGGCAGAAGGGTCACGATGTTGTCCCAAGGACCAAGCAGAAGTGGCCACAAGTCGTCTCTCTTTATGATCACTGTGGTGACAGAGTAAAGATGTTTCCATCTGGCAAGGCTTTATCAAAGTCAGAAGTCTAGAAATTCGAATAAGAAAAAAAACAGATGGACATTCTACAGTTAGGTTTTTATTGCACACATAAATGGCACAAATTTCTTTAGCAATGAAGAAAGAAGCTGCAGACATGATTACATCAATACCTAATATAGCAAAAGCATCAATAATTCTCTTGGCACTCAACTAAATGTTTTATCAACCCTTCCCTAAAGCTACGGAGCTCGACCTGTACTACGATTAAAAACTGCTATAGATTGCTGTCACCAAGAGCTGATATCATGATATGGAAAAAAAGTGTTCAAAACTGATACTTTTTGTTATACACTAAACTCTCTTACTTAATCCTCTTCTGAGCGATATTGGCACATAAGGCATCCACTCGTGCTCGCCATCTCCCCCTATCCTGGGCCAATGTGGTGATGCTGTCCCATGTCATTCCATCAGTTGTCCAACGTAGGGCAACCCTTGTATGGCTGTTAGGTGGCACACAGCAGACATGTTCAATCCACATCCAGCGCCTCCTTCTTACCACAGTGGTCATCGGTACGCAGCTGGTTCTCTGAAGCAGTTCTTGATGGTAACCGGAAAAACGCCGACCGACCGACTGACCTGTGAACCTACCATCATTAATGCAGTATCCCTTTCGCTTTCGTATCTGTGTAGTGCCTAGCGCAATGGACGTGATGGAGTCCGACGTGTCTGACAGCAGCATCTCCAGTCAATTATACCGGGAAAACGAGCCCACGCGGTAAGGAACTGATAACGATACTCTAAAGATATGCTTTGTCTACATGGTCGGTGGATATAAAAACATGATTTGGGCCTAATCTATGCACTGTAGTTTTTCTACTCGAGTGTCTCGACCGATGCAATGCATGAACTGCAACGCGCAATATGCATTTGTTGTCATTTGAACAGCGCACGTGCGCTTGTTTACAATTTCATTTCACATGACCTGCTGCTGTCCGACACGTCGGACTCCATCATGTCCATTGCGCTGGGCACTTCACAGATACATGTGCTATAGAGAAGCGAAAGGGATACTGCATATGACGGTAGGTTGGCAGGTCAGTCGGTCGGTCGGTCGGTCGGTCGGTCGGCGTTTTTCCGGTTGCCGTTCTTGATTGCTGATGGTGTTAGGACAGTAGATATTCACGATGTTACATAGGCATTTGTTTTGAAAAGTCTCAAGCTTGTGTGGGAGATTGTTCGTCACCTTCCAGCATTCGACGCCACACAGGAGAACACTGAGTACGTTAACTCTAACATTACTGTTGTACAATAAGTGCATTGATAAGTTACACAATATGTTTCACCGGTGGTTAATAGGGAAGGGTTGAATGATTCAAACATTCTATAAGTTGGCAATGAGTTTGGCACAATATATAATTGGATACACTGGAATAAAACTTGGATATGACTCATATCACGATGTAATAGCAAAGGTTAGAAGCGTCTGCAGGTTGATACAAATAGGTTGAACACCTTGGGTTGAACATGTGCATGGCAAAATAAGATGTAGAGCATGAAAGTGGTGACACAGTACAATTCTTGATCACCCGAGTTTTGGTCGAAGGGGTACGGTGGCCCATAGAGGACATGCGTTTATTTTCAATATATTAGAATTTTTTTTTTACAATGCGTTTTTTTTCTCTCGAATTACAACCGCCGTCGGATTTATTTCTCACCGCCGAAAAAATAATTCCCACAGCCGGGTTAAAAATAATAATTCCCACCACCGCCAAGGAAAATAATATCCACCGCGGTGGATATTAATATCCACCGCCAAGGAAAATAATATCCACCGCGGTGGAAATTAATATCCACCGCGGTGGAAATAATATCCACCCGGTGTCAATAACGAATTAGCTCCCGCTCCGATCTTTCTCATGTTGTTACTCTCCTTGACCTGATACTAGTCCAGCCACAATCGTGGTTGTAAACATATTTTTTCCACCGCGGTGGATATTAATTCCACCGCGGTGGATATTAATTTCCACTGCGGTGGATATTAATATCCACCGCGGTGGATATTATTTTCCTTGGCGGTGGTGGGAATTATTATTTTTTACCCGGCGGTGGGAATTATTTTTTCGGCGGTGAGAAATAAATCCGACGGCGGTTGTAATTCGAGAGAAAAAAATCGCATTGTAAAAAAAAAATTCTAATATATTGAAAATAAACGCATGTCCTCTATAGGCCAGCGTAAAGGGGCCATCAATAGATTAATCCCTATTGTCCAATGTATTGAGATAAATCCTCGTCCTGAGCTGAGATATCTAGCATTTTGCTCCGCGATTGTCAGTAGATATTTACCCTAATTGCATATGTGAGGTTGTGGACATATTGCCAGCTGACTTTGCCTGGGGCTTGGGTACTGACGCTGGATCCGCTAGTTGCATATGTGATTTTAACTATTCTTTTGTATGTTACCTTTGTGTCATCATTTCCTCTCCAGGTATTAAAGCAAGTATTTTTCTTAGGCAAAACCGATACATTTATCAGTGTCACCTGGTCCCTGACAACATGTCCATAAGTGTTGTCTTCGACAGGGCCCAGCCTCATTCTAGCTGCAGGTGACCATTTTCCTTCTTTATCTCCTCTTTGACCTTTTCAAGAATGGTCTTGGCCAGGTAACCGTCTGTTATTTCGTTGTCTGAAATATAAAATGAATTGGTCAAAATCCTTTGAAGCAAAGAGAAACAAACTCTACTAAGTGACATTTAAGTCTTGAGGTTGGTTCTGGGTCCTTAACTTCTGATTTATCATTGATTGGGACTTGGCACCTCAAGGGCAGTTTGGGCTGTCTATGTTGACGAAAATATGAGAATAAAAATGACTTCTAAAGATAACGTCACACCTTGGCCTATTTGAAGACTAAAGATTTCACCACCAAAACTGTTAAAGCTAAATCTGATTGTCAAATCGAATTATTGATAAAAGCCAAATTCTTATGGAGTTTGACTGTAGGTCTACCTAATCAGAGAATAGAATATGAACAAGCTTACCATCATATCTGATGATCTGCATGCGGTTTTTGCAGTCAAATGGTTCCCTTGGATGCCCGATGAGTTGGTTCAGCTTGTTAGAGAAACGTTCCCATTCGGCAGAGAGTAGCGCCTCATCGAGGAAGCCTTCTTTCATCATCCTGCGTAAGGTTTCTGCTTGAGTGTTGTACTCAACGAAGACAAAATACTGAAATACAAAGTGACCTGTGAGAGTAGCAAAAGCTTCTGCCAGGACCAGCGTGATCAAAGTTTTCTTAGTTCTTGCCTCCAATTGAGCTAGGGTGCTGAATGTTTATAGTTGAAAGAGTAGCCAAATACTGGTATCTTAGTCTTACATGCCCTGGACCAATGGGTTAGCTAACTGGCATAGAGAGCTCAGAGCATCAGAGAACATAAGCAGGAGAACATTGGTTCAACTTTCGAATGATCATTTCACCTCAGTGTACTTCAGCAAACACCAACCCCTACATTATTAATCGGCAACAACATGCTAATTGTAAGAAATCATCCAATCTGCTAGGAAAGTGAGTCTGTGATCGAGGGAAGTCATACTCCTTGTAACCTAAAGCTATAGTGTTACAAAAACCAGGATAAGCTCCAGCCAGATAGTCACTTGTTGGCTTGTCAAATAGACTGTTCAATTCCAAATATTACACAAATTATAGGCCTGTGTTATTAAAAATGTAGGCCTACCTTTTTCCTTGTGGCGGGGTCAACAATGCTGCTCATCTTTGGTGAATAAACACGCCGATCATGGGTGATGTCTTTGAACGTGATATTCCTCAGTTCTTCATCATCGTCTCTGTCTATGATGTTTGAATCTGCATCTGACACCTTCTTTTGAACTTGACAAGTATGGGGGTGGAGAATGAAAAGCTTGTACGACATCAAGCGATCTTCGAATTTCTGCATAAGTTCCGGTGTCCCCGCTACGACGTTTTTCATAGCTGTAGAGTAAATTTAGTTGTATTATTACGTCAGTTGGTGTGTCTAGAATCAAACAATACATTTTGCACTATTCACACTTGTACAAGGAACTTTTTTATAGCATATTCAAATTAGACCCGATCCCTTATGGAGACCATCATTAGACCACACTTCCTCTCGACCTTCACTGGCTTCAGGCCACAGATCTACTGCAAATCTACGACACCGTTCATGTCTTCCTTTCACTTTCATGACAATGCTTCACCATGGAGCTGGAAAGCTTCTTCGATGGACCAGTATCGCTGTCTAAAGGGATAATAATGAAACTTGCATGGAATCTTTAAGTGGAGATATCCATAGTAGAAACTCAAGGCAAACCCAGCTCCAATGTTGTGGAACATCAGGTCATAGGTGATTTCCTGTGAAACACCTGGAAAAGTTACAAGGACGAAAACATTTTTTTATCTATCACGTTACATGATCATGGAAATAAAAATATTTTGATTCAGTTCTGGGGAATCAGAAAATATCGACAAATCTTCTACAATCCATGTGCACATATGTGGATGTCATCTGTAGTCCCTTACACAGGGTAAAAGGGCAAAATTACGTTGGCCAAGTTCGAGTTGGCCCTTTGCGTCTAGGTTCTTTGTCTCCCCAAATCAAAATGGTTTTTGGTATCCCACTGAGAGAGTATTCAGCCAAACAACTGAGACATATAGTTGATATAGTTTCTGGGATGTACATATAGAACCTGGGACACTTGGAACCCAGGATTTACCCAGAAACCCATCTATGCCAGGAACTGACCTTCAAGTTCTGTCTTGACCTTGTGCTCCCATTCTGGATCACTGTAACTGATGCGCTTGAAAAGCAAGAGCAGCTGCAGTGCTGGGTGACTGGCAGTAGCACTGGTTAGACAATCCAAACACACCAGCAACCTGAAGTTGAAAAAGACAAATTGCTGACTAAAATGTCTATACTCAAATAACACATGTTGCTTCGAGTCCTGTCAGAACTAGAAATGACTATCCTCCTCCAAGGGAGACTAAAGGCAGGAACAGGGTAGGTCAGATTATGCTACAAAGTTGTCCATAGCGTTCTCTCCAATGACACATTACTTCCAAACTATTCACGATTGCATTTGAAATATGAAAATTGTAAAAATGTACACCCTTCCAAGCTTATGTGGTCAAAACGTATATATATATGGTCAAAACGTATATACAATGTATATGTATCTACCCTTCCAAGCTTAGGTTTGACTCCCAGAAGGACCACATCATTAAACCTCATTGGATGTCTTTGGGCAAGAAATTTGGCTCTAACTGATGAGTGTTGAGCTTGTAATCTTACCGCCTGTCATTCACATCGTAACCATGACGCAGAATAGTGTAGAAAATGTCTTCGAATCTGTCTGAGGTGACCAATTCATCTGTGAGCACCATGAAGACCTTCTTTAATTTGTGAAGTGTTGAATCGAATTCCTGCTCAGCAAGGAGGTCCCTGGTTGAAGCTCCATCTTGCAATTCCCTTACAAATCTCTTGATGACATCTTCAACACGTGGCAGGCAGATGATTCCAATTTCTTCTGTGGGAACCTCGCCAGCAGCTGTGGGAGGGGATCTGGGGCGACAGGCTTCTTTTGTCCTTTGAAAAAGGTCTTCCACCAGCTGGTCCTCAGAGGTTTCCCCTATAAAGCAATTAATATCTGCCAGTTGTGGTTCTTCACATGGCGATGTAAGAAACTGGTACACATACATACATCGAAAATACTATTTTTCAACTGTTAATTCAAATGGTAACCTCATACCACTTTTCAAAATCGATGGCAATTAAAATTACTTACGGGGGGTGTCGTAGCTCATCAGCTGAAACTTTGAAGGATGGATGTTGTATTTCTCGTTGTATTTCCGCATACATCCACCGTACAGAAATAGCCACAATCTCTCCCTGAAGTATTTGCCTTGTTTCACCATCATTTCTTCACTCATGTCAAATAACCCAATCGATACACCATGATCGCGTAGCTTTATCAGCATTTGCAAACAGTTGGCATAGTCTGCAATACCATAGTACGTCTTGAAATGGAACAGAGAGAAAAGTTTGAAAATACATGTATACCTTCAAAATTGCCTTTTAGACCACCATTGAAGTCTGAAAAATTGAAGTACCCTAAAGCTATTATGTAATCTTGATGAATCTTGAATCGTCCATGAAGATACTAACCTCTGTTTGATCTTGTGACTTCACCTCCCTGATGTCAATCTCGTACCTCCTGTCAATTCCTGCTCTATTCACTTGTACCTCATTCTTGTGAAATATCAAGCGGCCAAGACTGAGGTCCCTTTTCATGATCTCAACCTTGGGATAAATCAGCATTTTCTTTGAAATATTCTCCACTGGGACATCTTTGCCAACTCCTCTGCGCCAGGGCGATTCCATGATGATTTTCTCCAAATCTGTTATCGAGAAATTAGACAAACTTACTGACACAAAATTTTGTCAAAATCTGCAATTAAAAAATGAGACAATCGTTCCAAGAATTACCCAAAAGATTTTTAAATAGAGTTAGAGCAAGGAGGTCAACTTGAACAGTCATAAAATCTGCCTGAAGTAAGGGGATTGCTCGCAACACAAACAAATCATTCTCTATTGACCTTTGCTTCAAATGAATAAACTTTGAATTTTTTGTATCTTACCTGGCAGCATGGGTGAGAGATATCCAAAAAAGTATGACCAGGCGAGGCCATTGCCAAAATTCAGGAAGGCAAGGTTTAGGTCTTCTGGGTCATCTGCAAATATTCATCATCATCATTATCTTAGTCAATGTTTTAGTCCTGACAAACTTGGCCAATTTCAAAGGTTTAGATATTTTTGAATCGTGTACTTACTTATGTGTTAAGTTGTGCATGCAATTTTTTAATTTTTTTCATTTGTAAATGGCAGGAATGTTGGGGGGGGGGGATTTTCCATTAAACCACCTTGCAACAATGGTAAAATCATTTATTAGAGATCGGCTACTCTGGCGGCGCATGGTGGTGGGTAGCGGTATTATCCACCTGACCTGCTAAATCCCATGCCTATTTTGTCCCTTTACTTTGAAAGAGATGAGGCTATCTCGGACTACCAGTCAGGCAAAAACCACTTTCACTTTCAACAATGCATAATCAAAGTGTAAAAATCTAATACAACGGTCTGCTGCATGCTCCTCCCCTTGCACACATATTGAGCTCGTCAAGTGCCGAGTGAAAAGCTCAGGATGAGGTAATTAAAAACTACAAATAAACTCAAGTACATGTATAGTTCCTGCTTCTAAAGCTCTTCATACTACAATGTAATTACCTTCATTTTCTTTGAAGTTTTTTCACTTGCCCTGTCTTCACTTAGCTGGGAAGAATGCCAGGTTATATCACAGAAATATTACCTTCTATAAAATGCTTAAGCTCAATTGCTATCTTGCTCCTAGTTTTCATGATCGGGTCTACCATTATCCTTCGGATGTTGCACTCCTGGAGCTCCTGAGGAAACTCTATGTATTCCTTATGATACAAGATGACTGTCACAAATGCGCGCTGGCGCTTCATCATCTAAAGGAAGTGAAGAACTTGAAATAGAGTCATTTTATCACATTGTTTCATATAAAGAGGCAATATAAGAGGATTTTAAGTGGATATAGTGCCACTGAACAGGGCTTGAGCTGTTAGATTAATCTCGGCCTACCCAGAGTCTTCAAGATAACTATTAATTTGAAAGACTCTGGCTTCCCCAAGGACATGAAACACGTTACCCAACTTTAGAGTCTGTTTTCTTGCAGGCTATACGAATTTCATGAAATATCCATACATTTGCAAGCAATATCTTACCCTTATTGTGCATTTCCAGACTGAAACCAATGGTCACAATATATTATTGTTAAGTTGCCATTGATTAATTGTTAAGTTGCCATTGATTAGACCAAATGTAAAAAAGACGGAAAACTATTTTTCTCGGATGCTCGTTACAAAATGAAGGAATTTTCACCCCCAAATGGTGCCTGAATAAACTCTAGGGCAGAAGAGAAGTGTTTTTTAAAAGTTCCCCCAAAGTTTTAACTGGCAAATCGGCCTAACTGCTTTTTTTGGGGGGGGGGGATACGTTGTGGAGTATACCAAGGGAGCATCTCAAAATGCCAAAAAGCCCAAAATTGATCTTTTTTAATATTCCCTAAGCAAAAGTATATATAAATACCATGTTAATTGCCTGTACCAGCTGAGCTTGTTGAAAAGACCCAGGAAAAGCTAGAATGACTCGATCATAGTTGTCCAAGAGCTGCTGAAATGTTGCCAATTTCTTTACATCAGGAACCTGCACTCCAACGTCCCTCATGTCCAATAAAACAACACCAAGCCTTTTTTCCAAGTCACGAAGTAATTCCCATTCTTTTGGTTTCAATTCTGACTGATGCAGGATAAGGCCGCAGCCCCGTAGACCTTCCTGTGAGAAATAAAAAAATAATTTTTAATAAGACCCCCTTTAGGAGGGGCTCTTAAGATACACGTGTGTGCGGGAGTATATAATGTAAATGAAGTGAAATAAAGAGAGTAAATATTGTATATCCAACAAACAATTTTTTTTGGTTTTTCAAAATGGCGCTGAATAAATAAATCAGACCAGTTGTAGCGCTGAATTATAAATCAGACCAGTTGTAACAGGTTACGAGAACATCTAATTTAAATCTTCATGGGAATTCGCTACATATGCCTAAGAAATTGGCCAATTATATTGATATTTTTATTAGAGAAATATCCGTCCTAAATAATGACAGAAAAGGGTGGTTTATTTCAATTTTGTGTCGACATGGTCGAGGTCACGTGACATAAACAAAACAATCGCGCACACCCGTCCAAAAAAGGCACTTTAAGAAAAACAAATACGTTTTTCCTGCTTAAAACCACACTGACGACTAAGTTATATTGGTCTACTGCCCAAATCTGAAGTATCAAATTGAATCACAAACTAGAACTAGCTCTATTCAGCAATAGTTGCGTGAAAAATTCGGGTGAGCGACATTCTGCACCCTAGCGGCCAATAAATAAACTACTTTCAGCCGTCTGCTCCGGTCTCGTTAGGGAGTTTTTCCCAGTTTTCCCGCGATGATGACGTGGCCCATTAACAGGACGTAACATCTATTTTAAAATGCGTTTCCAAAGTGAATGCATGAGGACAACCCATTCGTGTCGTATATCACTGGAAACGCCCGATTCCCGTGAATAAGGACAATCACAATGTATTACATTACCAAAACAAAACTGTGTCGGAAGGAACTATATTGATGGTCTCATCGCACCCCCCCCTCCAGCAGTATGACACAGAAGGGCTAGTTGACTGTCCACCGGGGGGGTTTGGGGGGAGCTTCCCCCCAACGCACTGGTCAAAACCTATGTCGACGGAGGGGGGTTTGGGGGGTGTCCCCCCATTGTAACAGCTGTAGTTGTTAGAGCTTGCACTCAACATATGCTCGTCGGGGGGTTCGGGGGAGCTCCCCCGACCTAAAGGGGGGCTCACTAAGTCCTTGACTTTACATATTACATCTGAAAATATCAAACAATAAGAACAACAGCTTTTTCATTTACTTAGTATGTCCGCCGATAGCCAGGGTGTAACGATTAACACGCATGGCCCCGCCTATAGATCCTGAGCTTAATTGCATAAAGAGATAAATAACATGCATGGGAGATCGATGAGCCCGTATTCGAACGCCAAGCACACCTTTCAGGCTTATTGACAACGCTCAGAAATTATCATTTGATCCCTTAAAATGCAGGTGTGCTTGTCGTTCGATTCTCCCATGTTACATATCTCTTTATGTTCACGGGCCAGTGGTCTCTTTATCATGTTATACTCACCATATCGAGCACGCCCACCAACCCTTCGAAAATCGGGAGATAAGAATTGATCGCGCAACAGCAATCGTCCACCACAATTACTTAAAAGGTATCATGAGTCACACGGATTCATAGAACCTGAATGTATAAAGTGCGTGCTTCTATCTATCTGTAAACAATATCTTTTTATATTTTGCGGGGAAGTTATGTGGGAATCACCGGGGGGAAATCCCACGTGGTGTATCGGCTGCCAAGAATTATCACTTTTCGCCGCGCCAGACACAGCATCCCGACAATATCAGGCCATTTCACTCCGGATTACATGTATATTGAAAATCACTGGTTGTGCCACTGCCGCCAGTGCTATTGGTTTTTGCAAGTCGCGTTAACGGTTTCTCGTTCAGTTAAACCCACAGCATGAACATACTGCATTAAAGTAACAGTCGGCTTTTTATTGCAGTAGGTCTGTTCTTCTTCTGGTTCATTATTCTGAACGTGTTATGCTTTTCCAATTTTGTTTCAGCTCTTAGATAGTAGAAAAACGCGTTATTCGTTATCTTCAGTACGCGCAGTCTTGGCGCGAAATACCTTTCCCGCCATGTAAGTCACCCCGTTATTAAGACGCTACGTCATTTCCATTTATCGTCGCAGTTGCGGGGTAATCAAGCGCCATCAGCGTGACGTCGGAAAAATCGATATCAGCACCATGACGTCAAGGGTAGATCCTAGCTCCAGGAAACGTTCCACGTGGAAAGAGTCGATTCTTGGAGAGCAGTAACGACAGCTGGGTAATGTTGCCCTTACTGCAAATTGTCCTATGTTGTTTTGAACAACCCAGCCCAGAGATGGACACGACCATACTGAACTTCCAGCGGCAGTATCGCCTCTGTTGCCTCTGTCCACTGAGGGCCAAGATGCGACACGACCGTCATGTCGATTAATTCAATTGACAAGACGTCTTCGTTGCAATATGTAAACTTTTCGGTCAACCGGCGTCGTCGCTATAAGAGAAATGCCATCGCCTCGAGCCTTGTCATGGCCAAATCTAATGTGGACTTGCCAAAACCAACATTGATATTATTCTAACGGATTAGTGTAATGAAGTCTATTAATCCTTGCAACAGAGCGAAAGTTTCCAGTTTACTTTCACAAGACCAGGCAAGTTCACAATCAAGAATTCGTGATAGCAAATTTGAAAACTTTTAAGGTTTATTGTTTTTGGTGAGAGCAAAATGTGTGTGTCCTTATAAAGTTTGATGTGTGGAATGTGACAAAAATTGCCATTGATTCTGGTTAAACAGGATGTTCAGGGGGGCATTGTGTTGACGTGCCCTTATACGTATCAGCGCAGTTGCAGAAAAGTGGTGGAGACGAGCGGTAAAGTAAGTTCAATTGTCGGCACCTCATATGCTGGATCATCCAAATTTACTGTGCAAAGCCGCTGACCTTCCGGCTTGCCGACAGCAGTCCTGCATTGTAGATTCGGAAGTCTTGTAGGCCTAATTAACTTCAGAGGTCTTGCACTTGGATTCGGAGTTCTTGCACTTGGATTCGGAGGGCTTGTACTTGGACTCGGAGGGATTGCACTTGGATTCGGAGGTCTTGTACTTGGATTCAGAGGTTTTGTTCCCCCAAATGTTGATGAACCAGTGTCGCCTGAGCCCCAGGTTGTGCCATCGACATTTTCGCACCAATATTGTTCGAATGTCTTGAGACGGTCCATGTCAGTCAGTGTCCAGCAGGTTTAGAAGTCTGATGACGCACTGTTTGAGAACAAACACATCAGCCGTGAATTGTGGTAATAATCAATAGTAATGACTTATTGATTATGGGGTTTAGTCTTCATTTGGTCTTAGGTATGCCTCCAGAGATTTTCTTGAACCAGTGTACATAAAGTTCGGGGGGAACACTAGGGAGTTTTCGCAAATCTCCCGAAACGCCAACGTGGACGCCTATCTCATTGTTTGACCTCCTGATGAAGTCGAACAATGCGATAGGCGTTAACGTGGACGTTTCGGGAGCTTTGCGAAAACTCCCTACGTATACTCGGGGGTAAGTGTCGAAGGATCGTATATATTTGTGACACATTCAAGGCAGCAGATGGTCGGCTTATGTTTAATTTTACCAGAGTTTTGACTGACTATAGTTACCACAGATCTTGACGAGCGACGGGACAACCAGCTTCACCCGCCAAGGTTCCCCAGGAAATGGCGAGTGCCATCACCCCGCCGGGTAGCACCGGCAGCGGAGACGGCGGCAAGAAAGTACTAAAGAAACCCGTGGAATTATACTTGGTCAGGATTTATCCGCCTTGCAGAGCTGTTTGGCTATATCTTTTACAGGTAAGAACCCGTCCTGGCCTTATTTTTCATTTTTAGGCCACGTCGTCAATATATTGTCATGTGTCCCCTTAAGGTCATATACCGACTTGATAAAAATTGATATAATGGTACAAATTTGATGTATGTCTTTACTGGGTCAACAGTTAAGATTTATTCAATGTGTATTTATTGTTAAAGGCCTCCGCCGTTTGTTAAATATATGAAATTTGTTATTAAATTTGAGAATTTCTATTGCGTAAATGCGTCTAAATATAAATTTCGACATATCCCGTTGTGAAGACAGATGTACAAATACTATTCACACCTCGGTTCAGCAAAGTAAGTTGTATACGTCATGACTGCATGCACTATACGGCATTTAGCATAACTGCGTGTGCTCTATCTCCTGTCGGCGTGAAATCTCGAATCCAATTTCCAAAAATATAATGTGTTGATCGAAATGTGTTTACGACCGATTATACTTGGTAGACAGACAAAAAAACAACGTTAACCCAAGATAACTAGATAAATTTTTTTAATGTATCCAAAAAGATAACAAGAACATATTATTATGAGCCTTGAGAGTTTTTCGAATGACACGATTCTTTTTCTCACTCGTTACACTTTACAGAACCAGATCCCCCATAAACTCATCGACGTAGACTTCACCAAAGGCGAAGAGACCACGCCTGAGTTCATCCAGAAAAATCCTCACCAGGAAGTCCCCATACTGGTTGATGGGGATGTGGTCGTCTTTGAAGGGTGAGAGTCGGTGAGGGTCTTCTCGATCGTGGGGTGTGCACGGAGCTCCCACGCGGTACTGATACAGTCCGGACGCAGTTGACCGGCCTCGTCCTGTCTCCCGGTACATAAGGAGATCCAATTAGGATGCTGCAATGGGCTGCCACAGG
The DNA here is from genome assembly GCF_910592395.1 of Lineus longissimus. NCBI lineage: Eukaryota > Metazoa > Nemertea > Pilidiophora > Heteronemertea > Lineidae > Lineus > Lineus longissimus. The sequence continues at coordinate 2,030,947 of NC_088318.1, forward strand.
AGTCTTGGCCTTATTGGTGGAAAGTTTACATAGAATTTTATTTTGGAGCTCGAGAAACCGGAGGGTCATTAGATGTCTGTTGTGTAAACAGAAGGTAACATGTATTGGTGAGGGATTATGCGGGTTTGGGATGGTCGGTCCACTGTAAAAAGCATAACTTTTACTGAGCTTGAGAAACCTAACGAGTACCATGAGCCTGCATGTAGTAGTGTCAGTATCTGCATGAGATGAGTAAAAAGAGCAGACATATGTAGAAAAGGCATTGTTCTTTGAATATATTCCGACTATATAGGCCTAGTATGTGGCGAGAGCAGTACACGCACGTTATCGTTTTCTGCGGCGTCAAAGATCATCGATGGATCCAGAGTATTTTGTGATCAAGCGAGGGTGGGGTGGGGGGGGGGGGGGGGGGGGGGGCGTGGTCTGCATTCCCCCATGTGTGGTCATAGTAGACCCTAAGTACTTTTGACGTGCTGGTTCGGATAGCATGGTTGATAATGGTGTTTTTCGTTTCAGCCAAGCAATCCTACGGTATCTGGCATCGGAGTACACCAATCATAAATATTATGGCCATAACACATCAACGAGGTTCCTCTGTGAGTCCATGATAAGCTGGGCAAACTCAGATCTACACCGGTAAGATTATACTTGAACCATTAAGTGAAGTTGGCGACCCGATAGTGTCAAAAAAATATTGTCTTTAAACTGATGGGCAACCAAAGACAAGGTGCACATACTCTCAAGGGATTGATCCTAAAGCACCAAGCACCAAGCCTATAATCATCACTGCCGCATTATATTTCTTTTTCTAACGCTTCATTGAAGTTAATGTGTCAGTTCAAACCTGGGTAGTGATGTGTTTATCGAGAAAAATTAAAACGACCATATTGGAGTGTTTGTCTTCGGGTGTGGTTGTTCCTCTACCGTATAGAGTGTCCCGGCCGGGGAGGAACCGCTCTCCTCAGTAATTGTGATCCACCCCGGCCGCGAGTTTTGTTTTTTTTACAGGTATAGGTTCGTACCATTGTGTACATTGACAGCCAATCAGAGCTCAGTAACTTCGCCTGACGTCATCAAATAAGAAACGCACGTGTTGTTAGTCAGTAAACAAGATCAGCGATGCACATTGACAAATGGTGCGAGTTCAATCTCGGAAGGACCCAAAAAATTATGCCCTTTTGCATAATTATGCGCAGAATGTACACAATGGTACGAACCTACCTGTAAAAAAAACTCGCGGCCGGGGGGAACCGCTCTCCTCAGAAATTGTGATCCACCCCGGCCGGGACACAGCAGAGGTACAACCACCCCCGAAGACAAACAAATACTTTCTGCTGCAGGGTGGTTGGATACCGGTACACATACCCCCAGTTTCTGGAGAAATTCCGACTACCAACCGATTCTGCCAATGAGGCCCTGATCGAATCCGGCATTAAACAACTGACAAAACATCTGGAAACTATAGAAAGGCGATATTTAGAGAAGGGCAGGTAAGATGCAGCTTGATCCTCAGTATATTGACATTGCTCAGTGAGGCAATACCGCTGGAAGTTCAGTATGGGAATACGTCGGTGAGGGTCATGCAGTAAAATTGCTGACTGCGTGTAAAAGAATCTAACGTAGTTCATCCGAAGAGTTGGGTGGATCACATCCCCCTCCCATTTGTTGAAAGATTGAGAAACTGACGATCTTATAGGCCTACATGTAGAAGCGTTTGTTCGTTGGACTATATTTCGTGGATCTAAGATACCCTTTCAAACCGGTCAGTTAGACCAAATCTTGGGAATAGCTCATTGACACCCATAGATTTTGTGGAACTGTCTCGCTAAATGTTATTCGTCACTTTTCAGATTTCTTTGCGGAGACAAGATGACAGTTGCGGATTCGTACGTGGCGACTATTCTGGTTCAGATGGAATGGGTGGGGTTTAAGTTCTCTATGTGGCCAAAGCTAGAAGACTGGCTGAGTCGAGTGAAGAGACAGGACTTTTGGAATGAGGTGCATGCTGCACATAATGCTTTTGTGACAGAATTAGAAGGTGCCAATTACATGTTTGATTGAAAATTTGACCTGCTTTGTAAAATGTAACAATTTGAAAATAAAAATGAAGGATGTTTTCTTTTATATGGAGTGTTCTGATACCTTGCATAGCCTAATTCACTTCCAGATGTATACTAGAACTTGAGTCTGCAGGCTTCGGAAGTAAATATTCAGCGTTGTTCGTTCCCACTTGAGCAGGCTATGCTGCGCATGGGACGGTCCAGTGCCGGTCTAAGTATGCGTGCATCTACATTTAGAGCCATGCATGGTAGGCTATGGCGGCCGACTCCAAAAGAACCCTGAATCGGCATATACCCCCCCCCCCTTTTGGCTTGTCAGAAGTAAATTTTGAGTGTTGAGGAAATGAGAGGCAAGAGTGTCATCAAATTTTGCTCTAAAGCGCCGGGAAATCCATGATCCTGAAGCACAGCCCAACACTCGGCACTATCGTGCGAGGGGAGGATCGATCGAACCTCATGGATTGTCGAGGATGCGGGAAATCGCGAAAAAGCATTCTTTACTTTTTTTCTCAGGCCCCCTCCTTGATCCCCCGCCGGCGCTCGCAGTTCCGGTCTTCGGGCTTCAAATGTCATCTTGACCCTCAAGCCTTGGATCCACTCCGCCGACCCGGACTCCGTTGGGGAGGTAACGTACCGATTAACTCTGATGGTTGAGAATGTCAAATGTCAGAAACATCTGCCCCTCCCCCTCCCTCCCCCCTCCCCCTCCCCCCAACTCCAGGATGTTCCTGCGACCCTGCATCTCTCATCCAAAGCAGCGCCATCTGTCGCAATCAGGCTGTTCTATTAGACAAACGCGGCAAAACTGGGGAATCCCAATTTCCATGAAATGTAATTTCACAGTCACCACGTTGGTTGGAAGCGCGTGGGCTATGCAAGGAGTCGTAGTTACCAGGAACCCGCGAACAGGCCATTGGCCTATATAAATCGTATGTCGGGTGTGTTTTAAACAGCGGTTTTTAGCTGGAATCAGTCTGGGCTCATCTCTCAGCGGCATCTGTGGGTAAGTAACCAAGTTGGAGAATGTAACCAAGGTACAAAAGAAAATTTGGGAAGCAAGGCTCCGGTGAATGATCCATCTGTGAGTCTGAAATAATATTGGTCATTATCTAGGCCTACCCGATGACTGGGCCACTTTTTCGGAAAGGCCGGGGTCCTTGCACAACGGATGGGTTACCCTCTTTTCCTGGGTTATCCTATTGCGTAGCCCGATAATCCCGCTAACTAGGCTTCAGGGGACTGTGAGAATAGGACTTTTTTGTGCTCGTTAACATTGTCTAACCAGTACCCCCCCCCCCCCGTTAGCACTAATAATCCTGTGGGAAGAGTAACTGAAAGAGGGGCTGGTGCCAGATGGGCAGCAGAGACTAAATCTTATGATCCCATTGAAATTTTCAAAAATATTTTCATTGAAGTCAAAAAGCAATCATCAAATTTAATTCACTCTCTGTCTAAATTTTTTGTTTCACTTTTTGTTTCACTTTTTGTTTCACTTTTTGTAGGTTCAAGGGCTGATTTCTGATTTTCTTGAGCTGTACCAACCATGGCTCATCAACAGGCTGCGGATGATAAGGTAAAAAGTTATCAATTAGTTGTTAGCAGTAGCTGAGTAGGCCATGTGTTTCCCAGTATGTGTGTTTCCAAGTACTTATATGGCCAAGTAACCAGGTACCTGTGTTTCCCAATAGGGCCTACCTATATTTTCCAGTACCTATATGGCCAAGTAACCAGGTACCTGTGTTTCCCAGTATGTGTGTTTCCAAGTACATGTACTTATATGGCCAAGTAACCAGGTACCTGTGTTTCCCAGTAGGGCCTACCTATATTTTCCAGTACCTATATGGCCAAGTAACCAGTACCTATGTTTCCCAGTAACTATAATGCCCAGTAACCAGGTACCTGTGTTTCCCAGTAGGGCCTACCTATATTTTCCAGTACCTATATGGCCAAGTAACCAGGTACCTGTGTTTCCCAGTAACTATAATGCCCAGTAACCAGGTACCTGTGTTTCCCAGTAACTATAATGCCCAGTAACCAGGTACCTATGTTTCCCAGTATCTGTGTTTCCCAGTACCTATATATATATATATATTTATATTATTGCTTTTCTTTACAGCATACGGTTCGCCGCAGTGGTCTTATCTTACATCCATCAGATTATTCTAGAGAAGAACGTCCCCAGACACCTGAACCACAGCTGGATAAAGAGCGTAAATTTGTTGGATGCTTAAAGGATGAACTTTTAAGGCAAAACATTAACCTTAAAACATTGCAATGGACGCCGGAGACTGGGGTAGATAACCCTGAACATGTGAAGAAATTGGTAGAAATCCAGGAACACCATGACCACAACGAGCGAATCATTCTCGCATTCCCTGGATCATTTGTAAAGGCTCAGCTGGTACAGGCAGTTAACATGGTAATTGTGGCAGTATGATATTGATATAGAAGAATAACATATTTAGCAGAATGTTTCCTTTGATGTTTTATTATAGTTATTGTGTACTTTTCTATCAGTCCGACACTCTCAATTTTGGAAAGGTTGTACGTATAAAATTTATGAAGAAAAAACTATGAAATTTGCATCACATGTCTAAAGAAGGAGTGTCCCTGGACCAGTCCAGCACTAAAGAAATTTGTTGAGATCGATTCTGTGATTGTCGGAAAATATGCACTAATCAGGGGTATAGCTTGGGGGGCAGGGGGAAAATGTTGTCCCCCCAGAAGTCACCAAAATACACAAATACAATTAAAACCTGTACTGTAATTGATTGGTCTGTCATTGACTCTTTATGTTCTTAACATTTTCCATTTAGATAGTGAAACGTAAGTGTGCCTTTGTGACAGTCATAATGTATCAGAATGAATACATTGAATTCCCCCATGACCTTGACGCATTCAAAGTGCAAAGGATTTTGGTCAACAGGCCTATGAAAGATATTGAGGGGATAGTCGGCGAACTGAAGAATTTCATTATAGGTATTTATTGACATAATATTGTTGACATGGAACCAACCCATATGGCAGCAACTCTAGATATCATTTCTGGCCTAGACCTTGAAGAACGGTAGCATTAGGAGCAGATGCTACATGATGTTATTCAATTGTAGTTTTTAATCCCCCCATCCTAAGATTTTCACACGAGCTCAGTATGTGTGCAAGGGGAGGAGCATGAAGCTGACTCAGTTACTCGAGGTTGCAATTACCAAAATGATTTCAATTACTCTTTAAATATACTTTTGTAAAAGTGAAATTTGTTTTAGCTAAACCGGTAGTTCGAGAAGGTCTTCATCTCTTTGAAGTAAAGGGACAGTATATGTGTGGGATGTAGGTGGTCAGGAGGATAATTCCGCTGCCCTCCACCATGGGCCGCCAGTAGTATTACAATAAAGTAGATTTCTAACAAACGTTTTTTGCTTTTAGTTGCAATTTTGCCAACTATGAATAAAAAATCCAACATGTCTCATGCCCAACTACGTATTTGTATTCACAAAATATCTAAACCTTTGAAATCAGCTGCTTTTTCTGGATACAAAACTTAAGATGATATATATTTGCAGATAACCCAGAGGACCTAAAGCTTGCCTTCCTCAATTTTGGCAATGGCCTCGCCTGGTCATACTTTTTTGGATATCTCTCACCCATGCTACCAGGTAAGATACAAAAATTAGAAGTTTATTCAAATAAAGCAAAGGCCTTTATACCACACAATAAAGAATGATTTGTTTGTGTTTTGTGCAATCCCCTTACTCTTGGCCAAGTTGACGTTCTTCTGGTTAGTGTAGACAAAAAATCTCGTAATTTTTCGTACTTTTTGGAACGATTGTCTAATTTTTCTAATCGTGTGTCAGTAAGTTTGTCTAATTTCTCGATAACAGATTTGGAGAACATCATTATGCAATCGCCCTGGCGCAAAGGAGTTGGCAAAGATGTCCCAGTGGAGACTATTTCAAAGAAAATGCTGATTTATCCCAAGGTTGAGATCAAGAAAGGGGACCTCAGTCTTGGCCGCTTGATATTTCACAAGAATGAGGTACAAGTGAATAGAGCAGGAATTGACAGGAGGTACGAGATTGACATCAGGGAGGTGAAGTCACAAGATCAAACAGAGGTTAGTATCTTCATGGACGATTCAAGATTCATCAAGATTACATAATAGCTTTAGGGTACTTCAACTTTTCAGACTTCAATGGTGGTCTAAAAGGAATATTGAAGGTATACATGTATTTTCAACATTTTTTCTCTCTTCCATTTCAAGACTTACTATGGTATTGCAGACTATGCCAAATGTTTGCAAATGCTGATAAAGCTACGCGGTGGGTTATTTGACATGAGTGAAGAAATGATGGTGAAACAAGGCAAATACTTCAGGGAGAGATTGTGGCTATTTCTGTACGGAGGATGTATGCGGAAATACAACGAGAAATACAACATCCATCCTTCAAAGTTTCAGCTGATGAGCTACGACACCCCCCGTAAGTAATTTTAATTGCCATCGATTTTGAAAAGTGGTATGAGGTTACCATTTGAATTAACAGTTGAAAAATAGTATTTTCGATGTATGTATGTGTACCAGTTTCTTACATCGCCATGTGAAGAACCACAACTGGCAGATATTAAGTGTCAGTCCATGATACCACCATGCAGAGGGTGGCAAGGTGGGGGTCAACCGTTTTTAACGAGATTAGGTATGCAAGATCCTTCCACTAAGACATCATTACACAGCAATTGATGACTCTCAAAAATCACTAGCAACCGAGTTAGGGGCAGGCCTAGTTAGGGGGCTTGTTTTAGCTTTTTTACCCCTATTTTTGTGTATTTTTGGGTCAATGTTGGGCACTCCTGCAGAGACTAAAAAAAATAGCTGGATTTTCCCCCTTTGTATGATGGAAGTATTTGATGAGATCTTCCATTCTGCAACAGGTCATTCAGTAACACTTCATACTTTGGTCGTGCTAGGCCTAGTAATTATGCATACCTAGGGGCAGTGCTTAGGAAGAGCTCTCTATCGACGCTCATATCTCCAACACTGCAGGTCTTTGAATGCTGTGGCTTGCACATGATAAAGGTAATGATACCAACTTTCAAAATCAGAAATAAAATTTCCGGCCGCTTTTACTGTTTTCCCAGGATAAACCAAGGAAAAAGTGTTATTTTCCACCAAAATGACACTCATTGGCTAGTGCTGCCACCTTGTGTACACTTGATGAATTATAAAATAAATGCATAATGAACACATAATTTATGCTTGGTGCTGGCCATGAGGATTAGTAGTTACTGTCAACCACCATGATCACCCCCCCCCCCCCCCCCCCCCCCATGCCTAGGCCTACTAACCTATTTTAAGGCCTACCGGTAAATAACTCCACTTGCATTTTCCCCCAAAAAAGAACAAGCTCATCACTACAAATTTGCCCTTGATGAAAGCCCTTTGGGGAATTAGGCCCCATAGGTCCTGAAATGCTGATTTGAATTTCAAATAACATTTCGGCCTTGGCCTACCTGATGGCAACGTAATTGAATAAGCTACATGTAGGCCTTCTTACAGTCCGAAAACCTAAAGAAACCCCCCTGTTGGTGAGGATGCTAATGTTGACCCATCATTAGCCTGTGTCATGCTGCCAGAGCATGTTGTAAGGGTTGGACCCCCCCCCCCCATGGCTAAGGCACCTGAAGGGCATGTGGTATGACCTACTAATACATCTTTATCAACCCATGCAGGGATCATCCCGTTCCTAAGAACCTAGCAGAAGTGCTCATTTCACATACTAGTAACACCTTCCATTGCTAAGGAGCCAATTGACCAAAGGTGCAGTTCCTACTGTAATTACTGTTTGATGAGGACAACCCTGCAGTTGGCTGCACCGTCAGAGTACTGCTATTGGAAGTTTTTAGCTCCTTGGTTGGCGGTGAAATGTTCTCCTGGAGTTGCTCTAGCATTGGCTAAATTGTACATATACATGTACTTGAATGGAGAAGTTTTTCATGAACTGAGTTATGGTACTGTCCAGTCCCTTAGGAGAGATCACAACTTTCCACATGCTACACTTGTACCTGTCTGCAGAGGACAGTGCTGCCACCTAAGAAGCAGGGACACTTTTTTTTTACAAATGGGTGATTTATTTACAAGCTAATATAATGATACATAGAAAAAGGCTATTTTGCAGACAATAGCCAAACCACTACTAACCACTACTAGGGAGGGACCAATACTAGTAACACCTCATTTACGGTACTACATGTCAGGCCCAAGTGCAGGATAGTATCAGGAGAGAGTCCCACTTTCCAGTAGCAGGCTTGGTTGTTCAAAACTGACATTAGCGCTACTAAGTATACTGACATTAAAAATCTATCTTGGCATTTACAATTGTTTACTGAAAGCCAAAGTTCAAATTTATCCCAAGATATCGCTATAAAATCATTTTTTAACCAAGCCCCGCATTTTACCTGATGAACCATCCGCTAGATATACTAGAACATCAAATCTGGATGTCCTTCATATTGCAGGTTATGTTAGTCAAGGGAGACAAAAACACACTATGTAACAGTTTTAGGAAATTCACCATGCATTTTTTTTAGAAAAAGAGAGATGTATTGCAGAATGCGAACAATGCATTTGCAATCAATGGCGTGGAAAATCTCAGGTCAAGCCTGATGAATGTACATCCAATAAAGTCGTACCCTTTCATTCTAAATCAAGAATTCTTGATGTGTAGCTGACAACTTTCACTGGGCTAATTCTGCCCAGTCATGACTCAAAGACCAACATTTCAGAAAATCTGTCTCCACCCTCTTATCATTTCTCTCTCCCAGCTCAAGAGTGCTTGATCAGCAGTCCTTATGATACTGTTGCAACAACATTACCCATCAAATTTGCCCTTCTGTCCCGTCTGCTGGGTTTTCTAAGGCGTCGGCTGGTTGAACAGAGGAAGAGGCAACAGCGGACTGGAAAAAGATATTGATGGAGAATCAGGTTTGGCTTAGAATCCCTCATTGCCAAGGAGATGGGAGCCAGAATGGCACCAAGGTTTTCAGCTTAGTCCCTCCTCTCTCATCAGTGACCTTCTTACAATCAGTCGCTGAAAGGCAGAATTAACCAATATTCACTTTGGCTTGCCCCGAATCTTCTCCCCTTTTTTTCATTCAACTCACCTCTGTATCCATGGGTGCTGGTTCTACTTCTGGTTCTACATTTGCCACAGATACTCGATGTTTAGCCTCACATCCTTTACACAGAGCTGAAAAGGCACCAGATTATGGGGGTAATGATTAATGATGTGCAATATAATAGTGTGAGGACATGATGATGATGATAGACTTGTTTTGATAATGCGACCGGCCATGCTGATTTTGTACGGCAGTGAAGCATCACCTCCAGTGGCACTGGCAGGGAATCATAACTGGGACTTCCTGATCATCAAGCCAAGGCTCAAATCAACTTTCTAGGAAGAACACAAGTGAAGTGGTAAATCGTTATCACTCAGTTGGTTTTGCACCAAAGTTAGGTTTAGTCAGAGTGGGTATCATTACAGGCCTACTGCTTCTTTTCTACTTCAGTGATTTTGAGACTGATCCCTTACCTGAGCCAACTGGGACAAAAACTCCCCATGATGTATATTTCCCGAGACATCACTCGATGAACTGAACCACCATCTTTTCTGGGCTTCCGACTTGTTTTAGAGGGTTGATGAAGTGGGTGCTGGCATCTCCTTTGCTGATTCCATGATAAACTCAACTTGTATCGGTGGTTCGGGCATATTGTGGTGTCCAGAACTGGAGAACTCATATCAAACACGCCAGCACGAAGTGCTATGAGCTCCCATTCACTTTTGACTTGACTGGCTTTCCTGGAGGACATCCAACGCATCAAATGGGAGTGCACGTCCTTCTTACATTATTTCAAGGGGATCACACTCTTGTCATTGGGGTATGAAGCGTCAGTACCACACTCGATATCCTTGGATATGACAGCAAATCCACATTTCAACTGTGATTTTTCAGGTTCCATTTTCAATAGACTATCACACAATGTACACGTGCATGTACACAATGCATTGTAACTGTAACTGTTGTTGTTGTTGTCGTTGCTGGTGTACGTTTCCGCCTAGACCGCTAAGCCTCCACAGGGGCAATAAAGGCCTCTAGGTTGTTTGAGGGAGTGTGTGGGAGGGGCAAGGGAGAGGGGGGTTCACTAACATCTAAAAATGTAATTTTATTTGGAAAGCATGTGTATTTCGTCAGTTATCTGAGGGAATGGGCAAGAAATGGGCACCAGTGAGAAGGGCGCGACTCGACCCCCTCACCGGAAAACCGTAAGGGCGGCCGGATTTTTTTCTTTTGCAAATTAAAAAACAGCACTCTGACTTCCTTACCTGGAAGTGGCATCACCTAAAAAACTGCAGTGTTGGAGCTAAAGGAGAGTTAAAATTGCCTTTTTACTGAAATTTGAGATTGCATTGTTTTTGGGACGTACTGTACCTGTCATTAAAATGTACCTGGGGCAAAACAAAAGGCATGAAAAGGTAGCTCAGATCATGTACTTTCAATTTCAATAGGCGGTCTTTAGTGATAATTCTGTTTGATGCACAAAAATTGACAAAAGACTTAGCCTAATTTGAGGGATAATGCATGTTTTTTTAAAAGGAAAATGAGTAGGAAATGGTTAACAGCCGTACCCCAAAACTGTGGGGTTATTTTCGAAACCAATCCACCAGCCTCCATAGTACCCTAGGACAGGTCTGTGGTAGAAATTACAACTAGATCTGTTGACCCCCCACCTTGCCACCATTTGCATGATCCTGCATGGTGGTATCATGGACTGACACTTAATTGCTTTATAGGGAAAGCCTCTGAAGACCAGCTGGTGGAAGACCTTTTTCAAAGGACAAAAGAAGCCTGTCGCCCAAGATCCCCTCCCACGGCTGCTGGTGAGGTTCCCACAGAAGAAATTGGAATCATCTGCCTGCCACATGTTAAAGATGTCATCAAGAGATTTGTAGGGGAATTGCAAGATGGAGCTTCAACCAGGGACCTCCTTGCTGAGCAGGAATTCGATTCAACACTTCACAAATTAAAGAAGGTCTTCATGGTGCTCACAGATGAATTGGTCACCTCAGACAGATTCGAAGACATTTTCTACACTATTCTGCGTCATGGTTACGATGTGAATGACAGGCGGTAAGATTACAAGCTCAACTCTCATCAGTTAGAGCCAAATGTCTGGCCCAAAGACATCCAATGAGGTTTAATGATGTGGTCCTTCTGGGAGTCAAACCTAAGCTTGGAAGGGTATACATATATATACGTTTTGACCATATATATATACGTTTTGACCACATAAGCTTGGAAGGGTGTACATTTTTACAATTTTCATATTTCAAATGCAATCGTGAATAGTTTGGAAGTAATGTGTCATTGGAGAGAACGCTATGGACAACTTTGTAGCATAATCTGACCTACCCTGTTCCTGCCTTTAGTCTCCCTTGGAGGAGGATAGTCATTTCTAGTTCTGACAGGACTCGAAGCAACATGTGTTATTTGAGTATAGACATTTTAGTCAGCAATTTGTCTTTTTCAACTTCAGGTTGCTGGTGTGTTTGGATTGTCTAACCAGTGCTACTGCCAGTCACCCAGCACTGCAGCTGCTCTTGCTTTTCAAGCGCATCAGTTTCAGTGATCCAGAATGGGAGCACAAGGTCAAGACAGAACTTGAAGGTCAGTTCCTGGCATGGATGGGTTTCTGGGTAAATCCTGGGTTCCAAGTGTCCCAGGTTCTATATGTACATCCCAGAAACTATATCAACTATATGTCTCAGTTGTTTGGCTGAATACTCTCTCAGTGGGATACCAAAAACCATTTTGATTTGGGGAGACAAAGAACCTAGACGCAAAGGGCCAACTCGAACTTGGCCAACGTAATTTTGCCCTTTTACCCTGTGTAAGGGACTACAGATGACATCCACATATGTGCACATGGATTGTAGAAAATTTGTCAATATTTTCTGATTCCCCAGAACTGAATCAAAATAATTGTTATATTCATGATCATGTAACGTGATTGATAAGAAAATGTTTTCGTCCTTGTAACTTTTCCAGGTGTTTCACAGGAAATCACCTATGACCTGATGTTCCACAACATTGGAGCTGGGTTTGCCTTGAGTTTCTACTATGGATACCTCCACTTTAAGATTCCATGTAAGTTTCATTCCTTTAGACAGCCATACTGGTCCATCGAAGAAGCTTTCCAGCTCCTTGGCCTGAAGCTGGTGAAGGTCGAGGGGAAGTTTGGTCTAATGATGGTCTCCATAAGGGATCGGGTCTAATTTGAATATGCTATAAAAAAGTTCCTTGTACAAGTGTGAATAGTGCAAAATGTATTGTGCGATTTTAGACACACCAACTGACGTAATAATACGACTAATTTTACTTTCCAGCCATGAAAAACGTCGTAGCGGAGACACCGGAACTTCGAAAGAAATTCGAAGATCGCTTGATGTCGTACAAGCTTTTCATTCTCCACCCCCATACTTGTCAAGTTCAAAAGAAGGTGTCAGATGCAGATTCAAACATCATAGACAGAGACGATGATGAAGAACTGAAGAATATCACGTTCAAAGACATCACCCATGATCGGCGTGATTATTCACCAAAGATGAGCAGCATTGTTGACCCCGCCACAGGGAAAAAAGTAGGCCTAGAGTTTTATTAACACAGGCCTATCATTTATGCAATGATATTTGAAAAGTTGAAGTTGAAGTCTATTATGCTCAATTTGGGAGGTTGCATTTAGTGACTAGGAGTTCACTCCCTTGAATAGTATGGAATTCACTACAGGCCAGATGGCTTTCCATTTAAAACATGTGGGAGAAAAATGTAGGTGTAGGTGCCTTGCTCAAGGATGAAGAGCTGACAGTGGTGATCTATCCCAGAGTATATGGTAAATGGTTCTATTGAAGCCATAACCTTCAATCAGTGATCAAAAGGGCATAGAATACATTATTCCCCAGGCATTCTATCCGAGGACATTTCAAACTTTTACGCGGTCTAAAGAGAAACTTTTGCTACTCTTTTTGTTTCAGTATTTTGTCTTCGTTGAGTACAACACTCAAGCAGAAACCTTACGCAGGATGATGAAAGAAGGCTTCCTCGATGAGGCGCTACTCTCTGCCGAATGGGAACGTTTCTCTAACAAGCTGAACCAACTCATTGTGCACCCAAATGAAACACTTGGCTGCAAAAACCGCATGCAGATCATCAGATATGATGGTAAGCTTGTTCATATTCTATTCTCTGATCAGGTAGACCTACAGTCAAACTTCATAAGAATTTACAGAAGCACTCTGGGTTACGAAGGCGCTGTTGCAAGTCACCCACTCACTCCATGACATTAATAAAGTGATTATGATCAATTCATACTTCAGACACAACTGTGACAGACCTCGCCGAGACCATTCTTGACAAGGTCAAACAAGAGATACAGAAGGAAAATGGTGTCCTGGACCTGTAATGTTGTGAGGAGGCGAACGTTTGCATCGAGGTTTACCATCGGAGTTGCATCTCTATATTCCTTGCACCTTTGTTGGCCGGTTTGATATGGCGATCCGATGCGGTCACAATTGTCCCATTTCAGTTGAACTGAAATTATTTTAAGTTGAACTGAAATTATTTTAAGTTGAACCTAAATTATTTTAAGTTTAACTGAAACTAATTTTAGTATAACTCTGCAACTGGAATCATTTTGTACTAAAAATATAGTGACTGCTGAATTTACTTCCCCAAATCTGCTATTTGGGAATCTTCTGAAACAAAATGTTCGAACAAATTCCCACTGGTTGAAGAAATTCCCACTGATGAAGAAACAATGCCTAGAATGTCACCGGAGATCCCCGAGAATTTAAGTACATGTATAACTAGATGTATCCGTATTGTCAGTCAAACTCATATTAATTTTAGTTGAACTGAAATTATTTCAAGTTAAAGTTATGTCTGGTAATTGTGACCGCTTCGAAGCGCCAAAGGTTTACTGTATCACACTCTCCAAGTAATGAGAGACATGCAGCCATCCAGCCAGCCACTGTGTTTGCACCATTGGTAAGGTTCCCATACACCTTTCCAGAAATGGGGCGCTGAGTGTCCCAAATAGTGATGTCATAAGGGGAAACTAGGCCTTATGGTGGAGGGACAAAGGAGATAGTCATGGTTGACCAACACACTTGAATGCCTTTAATGACGGACAAGGGGGAAAAAGTTAGTTCCAATGCAAGCCACCAATTTCGGGAAGCATGTATAGCAACCTCAATCGAAGCCTTTTCAACTTCATTGGTGAACAATTTAAGCTGCTTTTTCACACATTTACTCATTAAACCAGTATTCTTATGTGCCTTTACTGTTCACAGTTGGCACCTTTAAGCAAGACATTTGTTAGATATATAGTTTGTCACTGTGTCCACATCTTCTTTGCTTGAAATAATTGTCCATTGTTGAAATGGCGTCAGTTACTGTTGTGTCGTACTGTTGAAGACGGGTCGACTATGGCTTGGACGAAGGACTCCTATGACGCGGCAATTTCGAGCAAACAATGTTCTCGATCTGGATGTATAAAGAAACAGGATTAAAAAACTTGGACAAATAAGCAAAGCCTTCCTTTCCATTTGTTTCCGTTACCAAGCAACCCGGACCACCTTTTACAGGCAGAATTTCAAAAATACCACTTCATGCTTTCAATGCAATAATCAGCTCTACAGTCAATCAGGTAACAATCAAGGAACTTCAGCAGTGCACGAGCTTGGATTCATTGACAGTACACACGGACGACTAAGCACCTACTGGGTCAGTAGTGCACACAGACGACTAGACGACTTGACGACTGATTTTGTTATAAGGTGACTGTGGTCAGCACGTCCACTCCTGCTTTTCCCTTTAGCGACCAAAGCTATGAGAGATCAAGTCACCACGACACCACTTTGACTCCTCACGCCATCTCCTCCTATCGCCACGATGGGAATGGCCAGTCCCTTGGATCGCGCTAAAGTCAAGAGAACAGGACAAACAATATGACCATGAAAACAATGTTGTCGCAACTTGCCCTTTAATTTTACCAATTCAATAAATATGTAATCAATGAAAGTAAGGTTGATAGCTTCATGTTTTTATTGTGTGTAAATAAATATCTATAACCTCAACATTTATACAAGGTGAACACACGTGATACTATCAATAATATGTCACTGTTTCACCTTGTTAAAAAATCAAGCGAATTCTTCACGAAGAAGATGACATGAGCGTTTATATAACTTTCATAAATGCAACCATGACACTTCAATTGGAAAACCCTACTACAGGTAAAATCATGCAAATATTTCTTAACAAACTCAATTTTTCCAAAATATATCCAGTTTTGATCTCTAGTTCTGTAAGTACAATCTCCCTTTGATTATCATGATGTCATAGAAGGCAATGACCATAAGTGAGATCATGATAATCTAGGGCCTTGCCGGGGAAATTTCACCTTTTCTATCAAAAAGATCATGTTATAACGACCCTGCTGACATAATGTTAATTTAGCACCTTGTCTTCTACAAGCGACGCTTTATCATGCAAATATTGAAATACTGTTGTTCAATGCAACAGAGTGACCTTGAGCCTGGACTTTGATCTTTTCAGAGCTGACAACAAAAGTGATTACCGGTATGTCTTTCCTTAATACATGGCATAGGTATTTTGAGTGGCATAAAGTGATAGTCTTTAAAAGTACAAATTCAGGCTTTGAAAAGGTCCCTTTGTTGTATTTGAACTTGGAGCATATTAGGTAGAAACTACACCATAATTCTGAAAAAATATGATTGTCCAGAATTGACTATCACAAAATGGTTGGCTTTCAGATGCCACTCTATGTCCAATTCTACCACCAAACCTTGCACCAGCAGTCACAATAAGTCTACGTCCCCTTTACATTGTAGAGATCGGTCCGTTTTTGAAACGTGATTGGAACTTGTTGTCTCACTTGGGACATGTATGCCAAGTCTGCAAGAAGTCGAGACGAATCGGATTAAGATTTGCATGTATACAAGGAAATACAGAGAAGAGAAATAAAACGTTGATGCAAGACTATTAGACAAGGTACTCAGGGGATCTAACAGTTGCACATTCACAGCTCATTTCTGTACGACATTGGCAAACAAAAAGATGAGCAGACACCAGTCTGAATCAGGTCAATCTAACACCGACATACTTCACACCAGTAACCACTGGCTGCCCTTTGGTTGAATAAAGTTGACCAAAAGAAAATTAATGCAAGCCAAAATTGCATAATGGGCATGGCTGGTACACTCTCATAATCTACCTTACACCTCAAGGACCACCTACCTATATCACTGTAAACTATCTTTTCATCAGCTTCTGCGGTCTCCAACACTGTCCCCCTGGAAGAAACAATATCATGAATTAACAACTCTTCTCTAAATCAACTCTTTGAAAATGTTAATGAAGCTGCCATCGACCAGACCACACTATCACACAGATGCCCAGCCTGTACATACCATGGATCCACTAGCATACTGTGACCCCACGCTACATACGAAGCCTTCTCATCTCGGGCAGGTGCAATCATGCCGACATAGCACTGGTTATCGACCGCTCTAGCCTTGGCCAGCATCTCCCAGTGGGCAGGCCCTGTTGTCATATTGAAAGCACCGGGGTAGAGCAACAAGTTGCAGCCTGAAAAACAACAGAGAGGCGTCGTCAAATCTGTGATGCAAATTCACAGTCAGAATCATATAGGAGTTCCAATGGATACCACTTCAATCATACAGAAGTTGGTACTAATGTTTGAGGAACTACTGTATATCAAAGTCAGCTCAGCCCATCTCAGCAGACACAGACATAAACGTGATGCAAAACAACTTTGGTGTCATTATTGGAATCAATACCAGCTTTCTTAACAAACAATACTATCGCTGCAATAGCTTACCATTCTTGGCATAAATCTGCGCCATTTCAGCAAATCTCACATCGTAGCAGACTCCAATTCCAAGGTTACAAAATGCTGTAATAGAGAAAGAGAATTGGTACAGGGTGGTGGAGAAATGAGGTCATTTAGAAAAAAGAAAATGCCATTTTACAAGCTTTACAAAAGTTGAACAGAAGGGAACACCCAACTGCTTCTTGTAAATGTAAACTTTGCAAGCAAATGCCAAAGCACATTCTACAGGACTGTTCCTTGATAAAAGAAGAACAGGTGTTTGACCGCGGGCAAAGCCACTGATTGCCTGAAGATGAAGGTGTGGAAAAACTCATTCCACAGAAAACGAAATCAAACTTATCTTAGAGCCAAGGTTTACAATTGCATGCTAACAACTGGATGGAGGTGTTTTTGTTTACGTGATGTCACTTTCTATCAGTAAGATTCACCACTTACGGGTCTCCACCATGGTCAACGAGTTCCCAGCTGTAAGGACCTCCGACTCTTGGAATCTGATCTTTCCAGGTATATCTATGTCAAAGAGATGCACCTGAAGATACACGTTTATGGAGTGAGGAAGTGAGAAACATATAGGAAGTACATGTGTATAGGGAACCAAAAATGAGAATCATGACGATAAACTTGAAATCATTGTTGGCCAGAAACCTGCATTCTGTTTGGGCTCGTCCACCAAAGACACAATTATTTAATTGACAGGGTGCGTGCAAGAACCTAGTAAGTGCCACATTCAGCAAGTCCATTGGTTTTTAATGTGAAGGAGTACATGCTTTGAAAGAGAAAATCTTACTTTTCTATGTTTGGCAATCAGGTCTCCAGCTGGGTTGTACACAGTACAGGTGTTGTAAAGTTTATCACCATCTTTCTCTGGTATTGAACCTAAAAGTTGAAATACAAATGAGAGATCATCTCACTTTCATGATAAGGAAAGTACAGAGTTGTACTCTGGCTGAATATGAGTCAATCCAAGACCGCTATTGAAATTTCCTTGAACATTTTAGTCAGTTTTGGATGATCTCACAGTGAGATCAATTCAAATAACCATAGGTACAAGAAAATTGAGGATTAACAAAATATCACCAACAGTGACTGACCTCCAACAAGATACACTCCATTCTCCTTGGCAGCTTTTGAGAGTGCTTCCGTAGATAGGCCAGGAATGGTTTCTGCATATTCAGGGAAGTAGGACGTCCCATATGGAGAGTTGAAGCATTCCTGAAAGAACATGAGAACACATTCTTTGAGTACAGAACACCGAAAATTGATACCAGTATCTATGATTATGACATGTACAAATGAACATAGGAAGAGTTTAGATGCATAAGCCACTAAACCACTCAGCCTCAGGGCCGATTCAGGTAATTCCGACTTTTCTGCTTTGACGCTGCATAGTTTTTGCAGTACGATTGGTTATTTTGACATGATTCGCAATGGGAGATTGCTGGTTTTATGGCAAAAATAGATAAAGGTACTGGTATCTCATTTTTTCCCAAAATGGCTTTTAGCAGTTCTGGCTTCTGAACTCGTCAATCATTCATCATCATAAACCAACTGTTTAAAAAAAAGAAATGGGATTCATATTTTTTCACACAGAAATATTAAACTTACCGGCAATGCTACAAGTTTAGCACCATTCCTTGCTGCTTCACTAATTAGTTTGGCAGCTTTCTTCAAGTTGTCAGCTTTTTTAGCAGTCACAAACAGCTGGACAAGAGCGATCTTGAATTCTGAAAAAGAATACTTGTAACTTAATCAGTAAATCACAATCATGAACCAAGTCAATTTCAGGTCCAGGTGCAAGGATATCTATTTGAATACCTATTTGAATTCATGTTATGCAATGCCAGTGAAGGTAAAAACAAGCATGCAAGAGCCTAAGAGGAAGTCATCAACCAATGGCAAATATAGGCTATGCTTAGGCCTAATAATAGGCCTATCTCTTTTCCCTCATTTTTGATACTCCTACAATACATACATCGTTTACAATAGTGTGAAATCTCTAGTTGATCGCATTCAACTATAAATCCATTGATTGAACAGTGGTGCTTGGTTAGTCAACCGATGACCTTTTTTTTGGGGTGTGATCGGGGATTGTAAACTCGTTCCCAAAATTGAAGAAGAGATACTTTTCTTACTCAAGGCTGCCATAATCAGATAAATGATTATTTCAGCATGTAGGCCACAGTATTCGGCGATTTGGCATGTACACCTGAAGGTATCCAGTCGTTTCGCTCCTTGACCTTTTCGCCCCCAGTCGTATGGGCGGTTATTACCGCAAATAAAGACAAACCAAAGCAAAGACACTTGTGTAGCATATCAAGGACACGTAGATTGATACTCCTATGTGTGCCACATCAAAGACATCTGGACCATACACCACGTCAAAGATAACGATGCGAAGTCAACAGGCGGCGCCACTGTAGATTGCTGGCGGCCGTTTGTAAAGACAAATCGAAGTTGTTTCGCACTCGCAACTTCGAAGCGATTCTTGAAGAGATGACGGCGTTCTTAGGCTGGATACTCCAAGTGCGGCATCGGGGATCATTGCATGTGTCACTTGGACCGACTAATGGTCTGTTTGTAGTACACACTCTCCGAAGACAGTCACAACTCTTTTATTTTTTTGGTTTAATCGTTCCAGCCCAATTTCTCTAGCAGACGATGGAAGCATTCAAGGGATCAGCAAGCTATTGGAAGGGCCGAAGCGCGCGGTGATTTAAAGGGCATCATTCTTTCTTGCAACAGGGATAATGGGACAACCCCGTTTTGTAAAAGACAGGACTAAATTTATGCCAGCTCACTGTGGTCTGGATGAGATGGAAATTTGCAGGGCTCCGTATAAAATATCATCTGAGGGCTTTTCCCGAGAGTTTGACGACACACAGTAGTTAGCGTTCTTGTCGAACCCACCGACCGTCGTTTTCTCGTCAAGCTCTCGCATTCACTAGAACTCCAAAAGCTCGTCAAGTTCCCATTAACATTGGCGACTGAGACAGAAACACGTCCAAGACGACTGATTACTTTTTTTAAAAGATGCCAATAATAAAAAGAGCTAAGGCTGTTGATGTCTCGTTCGTTCGGAATCAAAAAGGTAAATGTAAATTGTAATTTTGTAAATACGCATCCATCGGGTGATCATGCCCCAGGGTCCCACCCGAGGACTCTCTGTTTATATAAGTGTTTCATATAGGACACCTTTAACTGTGTACCAGGGCACATCTTTATACAACACTGTCCCCTGCACCAGGATTTACCACAGAAATTCTGGCGACAGACATCTATGTCAAGGAAAAACGGTGAGAAAGGCAGTTTAGCGGGTTATAGGCAGGTTAAGGAGAAGAAATGTAAGCCTTTAAACAAGTCATAATATTCCAATGTCAAGAGGTCAAACAAAACTCCACATATTTTATATATGAACTATGTAGCTAATGCTACTGACGATGCTACCTCGTGGCTTAAGAATAAAGCTTTGTTTTCAATTGTTTTCTAAATTATGGCACGCGCCACGGTCTTCAAAGCTTATTGGCGCACGACGAGATGACTGTAAGATTGTTTATTCTTATGATGTAATATTTCCGTGGACTTTTGATTGGCCATGAATTCAACTGCGCCATTTCCCCCGCCATTTTCAACAAGCCAGTTGCGCTCCCGTCTCTTTTCTTTTCGACTTTTTGAAGCTCAAAATAAGGTAGGGAGCAATTTTTTCAAATATTTCAGTTATTTTACTCAGCCTGTAAGCTTACAAAGTGTATTTGCCCGTGTCCCATTTATGTCATCCCTTTGTAAATAAATGTGATGTTCTCGTCCCCGACCAGAACGGATCGCAGAACGAAAAGTATTTTTGGCCATCCGTATATGTTCACGATGTCACATTTTCTACCAGCTCCGTATATACCAGTGTATCTGTCTTTGTACCGATTGCCAATAGGTCCCGTCATTTTGTTCACCAATTCGTGAAGCCCCTCAATCAGGCAATGGCTCTATCTTACAACGAACCCTTATACATTTTACATTCAAACTACTGGGTATTCTAACGACGATCTTTTTCACCTCAGAGCCTCAATCCTAACCCTAACGCTTACCCTGGCCCTAACCCTTACCCCTGCACTAACCCTAACCCAAACCCTTCCCTTACACTAGTCTTATCTCCCCAATCCTCAGTTTAATCTCTGAAATCGCATAAATCCTAAGTTACGACTCGTCGTAAGAATAGCCACATTGCCCCTCAATACCAGAGTCAGTCGTGTGCTTTTCCCTTGAACATTTTGCCGAGTGTTGAACTGAAGTTCGAGATGCGCCCCCCCCCCCCCGGGATTATCCCCTCGTAATGCCATGACCAGAACCTGCATGTCCTCTGTGCTGTCGTGGCATCACCCATTTACATGTACATGTAGTCCATTTAATTTTGTCACCATTTATATTAGTCAGTACCAGACGATGGTCCATCTGACTGAAGGTTTAGAGTGGTATAGCTGGTAATCGCACTGATTGTATAAGGCGTGGTATCTTCACTTTCAGTGATGTGTGGGAACTTTCACTTATTGTAAAGCAGTGAGATCTTCACTTGAGGTAGATTATGGCATAATGCAATCTTACAGGATAGCTCTTACTGAGGTTATTGCGTGAGACCTTTCCTTTAAGTGGTTTGTTGTGACTTGGAATGAAGTTCTCACTGAAACAAAAGCAGTGGGATCTTCACTTCAGGTAGATTGTGCTATCTTAAAGGGTAGTTCTTACTAAAATTATTGCGTGAGACCTTCCCTTTGAGTGGAATGTGGGAACTTGGCGTGTAACTCGCACTGAAGTTAAAGCAGTGGGGTCTTCACTTCAGGTAGATTATGCCATCTTAAAGGCTAGCCCTTACTGAGGTTATTACGTGAGACCTTTCCTTTAAGTGGAGTGTGGGAACTTGGCGTGTAACTCGCACTGAAGTTAAAACAGTGGGGTCTTCACTTCAGGTAGATTATGCCATCTTAAAGGTTAGCCCTTACTGAGGTTGTTACGTGAGACCTTTCCTTTAAGTGGAGTGTTGTGACTTGGAATGAAGTTCTGACTGAAACAAAAGCAGTGGGATATTCACTTTAAGTGGTTAAGGTTGCCTCGGCAGCTGAATATTGTTTACTGATCTGAACATGAATGTTATTACTGATAATGAATGGCCTGCCACTATCACCGACTGTTGTGTCACACCGACTATAGCAGCAGAAGTAAGGAATATGCTGTTATGGAGGTCAGGTAGTGGTTCCTTGGCATTTGCTTGCAGTTTCTATGGCAGAGACCCCACCGCGATCCAAGGACCTTGCTTTATCCATTGATACGTCCGCACGGGTGACCGGGGGAAGAGCGTGAAGGGCAAGCCGCTCCCGCGTGGGCTTTTGCCCCGATGAGGGGGATCATAGAAGGTGTGTGCACTTGTTAGCCAATAAACCATTTCGCCCCCTCTAAGGCATAAAATGGTTACAACTCTGTTGACTGCGAAGTGAAAGCAGTTTGGAGACTCGACATAAACCATTTCGCCCCCTCTAAGGCATAAAATGGTTACAACTCTGTTGACTGCGAAGTGAAAGCAGTTTGGAGACGAGATGATAATGTCTCGTGTGTAGCACAGAAAATGATTCACTGTGAAATACTAAAATGCAGGCTGAACACATGATTGTCCGGTGTCATGACTCCTCGATTATCAGGCATAATCATGCGGTAATCATGATATTTGGATAGTCACTTGGAGCGTAGGTGTCACTGAAGTTAAAGCAGTGGGATCTTCACTTCTGGTAGATAATGCCATCTTAAAGGATAGCTCTCACTGAAGATATTGCGTGAGACCTTCCCTTTGAGTGGTGTGTTGGAACTTGGAGTGAAAGTCACACTGAAGTTAAAAGCAGTGGGATCTTCACTTCTGGTAGATAATGCCATCTTAAAGGATAGCTCTCACTGAAGATATTGCGTGAGACCTTCCCTTTGAGTGGTGTGTTGGAACTTGGAGTGAAAGTCACACTGAAGTTAAAGCAGTGGGATCTTCACTTCTGGTAGATTATGCCATCTTAAAGGATAGCTCTCACTGAAGATATTGCGTGAGACCTTCCCTTTAACTGGTGTGTTTTGACTTGGAGTGACAGTCCCACTGAAAGAAAAGCAGTGGGATCTTCACTTCTGGTAGATTATGCCATCTTAAAGGATAGCTCTTACTGAAGATATTGCGTGAGACCTTCCCTTTAACTGGTGTGTTTTGACTTGGAGTGACAGTCCCACTGAAAGAAAAGCAGTGGGATCTTCACTTCAGGTAGATTGTGCCATCCCAAAGGGTAGTTCTTACTAAAGTTGTTGCGTGAGACCTTCCCTTTGAGTGGAGCGTGGGAACTTGGACTTGGAGTGCAAAACTTGGTGAAATTATAGCCCCGCAATGAGACCCTCTCTTTCAATGGATTGTGTTTAGCTCAAAGGGTAGGTCTCACTGAATTGAAAGCAGTGGGATCTTCACTGGCTCTCCTTTTGTCCTTATTGGACATGTATATGATTTAATTTTGATTGGAGCTAAACTCTTTTTCCTCTCTGTTGAATATATCAATCCTTTCTCAACTCATCGATTGATCGTTTATTTTCTTGTAGGGAGGGAGAAAGCTGAAGTTCGCTGCACACTTATCCGGAGTGTTTGGCGCCGCAGGATCGTGCAATAAACGTAAACAACAACACGTAAGTATAATCGTCGACGTACCACAACTTACAGTACATGCCGAGTGACTGCTAATAATAAACGGAATTTCATGGTGACGTCATTTGCACTTGACGTCTAAAATCACCCACAAAATTGGTGTACGCTGGAACTTTAGGGAAATGGCGTAAATATTAGAAAATTGCTGTGAATTACTTTGCTTTTTCCATCTCAATACTCACAATCAAGTAAAGACACAGGTACATTCGACTAAATCACTAATTGATCCAACTAATTGAGAATTTTCATTTACATCTTCGCGTTTGATACGCCTAGAAACGGCTAAGAATCATGTATTTTTTGCCGATCAGTATCGATCTTTCAGGACGTCCCAAAAAAGTTGCCATTGCCTGTCCTAGTAGACTCCTTGTTATACTGGTACAATATTTTCATTGAGTTCGGGAGATGTTCAGAAATCTTGAAAATGGCACTAATTTTCATGATTGCTCTTTGATTTTCATCAAACCTAATCTCCAATTGACAGTTACAGCATGTCCCTGCTTTTTAATCCATTCAAAAGTTCATTCCTACCACAATCCAAGAGCAATTGTGTTGTGAAAATGAGAGCAATTTATTGTCAAGATTTCTGAACATCTTGAACCAAACTGAACCAAACGACAGTGATCATTATAAAAACGCTTATGAAAAACATTCACTCATTTTTCAGGTACCATGCTCCTGTTAGGACTGCAAAATGCCGCTTCCAAAATAAAGAATGCTGCATCATTGGCCGTTGTCAGAAATCTCTTCAGCAAAACTGGAATATGGGTAAGAGAAGTCATGAAAATGATGTGTCAACTGTCATATATATATAGGCCCCCTAGACCTATTTCTGCGTCAATAAACCTTTATAAAAAAGTATATTCTGGTTTTTTTCCCTTTAAGTTTGAGCCCCTGAAATAAACTTCTTCGTTGCATTCGTGAGATAGTCCCTCCCAAACTCAGACACTGACCATTCCAATAATATTGCACAGATCCTTCCTGGCCCCTGGTCTCTGTTTTATCATGTAATTTGTCTGTTTTTTCCAGCCTGAGTATTCCATTGAATCCACAAGAAAGGATGTTGAGAAGTTCTGGAAGAAGAAGATACAGTCACATCATACTGAACAATCAAAGAAGGTAGCGGTGTTCATATCACCAGCAGTATGATAGAGGTAGTATCCATCTGCCTATACCTGCTGCTGTAGCACCATGCATCGTCACGAGCACCATGATTATTGCCAGATGTTTCATAAATCAACCTGAGAATGCCACCTGAAGATTCATAAAAAAGATGCCTTTGAGTTTGTTAGCTATGAGTGGAGTTTATAGATAGAATTCTGATAGGTAGACAGTACTTCTCAAAGCTCAATTGCAGGTTTTGGACAGATAGAATGCCCTTAGGGCTGGCGCTGCTACTAATCCTTGGCCTGGGCACTTTGTTAGGATGTCCCAGGTGGTTGACAGTCATTCATATCATTGACTCACTCAGTCATGCCAGTGTGTGCAAAGTATTGTTACAACTAGGCCATGATTATTGACCTCTTTGTTTCTCCTCCTGTTCTATTTTATGTGAAATTTTCTACTTCAGCTAACTGGTAAAAAATACTATGTATTGTCCATGTTTCCATATCCGAGTGGCAAACTTCACATGGGGCATGTCCGTGTCTATACAATCAGTGACATGATGGCCAGATATCAGAGGTTACTTGGGAAACAGGTAAGTTAATAGTAATATTTATAATTTGAGTTACATCTCTGATGGTTGAGGTGCACAAGTGTTTTCATACCAAGCCGTATAGCTTATGTTTGGGCTAGCTAGTCTTGATATGTTGACGATGATTGGATCACTTTTGTTGACGATGATTGGATCAAGTTTTAAACCCAATATTCAATTTTTGACCAGTCCCCTGGATGTGTTTGTAGAGATCCATGTAAAAGTTAGTTTATCTACCAAGTGATAATGAATTCTTTGTTTCTCAAGGTAATCCACCCGATGGGTTGGGATGCATTTGGTCTCCCTGCTGAAAATGCTGCCATTGAGAAAGGAGAGCTTCCTCACAGGTGGACCGAGAGGTAAGTTTTAATAACCATTTGGTATGTTCGCATTAGAAATGCTTTCGCCGAGATTCAAATACGAAGTTATTTAGTGCATTAAGTGAGATTAGAGAGCCTATTTTGTTGTTTGTTGTACATTGGTGATTGTTGTAACATCATCTGTTTGAATACTTTTTCAGTAACATTGAAAACATGAGAAAGCAGCTTGATGACCTATGTTGTAGCTTCGACTGGGACAGGGTGAGTTACCCTCTATTTGGAGTTGGAAATATATCCGGGCATTTCTATATATTTTCAGATGAACTGCTTGTTAGCACATCAGGCCCTTTAACTTAAAAGTGCATCCACACAAAGACGATTGGTATTTCAGCCAGTTCACGGTGTTGGGAAAATTGAAATGTTGTCATACACAATGCTTTTGTGCAGTTACCACGCAGGCATATTGGATGAAACTTGGTCTTTATAGTGTAAGTCTTTAACAAGTTTGTCTTCTGGATAGCTATATTAATACCATAGGGCCTACCTCTTATCAGATCTTTCCTTCCCATTGCAGGAAATTGCCACATGTGACCCTGACTACTACCAATGGACACAACATATCTTCTTGAAGATGTTTGAAGCTGGGCTAGTCTACCAGAAACAGGTAAACAAATATCTTCGGGTAAAATATATGAAAAGAATGGTGTTGGGCATTCTTGTATACCAGTGGTTTTCAATAAATTTTGCTTTCAATATTTCAGATTTGTGGTGAAAAGGGAACCAATCGGGGCTGTAAGATTCAGAAAAAGTTACAATTTACCAACATAAGTTACAATTGTTACACAACAAATGGTGTCATCAATGGCTCTCGTCTCTTCCAGGCCACAGTAAACTGGGATCCCGTGGACCAGACTGTACTAGCAGATGAGCAGATTGATGAAGAAGGGAAGTCGTGGAGGTCGGGGGCTAAGGTTGAGAAGAAGTACCTACTGCAGTGGTATATTAAGGCAACAGCTTATTCTAAAGTAACTACCCTTTCTAGAGCTCCTCATTATCTAACTGCCATGTGCTGGTTTCTCTTCTTCATTGCATTCAATCCTTAAGCAGTTTATCCTGTGCATCCAATGTTTCTACTTGTCTTGTGTGTTTCTATTTTGTCTCTGCACGTTCGATCCAGTCCAGTGCAGAGCTTTCCATAAAATCTCCACAAGCAGGGAAAATTGATAATGCCGCAACGTGTGACGCGAAATCCCCATCAAAATAAGTAACTCTACAGTATTCTGTGATTTCAGTCCTTGGCTGATGGCTTGGATGAAGTGGATCCGTCACTCTGGCAGGACATCATCAAGTTACAAAAACACTGGATAGGAGACTGCGTCGGCACGAAACTAGATTTCAAAATGGAGGTGGACGGTGTCCTGCTAGCTGAGCCCATCAATGTCTACTTGGCTGAACCTGAGCTTATCTGTGGGGTGTCCCATATAGCACTACATCATGAACATCCACTGAACAAAAAAGACTATTACAAAGTAAGTTTTGTGTGATTAACACCAGAATTCATTCTTATAGCATTGCTATCACTACATAAGTATTGTTCACTCACCATAGTGCTTTGATAGGCTAGATTGTTGTGAATTCAGATCGCAGAACATCCCTTGTTAAAGTGGTAGATTTGTGTAAATACAAGTATGATGTTATTTTCTGTTGCAGACGGTCATCGGAACTGGAGAAGAAGAAGGTAGGGATGAATTGATCAATGTCGGTGGGGGATGCGAGGGTTGGGGGTACAAGTCTCAGATGAGCTGGTCATAATTTGTACATCACCTGCTTGATGGTGTCAAGCGTGTCCAGGCAAGGCAGTTGGAAGAACCATGCTGCAATGGAGTCTAAATCCCACCTTATCTTGTTCCTGAAAGGTTATCTAATAGTCACAGCGTCGTTACCTCAATTTCTCTAACAAGAAAAGCAATAACTTATAATTTACTAAACATTTCAGTGATGTTTGTTGCGAAAAACTTTAAACCCTGTTTTATTTCAGAGATCCTGCTGACAGTCTGTGCCATCAACCCTATCAACAATACAAAGATCCCCCTCATTGTATCCAAAAGAACTGAATTCAGTGAATATACAGACAATAAAATAGGTTGGTAGATGTCCTGTCTCGTCGTAGTAAGTGAAAGGTTCCACAGGTTGGAATGACTGCGTTTCCTGTGTTGTGCAGTCACCTTCTCAACAGAGACAGAATAATATGGCCTATGCCGTGCACCACTGAAGCAATCTACAACAACACTTTATGTTATGGTGTGATGCAAAAAAGGAAGAAATAAAGCATAGACACTCGAACAGGTCGTATATGTCATGTTTGGTCTTTCCAGGTATACCGTGCTCTGACCCTGAAGATCTGTCCCTGGCTGAAAGATTCTCACTTCAATTTGAAAATGTACTTGAAGCGGGACCAGATGGGAGTCAAGTTCTTTCTAACTCAAACCAGTTTTCTGGAATGCCAATGTCTGAGGCTTTTCGTGCAGTAATGGATTATGCAAAGGTAAATTATTTGATATCTGATGTGTTTCTGTCTTTCTGGGAACAGTACACTCCCCTGGTTTTGATGAATGGTATGCATTCCGCTCAAAACTATAAGAGATAGATCTCTTCAAGTGTCTCTATTGGTAACAAGTGAGCTTTAGACAAGACCAAGGCAGAACACTGCTTCTCATCTCAGATGGGGAGGGGGGAGGGACCGTGGCCCCCTGCTTAATATGGCCCCTTCAACATGATGTTGATCTCCTAATGCAAGAATTTCTCCAACTATATTTCAGAAAAATGCTTTTGGTGGTCATTTGACAAGTGAGAGACTAAAGGATTGGTTGATCTCGAGACAGAGATACTGGGGGACCCCAATACCGATTATACACTGTCCCAATTGTAAGGTAAGATCAGCTAAAGGTCTAAAGTCACATTCATGGCTGTCAATTGTGAAAAAAAGACTTCATCATATGTAATTCCTTGCACAGTTCTGCTATGTGCGACTGACTTCATCATATGTAATTCCTTGCACAGTTCTGCTATGTGCGACTGCAATCCTTTGTCATTTCCGTCTTTATGAGATTCCCTGCAATTTCAGGCTGTTCCGGTGCCATTTGAAGACCTTCCTGTTAAGCTACCCATGATTGAACAGTTCAGTGGAAAAGGTGCATCGCCACTTGCCCAAAATAAAGATTGGCATGAAGTAAAGTGCCCAAAGTAAGTTGAAATGAGAGCCGGTAATGAAGAGGATGTGGCCATGGCAAAAGAGCAACAGCCTGATGATCAAGCAGGTCTATCTCCACCGTTGTCAAGGCATTCTGAGTCTCGAGTGTAATATGCTCCATGATTACTCCCGTCATATTGATTGATGTAAAGAGGTCTGAGAAGGCAGTCAAGTCCAAAACTTGACGGTCAAGATGTTGTCAAGGTTGAGACCAGATTAGCAATGATCTTGATGCTATTGTTTTGCAGGTGTGGTACAGATGCCCTGCGAGAAACTGACACCATGGACACGTTTGTCGACTCCTCGTGGTACTTCCTGCGTTACCTTGACCCTGATAATCAAGTTGAACTATGCAGTAAAGAGAAGGCACGGTCTCTGATGCCCGTTGATCTGTATATCGGAGGAAAAGAACATGGTAATACAGTAGAACCTCCCTCTGCGGACACCTCTGCCAGGCGGACACCTCTACATAACGGACACGTCCGGCCAGTCCCGATTTTTTCTAAGTCATTTCCAATAACAAAAACCTCTGTACGGCGGACACCTCTCTATTCCGAATTGCGGACAGGGCGATAGCCAATTTTTGGTCCAATTCCCTCCCAATTACGGACAGTAGGCAAAAACAATGGCTTCCCGCTTGCGCTTGGAGAGTCAAGTAGGCCCGACAGGTGTGATATTCGCGCAATTAATCAACGTAATTACCCCATGGCATTGTGTTTTTGTATCCTAATTAAGCCACGGCATTGGCATTGTGTTTTTGTATCCTAATTAAGCCGTGGCATTTGTTTACTCATCTTTTCAACTAATCACATAGGCCTTTTGTGTCTACGGACACTCATAAATCCACGCGGTTTTGTCAGTGTTGCGGCGAATATGCGTTAGTAGAGAAATTAGAAAAAAATAATTATTTATCAAAGGTGGCTGATGGACAGAAATTATGGTGTTTTTTGACACATTATCACATGTCGAGGAGATTTTGCAATAAAAGGGGCACCTTTTACTAGAGAGATTATTCACGCTCTGAGTTCCAAAGTAGCTCACGTCATTCAACGCAACATCACAAGCAAATACCGATCAGCCAACAGGTTTAAAGTTTCTACGCTAGATGTCGACACAGAGAAAACCAAGACCTGCAAGGCGGGAACTTCAAATCCACCTATCGGACGATTTGGCATAACCTCTCTATTGCGGACACCTCTCTATTGCGGACACCTGGGCCCAGTCCCATGGGTGTCCGCAATAGAGAGGTTGTACTGTATACCCATTGTGGATTCGTCATTGTTTGCTCAGGGTTCCCAGGAAAGTTAACAATTCAACGAAACCAAAAGATAGCAATAGGCCCGCTTGTACTGCTCTCTGGAATTTCTATTTTATTCTGTTATCATTGATGTGTGCTGATTGTTAGTGTTCTTTTCCAGCAACCCTTCATTTGTATTTTGCCCGCTTCTTCAACCACTTCCTCTACGACCAGGGCATCGTCAATCACAAAGAGCCGTTCGTGAACCTGCTGACTCAAGGCATGGTCATGGGAGAGTCGTATCGGAGCAAAGATGGCCGATACCTCAGGAAGGAGGAAGTCGATTTCTCAGGTAGCGATATTTCATTCATACCTTTTAGTTGAACGTCTAAAGTCTGTGTGAACAATGACAGATCACCACATATCACTGCGTAGTAACATGTCTAGCTTGTTAGTCTAATACGTTCATTCTTGTGCTGTCTCTGACTAGGCTCACATCCGAGTGATAAGAATATACCTGATCTAGGCTCCAAGTACAAAGCCTCTTCTGCTGCAACATTCCAGTGGTATCTTTTGCGGTTCTGCATACATTTGTAGCAACTGTAGGACGTCTATCCTCTCTCTCAAGGAGTGTGATGTTTAGGACATCAATATTACAAGCATGTTATGATATTTTGGTCTGCACAGCGTCAGTGACACCTTGTACCTGCAGGCTGAGGAGTCGGTGATCTTGAGGGCAGAGTGCAGCAAACCTTGTTCAATGTATTGGTATGATCATTCGAAATTTGACATTTCAGGTGATAAACCTGTTGTTCTCGACACCGGTGATCCTGTGATCGTTGACTGGGAGAAAATGAGCAAGTCTAAATACAATGGTGTTGACCCACAGGAGGTGCTAGAGAGGTATGGAATAGATTCAACCAGGCTGTGCATCCTTGCTGGTGTCGCCCCAAAGTCGAACAGGAAGTTTTCCTCTGATATCGAGAGTAAGTGGTTCAATGCATTTGTGACCCGTTCTAGAAAAAACCAGTCGCATGTCGCACATAAGATGAAATAACTGGGTGCATTGGGTGCTGTGCCAAAAAGCAAAACCAGTCGCATGTCGCACATAAGATGAAATAACTGGGTGCATTGGGTGCTGTGCCAAAAGCAGATCATGAAAGAAAAGCATCCAGACACGAATATTTTCATTGTATTCAGAGATAGGAGAGACCCCAATTGGCAACTTCAATAAACTTAATCTGACCCTGCCTCAAGGACAACAATCATTGTAAAACTTGATTGAATTGTTCATTGACTGCATCTCATTTCAGCTTTCTCTGGTGTGCTAAACTGGCAACGCAAGATCTGGGCCATGGTCACAAAGTTCATCAATCTGCGTAAGGGTTCTGAGGAGATTTTGGAAGGTGAACTCAGTGAACAGGATGAACAGATATATAAAAGTCGAAACTTTCATTTGATAGAGGTAGGTACAATTCAGTGGCTTTATATGATGATAAAGTACTGACAGCACTTGATGAGTCTTTAAACCACAAATTTTTGTTACACAAGAACATTCTGTCAGATCCGAGTTGTTTTGAACACCTCAAATGGGATTTTTGAAAAGATAATTTTCGAAAGCTTTCGTTCCCACCTGGGAACTTCATCAGACTGCTGATAGATAGCGTCACAAACATTCTGTGATTAAAAATCTGTGATGAATGGTGGCCATTTTCTCATTCTTTTTCAGGTGAATGGCCATTTTAGCAAGACATTTCTAATAAATGCTGGTATTTCAAGGTTACAGTCATATTCAAATTACTTGATGGTAAGTCGTAAGCCTTCATATTGTATATGCTAAAATATCAGCACCTCTTTGTAAGACTATCACATGTGCATGTAGGAAAGAGATGAAGTCAGTATTGACCGTGAAATGTTGGATATGGGGAAGGCTCTTCAACCCATGCAGCTTCACAGTATCAGAAATTTTTCCAAATAGCTGAAAGAAGTCGTAACTAATGACCTCACAATTTTTGAGAAAATTCTTCAGTACCACATGGATATGAAAATTAACCTTTTTGGGTAAAAATTCTGCATTTTCTCCTTTGCTTTTCAGAAACTCCCTGACTATGTGGTTCAAAGAAGTGCCTTATTTGAACAAGCTCTGTGTGATCTCGTCATCATGTTATCACCAATGGTGCCTATGTTTGCCTCGGAGCTGTGGGCAGGTCTTTCAAGTATTCAGAGTAAATCAGGAGACTATAATTGGGTAAGGAGGTCTTCACGTTGTACCAGCAGTCCAGCTAGGAGCCAGCGTGGTCTAGTTACTCAGACTCTTAGCATACGGTTAAGAAGTCCCTAGTTCAAACCCCACAGTCGTTGAGTGATTCCAGGCAAGTCTCTTTCTATCGCTTGCCTTTCTCCACCCAGTTGTATAATGGGTACCGGACAGAAATGCTCTGGATAGCGCTGACTGAGCTTCTCATCTGAGGTCTCCAGAAAGGCTTCAGGATAGACCTGGTTAAAGTGTGAAATCGGATGATAATCTACACCGTAGTTGGTAGTAAACAACTGTAAAATAGATGAATATAACAAGGAAACTTCAAATTTTGGTCACTTTTTCAGGATGTGTGTCTTCTTGATCAAGCGTGGCCAAAAGTTGATGCTGGTTATCATATCAATATGATGGTTACGGTGAGTTGTTCAAATTCAGTTGATACTGATGAACTAGAGAAACACAGCCAAGAATAAGAACCTGGTTGTTGATCCTTGGAACAAGTACATGTAATTGCAAGTGGATAGGAAAATATGTTGGCTCAATGATGGAAGTCACAGTATTGGTGGGTGCTTCAGGGCCAAATGGAATATGAGAAACTAAGCATTGTGGTAGTAAATGACATCTGGTTGTGAACCGTTGTTGGATTCTTATATAATCGTTCTTATTCTCTTGCAGGTGAACAGGAAAGACTTCACTCAAGTCTTGGTGCCGTTTTACGATCTTGATAAGCTCACTCCAGAAATGGCTTTACACTTTTGTGAAAGTGATGAAAAGTATCGGACAAAATGTGCCGGAAAAGTGAAAAACATTAAATTATATGTTAAACCTGGTTGGAAGGCCAATATAAACCTCTCCGTGCCAGAACTTGTAGAAAAGAGGGCAAAGAAAACGAAGAAAGTAGAGGAGGAAAAAATAGCTGCCAGTTGATAGTGGGTAAACTGAATGAAGAGGACTCTTGGTGCTTCACTCAATACATGTTGTGCTGTTCAGATTTGCCATGTAGGCCTGACTGGTCTGGCATCTCCCTCGCAGTCCGTTGGATTGTGGTTTCAGACTTGATCTGATGTTTGTTGCCCCAGGTCAGGGGGCAAGTAATGTGCTGCCTGTCTTGCGTGCTGGCTCTAGAAATATTTTGAGGGCCAGGAGGGACCGTGATGTCATAACTCTCAGTTGTAGGACATACATGTACTTGCCAAGGGACTGGATTGTGATTATCCATTCCTGTCGGTATTTTTACTTGATTGTAAATAAACATGACACATCTAAAAAAAATTGCTGTCTGATTTAAGTCTTTTCCGTCCACTAACAATGCCCTGATGACTGTCCCTATAATGATTGCCTTTGACGTTTGTAAATACCGATAGTTCGGGTCAACCACAGCCCCAAGGCCAAGATTGTGACTCGGGTGTGGGAAGAGAATCCTCTAGTCTTGTCTTGTAGACATCTTTGAAACATGTAATTGATTTGATGGAGTTAATTGTGACCAGTTGCAGCAAAACCAGGTGCATGTCGCACAGAAGATGAGCCGTAATGACACCAGGAGATATTGGAAGAAATTGACGTGCTCATATTTCACAAAAGGCAGACGAGAGAAATGTACAAACAGTCCGTCTCAACCTGCCAAGCTCAGAGCGACCTGCGCCTGGTTTTGCTGTGATGGGTCACAATTGTGCTCGCAAAAAATGTCTTCGGCATCGAGAGGAGTCTCCGGCCAGAGCGGTATGGATTTGGTGAAGTTTACTTCAATCATGTCAATGTTGACAAATGGCGGAAAATCTGAAAAAAGTAAATTTCGCTCCCGTTTCTCCCTCCTGCAGAGCCTTATTACGGATTGGATATCTGAGAAAAAGTGATTTTTCACAATCTAGTATAGTAGAGTTTAATTATAAGTAACAAAAAATAAGAAAAAAGTCAGCAACTTGATTTAAATGAGTCCGACAAATCAGGTGGGTACTGATTATGTTATGACAATATGAGGTCATAGTAATACTGGTGGTATCAATAACGTCATAGGCCTATGCCTACATTCTCAAACAGTCTCGGCTAGCCTACCTCCTTTAAAAAGGGGCAGCTCTCAAACAAATGGCTCTATGCAACAGACTGATGATGGCAATTAGGAGGCACATGCTGATATTTGAATTTAAAAAGTATCTCCTCTTCAGTTTCTTCTATCTATTTAAATAATCTCTTTCAGAATAAGCACGCCTAGGCTATCCACCCAGTGGCCAGTGACCCAGCCACGGAGACTTTCAAAAAGAATATAGAAGCTTGTCAGTGACATCAGAATTCAGATTACTTTACAGTGGGCCAACATGGTTACCCCATTTGTGGAAGATTGGAATTTTGTCCAAGTCCTTGGTGAAGGTGCTTATGGAGAGTAAGTGAACCTTTCTGGTGATGGACCGACATCATGAACACTTCAATTGCTGTCAGTGAAGCTGGACTCTGTTCATTCATCTATTCAATATCTCCTACCTAATGAGAAGTTATTTTTGTTCCGATCATCTAAGAAAAACTCTGGAGCTTTGTGGGGGCCATATTTTGGCTGAAATACTTTGTATCATCTAGTAGTACTATGTGTTCACTATACAAGTTGGTTTGTGATTGTCATGTTGGTCTCATTTCAGGGTGAAGTTAGCGGTGAACGTCAGGTCAGAGGAGGCAGTTGCTGTCAAGATAATAGATCTGTCAAAAGTTGGTTCAAATGCAGAAGCTGTGCGGAAAGAGGTGAGATAAAAGTAGGCCAACACGTCCAGAGCTTTGTGGAGGCACTGGCTTCATCCAGGAAATGAATTGAAAAATAACTGACTTTGACTTGTAGAAGGAAACTGTCAGGGAACCATCTCAAAGCATTTCAGCATCCCAGTCTTCTGGGGGATCTCGAGAAGTTTGCAACCAACAACCTTTTAAAAGTAATCATTTCACAACTTATAAGTTCAATTTGGTATGTCCTTTTTTCAGACAATTATACACAAACTACAGAACCATGACAACATCATCAAATTCTACGGCCATCGAACTGAAGACAAAATCCAGTACCTCTACCTTGAATATGCCAGCGGGGGAGAGCTATTTGATAGAATAGGTACATACACTTCTTTGATGGCTCTCAAATGGTTTTTTAATCGGCACGAGCACATGCTTTGGGAAAACTTAGTTCTGACAATATATTTGCAAAAAAGTTTTTGAGTTTGGTCTTCATGTGATTTCTACATGATAATGACAGTTGACCTGTAAGATTACGTGGTACCTTGCAAGTGTTTGACTGAGGTTCCTGTCTTTAAGTTCTGACACGATGTAAAATCTTGCAGTTGTACATGATTTTAATGATAGACATTATATGTTTTTCAGAACCAGATTCTGGTATGCCAGAGGTGGATGCCCAGCGGTTTTTCAAACAGCTCATGTCTGGAGTGGTAAGTTTCAGAATGAAACCTGAAGATATTTATGTTTGTGGTGTTATCTTATTCAAAGATTATGACATTTGGTCCCACTGTGGTGCTTTAATCTACATGGTTGAATCAACTGCAACATTGGTCTCTATCCAAAAATATCAATGATACTTTCGTGATTTTGCTAATGAATGGACTTTAGCAGGCTGCATTTCAAATAAAACTTGCCAGTGCTCCTGATTGTTTGTCTTACCTTACACTACAGGAATACCTCCATACTCGTGGCGTAGCTCATCGTGATCTCAAACCAGAAAACTTGCTGCTCGATGAAAATGGTTAGTCCACTCAAGTTGCTTAGGCAGTAGTTCTAAATCTGAATGGTGTAGGGTTTGAGTGTTGGCCTAGACTTTAAGATTGAATTCAAAGCTGTGTAATACCCCAGGTGTGATCCACAGAACATCGTCTAAGAGATATTCTGACCATGTCAGTCACAAGACCAACCTCACTAAAAAGATCACTTACTATAGATCCATGCACTTAATTGGGACCAACGTTTACGAAAAACGTCGCGTCTCGTCACGTTACAGTAATGTATAATGTATGGTGACGTGACGACGGCCAACACTACGTCATGTAAACGTTGTTCCCAATAAAGTGCATGAATCTATAAGTGTTGTCCTAATACTTTGAAATAGTGAATTAGCAGTCGATACTAATAACCTTATCCTTACATACAATAATGCATCTTTTCACAGATAATCTAAAAATCACAGACTTTGGTCTTGCTACGATGTTCCGAATCCAAGGTGTTGAACGAAAACTCGAGCGATGCTGTGGCACGGTACCATATGTTGCCCCGGAAGTGATCCTTGCTTGGAAGAAAGCATACCAAGCTGAACCCGCTGATATCTGGTCTTGTGGCATTATACTCGTGGCGCTACTAGCAGGAGGTGAGTTATCATTGAGCATGAGAATTTACTCCTTTGAACGAACATTTGGAGGGCCCACTTGCCCATGCATTGATGTCCAGTCAACCCTTTTGATCCTTTCAACTGTCATCTCGAAGAAATGATAATCGATTGGAGATCATGACAAACTCGCAAAAACTCATGGCAAGATTCAGCCTTGCACATTAAATTTTAATTCATTATGGCGAGAGACCATACATAGTTTACATAGTTTACTTTACGAGGAAGGCAGAGGAGTAGAGATTTGCGTATCTTACTTTCAGAGCTCCCCTGGGATGAGCCGACCACAAGCTGCCAGGAATACAATGATTGGAAAGAATGTAAAATAACCATAACACCATGGTCGAAGATAAACAATCTACCTCTCTGTGAGTATTTCTGACTTGTGGAAAAGTTAGACACTGTGAGTGTGAGGACTCTCGGAGGTGTTATAATCATCTCAACCTGTGTCAGTATTTAACTTGTCAATTGGCCTAATGAACAGTCAATTGTCTTCTTGATGATTACTTAAACTTTAGTCTTGTGCCCTTTCCTGATTAATTGACTCAGTTGACTCATGAAGTCAGGGCTAATTAGTGAGTAGATTCTGGTTACACAATATGATTTATTGTGGCTTATCTTTCCATTCCAGCATTATTGAGAAAGATCTTGACTGACTCTGTATCAAAGCGAGCGAACATGTCTGTGATAAAGAAGCACCAATGGTTCACCAAGAACTTCAAAGCAAAAGGTAAGAAGAATTTCATTTAGGCTAGCATTCAAGCCTAGTTATTTGTTAAATGAAAGTGGTGTCCTGATTAAAACTAAATCTATGTTCTTTGCAACATAAAGCCTGAAAAGAACCTGATTGATTGCAAGAAAATAACTTTGAGATTTACCTATGCTCCCTTTCATTTCTTCTTCAGGTCGAACATCATCGACGAACTCGCCTGCCATATCCGACTCCCCCTTCGGAAGCTGTGGCTTCAAACGAGTTTGCTCAGGCACCGACTTCTCACCTCCTCCTGTCAACACCAGGTAAGATGTAATTACTTGATTAATTGTGAATGCGAATCACCACATCAGAATTCTTCTATTGTGATCAGGACATCACTGTGCTAAACATAAAGACTCGGGCCAATTCTAACTGCCTTACCTTTCTCTCCAGATCTGAATCGGGTCGGGTTTGCTTCTCCCAACCAGAGCCACGCAGCTCCGACCTCAACACGTCCTTGGAATCAGCCGACACAAGTGATGACTGTCACCGTAGCCTGTCGGTCTGCTTCTCACAACCAGCACATACAGCAGATCACATGTTGCTTAGTAGCCAGGCCCTGGGAACTCAGGGATCTTCTCAGGTAAACATCTTGTTTAATGGGACACCTTCCAAGCTGGGGGAGATAAGGTTTCCTTGGGACAAGGCAGAAGTGGCAAGGTTGCATTATGTTCCACAAGTGTGTAGTCTTTTTGTCATTGTAATGTAATCTGAACACAGAACTTGTCCGGTATGGTGTGGTACTTGTGATGAGCTCTTTTCATTGTGTCTTCTTGGGGGTTAGAAATGATCAGGACACGAATATCACCAGATTGGTTGTATTTATCTCTGCAAGTTGCCTATGATGTATATTTTGTGTTCCAGACTCCGATGCAACGACTAGTGAAACGTATGACAAGATTCTTTGTCACAACCGACACAGAACGCACAATCAAAGAACTGCACAGGGCCTTTGATAAACTGGGGTATACTTGTAAGACAAACAGCTTAGGCCAGGTAGGTCCTCGTTTTATTCTCCTTTAGAAACAAGGTCAACAAGCCAAACACCCAATTAATGCCCAACCGACGTGGTATGCAAAAAAGCTCACAAGACCTGGTAGTTTAATACTCCTTAGAGATAGGTTCCACCAGGAAAATGGTATTACAGAAGAAAAATGCATTTGGTGTCGTGAAGTGTTTTGGTTAGAGATTTACCCATTTGCCAGTAATTGTGTATCAAGCTAATTGTTCATCTTACAATGTTTTTTTTGTGTGTTTCCAGATCACCATGACAACTCTAGATAGGCGAAAGATGAACCTGACCTTCAAAGTTTGCTTGATTGACATGGGAGCAGATATATTATTGGACTTCAGATTATCTAAGGTATGTTGCGATTCATTTTTGTGTGGCTCTAAGACACAGAATCACGAATACATTCTGTATTCTCACTAAAACAGAATTGTCGGTGATGATGATGATGATGATGATGATAAGCTAAACTTGTACACTTTTTGTGCTTTTAAATGGTACATTTGTTCTGACTGACCTCTGTTCGTTGCTTTCCAGGGCGATGGTATTGAATTCAAGCGACACTTCCTGAAGATCAAAGCTCGATTGGCGAATATCATCAGCAGTCGGCTGCCCACATGCCCCATGTTCTTCACTCAACAATAAAATGCACTGGAAAATCTCGTGAAGTTGTTGTTTGGAGTGACTTCACGTCACATTTCATCGGAAGTTTTGTGCTCATGAGAAGTTACATCGGAATGTAATCATGAAGAGACATACATGTAGTCATCAAAAGAAGACAGGACCTTTGGCATAAACAGTTGGAACCACTTCTTCTGGTACTATGTTGATAGAATCTTAATAAACACTGGAGTACTCAAACTTTGTGAAACGAGCTGAATACATGTAGACCTCAAGGAAACAATATATTCTGATGATGATATGATTAATGTGAGATACCTTTGTATAAATAATTGGTGCTCGATTGGAACTTTGTGATGTGGATACCTCCACACAATGGGAGGGGTGGTTCACATAAGTTCCTGAATGGTATCAGCTATGGGGGGGGGGGGGATCACCATGGACGATGTCTCAGATTGATAGTGCGAGGGTGGTTACTGAATTCAGTTTTTTGCGCACAATTTTGTCAGGTCTGATGAATTCAAGCACTTGCACTACTTCTGCTTCAGTATTTTGCATTTAGAATGAGTCTGTGCACTCGTACTGTTATACTTCATTTGTACAAATTATTTTTTGGCAGAATAAGATTAATTATCACGAAATTTGTGCTTGTTTTCTATGTCAGAAACCCAGCTCATTGGAAGAGTGGTTGTTGTGATTACAAAAGCTGCAGTTGAGAGGTCCTGGCAGGAGGCTACGAAACCAGACACTAGTCTGATGATCGAGGATACTCGAGCATCGAGAGAGACCCCTTCATCTTGCTTAGTTACCACCTTGCAAAACCTTCTTCATTGCGAGACTGGGACCCTGGATGACCATATCAGGCAACAGACCCTTTAGTTTTACACCAGGCGGAGGAAGTCATTGTGGGCCCTAACAAACCAATATAATAATATAGGCACAACGAAGTAAAGATGATGGTGTGCGACCACGCAGTCTTTTGTTGGCTGAATTGTTTGTTGTGGCTTCCTCCGCCTGGTGAGAGCCTCTGCCAACATGATCAATACATTGAGACAGCTCAATCTACTGGGACCTGAACGCCTGCAACAGGCAGTCCTAGTCAATGACTATCTGGTCTGTGACCAAGGCTTCATTCACAACAGGATGCTCATACAGATTTGGGGATGATTTATATCATCGATATAAGAGTCTTACAAGCTTATTCATAGTGAAGATTGGTCTCTTTTGAAATATATTTTGGCCCTTAGAAGGGCCGTTGTAAAATCAGTGCAGGTCTGCAGAATGCGCCTTAAAATTCTTGGCTTTGGCTGGACTTCTTGCCACTCCTGGCAGCAGCGGCAGACTTCTTTGGGAGAAGGACGGCCTGGATGTTTGGCAGCACACCACCCTGGGCGATGGTCACACCAGAGAGAAGCTTGTTCAACTCTTCGTCATTGCGGATGGCGAGCTGGAGATGTCTTGGAATGATCCTGGACTTCTTGTTGTCACGAGCTGCATTGCCTGCAAGTTCCAGAACTTCGGCGGCTAAATATTCCATCACAGCTGCCATGTAGACTGGGGCACCGGCTCCGACACGCTCCGAATAGTGGCCCTTCCTCAAGAGACGATGAATTCTGCCGACAGGGAATTGCAGACCGGCTCTTGAACTCCTGCTCTTCGATTTAGACTTGGCCTTGCCGCCTTTTCCACGTCCAGACATATTGATTTTCTTGAGAAGTACGGACACGCAAAGTTGAAAAGTCTAGACGGCGAATGATCTCTACCCGCCAAGTCTGAGTTTAAATACACCGAATTGATCACGTGCACAGATTAACGAATCGACCAATAACCTTTTAGCACCAATTAGGGGCTGACCAATCAAAAAGAAATGTTCGTGCTTTCGTGCAGGTACGCGTTGTTTCAAGCTGTAACACACCATTAATTCTAAAATTTCATAATTTGTTAAAAGAGGATCGTTTATGGACAATATGCACTGGCATGCATAGATAAATACTACATAACTTATTGATATATGTTGCATCAATATAATCATATAAAACAGAACAGAAGTTCTATTTGAATGATAAAAATGCAAATAAATGTAAAAGAATATTGGAGTATGAGGTGCTGCCCTCTATAGCTCTTGAAACTAAAATGTTTGTTTTGAAAATTGGCTTAAAAACACGTAACAGCAATAATACTATGAATAAAAGTACTCTATTAACTGTTTTTAAGATTTATTGAAGATGTTGGGACCATATTAATTGAAGTTTGGTAACAAATAATACATTTTTTATTCTTGGTGTTACCCTTTGTTGTTTTCAACTCAAAATGGCGACACACGTGAGAGCTTCGCCGGCCGGCTGGCCAAGAACTAATTCTGTGACCCACAGACAGCACAGCACGTCCCCTCAAATCGATAGATTCATTAATCTGTAAGATATCTATCTATACATCCAGAAAATATGCTCCTGCGACGTTTAAGATCTTGCCACTGAACCTCTAAAGTGGTGATCTTCGAAAAAATAGACAATGAACACTCTCGTCCCCATGTCTTAATTTACCTTCTATCTTTTCCACTACCGGTGCGCCGTGCATTTTATAGGTCGAACCTCGTCCACAAGGTTACTCATGTAGATAATTTCTATGACATGGCAGTTGTATTTCTTGCAATAAAACAAAGTTTGGCACGGAGAGAAAATACGCCTTTGACTGCTGGCGTCAATTGTTTATGATGATCATGATATTGATGGTACATGCTGACCCTTTTCGGAGATGAAATACATGGCTGGTCGTCAAGACTCTGTCACTGTGGCGACGAAGCAGCACATGGGCCATGGAGCATGGGCCATGCAAGGTCAGCCTGCTTGGGGTCACGTAATTTGGTTGTCCCAAATTTGATCATTGAATTGCCTGAATTGGCACTCGAAAGTAACAAAATATTGTGCACACAGTAATGACATTCTTGAATTTTTTGCAGGTACCCACTCACAAACTACACATTTGGAACAAAAGATCCACTGTATGAGAAGGACAGCTCTGTGGCCGCCAGGTTTGCGCGTATGAAGGAAGAGTTCCAGAAAGTTGGCATGAGAAGATCGGTTGAAGGTGTTCTGATAGTGCATGAACATGGTCTGCCACATGTGCTATTGTTGCAGCTTGGAACAACATTTTTCAAATTGTAGGTTGAGTTCGATATCATTTGGGTTCTGAATCTTCCTTGATTGATTATCAGCATGATCACATACTAAGAAAAACTTCCCAATCTTGTGTTCTAAAGTTGGAAAGTCAGTATAACTGTTTAAAACTTTGGTGAAGTCACACTGGTGCCTTCTTAATTTGTTTTTGCGGTAGGACTTGGCGTCATAGAGGATGAATCAGGTTGGGTGACTGTTACTGTTTGTGAGGGCCTTGTGAATGTTCTTAATGATGATTGGCACATTTTTTTTTCAGACCTGGTGGAGAACTAAATCTCAATGAGGATCCTGTGGATGGCTTGAAGCGGTTGCTGACCGAGGTGAGTTTGGGGGTCTTGATATTTTAAATGTAACCCTTTTGACCAGTCCAGTCAATACTGGTACAGTAGTGATACTGTGTGATACTGAAGGGATAAACGTTTATTGAATTGGAATTCGTATATCCTTCAGATGTCCAGGTTTGGTATATGGTTACAGATGGGTCCGCTAAGAATAGAGGTTTCACTGTATGAGCGTGTGTGATTAAATAATGTTGTCTTTCTTCAGACGCTTGGTCGACAGGATGGGGCACCCATGGACTGGACCATCGAGGACACAATTGGAAACTGGTGGAGGCCAAACTTTGAACCACCGCAGGTAAGGACGTCTGTCCGAAAGAACATGCTTTCACGAACAATGTTGATATTGATAATCAATAAATTTAGGTGAACTTAAACTAAAGGGAACTCTTGGATGAAAGAGAAAACGAAGATGAAGCCACTTTTGAATTCAAGATATGCCTGTTGTTGTTTTCAGATGGATAAATCTGATTGTCATTGAAAAAGAAGAGAAGTCATGGCTTTGTTTTGATATTGTATTTCAGTACCCATACGTCCCTGCCCACATCACTAAGCCCAAAGAACATAAAAAACTCTTCCTTACGCAACTGCCAGAGAAAGGTTAGTAACGTTGAAATATATTAACTGGACCAACAGTAGCACTGGGCCAATGAATGTCAACCACACCCCTCTCTAAAGGCTCAGAGCTAGCAGCCCTGAGAGATGAGTTCTGGCCATCCGGAACCTGCATCCTGGACCAGCTTTGCGGTAACCAGGACAGATAATGACACACAACAGCATGTGTCACCAGGAGAGAACTTTCCATCACAGATTGGGAAGCAGAAGAGTTGATTTCATGTGTGAATTGACAACAAACTGAGTCAAAAACCAAGTACAGTTGCTTCAGTATTGAACTGTATAACTCTTGACTGAGAGTCTGATACATTTATCTGTCATGTCCTCTTTCAGCACTTTTTGCTGTCCCAAGAAATTACAAGTTAGTGGCAGCACCTCTGTTTGAGTTATATGACAATTCAGCTGGATATGGACCCATCATTTCCAGTCTCCCACAAGCTCTCAGCAGGTAAGATACTTACTATGACACTCTCCCTGAGTGTGGCCCAGGGCTCAAAGTTCTCAGATGCAAGGAAGGCAGATGCCCCCTTTGCCTTGGTGCCCTTGAAATTTCTTCTTTGACAAGGGCAACTTTTTTCTTGAAAATTTCCGTTTAAAAAAGTATGCCCCTTATTCTCAGAACTTGAGCTACCAGTGTTCCCTGCATGCACTTTAGTGTCTGTTCTGAACATGTCTTACTTTTATTTGCTCTTGAAATATTTTTTGACGTTTTGACATTTTCAGTAATACCTATTGTGAGGAGGTGGCAGCACTGGTTTTGTGCACTATCAGTTCAAAGTTTCCTCCTGTTGGCGAGATGACATCTTTAGTTTTACGTTCTACCGCTAGGTGTCAGTACCTGTCAACTTTAAAATTGGCACTCTTCAACTGTCCATCAACTGTGTCGGCACTGTTATTATTGTGGTCCTTTGTCACACAGTGTTTAGTTCTAGTTAAATGAACAGGGGGCAGCACTGCTGGATCGTGGGGCAAAATCGCATCATATTGAATGAGGTCCGTCTTAATGTTTTACGATGATTCATTTGTTTTGACATCTGTCAGAATCCGTGAATCAACGGAAGACAGATTCTAAAATGAAATTTAATTATTCATTTTAAGTTTTAGATAAAGCTCTGAGGAATATTGATAAATGGAAACGATGAACTTTGAGCTGGGGTCAGATTTGATGTTGTAGTCCTGTTCTGGACTTACACTAGCCTTTCAAGGCGAAGATTATTTTTGAAGCTAGGAAAAACTGTCTGTTTTGACCAGCTGAGAATAATTTACAGCTGAATAAGACGCTAATGAATTGCAGTGCTTATCTCATTAGTTTTCCAGTTATCCTGAAACACTTGTCACTATCTTGACCAGATTTACACAAACATGTTGCACCAGTTGGTGATTCTGTTAGTTATCATGTGATTTATGCCCAACTGGCATTGGACTGGAGTGGTCTGGCCACCTTACCATCTGGTTAAGTTAGCCCCAGCCACTCGTTCTCCACATCATTGTGATGGAGTACATGTTTCCTTCTTCGGATGAGTTGGATAAGCTCAAGTCTTTCAGAAGAATTTCTTTGAGGCACAA
The DNA here is from genome assembly GCF_910592395.1 of Lineus longissimus. Taxonomy (NCBI): domain Eukaryota; kingdom Metazoa; phylum Nemertea; class Pilidiophora; order Heteronemertea; family Lineidae; genus Lineus; species Lineus longissimus. The sequence goes on from NC_088318.1 coordinate 2,075,892, forward strand.
TTCTGATTTCATGATTTAGGGTGTTTTGACCATGGAATTGCGCAAAATTAGTACTAAGAACTGCACATTTTACCCTCACCCTGTAAAGTAAAGAACAATGGTTTGTAAAAATCATTAGCATATCTATAGTGTTTTCCTTAAGATACAAGTTAAAGTCAAGATCTAATTATAGATACAAACCACCAAATGCAATTCTATGATGTCGGCATCATATCGGCAAAACTAATGACACAGCGCAGAGAAAACTAATCCTGGTTGATTTTTGATCTGTGGAGATCTTTACCTGACGAGACTGGGCGTCCCCGAGCGGTTTAACTACCCCCATTGGTACACCCGATCACTCGATTAGTAAAACACAGCCATGACTCATCATGGTCGAAATCCATTCTCGAGAAAAAAATCAGATTGTGAGCAGTTGTGATTTCAATGTCGTGTTGAGCAAATCTGTTGTGACAGCAACTTTAAAAATTGAAGTTTTTGGAATCTGGTCAATTTGCCCTCGAGGGGGTATTTTCTTAAATATTGTAAGGTTTTTGCGATTGTTTTGTCATGTTTGTGGGACTTGCCTACAGATAACTGTGAGACTCTCTTTAGGTGGTGACTCCATCTGGAGGCAAATTAGGCCGACACAGGTGTGATATTAAAGCGTTCAGATGCCGACGTCCAAATGAGCATCGGGGCTGAAACACCATTATCTCCTGCCTCCGATGACACTTATTGCCTGAGGCCAGAGGCACTTTACGGGTGCCCACTAGCATATTTTTTTATCTTCTCAGAAAAGCCCATTCTTTATCTTCAGACTTCATAGTTCCGAGGCATTTTAAAGGGAAGCTGTGCACTGTTTCAGTTGTCTCATAAGCTATTTTACCTCCAGCGATAAATTTCAGATTTTCTTTCAAAATATTACTCATTCATTAGGGGCATTCTTCATGTTCTTTGTGGCAGAAGTGACACCTGCTAAATTGGCATGTCAAGGACAATTTTTTTTGTTATTCTTTCCCTCTTTACAGACTCAGTTGAATTTGCAGACAGTCTAGTTGAAGGCTGCCGTGTGAGCTCTAAAATGGGGCTTCAGTCATTCCTTTTCAACCCTAGGTATTTGCTCAGTGAATAAAATTATTATTCAAAAAATTAATTTCGTGTTTACTTACATCCATCATTGGCTAGTATAATCATAATGTAACTCTTTGATGTTGTAGAAATACTGTTTTGCAGAGGAATCCTAGCTCCCCAAAGTTTTCTGAAGACATCAGGGAGCCACCAAAAGAGCTGACTGATCATAAAGAATATGGCTGGCTTATCAGGCTGGCTCGCTCAGTATAAAAATCACCATAATTTCTGATTCCTTTTCCAATCAGGGAAATTTTGATGAAAATGCATCGGATTATAACAGACAATGGCATCAATCTCGGCATTCCATGGTCAGGATTCGCCGATGACGAACGTTGACCTTGTCATGTCTCATTACGCCATATCGATGACTGGACGTAAAATTACACAATCGGGATGATCACGGTGTCGCTACACCGAAGATTAACTGTCTATGACTAAATTATGGTGTTTAATCAGAAATTGGTCATTGTTTCAATTGCTTTATCTGCATTGCATGTAATTGAAGGTGTAGTACTCGATGAGAGACTTGAATTCACTGCCAATTTTGCAGACGGAAGTTCTTTTGAAGCTTCGTTACTATTCGAGTCTTGCAAATTTTATTGAAAAATTCTGCTGTTTTATGTACTGACCAGGAAACAGGGCAGAAACTTTGAAAAAATCTGCTATTTGATGACAAACACCATTTCATGCCAATGTGAAAATACTTGAGCAGAAAAAAGTTATCCTCTGAAAATTAATCTATTGGGTATGAAATTAAGATTCATTTGGTGAGTGAAAAGTGTTGGTAAACAGATACTTGAATTGAAACCTCTTAGCCAGGTGTATGGACAATGTATCTATGCTGTCGGTAGACCCTTGAACATTTATATCAGTTGTTGCGATCCCAGCTTGCAAATATACTTGACTAAACTGAATTGCGCTCGGCGAGGTCATCAAACTCGTCATCTGAAAACTTATATATTAGATGTGATATTTGTATGGAAAAAACACCTTAAGTGCCACTGTATTTGGCGGAAAAGAAGAAAAGGTAACACTGGGTTGCTCTCCAGTTAAGGTCAGCGCATGGCCATGATTTTGAACACTTCATATGGAGTGGGACTCTGATATTGTCCAAGGCAGATCAGAACGTGAACAAATCAAGTGTCTGAAGCAGTAGCACCAAATGAAACAATAAAAACTTTCATTTTTGTGGAATATTGTTTGATTTCGAGAGCACTTCATAGAAAGCTATATCATTTTTTCTGCTTTTTGCTGGGCCGTTGTTATCAAAGATAATTCCGTGTCACTCTTTGTTGCTGTATATTCTGTGCTATCTGGTGGCCCAGTATAGAAGAGTGTCCGAGGTGTGATTGGAAGGTCTTGGGTTTGAGGCTGGCCAGTGCCACAATGTACTCTCATGGCCAAGTCTAGCACAATATGTGTGCTTCTTGGTTTCTACAGAAAGGTTTGTGGATAAGGCTTTGGATTAGAATAAATGTGAAGCAATTTGAGACTGTTGAATGTATATAACCTTTAACATTTCATTTTCTGATCCCATTCAATTTCTCATCTGAAAAAGATCCTAAGTTTGCTGATCTTTTGCCATTTATCTTCAGTCACAGGAAAAAGTGATTTCTCCTCAAGTATAGCATCTTGGAGATTTTTGGCAATCATGAAAGTGCTCATTTTGGTGATCAACAGTTCGTAATGGGAAAACAATCTGTGATTGCTCTGCTTTCTCACTGAACTTGTCGAGGTTTCATCCCACGCAGCTGCTTGGGTTATAAAAGTGCAACATGATGACGAAGTCAGGTGGTTGTTGTCTTTATTTAGTATCCAACCATGTCGTCAAACCATCAAACAGTGACATTGAAAAATAACTTGATGAATGTCTGGTGACGATCGGGTGACTAAAAAGAGATAAAATAGTTGCAGCAACAATTAGCAGATTTCTGAATCTTTTTAGGGGCTAATGTGTTGCATCAGTGATATCCTCAGCTGATGGTGAAATCATTTCTGTGGATGTTCTTCTTCAGCATTCACTCTGCACTTGGAGGAGTTACTCTCTAGGTAGAGGTCCTGTACAAAGCAGGATGAGTATTGATTTGTGCCACTATGGTTAGGTGCTAATTTGGTCATCACGAGTTACTTCTCTTTGGGGGGGGGGGGGGGGGGGAAGTTACATGTGAAGAAGTTTTTGAAGAATAAAACAAAAATCAGAGCCTATACATGCTTCCCGAAATTGGTGGCTTGCATTGGAACTAACTTTTTCCCCTTGTTTGTCATCAAAGGCATTCAAGTGTGTTGGTCAACCATGACTATCTCCTTTGTCCTTCCACCATAAGGCCTAGTATCCCCTTATGACATCACTATTTCGGACACTCAGCGCCCCATTTCTGGAAAGGTGTATAATATTGTGGAAGTCAAAGCTATTTAGGTTTACACTGCAAAGTAGACTTGAAATTGTGTCCAAATCCTGTTCAGCATATCATGCAGTTGGAGGGTCTATCAATATGAATGGATGATGGTCATCACCAGAAGCCAAATCATTACCGACCAAACAATCGTCATAATCAAACAGCCATCAGCCTCCCTGGATCCTTGGGTACACTGCAAGGGATGGACTCCGACTGCTTCATCAGCTCGAGATCAAACGCTCACCCCTCAATCTCACATTGAGAGCAAAAACCAATGTTGCCCAAGGCCCATGACTCACTACCCTAACACCACTTTAAACAATGAGCCGTTGTTCAGGCGCACATCAAACTATCAACTCGTACATTTCTTCGGGGATAGTTATTAATTTCTTTGATAGGGTAGGAAAAATCAGCAGTGCCCGGAGCGAGATCTGACCATCAACTTCACGCCTGCGTGTTGACATAATCGATTCGTTGGATATCCTGAAGGGGAGTCCTGATTGGAATGGACGGGAGGCAGGCTGTCGCAAAATAACCGGGTGTCTTTTGGGGATGGATAGGTCGGGTGCTGGTCCATAGTGGGTCCATGGTTGATGAACTTTTTGCTTGCTTTTGGTAGTCATGTTGTAGGAGTGGGGCAATGGAAACATCCGTGAATGTCATTTCTGAGATCCTGGGATCGAATCCCTCAGAGTACTCCAAAGTATAGATGTATTTCAGAGGCGATGAGGTTGATCAGCTAGGGTGCCTGGCTGATCGAGGTTGGTTTTAGACCAACCTGTTTAGGTGCAGAAATCATCTGATAAGTAGATCATTCTATAAAATTGGATCAGTATCCGAGAATTTGTTATTTCTCGTCCTGGTTACAAATAACCTTGCCATGTCATTGGGTGACTAATGGAACAAGGTGTCTCTTCTGTCGGCTCAATTTAACCAAAGGCACTTATTTTTTCAGGCGTGAGACAAAATATCTTATCATTGGGTTTAAGTGTATCGATAAAAGGATGTCGAACTTTTTTCAGCAGGGTGGGATCAGATTGATCTGCTTGGTGTGGAGGTCAGGGTGTAATGGGATAAGGATGCCCTTAGAGCAGACAGCAGGCTTTTAGGTGGTTCGATTAACTAAGTCGGTTATAAGGAAGTTTGTGGAAAATTCTTGCTCAGACTCAGAGGGGTGAAATTTTAGGCATGAGATGGGAGGCAAAACTGACTGTTGATTTGTTGGTTCTTCCAGTTGCACTGAGTGGTTCAACTTTGCCAGTTGAGGAAGAACTAAGATGTAACAAAAATGAGGCCATCACCCTCGTGTTGACATTGTGTGTCTGATATTTGTGACACTGACAGGTGTTACGACAGAAGTTCCCATTGGGGTTTATCTCTTCTGCAACCTTGGACAAACCCTCACACATTCTTCAAAATCCCATCCACGATCTTCAAATTTTTGGTATTGTTCAAGGGTTCCCAAACGTGAACACTTCAGTAACCAATCCTAATATTTGGCCATGGTTCTTTGCTTGAGGTCTCTCTTTGTTCTTGTGAAGACCGCAAACTGCATTTTCCCCTCTGTGGCCCATCCTGACATTATGTTGGGTCATCTGTTCCATAGATGACATCTCTAAGTTACCTTCTTGATCTTTATCAGGTTCTCATCTTAGACTGTGTCCAATCCCCTCACCAGGTTGATTCAAATGATGGGTAGTGCCTTACACTATAGTTACGGAGTCAATTTTCTGATTGTTCAATTCAAAAGATGTTGTATTTCCTTCCCCTTCCACATCCCAACTCACCATTATTTCTTACTGGTAAAACATGACATGTGGTCTGTGTAATATCACTAATAAATTCGATTAAACTCAGTACGAGGATTTTTGTTATTGAGTGGCTTCCTGCGGTTGCGAGACACTTGTATCACGTGTGACAACTGTCGCTATAATTACTGGTCATTATGGAAACAATGGTGGCACGCTGAGCCTGATTGGTGGACAATTTGACCACGTTGAGTGGAACCTGTGAATAGCATCTTTTAAGATGTTTTCGATATCAGATGTAGTGGTTTTAAGTTCCACTGTTGGAAGTGCTATGCCATGTTATTATCAGAACAATGGTCACCTACTGATTGTATTTTGCGGTTGATTTCTTCAAGTTATTATGTTAGAGAAAAAACGAGGTGTCTTGAGGGAGGTGACCAGATGCTGTGGTCTTGAATTGGTCCGTCACATTTGGTGTTCAAAGTTCCAGAACTGGGGATGAATCATTGTGTGCGATTAATATCATGGACGATTTAAACCTAAAACAATTAAACGTTGTTATGTCTCATGATGAGTTCGCTCCGCAAAGACAATTAGAGGGTGGTTTACGAAGAGACTGGTGTCAGATGTTGGGATCCATGGTCTTTGTGGACACAGGTTGTTTTGGGAACAAATTTTGCAACAATTTCAAATTACCTTGCATGATTGCGCTGGACAATTAAATCTTGGCAATTACCCCGAGTGAAAACTTGTTTGCATTAATTTGTGTGTGCAGCGAGCAATTTTGTCTCCTGAAGGTTTTTTGACATGACCACTGAGACACCGCTGATAACGGCATGAGTCACCGAGGCTGCCCGTAATGAACGTTATTAACATTCAAACCAAGAAGTTTTGCATACAAAGGATCGTTTCACGACATTTCTCGGGGGATTAAAGGGATTCCGAATGTCTTTCCTCTGCTTGTGGAAAATGAGAAATGGATAAAACTTGCTATTTGGCAAAGCAGTGTTGTCCTGGCCTCATCTCTGGGGCAAGATTTTACAGTTACAAGTGTAATTCTGTTTGGGAAATCGGCTTGTTTCAAGATGTTGCCTCTTGAGATATAAGTTAGAAGTTGTGATCTCTTTCAACGGTCATTGTTTTTAAAATCAAATCTTGTGAATCATTTTAATTTTCAAGTCTTATAAAATACAATTGAGTAACAAGTTCTTTAAAAAATTTATTAAAAAAGTTTCAAATGTTCTCCTTTTGTAGTAGTTAATTCTTCACAATTGGATTGTAGACTGAAAAGTTACTTTAAGAATATGATAGAGAAATTTGCCCAGTGTCAATGATACTGGTTATCAAGAAAGTTCTATCGGAGCTTTATTTCCATCGGTGAGAAGTTGACATATGCATTCAAATTTAACCCTCTCTTTACAGTTATAAAGGTAGACCCCATTCAAGTAATTTCTGAATCACCCCTACTCCCTTCCTGGAGTAATCAAAACGCCTTTCACGTAGACCTGCTGCTCCTTAATCTCCCATCTTAATTTATTCATGTCGTATTGTGGATTTTGTCTTGGTCGAGGTGACATGAGTGATGTCATCACGATAATGGTCATGATTGCTGCGTCATTCCTTCATTCCTTTGTCATTCAACCTTATCATGACGGACTCAAGGAAGTTGGATTTTAAGAATTGATCTTTGCTCATTGTTCAGTGAGAAAATATGGTACTTTACAATTTTGTAGCCAGTGAGGGGCTTTCTTGCCAAGAGATGGCAGTAATTGTTACCAGTCCAATACAGTACAGAACCTTTTGTTGATGAAATTGACATGGCTGGAAATTTATTGTGTTTGGACTGCTGTTGTCTGTTGGTAATAGGTGGAATTACTTAAACTAATCACGAAGCTGTTAGTTTTATTTTTTATTCCATCAAGAAGAAAGTTAAGCTAATATGGACTAACCAGCTAACTGGAGCAACTTCAGCAATCTGAATGTACAATATCTAATGTTTTTTTCAACAATAACAAGATCGTAGATGTCCATCCAGTTGTTTGATCAGGGTGATCTAATTAACGAAGACGCTCCAACGATGTGATCAGACACTGATTGATTCCCGCTACTTTCCACCAACCTGGATATGAATATATGGACCCCTTTATGGAATAATGGGCACGGACCCAGGAGGTCCGTTGGTGACTCACCAAAAATGTCATTACGCGATCCCCTAGGGGATTCCCCTGATCGCTGTGTCACACCTCACAAACACTTGTGTCAAATTCGTAGATTAGACTGTCATTTCGACAAAGAATGACGCAGTCCTCTGGGAGTTGCCTTCACACTTGGTTATTCTCATCATACCTTGATGCGGCAAGTAGTACTCCTGATATGAGTTCAGGTAGAAATCTAATTACTTCAAAAAAATGGCCGTCTGGTTTTGTCTTCAACTGAGGTTTCTGATACGTTAGTTGAATTCCCCGTGGGTGCTTCTAAATCCTGGAATCGTCTCAGCAATTAATTGTTCAATGATTGCCACAAACAACTGTGGCTGACAACAAACAACTGTGGATTATGTCTTGCCAAGAAATAAACAGCAATTAGCTTCTTGAGTCAGGCTGTTGTTCTTTTACAAAGGTTTCATGAAGTATGCCTTTCTTGATTGTTCACCATGCTCAGTTCAGTCATAATCTGATGGCACTGTTGATAATTGGCCAATTAACCATTGACTCGTTTTCCATTCAAATGTGAACAGTTGTTGGAGCAGCACCTCCAAATAGAAGCTCACAGCCAAATGACAGCAACTGTCACAGTGGGTACCTGAGATTCGGGCGAAATCATCTCCAACTGTGTCTGATGATGAATCCAGTGGAAACAAAGGGACTCTACTCAGGAAATATTTATCTTAACCATCTTGAAATTACTCTAGAATCAACATGATGCAGATCTAATAAATGTGTATTGTTCCATCAAGTGTCGATGACATCCAAGAATGCTCGGGAAACTCGAGTTGGAGCTCTCCTAATGGCACTTCAGCATACTTTTTGTCATGATGGCAATCACTCTCCTTGATTAAAGTTGCATGTTGATTATCTTGTAAGGTTCTTCACCGGGACGAGTACCCATTGTTACTAAGTCAAGGAAGATAGCAATGATACATGTATCAAATTTGATATCCCCACTTGAAGATAAATCAGTGCTTCATGACTGAAATTGTGTCATTTGAGGGGGTGGACTTCAGCCACCAAATAAAATAGCTTGGCCATATGATAAGTGTATCGCAACCATTCCGAAACAAGGATTGCCAACTCATCGAGGAAGCCATATCTGGTCCATGATTCTGTCATGCGAGCCAGTGAGCATGGTAAAAATATGAGATTGATCTGTACCATCTGGTCATTTTTCTCGGTCATGTCCACCTTCCTTTCGTTCTCTGTGTCATCTCATCTGTTATCTAGGTAATAAATGCCGCTGAGTAATAACACTGACCCGTTCCTTCACAGCAAAAAAACGTCTGTTCCTAATAGCGCATTTGGGTAAGGTCTTTATTTCTGCGCAGGAGTCGTAAGTCATGGTTATGGACCATTATTCTGCTACTTGATTATTCACAGACAATGGATTTGTGTGAGGGGTACATCCAGGTATTGTCCGGTGCTGCTGCAGAGGATGAGTCAGGCTTTACTACTGGTGAGGGTACCCATGTTGCTCATGACTGTCACTGAGTCCACTCCCCATTGATGTTGACCGACTCAGGTGTCAGCTTATAACATAAGTAGCTTGACTTTTGTTCTCTGGCGTACTTGATACATGTATCATTTCACTTTATAGAGCAGTACAAAGCGGTCTTACCAGAGATGACCAAGGATTATATGAGATGTAAAAAGAATCTCAAAAGACAATGTAAACCTAACATCTCTGATCTATTCTGTTTTTTTCTGCATCTTGTCTGTTGAGTACAGGAAAGTTCATTGTTATGCTTGATTTACATTGAGTCGAAAACCGTACTAATCCTACTGAAAAAAGTCGGTTGAATTGATGCTGAGTAATGTGATGCTACAGTTCTAAACCAGAGCCTCTTATCTCGTTCAAAAGCAAATACCACTGTCATTTCTTCCTTCCAGTACATGATGCATCATGATTTTGGTAATGTTCTTGAAACTCTGACCTCCTTCTGATATAACTTCAACAGCTGCTTGGCAGCGTCTTTCAATTTCAAATTCAATTTCAATCACATCTGATGTCAGAATCGTTGCTTACTTTCCAAATTTATGATGTTGGTTCTGCCCGCATCGCAATCAGCATACATTGACTCAATCTCATAAGGAAGCTGACATGTGTGCCAAAAGAATATGGATCCTTGGAGGGTTTCATTATCTCAGTAATTTCTCATGCTCCGCTGCTTCAGTCTTGAGTAAATTTCATTTTGTCTTCTTCACTTAGCTGATTATGTTTGCGCTATTGTCTTGCCACTTGGCACTGGTCACCTGTCATGGCGGAACAATGCTGTTGATCCATCTGACGGAAAACTCGTCAAGAAAACGTGGTAGATGCCGTGATTCATCAAGATTGGATGAAAATTTATTTTGTCGGTTCCCGCTGCGATGGAGAAATTGAATTGTCTTTCCATTGAGTTTGACGGCCAGATTGATGGCGTGTCGTCCACTTGGATGTGTCTCTCAACAGAAGATTGAAAATCTTTGAGAAAAAATTATGGGTCTTTCTGGTCACGGTTTATTCAATTACCCGTATTTCCAGATGTCAAACACAGCTTTCGTCTTTAAAATCATTTTATTCAGGTTTCAACTTCAACATGTAGATTTTGGCAAGGACTAGACAATGCGTCATCAGAGAAAACTCATCTTTACTCTTTGATTTCATGCTATCCATCGCTTGTTTGGGTCATTGGACTCAGTCGGCCGTTGTAATTGGAGAAGTTGCCTTTTCTCTGTTTATGACAAATAGGTTGCAATGGTTCTTTCTAGCATTTTTAGTTAAGCTTTCTCTCATGACCATTGTGGTATACCGCCGTTTACATCAAAATGACACCTGATCGATATCACATCCTCATCAGATCTCCAAAATGCGAGTGTCTACATGACGTTGTGTGAATGGCACTGTATGGAGTTTTATTGGGAAGGACACTGTTTTGTTTCAGGTGACACTTTCCAATGCCAAATTTTGTAAAATGACAAAGTGCATGGGTTAAAGATGATCAATGGAATTGTGTTAGCTTTGTTGTGAACCAGAATGACACATCTAGCTTGAAGTTCCCAAGTTCCACTCCAGGCACTGAGACTGTACTAAAAAGGGAAGATGATGCAAAATTAATGAAGTTATCCTTCGTTGCTTTGATGAGCTCTAAGTCTAATGCTTTGAGTAGATCAGAACACCTGAAGAGGAGGGCAGCTGGGCACTAGGGAGTACGGCTGACACAGTTCGTTATGATGTGCTTTGACTCACCAATGGAATTGTGTCGGGGTGTCTCGCAGTCCATTTCTCATCTCTGGATTTCGTCCTACAATGGTCGTTCAGACAAGAATGTTCAAAGCTTCTTCCCCCTTAGGAGAGGAATGTCTATCTCTGATGCTGCACCCCTGTCTGGTTGACGAATCATTGCGTGTCATCACTGTCTGGCAGGAGTGATTAACTTAGCGGTTTTATGGCGGTGGAATTGGACATTAGTACATCTAGGGTTCTTATTGCACATGTGGGACTTCAGCTTGGGCTGTTACCTGAATGGTAGACAATTAGTTGTCTTTCCCTGCTTCTGTTCCAAAAATAATTTGAATAATTAGAAGACATTTTTTCCTGTGTAATGTAGCGAAAGGATGAAAATGTTCATGAAAGGTAGCTTCCACCAATTTAGCTATCCGAGACAGAGGAATTTGTAGTGTTCTAACAAGACCTCATCCATAATTTGCTGGAATAGACCTCTTAGATAACGACGGCTACGGTTTCTGAGACAAGACAAAGGGTTCCTCCAGCTGCCGAGGTAGAAGACACCCAGTTAATTATGCATCGACACCGACAACTCAAGATGTCCAATAATCGTCTCTTACAAAGACGTAGATCACTCGGGTCCAATTTCTACCGAGTTTGGTGTAATTTTATGTCGTAGCCGGCGGCGGTGCATGCCATGGCGCTGATGACTCATCTGTCACCCGCGCCTGCACACCGGTAGAACCGTCTTGTCTCCGATGCGACAGTACAAGTGGTTCAGTCATTGTCACGTTTCATTACATCATATGCTTCTTAGTGTACACTTTCCGCCAGGGACATGGCCATATCGGAACACATTCTTTATTGATTCTTGGTCCAATATTGCGTGACGAGTTAGATCACGATTTCTGTCATCTGTGATTGCCATTTGTAGTCTCCCTAAACCGTCTGATGGTATTTATGATGTCATGAGATGACGGATGTCAAACAGTACAAGATCAATACGACACTGAGGGACACTTTCCTTTGTTTTCAGCTGCGTGTATCGGTTTGGCTCAGGAATCCCATGTGTATTTCTCATGAATATCCATCCATGTGGATGGCACAAGTCCCGTAGCATTGAATTGGAAATGGTCTTAGAGTAGAGTCAAGTGTTGTTAGTTTTCTCAGGTTGCTGATTTGTGTAGACAACATATGCAGTGCCAAGTTCAAAGAAGACAGTGCAACACTCTGAGTTGCTTTCCACAAAGCCATTCTGTGGAGCCCTGCATTTTCAATGTCAGTTGAAGTAGCTGTTGTTGAAGAACTCAAGCAAAAAATTTCCAAAAGCTACCGTTTGTGTCCCACCTTGTCGGTAACTCAGTTGTTTAGCACTTCACCAATCCCACCCTCCCCTTGCCACACATATCGATTAGGTAATAAAATCCACTTTCCTTGCTCTCAGTTGATTGAATCACTGATGGAAGTTATCAAGTGTAAGTGTTCATTGATTCCTTGTTGTCTTGTTGTCGATGTGAGTACGTTAGATTCACAGCATTGGCGAAGATGGCAGTGGTGTTGTTTTCTTTTAGCGTATGTGTAAACACGGATCAAACACTTGTAGCGCTATTGATCTGGGCCGTGTTGCTCAACTGGAGCTAGAAATGTTAGAAAAGCTTGCAACATTCGTTCTCTTGTTATGCGCTGCGTAGCATTTATACATGGATCCTCAAGATCCCTGGATTATGATACACTCCAGCCGTGAGTTCCTTGCTCTAAAACCCCTTTCTCTGTAAGGTACTTCACCTGACCCAGTGTATTGCTTACTTCTGAAACCATACCATTATAGATAGCGTGGCTGGTCTTGACCTGTTTACAGATGAACTGTGGTCGTCTGGTCCAGAATCTCTGCATACCATATCAGGTAATTTGTCATTCTGATTCCAGTATTGCATGTTTGGGAAAAATAATGATGTTTTGACGCAATCGTGATTGGAATTAATCTTCCGTTCTGACCTAATAGTGCACGACCTCACAGTGGATCTGTGCCACTGGGGTATCGATCATGGGTTTCATCAGTGCAGTGTCTCTGTTATCTTGTCAGCCTGCGATGGATGAGATGGGAAGGAAACGCTGGGCTGTAGAGTATTCAGAGGGACAGGGTCTATTCGTTACTCCTGCAAGAAGCGCTGTGATGAAGTTCGATCATATCACACTGGTTGGGTGCATCTCTTTTGAATTAGATATTGATTTGAGAGCTGACCGTTTACCAGGACATCATGAGCTTCAGGAAACCCAAGACCTGGAAGAACCTCATGCCTGCCCTGTCTTATCACATAAAGGAGGTGAAAGACGCTGATGTTTGGTACCAAATCCTGAGAGAGTGAATTCAATGTTCCAACTCGCCTTCAAAGACCTCATTAAACATGTTGGACTTCCCCAGCAAACTTCAGTGGTTTGATCAATGAATCACTCTTACTGTCTATCTTGATTGCTTCACATTTTGGCACCCTGTAAAAAGTAAAATGGCTCACAGCATTTGTACACAGTATTGTCTTTGGTTTCCTCTCTTAAAGACAATCTCTGAATTTGAATGAATGTTTTCTTAGTTGATTTGAAAGTGCATTGTGCTGTAGACCTGACCTGTTCAGTCAGTGCAGTACTGGCATGATTGCTCATGATGGAACGCAGATCTTGCGGATAACGACAACGACGGCTGCGGAGCGTGGTTGACAATCGTCATCAATCAGGATCAATTAGGGCTGTGATTGAACACCCGCTGTAATCGCATTAATATGGCTCGCCAATGAGGTTAGCACTGTTTTATATCAGCATTGATCAGTGGCGCACAAGCGAGTTAACCCAGTGTCCTGGGTTGCTCTCTGGAGAAGCCATAATCCGCTACAGGTTTTTAACTGCATTTTCTTACCATGATAACATTCGAGATGTTCAGCAACGAGCCGAGTTGAGCAGTTGGAAGACCTGTTCAGAGATCACCTCTTGCCCATCACCTGCTTCTGTCAAAATGAGATGCATTTGTAAGCATATTGATGTGGGAAACATTTGACCCTGAAGAGGAATGAGAGTCACCCTCAAACCCCAGCGCAACTTGAGCATAATTGATGTCACAACCGAAATGATCCTCTGCTTTCTGTATTAATACCTGAGAGAGACTCTCCAACCTCAACAGAGCCCCAGCACCTATTCAAACTCGCCCTTCATGTCACCTGAAGATGGACTCGGGGACTCTCATCATGTTGACAGTCCGGTGGGAGTCAGACCCATCCATGTCCCACCTGTTTACGCCCTCCATATCCACTGATGGTATAGAATTCTGTCTTGCCACAATTACGTCCTCCGAGACAGTCCTCTCAAGTGATAGTTGCCTTATCAATGTCAAATAAATATGCAATCTGGAGACTGCAAATACTTGTGTGTAGGAGACTCTCAGTTGTGTTTGCCCACTCGTGGGAGTCATGAATACCACCTGTTTTATGTCAGGTACTTCAGTCTGTATATTGCAATCATCATCATGTTGATTGTTGTAAATTGTAATGATTTGACAATTCTGGAAGGTTTATGCAAAGGTGGCATTAGTTGGCATTTATAGTCTGATATCTACGTTAGACTGTTAGAGGTTATCATCTGACTATTATCCTGATACCTTTCTGTTTCTGTAGAACTCAAATGAGATGCTCAGTGTACAGCCTGAGCATTTCTGACCGGTACCCATTCACACCCCTGTTTGGAGTAAGGCAAAGGAGACCTGCCTAGAGAGACTCACACTGACTGTGGGGATCGACCCGCGACCTCTTTACACTGGCTGAGGGTCTAGACACCAGAACAGAGCAGCTTCTACGATAAAAAGTCTTCCAGAAAGTTTTTAGAACACTGTAATGAAAACATGTTGAATTGAGTCTTTCCTTGCATGAGCAGCTAGTGTGCAGTAATTGATCTAAACGGTACGAGCCAAGTGTCTTTGTCTCAACATGTGCTGTCATTCTCTGGCTGTGATTGCCCTCTATTGATCACCCTATTAATAAATAATGCTGTACCCTACACCGGAGACATGACAATGAATCTTGAACAAGAAACAGGTTTCATGTTCTCAAATCTCAGCCGTGACAGTTCTTGCAATCTTAGATATTTGGCGCGTGGCTGATTTCAGCTACATTTATCGATATGGATTTTCCATTTGTGCGGAACTGTTCATATTGACGACCAAGTGTGCCTTGTTCAGGTCGATGGCACCTTGGCTTCTTTTGCTTTGTTTCACTCAACGATTGACCATCAGTCCACCAAAGCATGTTCTACAGAGGTGTCCCATCCTTACACACAGTGACGAATGCCAAGGATGGGCCCTCCAAAATGTAATCACTGACCTAGCGAGGTCTGTTGCAAGTGTGACCTGGTCCTGAGCATCTGATACCAGAAAAAAGAGTGTCAAAATGAAATCTAATCAAATGACAAGGTTCAAGGTGTTGAAATTATCACAAATTTTTGACAATGTTCGACTGACAGACTGATGATACTAGACAAGAGATTCTAGAGGAGAGGAAATTGTCTTGATCACGACTCCAAACCTCATGTTTCATCCTGACCTAAACCACAACCACAATCTCTTGTTGAGCGCTGACCACTCCATGTCAACTCTATCACCAATAATATGCCTCAGACGGTCACTCGAGACGAGTGGGAGTCACCACATATTCCTTTCCTCCTGCACTTGCTAAGTGATTACCATCGATTCGTTCTTACAAATGTTTGTAACAGGAGAGTGGAAAAAGCAAGACCTTCAGCGTGAACAGCATTGATGTGAGAAGTTGTTGTTAGCTTAGTGTTAATGGAAAAAGAAAAAATGCAGGAATTCTCAACATATCAGTTCAAAAAAGCTTTCTCTGTTGTGTAGTTTTTGCTGCCTGTGCTGGTGAGTCGAGCAGAGCATGTTGGACATTGTTTCTGTTTCTGCATCGAAAACAAACAAGCAGAAGTTCGTAATCTGACTGGTGCCCTCCCGATGCCTTCATCATCTTAATAGGCTCCAACCACCACTTTGGTATAAATCCCCACATATTGCTCTCTCTGGTCAACTTGCTAAGTGATATCCATTGATTCCTTCTTAACAACATGTCCATTGCTTATGTGACATTCATCCAGTTTATGGAGATATTGGGTATAAGCTGACAGTCGATAAATATTGTCGGACAATATTGCTCTCGTGGTAGCTATGAAATCGCTGTTTGCAGTTTCATGGCGTCAAGTTTTTGATGAGCAGATTGTGGTATGAGTTGTTTGTTTTGGTAATGATCGTCCCTTTGGATAGTTTGTTCAAGTTCTTTCATTTCTTATCATATGCCAGCGGTCTGCACCGAGAGTGTCCTGGTTAACCATATCAATGCTGGATTTGCTTTTAACCCGTACTAGCAAAAATATCTCTGGCTCACTTAATTTTGATCCTAGTATCGTCTCAACTGAGAAGGGTTTCAGGATATCTGCTCCCATGCTCTGCCAACGCTACTTCTAGTGTTCAGTGCATATCATCTTCTGCCTATGAACAGGTTTTTGTTGGTAGTTTTTTAATCGGCAAAGTGTAATTTGCAAATAAATTGAACTTCAATTCACAATTCTTAAGAAGTGGATTTATCGTATCCTGTTTCAAATAAGAACCAACCATCTAAGAACTAAGAATTTGTCTCTTCTCTTCTTCTCATCTATATTGAGTAATTAATTAGTGCTTCTAATCTACTTGCTGTTCAATCTGAAAAGAACAAACATACTTTCTGCTGATGACTTCATTTCCAATTAGGTGTATGGCGACTATCTCTTGAGGAAACCTGTGATATTGCTGGAAAACATGAGTCAAGTGTATCCCAGTTCAAAACAAAAGTGATGACAAATCGCAAGCGGTTTCTGAAACTGGATATAAAAGTAGTTCCCTGTCCCTGCAAGGATGAACTTAATCTGTGACTTTGACTTAATTTGACAATTTTTTGTCTGTTATCGCTCCAGGTTCAGGTTCTGCTTCTTCATTTTAATCTGATATGAAAAGTGTCTGTGAATTGTCCCTCAAAGGTTTGTAGTCAGTTTTTGTTGCTTCAGGAAAGGTTGCTTGAAGAGTAGGATGACATCATCATGAGAAACGATGTCTTCGCTAGATTCGAATCTAGCGGTAGGAGGGGTAGGGTCGGGGTAGGTAGCGGTTCTTCCTGCGAATGTTAGATACCAAAAGCTATCTTTTTTGGGAGTCGTACGCATTAAAGTTATCAGGTACCATTGATTGCGACCTCACTTGAGCAGCAACATACAATTCGTCATCACATTGTATGAATAGTCGTATTTGTCCAGGCTTATTTCCCAAATTTCCGTCAACGTCTAGTGTTGCTGCGCCCAGACCAACCACCGGCCCGAACTGTCATTTCCTGGTCAGCATTGATGAACATCGAAGTAATTTACTTGGTGGAGAAGATGGGAAGAAAGGAATTTGTATGAGAGGTTTTACAAGTGTGTTAGTGCTATTGTAGGATGCATTCCACCCTTATTTGAATCAAGATCCAACTACATTCGATATGAAATCTACAAGTTTTGGAAATCATTGTAGGGATGGCTGTACCTGAGTTCGATTTATCCTAACTTGATAAAAGTATGAGCACTTGTGACGGAGATGCTGTGTGTTAAAGTGGGCTCTTCCGCAGTTGAGATGACTTTCATCAGCAGTTCACCTGACTTGAACCAGGGTCTGGTGTGTCGTGTTTTGGATGGTGAATGACAACTATTGTTCTATCAAAGGTGGAGCCAACGTCACCTAACTGCAGCGAGCGTCAGATGAGTCACCGTCGACACAATGAACCTTCTTAATACCGCTAGGAGATGATTGAAACAATTTTGAAAGCTTATTTCTGCATTCTTATCCCATAAGTAGGGAATAGTCAGAGTAATTTGTCAAGGAACGTGGACCAACGTGCTCGCCACCTCAGCGCGAGATGCTGTTTCTAAGCAACGTGCTTTTCCACCTGGCCACTTTCACTGCAAAACGCTTGATCATCTCTGGATGGTTTTTGCGTGAATCAGACGCGCGTCTTTTGCGTTAAGTGCGTCTGTGTGCCAATATGCAGATAGGTAAAACACCCCATGATGCAATTAGTGGAACTCAGTATTCATCTCCGCGCTGGATGTGTCATACTTTGGTCCGCCAGACATCATCATGACCATTTTGAAAAACTCGCCATAAAATGGGATGATTGGTAAGGGTGGAAGTGCCACCGTCCAATCACAAAGGTTCGGTCACGTTTTGTATGCAAGTAGTGTTGCTTTTCACGATGGCTGCTCTCGATGAAAAAGAAGAACTAACAGGTTTAGAATTGGGTTGTCTTTAAATTGGTCTGTTTTGATGTGGCAGCTCAGAACAAGAAGTTCTTATTGCTTCTTCATAGCATCTCATAGTTTATGGAATATTCAGTTATTTTTGTTGCCAGATTGCTATTTATTGCCGTGCTTTAGAAATGACCTGGCATGGCTTCTAAATTTGTTTTTTTAAACTTCATCACACTCACGTTTGTCATGGTGGTGGCCCTAAACTAATCATCTCAATTTTTCATATTGATCCGGTCATCATCATTATCATTACTTTTCAATTGCTTGGTGTCAAAAAGTCAGGCTTGTTTTTGCAAAAAAGCAAAATAGCTGATTCACTTAATAATTTATCCATCAATAAAAATCATTGAACAGAGTTTCGTTCGATCTTGTGGTTGTAGATTTTTGGTCAGTTCTGTAACCACTTTGGTCTTTTTGTTAGCTCAAAATATTGCTCAGCCAATGTTTTCAACAAATGTTTCAAACTCTGGGCTGAAACATCTCTTGACAAATGGGTACAAACTAGACAAACCTATCAAAGAGTAAATTCATTGCATCGCTAGTCTACTATTCCTCAATTGATTTCTTCAAGATAACCTGATGGAGTGGGGCAAAAAGTGGGTGTGAGTTATTCCAGGTGTGTTGGTTCCATTACCTATTGATTTGTTAGCAATCAGGCCAGGTTTAAGTGCCTCTTTGATTGACGTTTCTGATGATTCAGGTGAGAGGTATTGACGTTTTCAAAAATGGCATCTTTTTTACGACATCAGTATTGATCAAAATGATGCCATTTGGAAATGATTCGAGAATTCTTAAACAGAAAAGACTTCCCTTGAGCAAATGACGAGGCCCACAGCGTCAAGCTCCACTCTCTTACTTGGAGCCATCACCAACACTCAAGCTGCACAAGCAATTACCTGGGCTATTAGAGTGCTCTTACCATGAGTAATTAGATTAAAGTCGAGGAACATTATGGTGACCATCTACTCATTAAGCTGCAAGTCCCTGGGAGACACCATGTCAGATGAGATGTTGCTTGCAGGAAACTAACGCCAACTAGAAACTGGAAGGAACTGGGAAATTCTGTTTCAGAAGGGTATGTCATTCTCAAAAATTTTAGGTTTTTGCTCATATTCAAGTGTAGTTCTGATAGTCAGTGGCTGATCTGCCGAACCCAATGGGGAGTGTCCGATGTAACATGTATGAAAGACCAGGAAGATGTTCTGGCCATTACTGCCAATAAATTGTTTAAAATCATCCTTGACAGTATATTATTGATAACAATGACATATTTTCCCGTCAGTAATTGGCCTCAGCTGTAATGGGAATGAATTGAAGATGAGCATTTTACAATTTTCTTGACAAAAGATGACTTTCTTGCTGAGAAACTCTAAGGACTGCTTCCGTCCTTTAGAATTCGAGCAGTTAGGACCATGACCTTCTCAAGGATTGTTCCAAATTTCACAGGGTATCTCGCTAGAACCAGGGTTCCAACTTCTTTTGAGATTGGGGTAATTATCATTAGGCATGTAAGGCTCCCAAGGAGATCTCAGCAAGACCTTGGCTTGTTATTGTCCAACATCCACTTGCCATTGTCTCCCTGCAGTCGATAGCTTTTGATTGCAAGGATGGAAAATTGAGGGTGAAATATGTCATTAGCATGAATCACTCGAGCACCAATTGGCTGTCCTGGCCGTGACAGGCAGTCATCAAACAGATTATGGCTAATTAAACCATTGGAGTTCAGCAATTTGGTGTGGCCATGATTAGGATGGAATTATCTATTGGATTTTTTGTTCATTACATATTCACCAGACATTGAAGCTAAAAAATTTAATGTAAGTTTTGAAAAGGATTCATCTTATTCATAATGTGTGATAGAAATGTTTCATGTAAACATGGAGAAGTGCTTCTTTTTCAGTAGAAGTCAAGCTGTTGACATGACTCTGAAATCTTTAGGTAACCACAGACTCTATAAACAGTATCTGCCGTTACAGCAATCAAGCCTGCAGCACTATTTCCGGTGTAGGTTTGCTCTCTGATGTGCCTGTGAGGGTTAATTTGCACTTTGAAAAGCATGACTACATGTAGTATGGTTGCTTGGTCAAAAGCATCTTTTCATATCCTGACAGCCGAGTCCAGGCACGGCATCGGAGATGACGAAGGAAGATGGCAAACTTACTCCGTATGGCAGTTCCCTAAAGTCCCTGTTTGCGTTCAAACTCTCGCCTTGAAAAACAGCATGACAACTTGGTCAAAAGCCTCTTGTTTTCATATCCTCCACTGCTGACTGACTGCAGAATCTGTGCAAAGCATCGCGGATGATGAAGCAAGTTTTGATGTTTCGATGACATGTGCTCATTCTCAGCATCCCCCGGTACCTGGTCAATATTGGCGTCGGTGACAGGATCATCGTCAGTGTCAATACGACTGTCGGCATTTCACGATCGCGTTTGACAGATTTTGAAATAAATGCGATGCAGCGTAATGAGCATTGGTCCCAGTTGAAATGGTAAACATAGGGATGTTGGATCGATGTATAGAAAGGCAGGAATTGGGTGCGAAAGATTGGACATGCCTGTTTTCTTGCTGATGGATTCAGACTGCTGGCAAGATTGGCGAAGATGTACGTGCTTCATTAAATGTTATTGTTGGTCTCCTGGTGGCTGTGCAGCTTGAAAAGGTGTCTTAGGTTTTGAACGTTGGTTGATTCTATAGATGGATACCAGATACCCTGAACCTTTTCCCATGAGAATCAAATTCTATATGGATATCATTTAAGATGTTTAAAGGAAAAAACAGCAGCAATATAATTCTGAGGTATCAGCTGTAGGTATTACTGTGATCTTCTTCTGAAGCTGAAAGATCTCTCCAATATGAATGTATGTCATCCTCTCAAACTCTTCAATTCAATTCAAGTGCTGCCAAGCATTTTGAAATTATCCATTGAAAATTCAAGGTGCACGTGGATGCTGTTTGCTTTCCTTAATGGGGCTTCTAAAGGCCGAATGTACTTTTACACATCCATTGAACGCAATATTTTGATCGCTGGTGTTTGGCACATGTGTTCTGTTCATATTTTAAGAGAAATGGATGTAGACACTCAAATTTTAATATATTTCCCTGCACTTTGTGACGGTCAAGAACTGAAGAAGTTTATAGTCCTCGAAGTTGGAAAGTAAGCTGCCATAATTGATGATCATTTCATGTTAAAATCAAAATATTGTTTAAAATTTTTGAAAACCAAACCATCACCACCACAGGTTGTCTTTTGTTCAGCACTGTTCACTTCACTTGTTTGATAGGTATCGTGTTCCTGGTTTCTCACCATTTCATTGTTGCGGGAATTGCGTATTTGAGCGACAGGTGTCGAAGTGTAATCCTACAGTGTCATTAAGGTTTGGCGAGAGTTGGTCCGCCCCTTGGGAAAACTGCCTAGACAAAGATGTTGGTTTGAATTGAATAAGGGATAGCTTGCTTGACTTGTGGAGAATGAATTTCATGGCACTTAAAATCTGTCTTGTCCTGTTAATGGTGGCATTTCTGACTTTGCACTATTCAGTTAGGCCTAAGGGCTGTTGGTAAATTTTCATTTAAAGGATTCAGTACCACAAATCCACCCAGGCCGAATCTCTGTTACAACGAAACATGGCATTGTTTTTGTTTCATTTTGTTGTTGTGCACACCACATTCTTCAGAAGGCAAGAACAAGAACAAAGTGGTCAGTTTTATGAAATATCATCTAAATTTATGTCTAGTGATTACATCATGCCGGCTGAAGGAGCAGAGAATGAATGATGATGTCACAATGCCCTCATTTCAGTTTGTTTTGATCGGAATTAATATCATTGTTATTCCGTGCAGACTTGATCCCGATGATTCACGCTTCTTAATCTCACAGAAAATCACCTGATATTAAGGGCTATTCTCAGATCCAGCCTGGATGATTTTAGGCGCGTGGATGAAAACTTGGTTGGTGAGACGATTATTTCTTGAGCTGAAAAATCCCCCACTTCTTGAACTTTATTCATAGTTGTGTTAAACGAAAAAACTCGTTTCTGAATTTCTCAGATCCCGCGGTAATTGGGTGCCACCACGCTACTATACCCCTTGGCTTCCCATTGTTGTAAAGTCACATATGTCAACCTGATCACTTTCCATCGTGTACTTTCACAATCACCCCAGAGGGAGCAGTTTAATTTTTTGTCCACCTCTAAAACTTATTCTCTTTTGAATTATCTGACCTGATGGTCGGTAAGGAAGCCACATTGTTCAAGTCACATATGCGTGTGACAGCTTCTGTCGCGTTAATTACACTTAGAGTTAATCGCACAGGTGGGATGAGGATTAACGAACATCACTAATTACCAGATAATGATGAAATTGTCCTCAAGATGCCTGTGATATCTCCTGTTAATTCGCTACCACTGATGACACTAATACATCATTGTCTTCTGCGGGGTCGCACATGACAATATTGCGCTAGAAAACTTTATCCCCATTCTTCAATGATATTTTTCATTGTTTTCTCGGGATTGCGCTCAGCAATATTGTGTCAGGAGTCTTCATCTGTCGTCCATGACAAAGTTCTCCGCAATCGTTTGACATTGGCTTGTTGTGCTTAAGCATGGCCCGGGGCCTGATCCGATCACTGGTAAGCACCGTGGTACTCGTGTTGTTCAAACGACGACGTGTCCTTGGGCAAAGACAAAACAAAAGCATTACTGACTTCAATGTTTGGAGAGTTCTCTAATTTCCTCTCGTACATGATGACGATCTCAATCCAGCCTTTCGTCCCGCTATTTACAAATTGGCCGCAGCCATCTTGTGTTTGCTAATCCTGTTTTTGGTAAAGGACCTCAAATTTACCGAACTTCTTAGCCCATGGTGGCTTTCCAGTGATCCGCCTTTAATAGCATTGCTAGCGATGTGCGATGCTACGTTGTGCTGAGTCAGCGCTTTCCCGGTTATTGGCAGGATGCGTTGATGTCTCAATTGATTTGTTAGCTGTGTGTGTGTCAGTGTTATGCGATACTACTTGTTTGTTGAGTTCCGAGATCCTGGTTTTTGCGCCACAATTGTTTTAGAAAAACTTTGGTCATGAGATAATATTGGCATTGGAGGGTAGTGTTGGTAGAACGTCTTGAAGCCGATCTAGCTGTTCTTTCTCCAGTGGGTTATTTGGTTTTCAAAACAGCGTTATCCAGCTTTGAAATTTGATTTCGTTCTCTGTACTATTTTGTCTACTAGTATGATGAAATAGTGTGTGGGACCACAGAAATTAAGTAACCTTGAGACGGCAAATGAAAGCAAAATACAAACAAATGAAAATTCCTAACTCCTCCACAGAGCACATGGCCAAAGACTTGACAGAATTTGTGGCATGTGCCAGGGCCTCCACACCCTCACCCTCCTGGCTCCGCTTCTGGTGGTCAGACCCCACGGAACAAAAACAGACCCTATCACCCCATCTCGCCTCAAGGAGCTCAAGATTATACCCCAGCGTGTGCCAACACCTTTTGACAATCCGACCCTGATCCGGCCATTCCAGAGTAATTTAATGCTTTTCACTGACGACCCTCCCTCACCCATTAACTCGGCACGTTCCCCATCTGCCAGCTCAGCTGTCCCCCTACTGGGACCAAGTGACACTTGTTCTTGGGTCCTGTCGGTCGTTTTCTTATCGGATGACAGGTGGTTACTCTGAAGGATTTGCTGTTAGACCTGGTACACTCTTTTCTTAAATTATCAAGTGGGTTTTGTAGTTTCCCTGATGTTGAATATCTTTCTGAGTTTTATATTGGCCACTGTTTCATGAATAGTCTCTTGTGCATCCTTCAGTCCTTCAGTGAAACAGGCTGGCCAGCTCGGGCTATGCAAAATATAAGAAGCAGGAAGACCGGGGGGGGGGGGGTAAAAGAAGATACCATGGTAGAAGTCTACTGCTGCATTTAGGAGCCTGAGCATCATGATCCTAACCCCTATTATATACTGTGGGTCCGACTTTACCAAAACCTTTTACCTGTCCAACCTTGATTAATACCATATATAATATTGCCATTTCCGACTGTCTAAATTAGGAACTGAAGGAAAATTTGCCTAAACTCCCCACTTTTCGAGATTATGCTGAGTCATCAAATTTTGTCACGGACGTTTGTCAACACATTTCTTCTGCTGTTTTCTCAAACCCATTGAGTTCCCCTAATGTCATCATGTCCCCAACATTTCTTCAATGCGATATTTTCAGATCTAATTAACAAGTGCCTCTCATCTTCTATTCATGCACCTAAGCTGTGTGATTAAACTTTTGAACTTTTAGACAATGTTTTCGTTGGAGTGGATTTAACTTGAACAATGGCTTGAGCACTTGTAACTGTTTCTCAGTAATGGGATCTTGGGGCCATCTTTTGTCTTTATTTTGTCCTGAATCAGACAGGCGTTTTGATAGGGCTCATTTCTCCTGAGAAGCTGATGATGGTTTTGAAAACGTGGCTGGGGATGGGGATGGGGAGGGGGAATCATCACTTGGTATGTCATTTCAACTTGTTAATCGTTGAATTAGCCAGCAGGTGTTATTTTTTGGACAAATTTCAAGCTTGGAGTGGTTTTCTTTCCTTTCCTGTTGATATCAGAAAAAATGGCCGATTTGGCTTTTTCTTGAACAGACCAACGTAAAGAATAGCCAAGAGATTAAATGGAAGAAATCTTAGAGATTTGACTTAAACCTCCTAGAGATGAAACATTAGTTACTAAAACTGGTGATCTGGTTACTATCATTCAAATTTTGCTTCCTTCTCGGATGTCCACAGCGATGCCGCTTTCTATCAAACAGCTCCATATCTCGGGCTACCGAAATTAATTGTTCAATTTTTGAATCCCAATGACTCATCGAGGGATTTTCTTTATTGGAAGCAGCCATTTGAGAAATACACATGTAAATTAAATTGAAAAACTCTATCTCTGTAATGAGATTCATGAGAAAAATTTCCACGATCAGATCATGGACGATGGATGTTCGACTGTGGCAAGCCCATATCTGTCAATTGTCTACCAAAATGAAAAATTCTACCCGTGATGTTTAATTAGAGAATTTTGTAATTAGGTTAGGGGTCAAATAGTTTAATGACACCTGCCTGAACCACCTGCTGGTAGAATTTGAGACAATGGCCTGGACGCCTCCCGAGAAGGATGACAGAATTTGATGAATCATCGCTGTCTTGCACCCATTGTTCTGCCGAGAAGTGTAATTATGTTGTTGGAGTGTCTTCCAAGATGAGAGCGAAACTCGTCAACGGGCGTTGGAACCCGAGACGTGCTTGATTAGCTACGAGTGGAATGATGTTGGAATCATCGTGGCTTCTTTCCCAGGCGACGTTCTGATGGAAGAATTGCGGGAGTTTGTGTTGCATGCATGGAGTAATTGTCGTCTGTGTGTATTTGTAAAGGTTGATTACTGTCAATGTAACGGACTTCAGATATGAAGCGTACACTCAGTGTTTAAAACTAAACAATGTTCTTCTGTAAAATTTTAAAAAGTATGGTGAATCAACTATTAGTGTCAAAGCCTGACATCAAATTAAGATCCAACCTAGAATTAAATAATTCTCATCTGAACTTGGAATCTTGTCAGTTATTCATTAGATCATGCACAGCCGATACCTATCACTGGGGTTGGAATTGTCATTGTTCCGTGACAGGACTCACAGAATTAGTTTCTTCAATTTTTATCAGAATTGAAAATTTCTCCAGATTTGATTTGTTTGCCTCACAGCCAATTCCAAAACAATAGTGATAGAAATGTTAGAACAGGTTTTCCCTTTTTTGAAATGAAATAGTTGCCTGCCCTTTTTGATTGCCCCACATAGCACTGGGCCTTTCGATTACGATGTTGAAAACACATAATTATTTTGTGATCTATTATCTCGAAGTTGAGGATCTAAAGTTATGAGCAAATAAGTTCCAATGACAGTTGTTATTAATCATTCAATTTGTGTGTATAATTAGCGAGTTGATATGATGTTTTGACGGTAGTATGTGTCATGGATATCCACAGGGAGTTGCCTAATTCAACACCCTGTCAATGCCAGTCTCTACTAATATCGTAAACAGGGCATTAGAGTTTTAAATGGGATTGAAGCTGGGAATGACATTGAGGGTGAGAGCGATCTGTTATTTCAAATTTCGTGGTTAGTTTTAAAGATTTTTCTGAAGTCAGGAGGGGGAGGGAGCTTGGGAAGGGAGGCGCCGTCTTGGATCAGTACCTGGATGGTTTGAGAAATCAACAAGGTGACGACTGAACTAACCGCACTATAGGTTCGTGCAAAATTAGCATTCATGGTCTTGGAATGTGAAAAAGAGTGGAAAATTAACAACACTTCAATTTTTGCTTGATTAGTAAAAAATCAACGTGGGTTTGAGAGATTTTTCAGTTCATAAGTAAAATTATTGTAAAATTATTGTAAAATTGAGAAAAAGTTGTTTATCAATCATCTGAGAGTTTTAAAATTGTACAAATTATGCAATTCCGAATCGTTGTTTTGTAACTATTGTTGTCAGAGAGAACTTTGTTGTTTTGATTGATAAATTATCGATGATGCCAACCATGGCGATTCAATTTGAAATTTCAGTCAGCGCGTTTAAAACGTCCAGAAGCAGATGTCGGTAGCGATGGTGCATGAAGGATGAGCGGGTTCCTTGGTGAGCTTGATTAGGACGAATGACTCACAGCCTCGTGTCGTCTTCATTCTTTTGTTCTCCGGCGATCGTGTGTCATACCGTCGATGATAAGTGTTTGGAAATTTCATGAAGTGGAAGACAAACGGTTGACGGGGCCGTGTCGTCATCCCCTGATATTATTCCCCTGTATCGGCATTGTCTGCGGTGGCTTTGGAGGCTGGCGTTTCCCAGCGACCGTATTATCATTTGGCTCTTGATCAGATATGTTGTAATTGGAACTGCATGTGATCTATGGTCGTTTTATGACTTGCTCATCAATTTGACTTGCGAGAGAATGGCCAGTGAAAGGTTTGATGACCTGATGACCAATGCTGGACAGATTCTCGAACTCTGATGGAATGATATTGATAAATCCAGACTGCGTTGTTGGATTGTTAGATGTAATAACTTTTCTTGGTCTCCTTTGTTTCTCATCTCTCAGTAATTATTGACGGCAATAAAATTGATCATTCTTGAGTGTTGAAGTCACATTGTCTGATTAAAAGTGACGTTTTCGCTTGAACTGCTGCACGATAGAAAAAGTGGGCCCGACAGCTTTTACTTTGTCATTATTTGTTCTGTTGTGCTATCATTCTCTCCAACTGAAACTTAGATAGCATCATGTCAACATCTTCAACATGCCATAAAAATAACATAAAACCTAGTAAAAGTATCTAACTCTAGTCTTTCCGATGTTTCCCCCTCCCCTTCCCCAACTGCTGATTAAACACTAAACCTTTGGGAGGAGGAAAATCTTTTAGCTTTTCATCATTCACATTGTTGTATTTTGTCTTTGTCTCCCAAATAAAAAGAACACATCAATCTCACTTAATCCCTTCGTAAAAAATATGCACTCCTAATGAAGGCGATCTGACCTGGTAGTAGTTGATCACGTAGTCAGGCTGCAGCATTAAATGATTACTGGCCATTAGGTTAGTCAGAAGGTTAGATGACTCTTAATCCCCTCTCCATCCCGATCATTGTCAGATGCAGTCCAGTTGCAGATGTTTTCTCTTGCCTCTCTGTTTTGGAATGGTTTGTTGGTCTTGCCTATCCCTGCTTGTATTCCTTGCTAAATATGTGGTCCTATGATGGCTGATCTGACCTGCTGGTTGAAAAAGGCAAGGCCACATTTCGATATAAAGATGAGCCAGAGCCATTATGATTTTGAGGCAAAGTGGAAATAACAGCCTGTTAGGCTGACGTTACATAGGCCTCATTCGTTCACTTCCCACATGTCACGTTCCAGCTTTACTTAACGTTCCTCGGTGAATGCACGGCCTTGTGGCATGCATTCAGTGAGGAACGAACGCATTAAGGGGAACGTGACATGTGGGAAGTGAACGAATGAGGCCTATGTAACGTCAGCCTTAGGAATGCGCTTTGCTGAATGCAATGCTGGACTAGTCTTGTCTGAAAATTGCATCTTTCCTGTCTCAGGGCAGGGGGATGGACAGTCATCCTTCCCTCAAGTTAACTTCATAGCAATGCGGCTGCAGAATTAGAAACTGTCACTTATTTTTGTCCTAGTGTCCAGGTCCTGAAGACTATGGGCAGAGATTTTGGATGCACGATCTCTACAATGTCATGGCCCATCCCATTGTCAGTGTATACTACTTGGCCTCTTGTTTGATTCTTGGTATCTCATTGACTGGCGACAGTCGGTGTCATCATCTCCATTGAAGTGCGATGGATTCCGCATATCATCGCAGTTACATGTAATATTGTCATCTTCCTAAGACAATAACTTCTCGGAGTGTTTATCATTGCATATGACAATAGTTCAAATAGCTAGGTTTATGCATTCAAGATATTTGATCAAAGTCATCAGTGGATGTTCTCGGAATTGTGGCGGTAGATGGAATGCACCAAACAACCCTGGGTTGGATGTGGATGTAAAAGAAAGAAATTTGTCTCTTTTGCCGTTTTTGTCGCAATTTTATATTTCATCAGTCCGTGGTTTGTATTTCAAGTTCACCAGTCCCTGTTGAGTGTTTTCTTTCATTCGATTCCAACCAGAATTAGAAAGGAAATTCCCCTTCTTCTACCATAACAATCGCATGTGGCATTGGTAATGCGTGCAGGGTATTTTTAATCCCGATAAGATTCCCCTGTGTCAGTCTAGCCAGAGCGCCTCTGATGTAATTTCAACTGTGTGCAGCAAGGTTTGAAATCAGACTCTCTCGAGTCAGGAAATATGACACGGAATCATTGTTTGCAGCAGTTAATTTTTTGCCGGGATAAACCCTGGCGGTTCAGCGTGGTCCCCCTGACACATGGCGACATTGGCGGTATCCTGAGTCTGACGCGAGCGTGGAAACGAATCTGTTACTCAGGCTTAGTCACTGCAATCGAACCATGAGATAATCGCCACAAAACGATTCCTCAAAACGTACAAACGATTACCTCCTTGAGACTAAACCGATATTGGTGAATTAATAAATCATTGCCAGGCGCAAGATTTCATGAGTTTAGAAACTATTATTCCTTCCTTACGAAATCGTTAATCTTGGCCGATGCAGTTTCTGTGTTTGTTTGTGATATTTGTTAAAAAAGTCGATGGTGTTTGCCGATATCATATTGAGCATTGTCCGGCACCAGTTTGTCTGGCTTCAAGGACTTGGTACACAAACTCAGCGTGAAGAGCGTGTATCTTTATCACTTTACAAGTAATTATCATCACTTTCAATTCGAAAGAAACACGTTCTTAAAAATATGCAACCGCGTCACGTGAGTTTTTGACTGCATTGATACACTAACTTAGTATTTTTTTGGGAGGGGTGTTCGATTTATGTGGGCAATTTCTTTAAAAAGTAGAAAAGAAAAGGTTTTGCTCAAACGAAACCGTGTTAGACAATTTCTGATCTCATCTATGGCTTAGTCATGTTTGATGTTTATATTAAGTTTGTGGAAGTTTATTTTGACAGTGAGACATTAAATTACATCTCTCAAGACGCATTAAAAATATGGTTAATTATAGTTCACTGTCATTATCAATACGAGAAGCTGCGCAGAGGAGCTGATTAATATTGTCATTGTTTATCTTTTAAAACTGATGAACAAAACAAGAGAGCCAAGTCCTTGTGTTGGTATTATACTCAACCAGAGGACAATTCTGTGCTCCTCGACATGGCTCTTATTATAATACATGTATATACCTTTTGATAGCTTTGCCATCACTTTCTAATAGATCAAGTACTTCTGACTGGACATGGTGATTTACACTGTATTTACATTCATCATGTTCTTGCTGACACATGCATGATTACGTGTAACGTCTTATTCAGCGGTGACGGGTGGCAGTGGGTTATCGACAAGTGCAACGTCACACCCTTGAAGCGCATTACTAAGGATGTATCACTTCATGAGTACCTTCAAACTCATCGCTGATGATGCAATGATATAAATGAATGAATGAAGTCACTCATTAGCAAATAATCATGGCATATAAACATCAGAGGGGATGTGTTGATAGGACCCTTACTGCTTACACTGCTGATAGATATCTGTTTTGATTTTTTAAAGTTAGCCTTGTTGGTGTGTCCAAACTTTGATGCCAATAAATTTTGGAAGTGACTACTTGGCAAGCCCGACTTACCAAACAGCGACTTTTTCTTGTCCTGAATGGAAAGCCGAACTCATTAATATTAAAGTAAAGTCTCCAGCTCGCCAAACAGGGTAGATTTTTTACCTGTTTGGCAAGCCCGGCTGGCCGAACAGGGTGGCTTTTTAGTGCTGTTTGGCAAGCGGCTCTCCAAACAGGACAAAAAAAGATGCCTGTTCGGCGAGCGGCTTGCCAAATAGACCCGGCCATAAATTTTACTCTTTTCTTTATGAATCACAGTGGCTTAGATTTGCATCTTAACAAAGGAATTGTATCAGATAGGTGTCGAGGCATGATATTCATCTGACAGCCTTCCTCAGAGGTCGTGTTTAGATTGATGGAAACTTCTTCCGGGTATTTCATGATAGCCCAATAAACCGTCAGCCAGTCGCATCCATTTCAATTAAAACAGGTGTGATGTACAGGTATTTATGCCCGCGATCTCAAGACAAAATGCCTCGGCGACACGTCACGCTGTCACCGCATGCCGTCGTCGTCGCGACGTTCCGATGACTCATATCACCTGGACTCATCAGCGAAGTCTGTGCCATAATCACCACAGCTCAAACACGACATATTTCATTCTCGGCGAATTATTCAAATCATGGCCTTAAGTAGATTTTGTCTCATCCCGTTTATTAAATTTGCTAAACATAGTTTGCGTCGTGACTATGTTATGTAATCATTCGCACTACTCGCATCTTTTGTGGCTTCGTTTGCAGTATTGGCTCCGATTTGTCACAAATCCCGCTCTCGTCCATAATGAGATATTGTCGTTAGTAATCAAATCACAGGATGAGTTCA
Source organism: Lineus longissimus (assembly GCF_910592395.1). NCBI lineage: Eukaryota > Metazoa > Nemertea > Pilidiophora > Heteronemertea > Lineidae > Lineus > Lineus longissimus. The sequence continues at coordinate 2,107,022 of NC_088318.1, forward strand.
CCATTTCTCAACTAATGGCCTCACGATTCTATGAAACGAAATGGGAATGGAAATTGCCACTTTTGAAACAAAAATTCGCGGAACATAGTTTGGAAGCGGGACGTCATCTCCAAGCCACCTTTGATATATTAGGAAAAGGATTCCCGTGGCGACTTAGCACTGGCAGCCTTTCCTGGTTTGTCTGTGTCAACTGTCACCTGAGTTAAGCGCCTGTAACCCCTCTTTCAAATGCTTCAACCTTTCGATGTACGCAAACTGATTTGAAAATGTGTCCGATAATGTCAATTGATGAATCGTCCATGCCAAGTGATCGTCACACCAAACATCAAAGGAGACGTGTGACCGTTCGAACCAAGCTCAGAGATTGGACACCTAATGGACACTCAATGCTTTGATGCAATTCTCAAACCAGGCAACTGTAAAATCGGCCAATTCCTTGAATTGATCGCCGACTAGGCATCGGAGAAAGTATGCCACAGTTAGTGGATGCTGTCACAGATATGTCATCGTTGAATTGTACCTGCAAAATTCACACCATTTCTATGACTTCAAATAGACGCTGTTGCTCGAGAAATATGTTTGTGCACACAAGTTTTACAGGGTGGAGTCCATACTTGTTTTGCTTCATTTCCCTGAACTTGGTTGAAAGTTAGCGACAGAACACGCAAATATTCCTTTTGCTGATCCAAACTGATTCTTACTGCCCGACAGATGTGGGGGATGGAAGCTTATAATCACTCAACACCCAGAGGTACCAGGGCATTTTAAACCCTAACACCCTGCCGTGAAAGAGCCTTATGGCCCTCTCCTACACATAAAAAACATTGACACCAAGAATGGGGGTTGGCATAAAACATTGTAAAACTACGGTTGCTTGAGTGGGCCAATTGTCTGGTGCGAAAGTCGGACAATGGGTGAATTGAAAAGAACACTGGATGAACATCAGCCCAGTATTGCACAAACTGACTGCTGGAGCTAATCAGCACCACCGAGCAATCATCAGACCTGTGAGCTCTAATTGAAGTTGACGCATGGCTGCGTTACAATATATACAGCTTTTGATTGCTAGCTGTGTGATTTGTTGATTGTGCCTGTTGAAGACACAATGTGATGGCTGCACAATACGAAATCATAAATCAGTGGGAATTCTCCCCAGTGCAGCATCGCTCCACGCTCAGTGCGGGCGGCGTTTCGTGTTGTGTCATTTCGTAATTGAAAGTCTGGCATTGACACACACTTTATCTTAGTTTTATGGCTGCAGGTTCTTAAAGTTAATCATCGCCCTGTGCTATGTCCCGAGGCAGATTCATGAGATTATATTTGGGTTTGTCTTGTTTCCATTGTGGTGGAAGTCCTCTGGTACCTTTCACTCCAATTGGTTGAAAGTGCCAAATTTGTCATGCATTGGTGGTGGACTTTGATTACGAGATCTTTTACTTCCTAATGGAGAACAGAAATGCTTGGCGTTTTCTTTGTCTTGGAGGGAGAGTTCATCTCCAGAGACATTTTGGAGGGAAATTTGCCTGAACTGGGTTGGAGGGATACAGGCAGGAGCTTGGGGGTCAAATTGGTGGTATTCAGGTGACAAAAGTACACATTTAAGGTGCTAGGTTATGTTTGATTCTGTGATAAATCTATTCCTACTATGAACACAAATAATTTCAATGTAGAGTAAGATAGGAGAAACCCCTATTGGCAACTTTGTGTAACTTAATCTGACCTACCAGGCTCCTGCCTAGAGTCTCCTTTGTAGATATTGTTGAGATGTAAACACTGCAATTTCCACATCCGTGATGGAAGTCACCATCATTACTGATGAAGGGAAGATGAAAGGGGTCTTTGGTTTCCTCTTGACTGCACTTGGTGGTTCCGGCTAATTTGAGTTATCGCTGGATCTGTAAGACTACCAGAAGTCCACGATATCCTGAGTAATAGAAGCTATCTGTGTATTACATCAGTGATATCAACTGATGGTTATTACGGAGAGAAACCTAGACAAGAACGGCATCAAAGTCAGGGACAAACGATCAAAGAACGAATTCTCTCAAAGATTTGAGATAGACAGATGCAGTTGCAAATATGGATGAGAGTTGAAAACAAGAAGACGAAAGATCATATCACCCATCTTAAAAGAATTTGTTTCCCCTAAAATCAAAATCCAGTGTCAGTGCTGAGATTGTCTTGGTTTCATTTGGTTCCTCTCGGCCAAATAAAAGTCACGCATTTCAGTTGTCTTTGGCGTCGTCTTGGAACTCACTGTCAGTATCAATACAGATGACACATCTGTCCGAGCGCCTCGGGACAAAAAGCGACCCGAAGATGATCTCAATTAAACCTCCCTCGTAATTATTCTGACAAAGATGAGACCAGCAGTTATCTTCGGGGACATTCCTTCTGCCGATGGTCATCAAAAGCACCTAATCCACGACAGCCAACATGTGCTTGTTCCCACCAGCTTCTACAGGATTAAAAATGACAATGCCAACCTTTTAAGACGTTTGTCTTTGTACGGTTTAAGAGGCTGTGCCTTCAAATACGCAGGCAACCTCGTAGTAGGTCGTGGAATAACTCATTTCTTAACACCAGGACTTCTCCATGACACACTCTGGTACCAAGAAATTGGTCTTCCTCCAGTCAAGTACAAAGCTGTCCAGGAATGGCCAGAGATTGTTCCAAAAGCATGTGTTTCAGTGATGGGGTAGCAAGTTCAAACAACCCGTGATGACCCCGGAATGACAGCGACCTGATTGAATTCAAGATAACTTTGAGTGTGCCGTACCTTTTTGAGAAGGCCTGCTCGGAGGTAAATGGTGTTAACAGTCAAGACAGTTGCCTTCTGATCCATTTGAGTAAAGTTGTCCATCTGTCATTCTCAACCCCCACTAGAACAATGGTACTGTCCTCCAGACAATAATGTTCTTATTCCTCGACTCCACATAATGCGAAAATATCTTCATAGGATTAACAATAGGATTTGGACCTTTTAGCCAGTTGTCTTTCTTCTCATAGTAATGCGAGATATAGCATTTGTGCCTTTTGGCGAAACCTGATAAAACCATTGTTCAAAGTTCAAAGATTATCTGTCCCATTTAGAAATGTTACACTTGCACCATTCTTTTTGTTCACACTAGTTCTTGGAATCTATGGAAATTTGAACAATCCATCTGATTTCGGAAGATGTTTTCCCAGGGGTTGCTTGGTGAACTTGCTGGTCATAAGTGATGTCACTGTACGAACTCTGCCCCGGTGAAAAGAGATGTCATGGCACAAGCTGTATATGACAGTCAAAAGAGATGTCACTGCACAGACTCTTTACTGGTCAAAAGTGAGGACACAACATGAGCGCTATACCAAGTGAAGATGGCCTGATGTTCTGGATGATTTCTTACTGGGAGGCTGTTGACACAAAATCAAAGCAGACAAAACTGATGTCAGGTTTGAACTTGAAGGTCATCAGTTTGAAGAAAATCATGAGACCTTCTTCAATAGAATAGAGCAGTCTCGTTCAATCATTAACATATTTTGTTCGAAAGTCATCATCGCTTGTTCCAGTCTTGAACAGCTATTGTTCGAAACTCATCATTGCTTGAAGACAATGTGAGAGAATATGCCATGCATCACCACTTGTCAGAATCATAACACATTATGATCGCCGTAAAAAAGACCAATCATTTAGCGTCTGTGCGATGGTGTGGCATTGATGCGCTTCGCTGATGCAGAGCAAATGTGTTTGGTAGTGATTTGAAGACACTGGTGACAGGCTGCTTTTGTTCATTGATTTTGATGAGAAGCTATGCACGGTTTACTTTCTTTATGGAATTATGACAGAACTTGAGGTTTTTTGTCATGTTGAAATAAACTGATACATGCATGTGTCATAGAATCCACATGGCAACTTCCCTATGATAACCCTTTGAATTTATTTTGTTGCTTCATTTTTACTGGAGATGCTACCGCAGAAGTGATATGCTCTGTTTGTACACTTTCCTCATAGCGGTATTGATGACAGAACTGGAGGTCCTTGGTCTCGGTGTTATTTTGTGATCATCTCATCTGACGTAAACACATTAGAAAGGTGTACGTTTGGTTCATTTTCAATCATCCAATATCATTTTCGTAATAGTTGCCTAGTTTATCGTTGCTATAATCAATCACACAACCACCTGTTTCCTCGGTCCCTCACCTGCACAGACCAACATCAGTTGGCCTGTTAATCATCGCGATTGCGTGACTCCAGGAACTTTGTGACTTTCTCCGATAACTTGGACGGGGCAGCTGTTTCTCGATGGATTTTATGTCCGATTTTGCTCAATTATTCACATGTTGAGCAGTAAAGATCGTCGCTTTCTGTCGAGCAGTCAAGTGGGGGTTATATTGTCAGTGTGTTCTGCATTGTCTTTAAAGTAACTACCTTACTAGCTTCAATCATTGAGCAGAACTGGTGAAGCTTTATTACCCGACTTATTACCCTATTCTCAAATCCAATATCCCAAATGGGACCATGCCACCTGATATGATCTATCTTTAATTGTATTCTCATGCAAAGGATAGTATTTCACTCAATCCTTCTAAGTCATCAGCTTATCTTCTTAGCCACGGAGCCCATAACCCGTCCCTTTCAGTCTCTTTATCGATACGGGCCATATGAATGCACGACACCACCCCCAAACCTGTCTTCCCCACCCCCTGTCACGTTTCAGTCAGAACCACCTGTCAGCTCGGGATGTTCCCCAATCTCTATCAAAGCAAAAGAAAACTACTAATCCAATTGTGTCTCTTCTCTTTACAGGATGAAATACGAGTTGATATGAGAGTTTCTTTCCTTCATTGCAGTGCTGAATTTAGCGGGCGCTTCAAAGGCTAACTTTAGTAGGTTGTCGGATGAATGACCCGGGCCAGCCATGGAGATCAATTCTACTCCACTAACGAAACTCATTTATTTCAGTGAATCTATTAATTTGATTGCTTGAAATGTAAGGAACTGAACTCGTTATCGAGCTTGCATTGACACAGGCTCCGCCACCCCCCGAAAGCGAGGTACCCCTCCCCCTGTCAGATTTCAATCCCAGGCCACCTGTCCTCCACCTGATGTCCTTCTGGATTCGCCCAAACACCCAGTTCTCAATTCACCAAACACCCATAACAATCAAACCTTATCTTATCGTCGCAGGTTCAACTTCATGTACAATTAACGTCCTTGCCCGCCCCCACGGAGGACTTTACCCTTGGACTGCGTTGGTGTCTTGATGACCGGAGAGACTGGACAATGGATGTCTGGATCACTTGAGGTCACGGCCTGGGACACTCCACCTCCATCCACCCTGGGACATTATCTTAGACATCGGACATTTTCAAAGGAACACTCCTCTGTCTGTGCATGTACTGTGTGTAAACCAGTGCAGCCAATGTTGTTTGGGGCTTTTATCAGGGTTGAACCATAAGTCTGAAATGATGTTAGCTCTAAACGGGATGTTGTAAATGTGAAGAAAAAAAAGATTTGATCACACTGCCAATACATTGAAACAAAACGGTGATGTCTTCGCCAAATGAAAATAAATAGGAAATGTTTAGTACAAAGAAATAATCACTGACCACTTATATAAACTATTCACTGAAAGCTTGCAGGAGACAAAAGGGCCGGAGTTATACATCTTGCATTGCCGTTGCTTTATCTCTTTCACAATTAAACAGACCGATCCTCCAAGCTGACATCATTCAAGGGCACCAACCTTTTTATCAGAGCAAAAACTTTCATTCCATGTTCATTAGCATAAATGTCACTGCAGGCAGCTCTACACTTTGACTTTTCAAACCGGCATATGAGAAGACACTATATTCAAACCCTCAAAAAGTTTCGTCAACCAGTTGCAAACTTTCAAAGACTACTTGATTGTCAGACCTTAGCGCATCTGACTAAACACTTTCAAGCATCAAGTCAAACATAATGTTAACATTACAAAGGCTCCATCACAAGCAACAGATGGGGCAGCCATACTTCCCAGATGGCCAAGGTCATTAGCATATTTAATGACCAACTGTCTAATTGTAAGATCTTGATTCGGGACATTGTCTTTGGATAGGATCATGTAATTAAACATAAATTGGGCTTTCTTCCTAATAGCGGGCTTTATTCTGGCCGTGACAAGTTTTCTTTCCACCGGGTGGCACTCCATAATTTAGTCACTCGGAATTGATGGGGGACAATTAGATTAACTGGTTGGAGGAAAATATTAGTCTAGATTACTAGATTATCTTGTCCGAGGTGAAAAGTCCAGTTTCTCCAATGTTAAGACAAATGTTTGAGTGTCCATATCTATATGTTTTGTATTAAACTGAAAATGATGACTTGAAGATTTTAAGGTTGATACATTCATTGTCACATATTTGCATTTTAAAAGGTCGGTCAGTTCATAAAAGCTGTTGTACTATGAAGAGCAATCTACCTGTAATATCATTGGGTATGTTTGGTAAATGTTTCTGATCGTAATGTAAGTTTTTATATGTATTTCATTTTTGTGTATTCGTGAATAAATTAGTCTTATAGTCCTTTAACCCAATTCTTAGTTTTCCTTTCATGAAACTTATGTACTGTAAACCACGTTATGTTGGTGACAGTTTTATTTTTCGCAATTTGGGAGGCAGACGAAAACATTAAACTCACTGGATGGAATTTGCATTGACCATTTCATTTTGGTCACAAACAGGGAAATTGGTCTACGCGAAATGAAGAATGAGCAAAGTTGAGGAACATGAATGACTTCTGGTTTGACTTGCTCCTGGGTAGTTACATGGTTGCTGTTCTGGTGGAGCAAGGTATGTAGACAACCATCCCACCAACTACTTGTGTAAAGTTTTAAGAGCATAAACCATGTAAATGGATTGAACGTCGAGGGCCAACCTGGTTCAAATGGCAGAAATGGTTGAAATAAATTGGCACAACCAGTCCTACTCCTTCACAGCAAGAATACTTCAATAAGACCTACCCAGTACACCCACAACCTGACCAACCTTGACACACTTCTCAAGTTGGACAGATGGAAGGCAATCTGATAAGACATCAACTGACATGCCAACCAAGCTAAAAAATGAAATAGACAAGTATTTGAAACAAGAGCCCAGAGATGCACAGATAAGAGGGCTGTCACTTCATGCAGGGTCCAATTCGTTGGAATGCATCATGTGGCATAATCATATCAGCTAGAAGGACCTTTTATTTGTAATAGTGTGAGAGATAGCCATTGACAGCCTGTCAATGTTTTCCAGCTGCGAATTACTGGTGGAAGAAATGGAAAGAGTTATTTTGTCTGATTGCAGAAGGTGTAATTCTTTGTCATTCATCTGAATTGGGGCTTGCTGATCAACCCAAGCTCTCTACTAGACCCAGTGACTGCCTAGATGTATCTTGATCACCAAGGTTCTTGCATCTTATGAAGATATACCCTGGCTACGTTTAAAGGTAGAATAAGACCATGACGTTCAGGATGGCCATTGGATGTGATAGAGAAACATTATTCCCTCAGTATTACCTCTGAGATTTGACCTGTAGGCTTACATGTAATCAACTGCACAGCCTTAGTGCATCTGCAACAAGTTTTGAATTAACAGAACCCAACGGCAACTCTGGATTGTTCAATCCTCACCCATTCATCAAATGACTTTCCGCTTGACCAATGTACGTGATGCATTTGATATTTTCAATGCAAACACTCTCTAAAAGCTTCACCCAGTCTCCTGTAGGTATCAAAATACTACATTCAAGAGAGAAAAAATTAAATAAAACCCAACATATCAAAATAATGCTTCGTTTTGAAGTCCCATTAATGCTTTCATCAAATCACTAACACCAACATGGACTGTTGACTCTGGACACGACCGTCAACTCTCGGTGTTATTTTCACAACTTTCCCGATGAATGTGGACCTTTGTTTTGCTGTCAATTAGTTGGACCATGATAAAATGATATGATGCCCCATTAAACCTCCTCCATGGAGACGTTTCCTGGCTGTTGCATGTCCACGTTTGATACGTCAAGAGACAAAGAGCCAACTGTTACACTCAAACCCTGTTCTTTGTAGGCCATCACGTTGAGGCTGTCCTTTCTTTTGTGGGCCCCCCTTATCCTGAACTTCATGGTTTGAACCCTCATACTTCAAGTGCAAGGTATTGATAACATCGAAAAACCTTGGTGGTCAGGATGGGCCCCCTCGATTGGTCTCCATACTGCCGTTTGACAAAACGGAGGACTGCTGTGTGAGAAGAGGGACCAAAGCTGCTGCATATCGGCCTAGTTTTCTTTCCGTTTCAAGGACAAATTGAGTTCGTCACTGCCAGTAAAACTTGCTTTTCTGTAAGTAGGATAAACCAATTTGTCGGATTAAATATTCCTATCTGTCACTGCCAGAATCAGGTTATTATTTTGACAAATCGAATGTGATTGACAGTGTCACAAGAATGCGTAGCTGCCCTCTGACCGGTAGAGACAATGAATCCAACAAGTTACTGCCGTCGGCATCGTAACAAATACCCCATGTTGCCGGCACTGGACATAGTCACTCATCTCTTAATGGTTTAAAAACCTGAAATGTCTGCGTTCGATTATTGAGGAAGTGTCCAGTTGGTTATCGTTTCTTTATGCTGGTTCGGGACTGATTGTCCACGTTCTTCATTCGCTCCTCGACCTGATGATAGCATAGACAGCCGACCAGCGACATCTTAAATCGAACTTCAGAAACCCGCAATCGCGATCACAGGGTGTGATATCATAAGCTAGAATAGCATTTATGCTATCGCCAATTATAGGTAACGTTGTTGCATCAGCAGCCATCAATACATTGAGCGGAAATCACCTCCTGTCCTCCGAGACTATTCTGTAGGCACAACACTCATGATGAATGAATGCTATCAACATCACAACCAGCCAATTGTCCCAAGTCACTCTGTCACACTCGCACTCTACAATTGGTCTAAATATCATATCGACACAGACACGATTTTCAATAGTTAATAACTCCTATATCATATGATTGTGCGACAGTTTAAATGAGTTTCATTAAGGTTCGAATCGGTGGCTGAGGACGCGATTCAACAGATTCCATGATGTTTTGTTTTCGCGCCTTTCAATACCGTCTGCTCTGTCGTCTGTTTTGTTGAGATTCGTGAGTGCTTATCGCTGATAATGTATCAAAATCAAATCGTGTCCATTTGCAACAATCAACAGTCAATACTGTATAAAGGTTGATAGGTGATTGTCTGTTGAGCTTTGAATACTCACACCGAAGTGCCCGGTGAGTCACAGTGAGCAACAAAACAGACATCCGAATCGGCCGCTGCGACATCAGCAATTAGCCCCTGAACAAGCCGTAAGCCGATCCATTGGCGGCAGATATACCAGTACTCTGAGAAAAACCCACCCATAGGTGACTATACACCGTATGGCTCTAAAATCACAGCGAAATCCACTGATATGCCGCGTTTTGTCGCTAGAAACATTACTCTGGCGGAGGATTTACTGGTGTCGTCTGAAGACCAGGTTGCGAAAATCACCTTAAAATCACCTTAAAATCAATCGAAGCAACCACGCATTGATGTAAAGGTGACTCAGCCAAGTTAAGGTGGAATTCATTCTAACATACAAGATTAAGTGGCAATTTGTTTTTCGCGAGCGCGCTCCAAGATGAGAGGAACCGGTTGACAGTCGGTGTCCGCGGGGACATCACTTTTTCATCAGGTTCCGTAGCTTCTGTCGTTTCTCGAGCAAGTGGATCGGCTAGGATCAGCTTTCCCAATCGCTGTTACGTCATTGTGGTGTAGATGTTGATGATTTGGCTGATTCACCCTCTGCCATCAAGGACGACTTCAAACGCTAGAGCAACAATGATGACACAATACAACATGTGAAAGTGTCGAATCAGCATAATTTTCTAACTTCCTGCAGTAATGGCCAATCAGAAGCCCCATCTCAACCTTCTTCTTCGCGGGCAGCTTCCAATTGGCCAATACTGACTGGAAGACTTCACACATCAGCTTGGTGTCATTTAAAATTGACGCGCCACTGGCCATGAACCTTGGTCAACATATGGAAACGGTCAACTATGGAGAGACAGTGATGAAAGCAGAAAAAGCTGAACTGATGACTGAATGTTTCACGAAAGATTGACATGAAGTGGAGTGCGAATCATTCGCATGCCAGTCTGATGCAGGCAGACAACTTGGGCACAACTCGAACCCTTTCATCGTCATCATTACCAGAACAGCATCTGAAGCCGAGCATTAGGAAAATATTTGGCCGATGCTACTTAACAAAACTAATCCGATTCCAGTTCTTTTGAACGCACGATATTTCCAGTCGGGTGAACAGATCGTGATTATGTACTAGTGTCACTTGTGGCGTTCGCACGGCACCGTGGTGACGCACGGCGATGAGTCATGTAGACGGACCCTGTCGCTTCGGGGACTGTCGCGGAGGAGTAGGACGGCGTCCATGGTCGATGCGAGGAGACACGCAGATAAAAGTGAGGGAGTTGGATATAGCATGGCTTGGGTGCATCAAGCTCTTGAGGATGTCACCTTACACTTGAAACTGAATGTTAAGAACCTGAAAGATTATTTTGCAAAACATAGTAGTGTACTGAAATCTATAAATCAATGCGATTTGTTGTGGCGACGTCAATGGTTCGAGATCATAACATCTGTCGAACGAGTGCGTTGTCCTATTCTTCCTCCAAGATTGTGACACCTGGTTCAAATCTCAGTGAGGCTGTGCGCCGGTCATATGGTCTCCTTATGGATTGCAACTGCATCCTACTCCGTGACAATAGCGGCAACAATTGATTGGGTTGCACTGTCAATCGCCTCAATAGACGTCCGATGGCTGGACCCAAGATAATGGTCGAAGCTGCAACTTCCTCGGAACAGGTGGAGTGCTTAACAAGACGTTTACAGGTATATTGATGTTGTGAAAACGACCATTGATGATTCGCTACTTTTAAACAATGAACTTCGAGAGACAAGGTCGAAAATCAGTTATGGCACTTTAGTATGAGAATCTTGACACATGGTTTCAAACTAAATGCCAGTTTTAACCTGCCTGATTCGCCTTTACATAATGCACACTGTCTTATGCGGAATGACAGACCAAAACCGGATGAAATTAACGCCTGGGTTGTGACACGACGGCCGCAACGGAAATCGAACTCAGACAATAGTTGGGTAATCGTTTCAACGGAGTCATCAGTGTTCTAAAAGCCGTCGTCATGGTTTTCATGGCGCCCCGCTGAGATGCCGTGAACAACAAGCTGTTTTTTCTCTACAACGAAATTTTAAAAAATAAGTCTTCATGAATACGGCAGTGTCTTCTAATCCAGTTGCCAAAAATGATGAGAATTTTAGATGTTCATTTCGATCTGATCGTTTGAACAATTTATAGCCGTGTGCTGGTGTATCAACAATGGAACTACTTTTATGAGCGAAAAAAACACCAATTCGAAATCAGAGGTTGGGTCAGCCAGTACGGACGTCCACCACTTCGGTTCCCAATGACGGACGTCCGTCTGAACGCTTGCTCTACTTGTCTTTGTCAACGCCAAAAACTTCATCAAATGTTTTTCTATAAAGGCGCAGCCCAGATTTGATTAATTAATTACTTAATTGGACTTTTTCAATTGAGGTATTACAACGGTGGGCGGCTACCCTCCACATGTTTCGAAAGCGGCGGCTGGTTACCATACAGGCTGCTGACGAGTAACTTGTAGCGGTCTAGGCGTGTGTAGGGCACCAGGAACCTCCAATGCGAAGACAGGTGCCCAATTGTCTTCGACGCGGAGGACTACCAAAAGAAATGTATGCATGAGGCAATGGTTTTGAGACGAAATTGCACCTGAGTAAACGCATGTTTTGATCGAAGGGACACCATTGTCAGAGATAAGTATCCGGAGAAATTGTTCGCGTTTCGTTCGGGTTTCTCCAACCTGTGGAGTGGCCGACCGCGCGTGGGTGACTGGGTGAATGGAGATCGGAGCAGAGCATCCGCATCGGTCGCGGCCAGGAGAATGGGAATAACACGCGACCTGTTTCAATGCGAGTTATCCAGCGTCCCGGAGAGAGAAGGCATTGGTTTTATAGGACGTTCGCTGGGAACAGTGTCCTCAGAGAACCGCAATCAGCACAAAAAAGTGTCATTTCTCTTCGCAATTACGAATCATTATTCGTGAAATGGGAAAAAAATGTTTTTGTGCATTTCTGTGATCTCTCGGCTCTGTTTCACGTTTGCGCTCTCTTGCAAACACAACAGACACAATGCTGCGCACGCGCAACTCGGCACCTGATTCCGATCTGCCATCCAGCGCCGACGACGGATGGGTGCCATGAACACGTGACAAGAAAAAATGGACGGAGAAGCCATTAATTTCTCCCCACACTTGCGCGTTGTTAGCGTCGAATAAAACAACCTATATGAAAATTTACGCTCAGATTAATTATTACCACATCGGTTAATTTTTGAGTTAATTTCAAATTTTGAGAAATAAATTATGAACAGAGCCAACTTGGAGCTTTGTATTGAGGCAGTGAACTGTTGGTCGCTGAAGCCGGTGTTACGGTTTAGTAATTCACGCGCACAGACGCATTTTCCACGATTTAGAAGGCTTTGGATCCAATCTGATGGTTACTAGGCAAGGGTGATGTTAAAAGATAATCCGTGGTTTCTTTATTGCAAGTTGGTAAAATGAGGGTCTGGTACGATTCCCGAGTGCGCGCAAGGATATATTCACGAGGGAGATTGGCACATGCAATGGCACCAAAATTATATGCAATCTTGAACGCTGGTTTCTTATCGACAAGTTCAAAACAACTATTGTCGCTGACGGTCCCACAACTTGAGTGTGAGTTCGGACAAGGAACTGGAGGGTGTTGCTTTTGCCCGTAGGTTGAGGCGTTGGTCTAAACACCAGATCGGCATCTGATGCGAAGTTGCCTGCCGAATTCCCATGGGACAGATCGTGGACTTTCGCCGCAACACCGGCACGAAATCAGGGCAACGCGGTTCTTATACTCGCCCCAGATCCTGTCTGATCGCTCAACCATGACATCCGGCACCATCAAACGCCGACCAGCGTGTCCTAACAGACACCACCCATGTGAAGGATCACCATCACAAATCCCACGGTTACCGTATTCAAAGATATCGCCACCACATTCAATTGATATAGCGCGCTAATAATTAGTTTTTGTTGTTTCCGAGTAAAGTTTCATAAACTGGTCGCGATGTTGACAGAGCGCGGACTTGGTTTGGCACGCGCGGTATTGTTGTCCCGGGTGATGCGCTGAGGGCCTGCCGCACGCTGTCGTACCTTCTTTCTAGTATTGGTCCCCGTGCTAGCCCCGGATTTGCCACATTCTTGAGCGACAAGCAAAGGAAATTAAAATCGCGGACAAACATTTGAACAGTCCGTATGACGTTTGAACTCGCCAGAATATCGATCGGGAAAACGGAGTTTGTGGAATTTGATTCTTTGGTGTTGAAAAAGCAGGTCGATATAGACAAGTCCTGTTTGGTAAAACGGACTAAGGCACGCAATCAATTTGAAAGGCCAAAATCGCATAAATCGCCGATGAGGTAAATCGGATACCTTGCAACTATTTTTAACTAAACATCTCTTCTTCTTTTATGCAACATGATGGTTTAAGCCATCAAAAGTGCGAAGGACCTTCGCCATTGATTTTTGTCACTTGCAGCTTCCGGCAAGTCTTCACCAAGACCAACTGTCACACCTTCTCGCTTCAATGCGTCAAGCTGTTTTTAAACAAACGTTGCCTCTTTATTTGAAAGACTCTTTGACCATTTCAAGCAAAAATCGCATGTGTTGTAAGATTCATGCGATATCGCCTCAAATCACATCCCTACCTTCCGCACAAAATTCTATCTCTGCCCACGCCATGCGACGACAGACTCGCGGACTTCAATCTCAAAATCCGTGCCATGCGTCATATCAAAAGTGACTTGAATCCGAAACAATATGGAACAACTCATATCTTGTTTCAAAGGTGAAGAAGAAAGGCAAGAAAACGTCTCCTCCCTCTTGCAGGTGGCTAGTCTTCGGAAAGTCTTTGAGGCGCGTGTCTGAATCACCCACCGTCCTCCGCTCCTCACCGAGGCAGATTAGGAAAGGCTTGAACGTAGAGGCAGAACGCTCATGTTTTTGTTGACTAAAATCCGAACCTCGAGTTAAGTGTTTGGTCCGGGGTAAGACAAGTCTTTTAATCCACAGTCGCAGGTAAAATCCAGGTTTAACTGTGATCAACTCAAGTTGGACATCACTGTAGGGCTACATGTCTGTCAATCTTAGAACGAATTAGACTCGCCGTCACCTCTAGAGCTTCTCTCTCACAAATAGCTTCAGAACCAACAAGTTCTACTCGTTATCGCCAAGTTAATTTAGCTCAATTATAAGCAAACGATTGAGGCTATTTTCCGGTCGGGGAGGAAGCCCCTGCCTTGCTGACCAAGGGGAAGGATCCGTGCTTGCAGGCACCTCCGTTGCGTCTCGGACTCAGGGGCGGATGAGCCAGGTCCGTCTCCACCGACGCGGACATGGCCGTATTGTGTCAGGATGAGAAGCTTCGGATCCGTTCATGGTTGTTGGGCTTCTTACAACAATCGTAGGAAACAAGCAAAGGATTAATGAAGGATTCAGTCTGTAACAAAGGCGATTCCGTATCAAAGCAGAGTGTGCATTACACTGAAGGTATATTTCGACGTACGTGAACATTCTATCACAAAATAAGTTTTATCAAAAAGTTATAATGTTGATGTCTAACGTTAGATATACATGTACACGTCGTTTTTAACTCACAACACATGTAACTACCTTTGGTTATACTTGGGAATTTGATCCATCTGCCCTCCTCTGGAAGGACCCCCTTAGAATTACAACACTCTCCAATCGGCTAATAGTTATCTGTTAAGGACCATTGCTGTTTTAACTCCCACGTAGCTTATGACCAGGTGATTTGTAAGTGTTATTATAAGACCAACAGTGTTTTCATTCTGAAGGATAGTCCCGATTGTCAAAGTATCCACTAATACCACTGACCAACGCAAATTATCTCTCAAAGTCGCGTTCAACCCCATGCGACCCCTTAGTATAAGAGAAGGGATAAATTTCTCAAGGAGGTAATTTGGTGTCCTTCGGATGAATGGTAGTAAATGAAGCTGGTGATATGCGTGGTTATTTTTCGTGGGAATAGAGTCATCATGTTTCCTGCACGGCCGCGAATTATCATTTGAAAGGTAAATGACAAATTAAGAGGGTATTTTGGGGTCGTGGACAAGTCCGAAGTGTGCTCGGAGAAACCATATAATAATTAGACATCGTTCCTGGGAAACCCTATTGTCAAAGATCCGACCTTATTGTCTGGAACTTTATCCCTATAATGGTAATCTAAATCACTTTGTCCAAGCATAAATCCCTTTGTTTGCGGCTAATCCGCCATCTTGTTAGTTCGTGACGTCACATCATCACCGTCTGGTCATGCGCAAAAGGCTGCATTTGCCTTTTTCGCTCTGTTTGAATCTAAATCCGGCAGACGACCGTGTGCGATGACGCGCGACACGACACGTGCGCGCCAAGCAACAAGTCATTACGAGGCTTTGTGGTTGGGATTACCAACCCACAATCGGATGACCACTTCTCGTGAGAATCGCCGGAAGGGTCATCTCTCGTATGGGAAAGCAACTGGTTGACTGACCGGTGATCAGCTGCGGCTCATGTGGTCATCCAGATAAGGATTTCGACAATGTAGGAGTCAAATTATAAATTACTGCAGGCCGCGAAATATATTGAGATATAAACCGGCTATCAAACTGGATACAAGTGACCAATCAATGGAGATTTGTAGTCAAATAATGTTTATCATTACCACAAGCATAGTTTTTAGATTTCAAAATGGCCATCGATATTTTCGTCTGGGTACGACACGAGACTTCATCAGCAGATCTGAGAGAAGAGTCGTAATCGCCAAAGATGTCCGACAATGTCCTATCCTCAATAAAGGCAAACGTTGTGCCTTGTGCTTCCCATATCGATACGGCAAAAACTGAAGATCTTATCAAAGTTAATTATAATATCAGAGTCCAGGAGAAGCTATTTGTTGCCCGAGGAGCCCCTATTACGGCCCTTCCTCCGCCTCCCGGGGCTACATGACCAGAAGGCACCAGCTCTCGAAGCCACCCAGCTGCCCATTGTTCATTCTTCATCATACCTTGCCCGGAGGCTGACATCTTTGTTGTGTAAACCGCCGCTGCCCAAATAGTCTGCTCACAATATTGCCGCCTTATTGAAACCTGTCATGTTCATTTCGTTCCATCTGTTCTGTCTTCCTATTTTTGATTATCTGGTCAGCGCTCTTAACTGAAATAACCCTCTTGACTTCGATCAAGATACAATGACCTCAGGTCCACAAAAAGCCTACTCGACCAACTGCCTACATATCGGAGATGCACGCAAATACCATGAATCCGTTGTTAGGGAATGGCTCCATTAGTTGCAGCCATTCCCAAAATTGAGATAACCAAGCCTAATGAACATTACTTCCTCGATAAATTCCTAACCTGAGTGTCCTGGCGATGGGTCTTCATCTGACTGTCCAATTTCAATGGATCTGTAGACTGATCTCGGCTTGCGCTGGTACACGACCACTTCCATGTCGCTCATGGGGTCCTGGTCCTGCTGACAATCACGCAACGACAACGCATGCACAAACCTCTTCATAATCCTGGCAACCTTAGCGCACTTGGGAATGTTCAGCTTGTGTCCACCCAGTGCATTCACCTTGGGCATGAAGTAGAGAGGAATGAATCCTTGAGACAAGCCATCCTCAAGCTCATCATACACTCGACAGACCATCTCACCAAGACTGAGATCAGAGCGGAGGAAGTCTTCGACATTCTTAAAGAATATCATCTTGAGCATGTAGCTAGTGATGTATTTGTCCATATTCCTCGGATATGATCCCTCGTCAGTGACCATGATACGGCAAACATCAGGATTCCTCAGACACTTAGCCAACACATACACATCTTTGACTCTCTTCTCCAGTCGCTGCATGTGATAAGTTTCTAAATGAGCAAACGATATCTTCCACAGTGTTCTGAGTTCCTCTTCGGTGTATTCCTTAGCCAAGTCACTTCTGGCATGTGGTGGCTTAGGGACAAGATAGTAGCCATGTCGTTTTAAGTCATCACCATCCAATAACCAGGTTTTAGAAAGAGCACCCTCTGGCCAGTGTGCTACATGAAAACAAGGCACAACATCTACTGATATGTGTACATTAACTGTGCGATCATCATTGAACCAGACTATGCGAAATGGGGATGTAGCTCTTCTGTTTGAGTTTTTGATTGAAAAATCTTCACAAAATTGCACGAGGTGTTTCGAAAGTTTTGTCAAATCCCGTAAACTCATTGACAATTCTTTCGCAAAGTCAGAATGGAATGCTTTGCTCCCATCTTTTAGAAAATAATGTCCGTTTTCTCTTGAATACGTAGCATAATCATGTCCAGATGCTGTCAAATGTGATTGTTCTTCACATTCTACCTTTGCGACTTCGACAAGGAAATCCATTTCATCTGGCAAACCAACTTTCGTCCCTTCTGCTGAACTTCCACAACTTCTTACGTGAAGCTTTTGGAAATTTTTAAGTTTCTCACAAACCCTGCAAATAGCTTCATAAACTTCATCATGAATTTCAGTTGAGTATTCGATGCACTGCGCATCACCAAGCCCAGGTGTGGAGAGGAGACACTTCATCCTATGACAGGATGTGCGAGGAACACAGTCTTGATCAACTCTTTCTACTACTTTTTCAGCTGTACATGTTTCTTTTAAAGTGTTGTAGTCAACATATGAAGCTAGTGGCAAGCATTCAAATCGTGGAGTGCTGCGTGGAACACTTTTATTGACGTCACTCGCATCTATGATCAACAGCCGCATGATGTCAAGGTCGCCACCATAGCAAGCGCCATCCAAGATGGAATGGAATATTTGCTCCGGGATATTTCCGTTTATTCCAAAGACCTTCAAGAAGCCTGCAACAGATGAGCCTTCTGTTCTGGATAATACAAAACTCGATCTATTGTCCATTGCATCTGAAGCCTTGTTACGAACAAGAGATAGTAACATTTCGACCAATTCTGTTTTCCCACCTTGAATGATGCATGTATACAATACAGTTTCTGATAACCATAGGCCAGGTATTTGAACACCGTAACTTTTGGCAATGGTCGCTGCTTTTTCATCTAAAGGCGGCACAGCACCCAAGACTATATCACAGGGAGTAGCGCCGCCTTCAATCAAGCACCTTGCAATCTCGATATCACGATTGTTGGTGATTAACTCGGAAAGTGCCGTGAGAGAAGTATAACAATCTCCAACCACAGGGTTTGCTCCATATTGTAGGAGACACTGGACCATCTCAGCGTCATGGTGGTGGAGAGCGAATAGGAGCGGTTCAATTCCATGTATGAATTCAGCATTTGGGTCGGCTCCTTTCTCGATGAGATATGCTACAGTTTCAGTGTCATCTCTCAGGCATGCAAGATGAAGTGGTTGGGTTCCTCTCCTCATAGCGCCATCCATTCTGGCTCCAAGTGAAGCAAGTGCCTTAACCATATTGGTGTCGGATCGTTCTATAGCGAGAAACAAGGGCGTTGAGGTGTCATGTTTCGAGAGGAGGTCAGCCCCTGATTCTACCAGTGTTTTTATGGTGTGTGTTATCCTCGTTTCTGTTAACCCACTCAACAGGTGGGAGAGCAGTGTTGCCTCTCTCTTCCTCAGACAATTCATATCTGCTCCTGCACTACACAACAGTTTAACCATACTGATGTCACCTTTCACCACCGACTCATCAAAAATATCAACAACATCAAACTTCATATTGACATCTGCCCCAAGTCTGATTAACAATTTTATCACTTCAATCATTTCAAAACGCTCCGAGTGTTTCAAATAGGCCACGACATGAAATACTACAGCATATAGAGCTGTTATCCCTTTAAGGATTGATCTATCTAGCCGAGCACCATGACTTAGAAGCACCTTGGCAATCTCTGCATTTCCTCTCGTAATGGCCTCTCCGATGGCATAACAAGCAGTGTCATATCGTGCGTTGATATTTGCGCCACAACGGACTAGGTGCTCCAGCATGTGAAGGTCCTTCTCAAGACTTGCTGTTAAGATTGGGTACTCCGTCATATATTGCACATTAACATCAGCACCATGCAAGACTAAACAACGGACAAGGTCTGGTTTCTCTGATATAATTGCTTCACGAATAGCCGATGACCAAGTGTACGGAAGGTTGAAGTCTACTCCTAACTTTGCTAAAAAGGTATAACATTCGGGATCATTGTTGCCTCTTAGCGTGCAGTGTTTCACGGGGGTGACGTTGGTCAAGTTCAAATCATTTGCATCGGCCCCATGGTCTAATAAAGCCTGTACGATCTGCACATTCCCAGTTTGAACAGCCAAGTGCACGGCCAAGCCAGTGTTGTAAGGAGCATTGACATCTGCTCCGTTTCTGACCAAATGCTCTAGGACTTCCTTTTCTCTCAGATCCAATGCTACAAAGAATGCAGTCACACCAACAAGTGTCATATCGTTACAAGTAGCTAAGCCTAAGTTTGCCAATATGTTTACTGCTCTGAGGCTCTCCATTCGTATAGCTTCACTTAGCGATGTGATGTTGTTATACCTCGCATTAATGTCTGCACCAAACTTTAACAAACAGTCAATGAGCTGGATCTTTTGCTTCTCAATAATGCTCCTGCAAGCCTTTTTCAGGTCGAAGATTCGTTGCAGTTTTACCGGATCATTCTCACCTGTCAATGAGGGCAGACGACCTTTCATTATCATCTCTACCTTGTCGTCTGCTGGGCTTTTCACGGCAATATGTAATGGCGTCATCTGACGTAGATCCCTGGCATTGATATCAGCTCTTAACCCAACCAAGTGTTCAATCATTCCTAGCCTGAAGCCGTATCCTGCGGTCCAATGAAGCACTGTCCTTCTCATGCTATCGGTACAATTCACGTCGACTCCATCCTCCAGCACCAGTCTCGTCACCTCCGAGGGATCATCCATGTCAATTGCTGCTCTGAACAATTCAGAAAACCCTGACATGTTGATTACTTTGTCTAGATCACTGCAAGGTTGGTCTTGTCAATTTGTTCTTTGTGAATGAGAGCAGACGATGTCAAACCTCAGTAACACAAAGTAATCTTGTAGAAATCGTTTCGAGCCGGATAGTACAATGTAGTAGTAGATTGCCTCACATGCAGCGAGTCACTGCACGAACGCATTTTGGTCAACACATCGACCAACACTCAAACAGTTACTGACCTTATGCATTGGAGTGCACATGATGCATTGGAGTGCACATGATCGAGAGTCGGGATGCATACAACGTGGAGTGCATTGGACGTAGTCGTATCTGAAACCACTCTGTATTCACTTCTATACGAGGATGATCCGATACCTCGTGTCCATCGTCCACGGAATTCGGGGTAGCTTCATGCCCTCAGTCGTCACTAGACGTGGCCAGTCTTTGAATAGATTCAGGTCCAATGCAGACATGATATTCCAGCATATTAGAATGTATGGAGTAGGTCGCCTCATTACACTGCTATCACAGCGCCGGAGTATGGGTTTTCCCCATGATATGTACTGGTATTTGCCAATAACGCCAGCCTGCCTTGGTCTACACGCGATAGCATATTGTATTGGGTCGATATACACTACAGTCTCAAGAATAATGTACACGGTACAAACATATTTGCGAATGCTAGCTTTGATATCGGTCACGAGGTCCTTGCATTGCATGATATTAATCCTTTCAGAAATTTTACCATTATATCATCATCTTTCACCAGGTCTATCAATATACTGCCTTTCTCGCATATTTCAAGACGCATAGGAGTGGAAAAGCCCGGAATCTCAGGATGTCATCATTCGTGAATTTGACACATTATCTGTAACAACCTTCCTTGGTTATAAAATGTCGGCCTACTGCATTTTCACTTTGACTTGCAAAGGCCTTATCGTATAAATTCCTATGTAGGGAAACCTATAATAATTTGACCGAAAAAGAGTATACTGTTGATTGGCTGGAGAAATCGTGACCACCACCTGGCCGTGCGATGGGTATCGTATAGAGGGGAGAAAGATATGACTGACTGGTTTTTCGAGGATGCCAGACCAGCAGAATCGTCATGGAAGAAGACACTACATGTACCAGCGGTGAACAGAACTCTAAATGAGGGATCTCCTTAGTTATCAACAGCAGTTTATCAGAGGTAGTAACTGGCCTCTCACCCCATACATCCTTATGATCACGATCATGATATTATCGCATAGATTTACCTATATATAAAAAAAGATGTTTAATCAGTAGACAGTACCACTCTGAGCAGATCGATTTGGAAAGGGTTGATGAATTCTTCTTCTAATAACTGCTGTTATCATCAATATAATGATAGGCTACGATAAAGTATATCTTATATGGATAGTTGTAGTTTTATCATCAGCCCTTTCCACGCCCCGGGACATAACCTCCAATATTTGCTTAGATATTAAAAATAAAGATACCATATATTATCCCAGTCGCGTATTCAAATACTTCTCTGTGTTCGAATGAAAACGAAAGCAAAACTATTTTTGTATTGTGTGAGATTTGACACTTGAAGTTCAATTGAATAAGAAAAAAACCACTCTATAAAACGTCCACCACTTGAAGGGATGGATGAAAGGTGTTCCCGGCACGCAAGGTGCGAAAGCCTCGCTGCTGACGTCGCCGCTCTGTAGTCAAGGTCTATTGTATTCGCGAGCTAAATCACCGCTCCATGCTCCTTTTATGGCGTTGATCGCTTTGTAAAAAATAGGAAAAAAAGTGTATGATTTCTAATTTTGGACGAAACGAGGAGATTTTTTATTGTGTGGGTACAATGCTGATGTCAAAATGGGGCACCTGGTTCTAATGTACCTTCTTGACACCGGACTGGACATCTTCATAACAGTTAATATTAGTTTCCACGGGATGAGACCTTTCAAGATATCATTATGCGGCGATTGACAAAAAAATAACGAAGATATTTCTTTTGAGAAAACACGCGGAGGGAGACCACTTAACTTTCTTTTATTGGGTATTTAGCTGGTGATGTTGAATTTGCCCGATGCGGGTTGAAACCAGAAAGAAACCCATGAGTAAAAGCATTGTTTTTGCACGTATTCATTGGTGGATGTGACACACTATGCATTGTGCTCGCACTGATACAAAACTTTGGCTCTTCTCGATGTCAGTTTGGCCTATAAAAAAGTAGAAGACAATCTCTGGCATGCTGAAAAGAACGTTGGCTCATCGAGGAGTTAGTTAGAACACACACTGTGATTATTATCCCCTAGCTCATCTAAGGCCTGATTCCATGAGACCCTTTCTTGGGGAATTTGCTCTACCGGAATCAAGCCTTTACTTTCTGAACCATCGCCGCCCGTTCCACCTGTCCCAACCATCCTCTGTGGCGGATTACCTCGACCGAGCACCTCTTCAGCTATTCACGGCGGCCACAAAAGAGAAAAAAACTACACCAAGCAATCACTGAATTATGAATAACAACAAACTGATGAATTTGCACTTGATATAAGAACCGACACAAGTTGATATGCACTGACAAGGGTTGGGTGGAGTCAAGAGCCAACAACTCCGTAAGGCGGCTGCCGACTCCGTGATTTCATCATAAAAATTCAACCGTCTTTGTCAGAACATGAAAACGAACCGAACGCACGGGATGTAAAGATCTTGAATATTTTTGTTTGTTTTTGTTGTTATTGCTGCTACTACTGCTGCTACTACTGCTGCTACTACTGCTGCTGCTGCTGTTGTTATTGTTGTTGTTATTGTTGCTGTTGTTCATTGACCAAACGACCGTGATGTAACACGATGTACTTGCGTGAATGTTGCACCAAGTCAAGTCGGAGGGAGGTTTCCGATAACAATGCATGCACAACTGTATCCCCAGCAGTTCATTTCTTCTGTTTAGCAAAGGACGGGCAGTTCGAAGCAATTTCCTCAGCTGCAGGTGACAATAAGATCGCCGATACGGAAACCCAAACAGGTGAAATCTAGTGGGTTGTCCCGATTAATAGCCCCTGAATACAGCGACAAGAATAAGTATTATTTGCTCGGAAAGTATCGACCAGAAAACAAAGCAATGGACCTGGCATTTAAGGCAATGAATGTACTTATTGTTAGGAAAAACACTCGGGTTCTTTCACCGGGTTTGCGAGTAACGAGATCACGTTGCGTCCGCCTACGGCAGGGCTCCTTGACTCTTCCGCCGATGGCCACTCGGAGCTATCAGCCCCACCCACTACGACTCGGAACCGGCTCGCACCGGGGACTTATGAATACCATATTAAGGCGGATAAAAATACTTCTGTTACAAATGAAGTCCTCAAGAGCCGTTATTAAATGTGCTCTAATATATAATCATTCTAATAATACCAGTCGCCAGAATGTGCGGATTGAAGTAAATTTGCTGTCTGGAAGATAAGGGCAACGCGATTGGTTTCGCCCTGTTGTGACGGCTCATTCTCCATCATTCGTCT
This sequence comes from Lineus longissimus, assembly GCF_910592395.1. Classification (NCBI taxonomy): domain Eukaryota; kingdom Metazoa; phylum Nemertea; class Pilidiophora; order Heteronemertea; family Lineidae; genus Lineus; species Lineus longissimus. The sequence continues at coordinate 2,130,676 of NC_088318.1, forward strand.
CTAAAGAACGACTCCGAAAACAGTTCCCGGGGAAGTAGTCACTGTCCGAAGTGCTATTGATATCCATTTTTACATACAGGAGTTAAGTATCTTTTCTCATAAATTGTACAGGGGAATCCAGGATCTAGAGAAAGAGGAAGATTCCCCAGTACTCCCCACTCAAAATCCTAACCACTCGCAAAAGTACATGGTCAAGACAATGACAGTAATGAGCAGACTTATTTAGTTTAAAGCATGTCACATCTTACATCGGACAAGGAACCCGTCCTCTCCTATTTGCAATCAATGAAGCCGCTCGCCCTTGTGTGTTTGCCAAGCGGTTCGGTCTAACCATTTGCGGGGAAAGTTCTAGTAACTGCAAAAATTATCCTTTTCATTCTCACCAACATGACCGACTATATACACACATCGTAATCATCTTGGATGTGCATAGTGGTGAAGCTGCTCGGACATGTCGGAAGATTGAGAGATCCAATCCATTAAAAAAGGATCATATTCCCTCCATTTTGATCACGGCTCCTTGTTTGCATAACCGGCTGCGATGTCATTCAGTGGGAAGGGCACATGGAGACCACGTCTGTCTTACCGCATGCATGGACTGGGTGCCACGACAAACAGTCGCCTGCATCTGGTCTAATACTTTTCACTGTAAAAATCCTTGAGGTCAATCTGTAGCAACCTGATTATCACCACTGAATATTTGTGATATCTAATTACATACGTACTGCAGTTAAACATGGTCTGAAGTCTCCCATCTTGATCCCCAAGACCTTTGATAGCCTTTATGATGCTAAACCCCAGAGCAGCAATTCTTTCTGGAGTTCGCTTGTGATGGATGTGTCTATTTTGCAGGTCTTCTTCAAGTATAAATGATGCTAGTTGTTACGTCATGTATATATTTCTAGTCTAAGAAACTGTTTTATTCCTTGGAAATGTCTTCATACATTGCGTACTAACAGAAAACACTGAACGAGGCTGGTCGGAGGTTTTTGTTTAGCCTGCTGTCGTCTGCTGAGCAGAGTGATCGTTGGTTGTTGAGCACGCGCGGACCAGGGATGGATCCGAATGTTTTCTTTCCGTGTCTACGCCAAAGCTGAATCAACAGTCTTGTACCAGCACATCATTTATTTATCACTTGGATCAATTGTAGCCATCATTTCGGATGGACTTTTCCATTTTTGGGACGATTGTTCGCCAAACTCGCTGGCCATTCCCGGAAACAAAACACTGCACGGCGCAGGCGCATACTTGCCACCTGTTGGCGATTTGGACAAAACGAAAACATTCTCAGATGAATTATAAATCGAGTAAACACGTTATGATCACACAAGGGAAGCGTGTGCGTATTTTTAACCGATTTGCCTAAATCTTTTGTTTGGAGGTTTACAATGATTATTATTTATATCTGGTTTTAAATAGCAACACTCAGCCTCCGATTCCCACCATGCTTTTCGAAGTCTGGCAATCACTCAAAATTCGAATAGGAGGTGATGTCCCGGGATGTAATGCGAGCATCCCCATTGTTGCTCAGCCTGGGACATTGTTGATTGACATCTTACCTACCCTCTCTGACATTAATCGGTTTACCTGCGAGATCGAATGACTGAGGTGTACGGTGGACAGAGCACAACAATGGGAGGACAATGGCTGCGCACGCGAGCCGCACGCGCCACAAGATGGTGGCGTGCTTATACATCCGGACTGTGTCTTCCCGAGTGAGGACATGGGACAAAATGAGGACATTTAGAGATTTGATGAGGACGAAACATGATCATTCACTTTTTAGCAATGTCAACCTTTCAGCAATCTTTCGTAGGAAGGTGAAATCCATCTCCTGGTTGTGTGTCTCCATTGTTGGGTCTTGTTGAATGAATGTCGTGACAGGCTGCAGAATCTGAGCAACCAGCATGAGCCAGGTCTTCCGTGCATTTCCCTTTGAAACATTATAGCTAAAAGATGCCGTGTCTTTCTTTTGTACAATTATTCTTTTGGTACCTCAAACATCATTCTTCATATTGTATCAGGAAACAGCGCGTACGAAACAAATCATGATCATGGTGTCTTTTGTCGTTTTTACCTCACTAACATAGTGATGAAAGTAACTGAAGCGTTTCCAAACGCAACTACAGTGTCTCCTTCTTTCTATGGGTAAACAATTTTATAGTTCTCTATTTTGCCATTTGAACCGCATTCGCCAATCCTGTATTGGTGGAGGGTTAACCTCAACTATTTGTTTCTTTTTGTGGTAACTGTTACTTCTTTTTGCTCTCCCTCTGATAAAAGATCCACAGCGTGATATCGGGGGCCAGCGTCTTGGAGTTGGAATCATGTCATATGGCGTCCCAAACAAAGACTGGAAAGACAACCGAGGTCAAATTACCATAGCTATGCACAGCGCCCAACGCAACGAAATCTCCATTATTCCAAATTTAACTCCTTTATCTTGGTTCAGTGGAAGATCAGAAAGCGTCATGTGTTGCACGGAAGACTTTGTTAGACAATGGATGCTCTATAATGAGATTTTACAGTAGGTTTCCTCGAATTGACTTGAACCTCATTAGCTGTTGGAATCAAAAAGAAAGATTTGGTTCCGTTTTGTACTTAATTGGCTTCATGGAGCAGGAGCTCGGAGCAATTACCGTTGCCATAGATATTGGAGTCCGTGAGAGGACGACATGCGCGTGAGGCGGCCATGTCTAAGAAACCAGAAAAACGCCACCAATTTTAACAGAGATTCATCAAGTCGACAAAGAGAAGAGTATCTGAAATGCTTCGCCAAGATCTTCAATGACTGTCTTTTATAACAGAAATGGCACATGTGGTGCATTTGGTATAAAACGTATTGAAAGTCGTTGTCATGGGTGTTAGGGCTTTTCGAAGCAACTTCAGGTGCCCGTCCGTGAATGGTCAACTAAAAATACGGTACGAATTGTATGTTGAAGCTCTGTAAACTTCGGTGCACCTTTGGTTTCGCTTTGTTCACTATTACCTGTCTGAGGTGGTCTCCGGCGTAGAAACGGGATGAGCCCAAGCAGTTGGGTCTCCTCACTTAAGCCATGAACATCACAACAAAACAGATCCAGTTTTATCTCGTTCTCACACACAGAATCTTGCATGTTCTCAAACAACGAACATGTTACTGAAAAAAACCTGCATGCTTTATCTTGTTATAACAACCGCACGATCCTTTCCACCATTGTCTTCTAAAGCGCATCTATGGCCAGAGAATAATGGTATCATTCTCATCACAGCGCAAGTGGCCGCAGAAATTGCAAGGACAAGGTATTAACTTTCGCTGGATGGAGCTCCACGGCGGCTTGGGTTTCAGTTATTGGAGGCAAGTACCCGTGTTGCCACCGCGATCGGCACTTGGAGCCCCGTCAAGTGACTCGCTACAATGACACTCTGATGCAGATAGAACACTAGTGTTCTATCTCGCTGGTACGTCATACGGTCCGCGTCTGTTTCGGTGGATGACGTGGTAAGCGTAGACTGGAGTTCGTGTCCATGCAGTTAATTAATCAACAGTAGAAACATTTGAATTGAAAAAGCCTTGGCAATCACATTTCGCCCAAATCTGCTGCTGTCAACTTGGTTTTGGACAACATTTTCGCACGACCCTCGCGGTGATTGGTGAGACAACCAATACCTTTAGTGAGGTATCAATTCCTGAAACAGAAGGGGACGCAGAAGGATGCTGAACAATCATTTCACCCCGTTTCGTCCATCTGTTGCATTTGGCGTAAATTATAATCAGATTTCGAAATTGAATCGAGGCCGTTATATCATAATGGTTTACAAGTAGGTGGTATTAAATTTACAAATTAAAATGTAGATAGGGATGAAGTATTGGGTGAAAACTGAACGAGATACTTGCAACCGAGTTTTTGGAAAGTTTATCGTATTGTACACTCCGGATGCAGTGGACCGGCCTCGTTCCTCCTGAAACCCATGTAGTAGGACGCAATGGGCTGCCCAGGGAGTGTAATCGTACTGTTCTGTCATTTTTTGCACTGTTCATTATCGATGGATTACTGTCATCATCGTATTCTGAAGCCACAATATGGCGGCGGAATTAAATATCTCTTCTCCTAAGAATCAAGCCTTCTGATTGGCTCATTTTAAATTATGCATAATTTCACGCGTCTGATTAGACAAAACGAACGGAAGTTAATGTATCACCAAATTCTGTTTCAAAATATCATCTGAAGTGGACCAAATGACAGATACTTTGTATTTTTCTCTGAAAAGTTTTTTTCTTCAGAATTTCCATCCTTTATGATACTACAATCTCTCGTAAATCAATGAAGAATGCCAATTATGACCTATTTGATTGTGGTATCACAATGTTCTACCGGGTACATTGTACAATCACTACAATAGCATGAGCCCATGACAATAAGTGTTACCATTCGGCTGTCATGCTTTCATACGCGAATCGTGTACTATCAATGCACTTCTGATTATAACACAATCGTTAATTGTCTGATACATGTATTATAAGTCCAAATACCTGATATTTAGAATAAGTGTCCTTTATACTGTCGCTGTATCTGCGAACATGTCTTAATTGGAATGTTAACAGGCCAAAGGATTCTGTTGCAAATAATCGCATTCAGCCCCGCCTCGCCAGCCCAGTAGGGCCCACTCACGACAAGAGAAACTCGATGACGGGTATACATTCTACCTGATTAATAAATAATCACATTTTGACTGGAACCGTACTCATTGTGTACTAAGCGTTTTAAGGCCAGCGTCCCATGGGTAAAACCCATCTGTTGGACAAAAACCAAGGCGGCTGGTACTGAGTAATATTTTAATAACATGTATTGTGTTGTTGGCTAATATAATGTGTCAACATTTTTAATGACGTATAGAAGGTGTAAAGTTAATTATTCATCCTTATTAGCTCGCATTTCTAATGCAACTAACACATGTTGAAATACGCAACACATGCTAGCGTAGTACATGTAAGTGAAAATCGTAATAAGATCACGATTCCATGCTTAAGGAACTCGGTATCGCCAAGGAAGGTATTCTGCAACATATTACCACCTCAATGAATCAAACCACGGATGTCAGAGCAAACCAATCCATTTGCGAGGAGTTGTTGATCATTCTGTTGACTGAGAAATGCCGGAAGCGTTTCAGTTAAAAATTGACCATGATTTACCCTGGATTTTTTGGAAAACGACCCCCCTTGGAAATCCTAGGATGTCTATATGTACTGCTACAGGCTTGATTGGTTCACGTACTTGAAATGGCTTATCATAAAATGCGATCCGTTTTGCCAATTCTGCAGGTGACTCTCCTAGAAATGTTATGGGAGTTTGAATAAAATGAACTCTTCTTGTAGAATTGCTATTTTGAAATACCCAGTCAAACCAATGATACTAGTATTTACATGTAGATACTATTTATTCGGTAAAATCTGTAAATCTGGATCATAACTTGATTATTAGAGCTATATACATGCATTGTATAACGTGCAAGTACCTGTATTTACAACATAGCAACGCTCTGATCAATGTATGACCCTTCACCCAATGTTAATTACAGCACACTTGAACCCAAAATTTTATTCTTGAGTGTTAGGCATGTTTACAACATAGAAACCCATTGTTTCCACCTTGATTTGATTTGTGTCACCAGCACTTCTCGTCCTGATGGTCGCACGCGTTCAAACATTACAAAATCAAAGTGTTCATAATTACTGGTCACCACCGTACATAGAAACCGTATGGTCCGCTGCCATAAGGGCCTGGAGTAGGGCGGGAGTACCGCTGGTCGCGCGCCCATGCCACTGAAACCAGATGGTCTTGTGCTGTTTTTCAGTGCCAGTGTGACGATGGGGCAGCAAGTGTAAAACGAGAAATGCAGGAGATTTCGTGGCTGCTTCAGCAAACCACTTTTTTTTCAATCGACAGAGTGATTTTGGGATGATATAACTACCGATTTATAGATGTCCGTGATTATGATGAAAGAATTAACTCTAATTGATTGGATATCAACACTTTCCATGTATATTGCTTATTCGTTGCAAGATAAGACCGTCTCGGCGCTTGTAGTAAAAACTAGGACATCCCCCGAAGATGTTGTCAGTCCTTATAGCCAAAGGAGAGTTTGAAGAAAAGAGTATGTCTCTGAAAACCACCCGACTTGCCCGGCCGGCAGATGTGTGCGACATTTTCTTATCTCGTGCCCTTTTCAAAGGAGTTGCTATAACAATGAGTTAAGAGGAGAGAAGACCTGTCACGAAATTAATTAACTAAATGAAAATCAGTGTACCCGACTCGGTCGGTGTGTCGTCCACACGTATGCTCACCTAACTTAACAATCGGCGCTTGCTCGATGCACAGGTGGCTGTGTTTAATGGAGAAAACTTAATAAAAGCCAGCATAAATCAGTGTCTGGCATCTCTGTCGGGCACTTGGAAGAAATTGGCATTTCGGTCCTGAATTGGGTATGAGGTGACGTGAAAATGAGAAGCTAGGAGAGTTTATACTTTGATGAAATCAATCTGAAGAGGCCAATGTTTAGGTACATTGTATGTTTTTACCGCCACTTCTAGCACCAACATTCGTAAAGAGGTAAACAGTCTGCACGAAACAGAAACGGACACATGATCCGAAATGGTCAAGGAGTATTATGATCAGTATTGATGATGTTGTGGAGATGATGATAATACGAAATATGAACTTGTCATTGGTCAACTGTCCGGAGTGGTAAGATACTTTCGTTATTGGCTAGATTAACACAAATAAAGAAAAAGCACCAAATAGAATATAAAAGTGGGAATGCGCAAAACGCCACTACGAATTGCGTATTCCTAAGATGGTATTTGTAGGGTATAAATGTTCTTCGACTTCGTTAATTCAAGGAAACCTACAGCAATAATGAAGAAATCGATGTAGGAAGACAAAGAAACAGGAAAAAAGAGAATTCGAGGGACAGATGCCCCATCTTGCTACCGATGTAACGAGTTAAGCTGACACCGTGCGCAGATTACAAGCCGAACTGTGTCCCCCTCCGCGGCACGCGTCCAGCACGAGAGAGCAACAGATTGGTGGCCGGCTTATACGATAACCCGAATAATAGCGCCAACTGTCCGACCCCTTTGTACAGGGTAAAGTCTTTAGGGGGATTTAAGTGTTCCCTATTCTTCCCCCTTGTCCAATTCAAGGGAACAAATGGCGTTTTCTCAGATGTGACGCCTTGGCCATGCTGTTTGCTTTTTAATATAGTCCTGGGTTGTTCTTTAAGAAACTTCATCTTGTTCCCCTTAGGAGGAAGAATGGCGAATCATAATTGTTACAAGAGGAGGGAGGTTTTTGCAAAGGCTTCTTCCGCACAAATCTTTGTTCCTTTAAACTCCCTGCTGTTCCAAACCGATGGTTACTTCAACCTAGCAGGAAACTTCCCCAAATATAGTTCTCGCCTGTGCGAAAGGCGCACGTGTTCTGTATCTTTCGCTCTATAATTTTCATTTTTAACAAACTATGACAATCATATCAGTGTCCTTATAGTAGCTGGAGAACTTTTTCAAAGGCTTTAGAACTTTCAAAGTTTGACCTGATCATAGGCCGACATCATTTTTTGTGACGGTTAATAATAACAATTTTGACGATTTGCAACTTTGACAAAGCATCTACGATATATCGACGACATCTGAATAGTTTTCTAGTATCCTTTTTTGACAGAGATACATGCTGGTCTAAATGATACTAAGTGGGTTAGTGAGTGTAAATGAACTAAAAAATGTCAAACAAACTTGGGGCCACAGCGACAAAACACTGACGACTTATTTCTTGACCACATTCGTGGATAACAAAGGAATGGGCGACTTAATGCTGGGTTTCCTTTTACATTAATATTGATCGAACAATTACTTTAAATGACCTCCAGCGCCTGATGGTTAAATGGAGTCTTTTTTATCTTTTTGAAATCAATGCATTTTTCAATTTTTCATCTGTGACTCAATGATAAAATGCAGTGCCGCGAAAAATATTAGAAAGAAAATTACACGAATTATACACAAATGTGTCGCCGGAAATTGGAAAAATCTGGGAAGCTGGCTATTCAGAGTGAAATTTAATTTCATCCTTTTGGTTTGTGAATTATGACATTATTTTGATTAAAATGCCCTAAATGATCCATTTATATTCATCTGGTTATATCCGCCATTCTGATTTTCATGACGCGTATTTCATTGCATAACATCACTGATCAGAATAAAACTACATGTGCATGTAACTTTTATTTTAGTGTATGGCAAATCAACGATAGATTGCTTCATCATCAGCGACGTCATACGTAGTTCCATCCATTTGCCGCGTGAAGAGTTGTCTCGATGTATCCTAAAAAGCGCTCGTATAGCCAAACACTAAGCCGCCACTTTTTAGATTTACGAGTGGATCTACACCAGGTCCATAATTGCTTTTAAGACCCAATGACCCTTTGTTATCAAGTCAAGTTGCTTGATGGTATATAGATGCAGTTTCCCTCGTGGTGTGATATGTAATATAGAATGTTCTTTTGCTCACTCCAGGTCGAATGATGTTTTTATAATGAAGGCATGTGGTACATGCGTCTTCATGAAATATACAGTATCCTTATATATGACAAGGTGAAGAACCCTTCTAGAGCAACAGAAGTAAAATAATGAAAAAGATCTTCAAGTGCTCATTGATAATGTTTTGTACTGATCTCGAATGGCCAGTAAAATATCGTAAGTATTTCATTACTAGCATCAAGTATATACACTCAGCTAAATCGTTACAAAGGAAGATTGTCAAATAACTTTGTAACATTCAAAGCTTTCCTGACAGCATTAATCAATACATCGAATTGAAGGACTTTAATCTTGTCAAACAGACTCAGATCTTTATCCACCAGGAGGAACGCAACACGTGTGCCGGGTCAAGAGGTGCCCCCGATGTAATGGTCCCCTTTGTCAGCATCCCTGTCCAAAGAGAGAGAACGTTTCAGGACCATAATAGCCGAAATGATTGCCCAAATTTCAGAGAGATACTTTGAATGGTGAGACGAAAGAATCTCAAAGACGCTGTAATGCCGTCTTTCTTTTCACGCGACACAATTGGAGCTATTGGCGAGATAATAGCAGGCGTGCTCCGGGGGATGAAATATGGTGTCGACTGGAGGCCCCGGATGGAATCGTGCCCAAGTGGCTTGGCACGGGTCCGGAGAAACAGATAATACGTCCAGAGAGCCCTTATGACTTCGGGCCTAAAATGTCTTGTCTTCAGCAGCTCTCCATCTCCATTGTCAACCCACCAATTAGAGAACATAATCTGATTTACTGCAACACAGTCGTAACGAGGATTAATCAGTACGTGACATGTGTATTTTTGTCAGCAGAAATCGCTTTTGTTTTCAGCAGCAAATCGTGACGCACGCGCAGAACGCGCTCCACGAATATGCGCGCGCTGATTGGCTGCTCCGTTGAAGAGGCAGACCAGTTGATCGGAGTGAATCGGAGTTTTAGCGCATTTCATCACAGTGTTGACATTAGTAGTACGAGAGACGCGAACGCGGAAGCACACTTGGTCGTGACTCGCAAGCAAAGGGGACAGGCGACGCGGGTGACATCATCGGAGTGAGTCACCGCCGGAGACAAATTCAAGGGAATATTATCACACAGCTAAAGGTTAGCCGGGCTAATTTCCAGGGTCTCCTGGGACTTCTGATGGATTTGAATTTAAGGCTCTTCATTTAGCAGCAACACCTGACCACCAGACAAAACTGGAGTGTGCCGCAGACGACAGGCAGTGTTGTGACAGCTCACGGCGAGCACGGAGCTAAAATGCCGCGATCATTTTTAGTGAAAAAGGTCAAACATCATCATCATTCTTACAGTGACTTAGAAAGGACTTACAAGGACATATTAGTACCGGATACACCCCCAAGTCCCAATGCCTCCCTCAACGCCATTGCACCTTACACACCCTACACCCCTGTCACCCCCCTACAGCCGCTCACTGTCAGGATTACAAATGGTAAGTAAAAATATATTTGTTTATTTTTTGTTGTTTACTTTTGTAATTTGCTTAATCCGCAACTTCCAAATGTCAGCCCAGCGAAAAAATCTTTCGACAATTACTTTAAATATTTGCTTTAAAAAACTTAACAAGCTATATATGAATTGTATATGAATTGTTTTCACATCAAGAACACTGACCCAATTCAACCTTTACCTGCTTCTCATGTCTCTTATCCTTGAAACATTTCTTGAATTATTCTAACAATTTTTCGGCATCACCGTGGTCCTGTACGCAGACGAACTTGTCAACAAATGCACGCAAATAATAACAAAACCACGTGGTCGCGTTAGTGGCTATGTTATTGTGCCTTTTCACGTTTGGAATATTTCTTACAGCATAACGATGTATTTTCTTTCCGTCACATTTAAGCTCTCCGTAACAGGACAGTGATTAAAATGAAGAATTTGAATTATCTGCAGATATTAGCGTTTCGAAGTTTGAATTCATTGCTGTGTCGTATTTGAGTTAATTGTCAGCTAGACATAGACATTACGCTAACGTTGCATGTATCATTTGTTTGTTGGCAAAATATTTCAATATGAGCCCTTCTATGTGAACTGATGAAACTTACCACATTCAAGGCAATACATGCATCAGCTTTTGTAACAGTATAGTATTACTCATTAGACAAAAATTACACAAATCGAGAAAAACTACTCAGAAAGAAACCGACGTATTACCCATTAGGGCATAATGTCTGTGACTTTTTATAAGTCATGTTCCTCCAAATCCCTTAATAATTTTAAGATCCTGTCTCACTTTTCGTTACGTATCAACATGAAACTTCAAAATAACCTCCCCTTAAATCACGAAAACAAACATGGCGGATTTTTGCCTCACTCCACCAGAGATCAACTTCTTTCGCATAATTTTTCTGTATTTTTTCTCAAAGTCCGTATCGACGGCGGATTAATCATGCATTGTTTCGTCAGTCTCATTGTGTGCCTCTCATTTTGCATGCTTTGAGTTTCTGCCACTTGATGACTCACAGTGAGTGTGGTTTCTCCCTACAAAGGCACGAGGGCGCTTACCTATGGATGCAGTCCATTAATATTTGACGGATTTCCCGTCCATAGATAATCCACGTGTGTTTCTTTTTGTACTGTTAACGTATGTTGAAAGGGGAAATATCGCAAATGTTAAAGAGCAGCTCTTTATTTATTACTAGCATCAGGCTAATTATTTTGAAGTTTGTATCTTCAAATAAAATTATTGTGCATTTCAATTCACGTATTCGTTATTAAAACTCTTTTTTCAAATCCAGCTTCTTCTGGCATAATGGCGATTTGCGATATTGATAAACCTGAAATATTTTATCTATGACCACAGGGAAAATGCCTGAGCCGGCTATTGCCAAACGGTATCATATGATTTCTGAAACGATGTTGTCAGCGATAATATACCATTCTGAAGCCAATAACCATACATAAAAATTGATCCCAAATATGATATCCCTCCTATCATACATACTTGTCCCCAATATCAGATGGTCGCTCTGACAATCTGTCATATTAACCAACCGGTCTCCCCAGAGCAGAATAACACCGTGCACTTGTCACTTGGCGAGCCACGTGCCAGATGGGGCCGGCTCTACCATCTGCCGGCGTAAACCCTGAAGCGTGGCTTCAGCAGTGATAGTCACGGTGCTATCAGGCGAGCCGTCCCTGTTGCACTTTCGTTTAATGCATTTGCTCTGATATGCTTGAAATATGTTCTTTGATAGCTTCAAAATGTAACTACATGTAGAAACCTTGATACCAGTTAGAGAGTTTGCTAAAGGTGAGAAAGAGGTGACAAGAGAGGATTTAGATAGAGAGAGAAAAACAGCTTTATCGATAGGGTACTTCACACAAATTGTATTTAAATTTTACTTTGGCCTTTCGAGGTTTTAGAACAAATTGTATGGCGTTCTTTAGAACACGCACATCTTTAGGGACGCATAAGCAGCGCTCTACCGCTATGTTACGTTATAAACCACAAAACCTGGTGGTAGACGCTGGAACTATCCCGTCACAACAGAACCCAGTGCAGCCTCCATGACACACTCTCAGCGCCACATTTACATAATCAACCATTATGGCGATGCGTCATCACGAGGTGTTGATGGCATGGCAAATTGGGGAAGCTCTTTTTTGATAGGCTATTCTTAGATTGGATTATGACATCACAACCTTGGCGAATCGTTTCACAGGAAAGAAATTAAAACTTGCGAGGAGGTGGAAGTCGTTTTTCTAACATCTTCAAAAATTCTTCAAACGGTAAATCACATCGTTTTCAAACACCAATACCAATTGATATGGCGGTTGATGCCATAAGCTTGGCTTGCAGCCATTGAGCACATCGCACCAAGTTACCATCTAAACCTGATTCATGTGAAGATGGAGATGTTTGTACAGCGTGATTTATCAACAGCCCTCGGGGAGACATTGAGAACTGCTTGACTTTTTACCACGAAATGCTACTAGTTACTGCAGTGAAATAGTCATTTAACCGTGATTGTATCTTTTTCCAATCAAACTGATGGCAACAAGCTCGATTTGACCAACAAGGTTGTTTATCATATACATGTACTAGTAACGAAAAGAAAAATGGATGTTAGAAAGCGATGTTTTCACCCACTCCAGCTTGCCAGACCTTCGCGGTTCTCATGTGAGAAACCAAACAAAGTTCCCTTTTTTTCGAAGCATGTTTGGTTTGTGGTTGATAAAAGAACTAAGCCATACATGTACAAAGAAAGCGATGCAACGAAAAAATCTCAGCAGGCAGTGTTTTCATTGTTTGATATTGAATCTGACATTAAACCCTATCATGTTCCTCATTAGTATTTTAACCTTGAAAAAACCTGAGAAGAAAGACTTCTCTAAGGCGGCTAAAGTTCATTAAGGATTCTGGTAAGCCTCGGGCCTCTATTACTCATTACCGTCGCTCCAGGAAACGGGAAGGTGGCTAGATCACCCACGTGCTAAAACTGTAAATCCCTCCTGGCACGCGGTCTGCGATTCGCAGCGCCCCCTATCAATACCGTCTGTTTAATCCCGCAGGCTCGCTAATGGTACATTTTGATTGGTTGATGTTGTGACGGTTGGTGCGCAGTGTCGCATGCACATTTGTCACTCAGTGTCACAGCGCGGTAAATGAGTCAGCGCCGGGCAGACAATAGCTCTGGCGCAGAAGACTTTGTTTCCTGAGACGGCTCCGTTTCCTTCGGGAGCCAAACGCAGCAGAGGCCGCCATTGAATCCTCACGTATGAGCAGGGTCTTGAATATTTTATAGGTCCATCAATCCAAGATAATACTTTGGCTCCACGAACTTCATCCGATCACTGGGAGAGGAGAAATTGAATTTCCTGACTGTTGCGTGCAACTTCTTTTGTTCTTATGTCCAAAGTTCATTTTCTTCCTCATTGATTTTTTTCCGGCACAGGAAGTTTGCGTGTGCGGTACTGTTGTGCACCGGTTTAAACTACTCCGCAGCAAATCTCAGGAGTTTCATCAGGAAGAGTAATCACTTCTTCTGACAGTGGAATAAAGCTGGACTGGTTTTGTTCCATCAAGCACGACGTGGTTTAGCTCCTTAAATCAGTCTTGGCGTTATTGATTGTGACAACGGTAATAATAGATTCCCATGTCTGTTTTGTTTTAAATTGCTTCGGTCATGCGACATTAGCCATTTTTATACGCATTAATAATCCCGTTCGTCATCGTCGAACACTCACAGGTGGCTTTCTCAGTTTTAAAAGAACCATCAGCAACACAACACCGATTCGAGTTTTTAGGAACAAGACTTAATTGATAATCATAACTTTGGCTGCTCTCCTCGCGCCGTTGTCGATTTCAAACACTCACAATTGATTTTCTCTGTCCTAAATAACCGTCTTACAACAAATCTCATTGTTGAGGTTTGTACGACGAAAACTGATATAATCTTCGTCTGTGCAGAATCTACGCGAAACACAGTTGTAGATGAGATAAACACAGAGGATTTATTCTATCTAATGACATCCTCCAACTTTAGTATTGACCGCCATCACCTGACCCAGTATTTGCTCATATTGCGAGTCTAACAGTGTCTATAATAATCAAAGCTCAATGTCAAATCTCAGATCCCTGGCGCGGGGCCATCAAAGACTGAACATTATATTTCAAAAGAAGCATCGAGTAACTTTCGACCTGGTGCCCGCATTTGTCACTAAGTCAGGGATCGTTTCACCAACAATCATCACCTGATTTCCTTTCTTGCGACTTCCTGTGAGGACGCTCAGGGGTTTTCCAAAGAGGGTTCCTCTCATTTCAAAGGCTCTGGCGGAAGCAACCTTGGAACGAGTTTTTCTGATGTTGAGTGAGACTGCCGTTGCCTTCCAAGGACACGTTATGTGCCAGTTTTGCTGCTGATTCCCAACGGGTTGTTGCTCGAGTTAGTGCGGCATTGCCTTCCAAGGGCAGACTGCGCCAGTTCTGCTGCTTATCCTCTAATAGCGGTTGCTCGTGGTGCTGTTTCCTCAACTGGCTTCTCAATTGACTCAAAGATAATCTTGACCTTGATTTTCTTGCGCTAGTATCCTTGATCGAGGGACTTGGATGTCCTACAAAACTGGTCTTGGCTTTACCTGTTGGCGACTTGGTGAGTGTCATATCGAATAACGCATTGGGACGAATCAGTATGAAATAAACGGCTCCTTTTGTATTCATTGCAAATGACACGTTAACACAATGAAACAAAGGATTATTCTCTCTCATTATTACTTAATCAGAAACCTCATTAACGGATTCCCACACCGGAATTAATCAAATTCATGATACAAGAAATATTCTCCTGCGTAATATAAGTTTATTATTTATTCGCCAAGAAAACAAAGGATTTATTTTTAGCCAGTAAAACGCAGACCACATTAATCTCGTTAGGATGAAAAATCATCAGGAACTCAAGTATGGATTTGACAAACAGAATGAGTGGTCTGTCCATGTTGAGTTTGTGCTCTGTCGTCTGTCATTCCACACTGCAACAAATACTAATCGGCGGCTGTAGAAATGCGCTGACAGATGGTACGGGTGGTGCTAAATCTGAACGTGTAGGACCAACCGGTTGAGTGTTGGTTCACTTTGCCAATAGCTGCACTTCTTGGCGACCATCTGGCGTAATAATGCTCACGATAATATTGGAATAGCGAATAAATTATATAAGCACTTTACAGTGTCAAGTCTAATCACCGATTTCTTAGAGCATAACACTGATTAATATTTACCGTTGATTGCATGCGCAATGGACGTTTAAGACTCCTTATTAGTGTAACAAGGGGTTAGTTCTTCTTCATAACCTTCAGGTAGAAGTCTAAATCAAATTTAACTAAAATTGAAAGGAATCGGAATGCAATTTTGGTTTAGCAATAAAACATATATCAATTATTTTGTGTCTTTAATAATCATGTTGGTTCTGCAAATTGATGTTCTCAGTGTTGCTATATTGTAAATGTATGTTATTTCTATCATAGATAAGTAGGTCTGTTATACTTATTTACATGTATTGACAAAATACATGCCACTAGTTCCTTATTTGGAAACAGCAGGCGGAGTCATTGACTGATCATCGCTTGTTGTCAATAAGATCTCTGGTTTCGTCATGATATACTTACTGAGTTACTCCCGTTATGAGATCATGCCTCATATCGGTAACAACTCATCACTGCAATTAACGTGTTATTCATTCCCTAAGTTACTCATGCGCCGCATCGCCTGCAATGACGATCTCTGCAACTCATGATTCCTCAAGTGGCTTTGAGGGTCGTGACACATGCCTTAATATACTCTCCGCTAAATACTCTCAAAATGATACACGCAGAAGTGGCTAGCTATTCTCCAAAAACTTCAAAAGTTGACATTGAATGTTTTCAGCGATATCCCTACTCAGAACTCCATTCCAAGTAAGATTCATGTACATGTACATACATACATGTATCTGTAAGGCTATTACACAGACCCAAGTGACTGAAATGTCAATTCCTACTTCAAGAGCGACTCAAGCGTGAAGTATAAACTAAAATGCGGACTCGGAACCTGTAACCGCTGACAAAGCGAGACACATGCAACAAATTTACTTTTATTTATAAAACATGAAGCAACATGGTGAAATATTCCGGCACCTGTTTGCAGTAACTTTCGCCATCTGTCAGCGACGTTCAAGTATGGCGTGCGCACAGGGTCCGGGGCCAAACAATAGGCAAGAGATAGTGCCTTTGAACTGCTTCCAAGGACCCGTGTGTAGTAAAACGTCAGACGTATACCGTATAAAGTACCCCGGGTAGGCTACAGGTGGACTATAGGCTATAGGCTATCGACTATCGTAGTGCTTTCATTAGGCCTATATATTAAATCAAAAAATAATTCCAATATTCCCTTTCAGTTGGAACGAGACCTATACACTCCTTGGCTTAATCGAAAAGTCAAATCTCCGTTTGCATAGTTTGTTGTTGTCAGTTCAGAAATGTTGCCACAGTAACGTGCGACAAGTGCATCAAGGTGATGCTATCCTGTTGCTACCTCTCCAGGCAGCCGCAGAATCATTGATCCAAACTCTCGCGCACGTGACACGGTTGCGCAGACGCTAGGCTCCGGAAGAAACGCGCATGCGTGGCCTTCAACAGGAAGCCCTTCACGCGGTCGTGGACTTCCTATTTTTCCGAAACATCGCATGGCATCAAAACGATATAGATTCATTTCACCATCTGTTGACACTATTATACATTGATTGAATATTGACGTTGCAGTGTAGTTTGGTTCAAGTTACTGTGGATTAACTCTCATTGTCTACGTATTATAATAATGTTACGTCCATGATTGTATACATGCCTGCCTTTGTTCATTCATAGAGCCTTTTCAAATGTAATCGTACATGCAAAAGGCCCTTGTTACATAAATTATAAGCTGACTCCGTAGCCAAACAAAGAACATTGGAACTAACATTGAACAATCACGTTTAAAATATTTAATGTTTGATATCACGTTCACACATGGCGCCCGACGGTCATTTCCCGAGCTGTCCTTTCGCGGATGTCTACGGACCTGGGAGGTTGAAAGCACTTGATGCTGAAATAGAGAGCAACAAATGTCTTTTGGTTCTTAAGATGTTCTCTTCGCGAAGATGATGGCGTTCGGCCCCCTTCTTCCACCAGTACATCGTTTTCAATATTGAGAGTAGCGCTATCGCTGTCCAGAACTTACAATATGAACTCATGCTTCCCTTGGTAGGCATTCATGACGGTTGAGGCAAACGGTGATTTGGCTGAAATGCAAAGCTTTCAGAGGAAGACAATGAGCAGCAGGCATCCACATATGCTAAAGACATTGGCCTGAACGCCCATTGTCGGGGACCCCTATCCACCAGGGACACCAACAATATAATCCCCTCATATCAGTTTTATACTCATTGTCGGTGTTTGAGTTTAGATTCAACTGAAAGTGTTCGCAAAGAGAGTCCATCAATCGATCCCTGCCATCATATTCAAAGCTTCAACGCACGCGAGGTTTCCTTTTTCAAAGAAAGCAACGTTTGACCCCAGCGATAGTAGATGTCCCTGAGTATCACTTGAAACCTTTCAACAAGTTTGTTCTTTCAGCTTCGGCATTTTCACAAGTTTATTTACGCAGTGCCAGTGTTTTTATCAATAGGCATCATCTCGACGGGTACCAGAGACCCGTGGCGGTGAAAGAGCAAATTGGAACCATTTTAGAAAGAAAACGTGTTGGCGATCTCAAGACCGATAATTAACTGGTGCATCGTGTCGCTTGCTGCTCGAATGAAACGCTTGACCATAGTAATTGGAAGCGAAACGAGTCCGGGGACTATTTTAACCTAACAATGAAATCATATTCTTTTGTAAGTTTCAACAGTTCCATTTCAAAGTTGCAGAAACGCATCACTATCGATTGAATGGAGCAATTGCTTTGGCCTTGAATTACTAATTCAAGAAGTCGAACAACATTTTTGTAATTTCCTTTATTCCTCCTACGGAAGAGGAGGTTTTTGAATTCAATTGCCAGCGTTCATCTGAAAGGAAAATTATCATTCATGGCAGCTGCATTGACCCCGAAATATCCGAAGAACTGGCTAAATGTTAAAATTTGTCGAAAAATTGGCTAACTATTGGAACTTGACGAAAAACTGGCTAAACGTTGGAATTTGTTGACGAACTGGATAAATGTTGACAGACGTTAAAGAACCAGCTGAACTGGAGGAAGAAAATTTGTCATTCTCCCGCACAGAATCCTCCGGGTCGGTTTATCGATCAGTTAATGATAGTCCATAAGGTGGACTCCTGTTCGTTGTTGATATCGTGCTATTGTGCTGAGTCAGTGAGTTGTTGAGTCCGTCCCTTTTGTTCAGAACTCAACTGTTGAGCTTATAAACACTCGCCCATTACAATCAAAATTCTATAGGATAGAATTATCAGCATTCATTTTTCAAGTCATGAATACATGAGAAATCATGAGCCATATGGCAAGTGGCGCGTAATGTCCATTATTCATAGATTATCTTTTCTGTGCACAATAGTCATGAAATCTACGTGGTTTAATTGCATTTCACCAAGGTAATTGAGTCTCTCTAATTAGTGGGGCCGCGCTGCAGCGTCACGTACTATAGTGTTGCTGCAGCGTGTCGATAGAGCGGTGATGGAACTGACACGGTTTAATGCCGAGCTATAGCTTGAGTGCCTCAGTATTAAATGAATATGGTAGCTGAACAGAAATATATACCGGGAACCATGACCGAAACAACACCGGCGACATCACAGTAACTATTGACTAACGTATAACATCTCCGACGTTATGGCCGCCTCAATTCGACAAGTTACGCATAACGACACCAGCACCGAGTTAATTATACCCGTCAGTCTAATCAATTATCGAAAGCAAGACGATACTTGCTTTAAAAAGTCACCTTATCCTTGTCTTACTGCGTCAGGTAACGACACACCGAGATAATTGCATATCTCGAGGTAATGTACCCGAACCCACGACCCGAAGTAGCGAGTTCGCTTTGTGCACCGCCTCAATGGGACTAAGGCGATCAAATAGGTAGCAATGTCTAGAAGATCCCGGAGGGCTCAATGCCTTAACAAAGAATCGGATTGATTTTAGCATCTTGTTAATGCTCCATAGTCTTGTCTAGTGCATCTTTGCGGATAATCTTACTTTTTAATTAGGAGTGATCGCTGTTCAAGGAGACGAACCAATGACTGATCTATTAGGTGAGAATGACGGCATTGCCTCTGGGCATGTTACCGAATATCCCTAAGTCATGTTTTGTCCCGTCGAATAAAGATATAAAGATTGTATCCTTCAGATCAGAATCGTTTGAGATTCTTGGAGAAATTTACATGTCTTTGGTTTGAAGAGTGATCAATCTTCCCTGTTGGTTTCTCCGGAAGCGGTGTTTGAATAGAAAGCCTTAAGAAAGACAGTCATGATGTCGGAACGACTCTTATCAAAGGAGTTCAGGTTTTTTAAATTTTCCTTATAAGTTTATTCTTTCAAAGCGCTGGATGCTCTAAGGAATCTCCTTGTTCTTGTTATTTGAGAATCCACATGTTGTGCTTCGTATTGTGTTCTTTCTCGAGGCAAAATCCTTTAATTTATCGTGAAAACTGATGCTTCAGAGACTATACTAAGACGGTCTTCGCTGCCTTTGAATTAGTTTGTTGCGTACTTCTTCCACACTTGCAACGTGTCAGGATGGCCGAGCGGTCTAAGGCGCCAGACTCAAGGATAACCCCTTACTCTAAACTCTACAGAGTATTCTGGTCCACGAATGTGGGCGTGGGTTCGAATCCCACTTCTGACATATTTTTTTGCTCACAATTATTGAAACGTTCGACAACGTTTCTCTAAATCTATGACTGATTTTTATCTTTATTTAGAGGAAAATTGTGGAAATTTTTTTAAAGTTAATAATTGTTTCAGATGATCAAACCGAGAGCCGGCGTCGGAAGCCCCTGGCAGAGCTTATTCGCTGATCGAGCGAATGCTTTCGCAATCTCCGATCGACTTATCGTCTCGAGTTTTTACACCGTTACTAATCATATTCTCCATCTTTCTCTCTTCAGGTTACATCCACGACATTCCACCACCCAAAGTCACCCCCACCGGCAGCACTGACTCAGGCCACAACAGCGAGACAGAACACGATGTTAGCACCACAAATTCCATTCCATCATGCGGGGGAGACGAATCCCCTCGACCGCTCACTCCCCTCACGCCACAGAGCCTACCACCAAAGCCGCCGAACAAATTTCAAGACGGAGTGACCATCGGGTACACCTACGATGCCTTCTTCATCACCGACGGGCGCTCGCGGCGGCGGGACCCTCTCACCCTGCCTCCACAGGAGCCGAAGTCCCGACAGCGGTATACGTGCAGCGAGTGCGGTAAGGACTACGCAACATCTTCAAACCTTAGCCGGCACAAGCAGACCCATCGGTCCCTAGACAGCCAGCTGGCGAAGAAGTGTCCTCACTGCAACAAAGTATACGTCAGTATG
Source organism: Lineus longissimus (assembly GCF_910592395.1). NCBI lineage: Eukaryota > Metazoa > Nemertea > Pilidiophora > Heteronemertea > Lineidae > Lineus > Lineus longissimus. The sequence goes on from NC_088318.1 coordinate 2,151,268, forward strand.
CCAGCACTCTCCATGCATATCTTGACGCATGACTTGAAGCACGTCTGCCCGGTGTGTGACAAGTCCTTCTCGCGACCTTGGTTGCTTCAAGGTCACTTGAGGTCACATACGGGTGAGAAACCGTTCGGATGCGCTCACTGCGGGAAAGCCTTTGCCGACCGCTCCAATCTCCGTGCTCACATGCAAACACATTCCGCTTTTAAACACTACGAGTGTAAACGATGCAACAAGTCATTTGCTCTCAAGTCGTATCTCAATAAACATTATGAGTCTGCTTGCTTCAAGGATGATGATTCTGCTGGGTTCAAGAGTGACGATTCAATGTGCTATAGAGACGATACTTCCATCGGAGATTGTGAAAGCATTCGCTCGATCAGCGAATGAGCTATGCCAGGGGCTTCCCACTAAACTTGTATGCCTGACCTTTGAGGTTGTGCTGATTTTGAACAAAAACACTCATTGGATTTACCATCATTACATCGAATAAAAATGTGATATCGTCCGCATACATACCACATGCTTAATGTAGAACAATCGAAGGCTGTCTGCTGTTAAGAACGAAGAGACAGCTACACCTGCAAAATGCTAGTAATTGCGGACGCCATTTTGTATTTCATCACGTGACTTTGACCATTCACATATCTTCCAATCAGCATCGACCCCCTGTGGTGTCATGGCCGACAGCTTGCCTACGAACAGTATCAAAAGTACCTATCAAATACTCAACAGACTTATGCAATGTTGCACGATGTGGATGGATGGATGGATGGATGGAAAGAGAATGTATTTTTAACTGCATGCCATAGAAGGACAAGGGTAGTGTATTCACGATCTTCCGAAGTGTTGTGAACTTGTTGTCGAAATCAAAACTATTGTTTTACTTATTTGTATTGTGCGCGGAGATATACCAGGCGAAAATGGACGCTATTACCGCCAGATGGAGCAGGGAGCCCTGGCGGTGAGATTAGGAATGAATACGAGTTTTGAGCAGCGAACCAATCCCACCGACATGAGAACAAAAACGTTTGTGCAAAATTCGTTCAGACGACGAAATCTTACAGCTTCCATTGTTACTTGAGTTTATTCATGTGAGTCTCACCCACGAAATATATGTCTAGTTTAAAGGTGGCTGACAGAATGACATTCGCTATCAGCTTAAAGATGGTCTCTCAGTGAGAGACCGTCTTGAAGCTGCGTCACTGTCCGCGACCTGATTACGAGAACTTCAGTATTTTCGTTTGTTGAAATGAATACAAAGTTTCATTGCGAACGCAACCCACCGACTTGCAAATTTGCGAAAGTGCTTTAAATCATTATATATATATGTAGTTGTTGATCAATTGAGTTTGTATCTGAGGCGAACATAACCCACCGATTTGTACAGTTCGTTAAAGTATACATGTATATGCACTCATGAATTGACACGACATACATTTGTATTTTGCTACGTGTACCTGGTATTTTCTTCTCAAAGCAATCATTGAAGGAAAGTAAAGTACAGCGAACAAAACCCACCGATTTTTGTAAACTAGACGTAGATATATTTTATATACACCTTCGATATAATGTAGACTTTTATACTTCGCACACCCATCGACGTGACATTTTTAAGTCCGAGAAACATTTATACAACCCCACCAAATGCTCCGTCATATTTTGAGCAACTGTTGACGATATACCTTCATGTTGACTCTAGAAGTTTAGGGAATCATGCAATAATTCATCGTTCTAGTCTTTTTTACATCTTGTTGTTAGGATGTCATAATATCATATTTGAAAATGTCCATTTTACGTTTTATTGATCAACATGACACACCTCCAAATATGCTGCACTCGCGACTAGAGTGGCGACGAGTTTCTCAGTGTTGCTGCTGCTGGCGCCATTCAACTGGCGTTGGCTCCAGTTTTCATCATTAGTAAGAGGAATGACGTGCAGATGATATCTTGTCACCCTCTAACCAATCACATAATGTTATCAAACAAACACTTGCCTCGCAACTTCCCGCATCAACATCTTGCAGGAACGAGAGTCTGTACTCGTCTCGAAGATACCTGAGATAAATATGGGAATTTATGTTGGTCAGTTGGCGTGAAATGATTTCAGTAATCGTGGGCTCGTCTCCAGACAATCCTGGATGACGCATTCGTTGTCCTGTCTCATATGTTAGTGCACCTGATGCTGATAGTCTCTATTATATGCAATGGATGTATTTTGCCGAAAGGGTTCTCATTTCAATAGCCAATCCTTGGGGAGATTCGCCGGTTTATCTGCTTAGATGAGAGTGATGCCACGCCTTTGTGTGTTTCTATCCAGAGGATTAGCTCACGGAGTTGACTCAGTACAATACCCGGATTAGATGAGATGTCTGGTTTATCAGATTACTAAACCAGTCAACATCATCCCGGGATGGTTCCGCGCCTGTTGGAGCGAGGAAAATTACACGGAGAATGACTCCGCCATTTTGAATCTCGTCCTGTTGCTGACGATAACCGTATCTTCTCCCGACAGGCAACGCGCACAATAATTCTCTGGTTGTTCTCTGTTCATATGCAAATTTCGATTGTATTTGATTTTCATGATCGTCAGATGTTTGGTGATATTATTTCATTTACTATAGCCTTTTTCATATAGTCTATGTGTGATAATTTAATTATGCCATTTTAAAGTTTCGTACTGTAACCGTGTGTTGTGGGGCAGACGCCATGTCGTACGGCGAGAACGAGGCTACGACCCGGATGTACAAAACTGAGGACATTTATTTACCCATGAAGTATTTATTTCCCTCTTGGCGTCTGACGTCTTAATATTGAGTGAAATCTAGTCAATTTCTAATTTATTCGTAGCTACTCGTTAGTTTAGATTAACTTATTATTAACTTATTCCTTCGAAACCTCTGGTAATCGGAATCCCTCATCACAAATGTGTGTCATTTTGTTCCGAGGGATGCCGGCGCCTTCTCACAAGTGCTGGGCACTTCGTATGTACCTGAATGTCACTTTTCTACGCCAATGTATATAGTCTTCATATTTTTTACGGAAGTGCTTCCAGAACCAGTCTTTTTACAATTGTATTTGTGATGCTGCAATCATGAATATACACTTGTTAAATATAACGGTATAGCGTCTCATCATTCCATGATCCTAACCAGACAATATAGTGCCTCAAAATGGTTATTTTCATTTTAGATATATATTTTTAGAATTCAACGATGCACCATGTAACATATGCTGTATGTTTAACGAAGAAACACCGGGTTTTGGTGTACAGAAAAAAATCACGAAACCAAAGGAATGTTTTTGAATGCTGAGCACGAAATTTCACGTAGGTGCATGCTTTAGAAGTTTTTGAACAACAGCTAGAATAAGACCTAACTGCCAGAAAAGCCAGGAAATCACTCAGTGGCATTATCATTTCTTTGTCGGCTGAATGGACCAGCTTCCAGGTTTCTTATGGCTGAACTTGATGATACCTCCGGTCACATTGTCCAATCAGAAGCGAGAAAATCTGCATCACCGCAGAAGAGATTTGAAATCAGTCAATCACAACGTGTTGGGAAACAACTTCCTGTCGATTTTCTCGCCTCTCACAGCAACTTGTGGATTCGCCTGATGACACTTTTGTGTACGAATCGCGTGCTGTGTCAGCGGCCATCAAATCAATACATCCAGAGTCACCTGATGATTCTTAAAAGTGTTGCGCACGATTCACATCGTCCATTTAGAAACACCCTGCCGCGTTATTGAATAATCCTGATGCTGATGAATGCCCTGTTACAACCATTCATCCAGAATGATGAATGCTGAATCATAAAGCAACAGAGGTTTTTATATTCTCATCTATTGGACCTTTGTCATGAAATTACACAAAAATATGCTCGACTTTCGAATGATATTAACATAAATATTTATCTAAATTCTTTTCCATCATGCGAGGTGTATGGGGTCATTTATCATGGCATTGTTCAGCTGGCGCAATGTCCAACCACACCAATTTCATCCCGCTGGGCATAAAAGTCATAACAGCAAATTCTTTGTTTAGTATCCTGGCGACCATCACTCCCGAGATTAAAATTAGAAAATTAAATTAAGGACCAGCGCGGGTATATAATGGCCATTCCTACTGACTGACCGATACATCAGTGCGGGAACTTACGAATGGGTCGCGTGCGAAACTGCGGGGTCACCCATCGAGTCTGATATTTAGTTTGATTGGAAGTGACAATACGTGGCAGAAGCTTCTGAATAATAGCAAATACGATTTCGTGCTCAGTGTTCAAATAAACATGATAATCTCGGCAATATTGTCGATTAGAGCAGGAAATGCAACAACTTAGCACTGCTGTCCAACATCGCATGGCCGCAATGACCTCAGCCAATGAAAAAAACTGTTGCATCGTGGTGTTTTCCATCATCATGCTCCGGTGTGATCATCCAGGAACTTGGTACAGTCCAGTTTCCGGTTGCGTTCAAGAGCGATGGAAAACCATTACTTGCACTCATTGAATCTTTGAAAACAGCTAAAAAAGAGTCGTGGATTGCAAAAATAGTTTGACTAAAACCGACTCGCTGAAATTTTCATTTTGCTTGATAACAGAATGGTGTAACCATTGGTACCCTGAAACCGGATTTTGCTTTTTATTGGTTGAAAGGTGGTCATGTGATTCGGATTGCTGAACTCATCATTCACTCGTCATAATAAAGGTAGTCATAGTTCCTAATTAACTATACTATTGAGTAGCATTCAGAGATTAACTTTTCTAGCCCAGTTGTTACATATGCAGTATATCAACGTCAAATTTTATACACGCAAATGCTATACACTAATTTTGTACTAATTGTAACTTGCGAACAAAACTGTATGTATTATTGTAGTACATGTACTTGCATTCAGTCTCCTTGGCCTGTGTACTTAACGTTCGTTGCAGCTCAAAATCACCCTCCTGGACCAAATGTACAATGTTTCGCGAACTCGAGATAGAACACATAGAAACACACCCAAAAAGCAATGCAATGCTGCATTCAATGACGTACAGTGTCGGCTTTCGAGCCTAGGAACTTCATTTCTGATTTGCTTCAAAACCGCCTACTCGGCTTGTCAAGGGAATATCTCTTTCACATCGATTAGCTTGCCTGGTCTCAGAGGATGATTTTGCTGCGATATGTCACATTTACATATGTTTGTTGCATTAGTTATGTCTGGCATTCTGACAAGTCAGGATCTGGTCGTCGTTGCTGGTATGGATTAGTTTGCCTGGACAATGATCTCAAAATTTCTGTTGGTCTCATTTTGTTGTTTTCTCTATGATATACTGAAACAAACGGATGTACACGTAAGAACGAAAATATATCTTAATAATAATTCAAACATCAACTGTATACATTTGTGTATATTTTGAATCGGTAAGTCAACAGACTATTGGCCTAAATGTGGGCCAATTCATAATCGAGTCCGTTGGATACTTTGAAACACAGACACCGTTTATCAAAATTGTTCTCAAAAAGAAACTTGTAAATAATGTTCAGTACTTTGGATGGAAATGTTTAGGGGTACCTTATTTTGTAAGAGAGGAACGGGAAAGTATTTTTATATTGGCAAAAGTAGCTGGAACTGCGCATTATGCATAAGGTCAACAATTCCTTACCAGTAACTGACGACAAATCAATCCAGTGGTCAAAACAAGCAATGTTTTTCAGTCTTATAATGTTAACGGCAAGCATCACTGACGTGTTCTACCGTGATGATGACAAGGGTACAAATTGTTTCAGTCTGTAACGCCTTTCGACATCCAGGGACATTGAACTCCCGTGCGATAACGGTGAAGCAACTAAATTTAGTTGCTGGGAAGGTTATCGGAAGCAAAAAGCTTTTAAAACCACTCATGATAAAAAGGCTTAATCAACATGACCAATCTCATGCAACACCTTATGAGACACTTGCATTGTTCTCTCGTCTTGGCCACAGTGGATACTAGCTATAGCTCATTGATAATATCCATGATACGTTCATTCCAAATTCCGTAGATTATGCAGTTTTCTATAGTAAAGGTACCGAAGCAATAAAGGTCACTTTTTTAGTCAAATTTTGCGTTTACGTCCGTTTCTTACATTTGAGTCTTGATCTACCACCAGAGTGTCCTCGTGGTTACCGACATGCACTAAATATCGAGGGGAACTAAGTCGTTTTAGCGGTGATGATGATGACGACGACGATGGTGATACTGCTCTGAAGACGGCCAGTAATAATCGTGATATGAGAGAAAAATGTCGAAATATAATGCCACATTAAGAAACTAACAAGCGTTACTGCAAACACAGCAGATTCGCCGATCAATCTTAGATACAAAAAGCAACTGAAAAGTATCCATTTCATTTGCAGTCGGTTTCGAGTCGATCGGGCGAATACCAATCCACCATGAACATCTTAACGTAGCCGGGGGAAAGAAAGTTACTGCCTGCTGACGTAACCTGTATACATGCAATTGGCTATTCCGGCATTTCTTCAAAGGCAACACCAACGCCTTTGAAGCTTAGTTCCGAATAGATAGACAATGGTATGTCAGTCATCCTTTTTCAGGCAATAAGTAAAATAAACTAGAAATAGGATGGACATAATAAGCTTCGTTATACAGTAGTTTAAAACGGGCAGCGTCCATCCATCATTGGCTGTCTGGGGAGTGTTCCGATTAGCGGGCAATTCGATTAAGTTAAGTTCGTCTGGGCAATTATCACCAAGAACCATGGGAAAGATTTGCCGTCTCAGAAATGAAGTGCAGAGCTTCAACGAGTGGTAGATTGGTAGAGTCCGTTTTCTGTTATTGATACAAAAATCCCTGATTACTCTTACATGTAGCTAAAGGTCATCGATGTAACATAAGAGATGGAAACCTGATACAAAGCGTCAAATTTCGTAGTTTTTGGTCAACTTTTGACATTGGCATTACGTCTTGAACGATAGTCACACAATTCCATTCTGGTTACTGCCGCATCGATAACTTTATTTCAATCGCTACCAATTACAAATTACAACATATCGTTCAAACTCTTATGTTGTAAACGTGCCTCTTCTCAAGACAAACTGTATGTTCTTTGATACGACCCTGGTGCAAGCGCCTATTGATTTCGTTTCATTGCCCCAAACCGTCTTTTATAACAACCCGCGAGCAGGTTGCGCAGACGACAACGGTCACGTGTCTTGGATTAAGCCTCTGCGGGAGAAAGCTTGCTCTTTCGGTGTAATTAGACGTTTGCCAATGATTAGCCCACCAGTTGCTTCCATGGTCTCAGCAGGAAGATGATAATGGGGTCCAATCATCTGAGTCTGAAAGCGCACAGACGCCACGATCGATGCAACCGCGTGTCGTGGAAGAAATGTCCTGGAAAAATATCGGAGTTCAGCGCCAACATGACCGAAATCTGGTGAAAAAACAAGGACTTTATTGGATTGGTGTTATTGCACAGAAGATAATGCATTCTCACATTCTGCAACCTAATCCGTATCATAACATTCAGTCTCGAAGACAAAAGAGCTTACTCGACGCGTCTCATTAGCGAGGCAGTATGACCAGTGTCACTCAGTCCTAAATGCTTGACGCCGTCCGCAGCTCCTTGTGAATGTAATGACCGGATTGAGAACAATGGCAGCATTTTCTCAAGGATCGATTGGATTCATTAGGAGCAGTGAGGAGATGATGCCGGTATCTAGACGCCCGTTTGGAAGCATGGGTCACATGACAAAAAGATGGTGGTCAATGCAGCAACACGTGCCAAGTCCGCTGATGTATGGGTAACGCAGCAACGAGAAGATGATGCTGTGTCCAGGAAACATTGAACCAAATTGCTTTGTCAGGAAAGAAAGCATGAAATATGGTTTTGTGCTCACCCACTTGATGCACATAATTACTGTAATCATCTTTCTTGCTAAAAAACCAAAAATGATGAAAATGACTGAAAGTCTGCAATACGAAATGTCTTCTCACCGTCTCCAAATCAAATGGCTAGTTTCAAATACCTAAACCAATAAACACTTCTATCGACCAATTTTATCTCACCAAGTTCTGCTTGAAATATCTGAATTTATTAGGTCTTCTGCCCAGCCATCAAGGCAATCCGTGTCCTCATTCATCCCCAGCAGACCGCTGTTGCATCTCGCCCTCTCGTTCATCGCTCAGTACAATGATTGTGCTGAAATAATCTTGTACCTCTCGTACCAAGTCAGCCATTAACCGACACAGTTTGTGGTGAGGTGACCTTGTAGCCACAAGTACCACAGAAGAATCCATCCAACCACTCGCCCACACGCATAACCGACCTTAGAATCACGGAACTCTTGAACTATTATTGACCGGCTCACTGTCATCAAAATCCAATCAGTGCTTGACGTCAGTTCTCCAAATATCTTTAAGTAATAATGGTCATATATAATGAATAGTGACATGGTGCGCTTTAATATTTCATTCAATTCCTTAGGGTTGTTATTGAATTGTATCCTGCCATAACTTAGCTTGTGTTGTATGGAGATGGATGGTGTAAACTTCCACAAGGGGATGCCCATTGCCTCGCCAGTCGTCGCTAAAAGCAGCAGCTATAGTTTAATTCGCGGTTGTACCGCGTGACCGAGATGCGCTTGGAGATGGCAAGTAACTAAAATGGCCATGTATAGCACTTTTTACTGCATGAAAGCAACAAATGATTTCCTATTCTCTGTTAGTAAGCGCAGGTGGCGATGAAGAATCCAGCAGAAAAGCGTAACCTTCCAGATTCCCGGTCTTGCAGATATCCCTTCAGGCGCCACCCGAAACAAAATTAAGTGTGACTTCCCTTTGCATTTTCCAAAAGAAAGCGCCAAATTCTACAAACTGAGGTTGTCATTTGAAAAGAGACTTCCAGACGTGTTTGTCTCGGGACACTCCCGGGATGTTGTCGTTTTGCTTTTAGGAATGGGATGAATTCGCATAAAGACAGTCGATTTTATAACCAACCGATTATTGCCAGGCAACATAATCTCATCTTTGCCAAATATTCCCGAGATGCGTGTCACTTCTGGTCCAACAGGTTCCCATTCAACCTATCCCTCAGCAGCTCGCGACTGCCTAGCAACCGATTAGTTGTAGACGATCAATAACGGCATCCATTTACGGCACTTCTGATCAGGATCGAAGCCCTTGAGACGAGGGGTGGGCACCCAAAGAAATATCCCGTCTAGAGGCAGCATCCCGATCCAAATCACCCCATAACCCGATCCAAGTCAACATAACCATCCATCGGACCTAGCAATATTACTTAGAAGTGCGCATTTACCAAAATGAATTCCGATGGACTAATTTGGTCCTGCTATTGGGAATCGAAGATGGCGCCAATAGGCTTGCCCGCGGGTGATTCCTATATATGATGGAAGACATAAAGCATTAAGGACGCAGATATGCCGATTCTTGGCCGCTTGAGTGGGTTTAAATAACTATATTTCTGGTGCTTGGTGATGTTTGTGATCCCCTGTTGCGCTTAGCGAGACAGCCAGTCGGTCACTAACAATCTCGTGTTTTGCGATTTAGATTTGATCGCTCATCGATCTCGAGTTTGTCGATATTCTCGGCGACATGCAACAAGCCCCTGTTGCTTTGGAATCAACAAGCCAGCTGAGCCAACTGAGCCTGTTGATTGAACAATGAAAGATACGCCAACTGTGCTCTGGTACCCGACTGCAACAAGTGTAAAAGGATATGTTGTTTTCGATGTCAGGCAGTGGTTCCTTGGCATTTGCAAACAAATTCTTGAGTAACGCCACGCGGTGGAAACGAGGACCTCTGGCTGGTGTTCGCATAAGGATGTCAAAGCCGGAGACTGGCGAAGAGCCACTCGCTTCCTGTAGATGGCATTATTGTTTGCATTTTTAGCCAACACAGGATTCTAATCCTTGTCTCGGATTATTTGAGAGAACTGGCCATACACAATTCCCAACCTACTAATCAACACTTTGAGTGGAAGTCTCCCCAAATGAGTACTGCCTTCGGAAACTCCGAATGGATTCAACCACCTCCATCCACGGCTTGTTCTGTCAGCGCGGTGGTCCTCCTAACTGAGTTACGACGGTTATCCCGATCCAGCCGCGCCCATCATGCCCTAGGGCAGGTGAGGCAAGTCCATTACTGCTGAGGCAATCTCCGAGATCGATGCTCGGGGCAGGTGACGCGAGTGATCACCCATAACACACATTTTTATGTTATTTGTTCAGATAGATGACCATTAGGGGAACATACGGAAAGGGGAGAGTCACTGCCAGCAGATATCCTATCTTCCATCTGTAGTCATCAAGAACACCGGCTGTTTCAAAGCCGCTTCATGGTTTATTGACCACTCAATGTGAGCGCGATTAGGAAGTAAGAAAATAAGTCAAAAGACACAAGGGAACACGTAGGACATCGAACTCTTTTTCAATTTTATCTGCGGTGTTGGTTAGCCATACTCTGACTGCTCCGAGAGCAATACCTTACCTTTGGACCAGTCCTGTTATAAACCTATTACTCGCCATCTGTAAGTACGTTGCCTCAGAACTTAACTATAATTCGGGTTAGGCAACGACGAGGAAAGCCAGTTAGAAAGGCTTTAACGGCAGTCATCAGGTACTCCCAAGTTGGCAGGAACCGTAGTCAATCAGTTTCTATTAGCTGAATTCCACCTTGACAAACGAGGGCCCCACTTGTTACGCGTTTCGGGTCCTTGCATTCCAGGAGGGAGGGATCAAGAGGCGAATGCGACCAAACGCTTGATAGTTCAAGATGCCTGATTCATTTTATCCCGACTCCTATAGCAGGGAATAGGCCTCGAAATACACGATTGCATAGTCGCTGGGGTCAAGACTGTCTTCAAGTATAGATAATGAAAGCACACTGTAACAATCACCAGAACCATTTGAGCAAACGGTCTTGGCATTTCTCTGTCCTGATATCGTCTGCCATAATCATGAGGGCGACAATGTGTCGTCTGCTTATCTGATTTCCATCGAAAGCCATCGATCTCTCCAAACTGTATCAACAGGCAGTATTAATCTGAGGAAGGTTTAGAGAGATACTCATCTTTGAGACATAAATATGATACGCCACGAAAGTGAGGTTGCACGGTCTCCAATTAAAGACAACGTTATTTCATTCGTACGCGATTTCGCTCATGCACAACTGATCGTGGTGACTACGTTTGCAGTTGATCAGGCATGCAGCAGGGGTGCAGCGTATTATGTAATCACCCGTCACCCCTTCTATTTGGCAGATTAACTGCGAATACGACAACCAAAATTAGTTATGCATGACTTATATCGCGGAGTTCCAGGCGGATCAGATCGGAGGTGAAGGAGATGTTGTCATTGACACAAAACGCCTGATCGGACAAAGTGAAACCTTAAATGTTGCAGCTAATTTGGTTTCGGCAGGGCCCGTTTGGATTTGTTCCGGATGCAATTTGTAGAGAGAATAACGTTGTAACAACTGATCAAACATCGCAGGATTCAACCAACAACAGTTACCTCTGAGCTAAGATGTGAATGTTTATGCAGGCAGCAGCCGCCGACACATGGATGGCCATCTTGCTCTTCGAGACAATGGGCTTGGCGTTAAATGGACAATATCATCAATTCAGGGTGAAAACCTGAGATAATAGACACATTTATCAGCGTGATCGGGGAGACACTCCAATGGCCGATGAGACACGGGTTCAGGGCAGGATGACTTGTGGTGATGGTCGGCAACATTGCCAAGTGCACTTCCGTGTTGGATATAGACATACAATGTAAATCCTTACTCCTCCAGCTTTTTAAGACTGTTACACCAGACTGCACATTTGATGTCCGGGAATTGGTGCGGCTGTTACTTTAACTAGAACTCTTTTACTTTTGTGTCCTCCCAATGCGGCCAATGCGTCGGCCGAAGACGACTTGTCAGAGCAGGACCCAACTGCGCCGTCTAGAGTACAAGCTGCCCTGGTCGGTAGCGGGGCTATCTGTTACCATAACAAGGAATGGTTGGTTGATGTTAGAGCGAGCCGGAGAGCCAGACCACGATTTGTCTACTTCATGGTAAATTTCTTAATAAGATTGTACATTTATTGGAATTTGCGGTTGAACATAGGAACAGCTGTCAAATTCTAGCGGTCCTACTGGCTTCAGTTTTGTTGTCGTGGCAGTCCGGAGGCCAGGACATGATTATTACGATACCTTAATATGATGGGGTGACACACACCAAATGCATTCCCTAAATGCTTCTAGAAGGTTACGATGAGAAAGATATGACGCGCATCATTTCACCTAGTGGCTGACTTCACCGCGATCACTTCGTCGAGACAAGTCTGCAATTTTTCGGAAATTTAGATAACAACGCCATCTGAGTTGTCCCAGCCATGTCTACTTCATGCATTTCGTGCCTTTATACTCCTTCATATGTAATGCACAGAGTCATTCAAACTATACGGAACCTTTGAGTGGAGCTTTCTCAAAATGCAAAATTTGCTGATTGGCCGCTTCGTGAAATCATCGACGACTTCACCCGTGGCCTTAGATGCCATGCAAATAAAGGGGAGGGCGCATGTGCCAGTGATGGGGCTCTGAATATTTCTCCGCTGTCGTAAAACGGCCACTTCGCAAATGTGTTTAGTTTCCATTTTACTGCAACCCTAATGGAAATTGAACATTTGCTTGCAAACAAAACGCGTGGACACGTTAAGAGATTAAACTGCTGACACAGCTAAATTTATGACAGACTGACATCGGATGATATTAGCTTTTCTGATTAAGATCCGATTTATAGCTGAAATCGATCCGGCGTTGGTATTGATAGCAACAGCTATGAATATTTCATTGTATGCTAATGCGTTAACCCGCTCTTGTTCAATATCCTTTGTGATAGAGATGTAAGAATGCAAAAAAATGCGTTATGGGCCCCACTATTAAAGCGACCGATCGTGCAGATCTTTAGCTATTCTTTGGCTCCATTTCGAGATGATAAGCTAAAACGACAACAGTTTAGTATATTCCGACACAAAGAAACCCATTTCTCGGCTGAAATGACCAAGGGTGGTATGTGCGCTCCTTGGTTTGTTGACAGAAAGATTACTTGAATGGATCTAAAGCCCTTTGTGACGGTACAGTATAAAAGCGTTATGTAAGAACTTACATGCCCCCGTGCTATTGTTTTCACATTTCAAACCCTTTAATAACACCATTACCCTTATAGGTGGACACTGACGGGTATTTTAACCAATGGCAAAAAATCAGGCGCCTCTCGATTTTTGCGCAAGCGAGCGTACAAATAGGCGCCTACGACATCAGGATGCAAAATTCAGATGAAATTTTGAAAGTCATTTTCTTCGTTCCAAGCTGTAGGCAATATTCTGTAATCTCCGGCCTCCTGCAACAATATTGTACAGCAACAAACGTCAACCACGCCCCTTCCAATATCACTAGGTGCAATAATCATTATCAAACTCCTTTTGTTCCTACCAGCTCACGTGCGGCGTCTTGCAGCAATCTCAGCCTGGTGAATTTTAATCACCTTCTCGAGGAAAAAACATGTAATCTTCAGTAGATTTTGCTCAAATCATTTTTCCCCAAATAAAAATGAAAATTGTGTCACCTGTTTCAGAACTTGAAGGCAAAATTCAAGGTGAAGTTTTTAGACCCATGCTGATCGTTAATAATGATTTTCGCTCGTGTTGCAAAGAGGTTTTAGACAGCACTTGCTAATTTCAGGAAGGCTGACGGTTGCCTTTTCATGATATTGCAATATGGAGAAGTCTTCCGCAAAGCATATTTTTGCATGAAAAACCAACATATTTTACGCCCGAATGGGCACGATTTCATGCAAGTCGGCCCAGATGAGAAAAACCTGACGCGACCCATCGCCCGTTTCTGGTTCCACGTCCTGCGGAGAACGCCGCTCGCACTTCGTCTGTCCTTCTGTCGTCTGGACCTGTAACGTTAGCCGACTGGCTCCTTCGATATTTGCTCAAAATCGATCTTACCCTCGTGCCAGTTATGGCGATACCACCAGCAACAATTGCTCTCCTGATTTATCTGTTGTCAAACAATGGCTTGGCCATTATTGTCCAAAGCGTGCACTGTCAACATTGACGCAGTGCAGCAGCGCCATGACACGTGCCGGATACCGTAGCCTGTATTGCCATATGCAAATTCCTTTTTAGAATATAAAGCCTGCAACAATGGACAAAACATGACTTGTGTAATAAGAATCATAAGAGCCAATTTTATGAGTAGAATATGGACTGGTTGACACATCTTAAGATATCGAGTTGGCAAAGAGAACCTGAGGGTATCTTTGATAGCGGGCAAGTGTAATAACTTGGAGCGTGGCTTTTGTATTCCTAAAAAGTCATTAACAGATTACATAAATAATATTGTCGCCTTTTTAATCATCTTCCTAAAAAGTGTCATAATCGACACCAGGCATTTCTCTGTTTTCTTTTAATCAGCTTCTCATGACAACCGAGTCGTGTGAAGAATACCCATTTTCCGTCTTCCTTCAGATCAGTGGTCCACGCGTCAATTTGTCTTTTTTCATGAAGATGATTATTTTGTTTTACACGGGATATAAATTCGTCAAGAAAGGATGTAAGAAGGCTTTCAGTGCGGAACTACGTCAGTGCAATTAGAAATCACCCATTTTCTTCAAGGAAAAAAGCACCTGCAAGAGATTACTCAGGTTGGCAAATAAGGGAGTAGACCTATTTGAAAGTCGCAATGAGCCTCGACGTTTGTTCGAAGTACTGTGAAGGGCCAGGCATTTTAGTTCCTTGAATGGCGCCGGTTCCATCCAGAAATACAGTTCTGGTTTCTACCCAGGATCGAACCTGGGCCCTGTTGCGTGGTAACCAGTGGCTATTGGCTCATGTGCGAAGGCGACGATCGCGACAGCTATCAACTAAAAGTGCCAACGAGATGCAGTGATAAACGCTCTCGGGATATTTTGCATAATTTCTGTTTTAATCTAGGTCCGTCCACTCCCCAGCTCCTGCACCTTTTACAGAATATCAGTTCATCAAAACAATTAATATTACAAAAATCAAAACTCTATTTTTTCCTCAGGTGCCACGTGTCTCACGGAAAAGGACCGCCGCCCGAACAAACAGGTGTCGTGATTGCGCACGCGCAGGAATACCTGGAGTCCATCACATGTCGGGAGATAATGATGCTTCGTGATCTGAAGAAGCTCTCGCACACGTGACCTATGCACGGAATCTCGCGTTAGTGGAATGTTGCTGTTGTTCTACCGATTGTTTTCGTGCTTCATTTCTCGTTGGCTTGCACTGGGCTCCTGGTTACTGGGCAATCAGTCCATATGTTTGATTGGCACTTGATTGGGACTTGACGGTCATCCGAGTAAGGTTTACCTACGAAAGCCCAGAAGGCTCATTCAATATTCAAAATTCAAAATTCAATTAATCGCGACTTCAATACTGAACCGTTGACTTCAATATTGAAGTTAGATCTTTTTGAATAAGAAAACATCAACAATACATTAACAAACGTACGAAGAAATTATTTCACCGCACTGTTTTAATATTTTAACCCCCCCCCCCCCCCCCCCGCTTTAGTAGGCTATCCTGAAGGATTTTTCACTTATTATGTGGGGGTCTCTCCCATCTCACAGTACAAGTTCGAAAGCAGCCTTTATCACTCACACAACGTAGTGAGTGTAAGGCACCTATTCCATAGAGCTATACCCTATACTATACTATACGCGAACAATAGTTTCATGGTCATGCACCCTTTGTGAAGCCATTGTTCGCGTATAGTGTAGTATACCGTATACCTCTATGGGGAAGGTGCTTAGGCACCTTCCCCATAGAGGTATACGGTAGGCACCTTCCCCATAGAGGTATACGGTATACTACACTATACGCGAACAATGGCTTCACAAAGGGTGCATGACCATGAAACTATTGTTCGCGTTTAGTATAGTATAGGGTATAGCTCTATGGAATAGGTGCCTTAGGCACCTATTCCATAGAGGTATACGGTATACTACACTATACGCGAACAATGGCTTCACAAAGGGTGCATGACCATGAAACTATTGTTCGCGTATAGTATAGTATAGGGTATAGCTCTATGGAATAGGTGCCTAATGGTTACGTATACACCGTATGTAAAGTGTAAACAAAATTCATGTATCCATCATGTCCATCGAATCTGAAAAAATGTGTGCAGACCCATGACAATTCTGGTTCCGGTACAGTTTGTCTTGTTGGCCGATCCTGCATTCATGACGCACCGCACCCACAGTTACGACGTCGGACGTGAATCCCATTAAATATGGTATTTTCAGTTCCTAACGTGCCCTGAAGATGGCGTAGTTCAGAACTTTATAGGACTTCATGAAAGAACTACGCCATCGCCATCTTCAGGGCAAGGTAGGAACTGAAAAGACCTTTTCGATCGTCTGTGCATCATCCTTGAGCTGTTTTATTATCGGGTATGGTAGAAATCACTCACAACCAGCCCTTTATTGGAGTAGTCAATGTAACTGAAAGTGGAATCCCCCAAAAGATCTTGTGACTGTCCTTGCTTGGATATCTTGTGCATGGGGATGTCAGTTGTGGAATCTTCCACCCAGCAAACTGCATGCAAGTCGGACGCTCTGTAATGTCACATCCTTCGAACTCCAGGGACACATAGATACATACATTGAGCGCCAGTTATTTTCCGTGAGTAGTGGAGAAATGGGACTTTGTCAGTAAAAAAATTTTATCTAGGCAGATTTCGCAAGCCCTCACGAGCGAAGATGTATGAAAGATGGTCTGTGGTGTCATGAAAGCCAGCTTAAGTTCAGTTACGCGATATTCGTTAATCGGCTCAATCATTGATACCATGATGACTATACCGATATAGGAAACCAGACAGAGCTCTTCAGAACTGTCGTCATACATAGACGTTGGTCTCCGCAAGGCTTGGAAAAACTGTCTATTCTTCTCGATCGTCAACTGCTTACATACAAGTTGGCTATCTCATTCGGGGTTGAAACGGGATGCAAATTACGTTACGGTACATACTCTGGGCTATTTCGTCCCTGACAGCAGGCGTGAGGTTTATTTGGTGAAGAAGGTGGATTTGGTAAGTGCATAAACCTCACTTTTCGAGAGTGTCCCCCACGCTGAGAGACCGAAGGACAAGAGACAAAGGCTGATGATATGTCATTCTGAATTGAAACGGGATGCAAATTAAGTTACGGTACAGACTCTGGGCTATTTCGTCCCTGTCCGCAGGCGTGAGGTATTTTGGTGAGGAAGGTGCATTTGGTGTCGTTTGTTAAGTGCATAAATCTAACTTTTCGTGGGTGTCCCCCACGCTTAGAGACCGAAGGACAAGAGACAAAGCCTGATGATATGGCAACTTTTATTGGGCAAGTATATAATATATACTACAAAACTTAATTAGTGGCCGGCATGTGGAATCAGAAAAGGCTGACCGTAAATTGTTGCACGTGAAGATAGTGTAGTGTGTTAATCGAACTTGTTGGGAGTGATCCGCACACTTATCGACCGAAGGACAAGAGACGAAGGTAATGATATGACAACATTTATTTGGCAAGTACATACATATGAATAATGCAAAACTTGGAATACAATAACACAACGTTGATACTGCTGACGCCGCTTGAGCCGCTTGAGCAAGCGTGTCAAGGGATCAGATGTTGGGTCAGTGCGCATGCGGGGCATGGGATGGAGGGTGGTGCACTGTGAGTGTCGATAAGGATGGGGGGGGGGGGGGGGGGGGTTAAAGGCAAATGACAATAGCATAATAACAATTGAACAATGTACAAGTCGTAAGTAACCGTGACCGCTTTCAAGGTGGCAAGAACTGATTGCTGACCAAAACAATGACATATTCTGTTAACACCAATGGAGCATTCTCTTGTACTGTATTTTAGCCAAAAAAAACCCGCCCAATCAAAATGGTGCAGAGACTCGATTGACGTTTATTGTCTTCAAGAGGAAATTGATCTCAAAACTGATATGGGCCTATAGTATAAATAATATCCTACCTAAAATATAGGCCTTCTGTTAAATTAGGCCTGCCTTAAGAAAAAAGAAGGAAAACCTACAACCAATTCCTCTTGAAAACAAATATGTCAATAAGGCTCATCCATGCATCATTTGAGTAAAACAATGTAGAAACACATTTTTGCTGTGATCAAGAAATAGCTCCATTCTTGTAATGTTGCACTTCTTGTGCTGTGAAATAGCTCAGATACGGTAAATGGATTGCCACATTGAAAACGGAACAAGAAATAGCAATATTCTGGATCAGCGAGTACATACATGAAGTGCTATTGATTTCAGGAATAAGCACATATTTTGCAAGGTTCACTTTTAACAAAGAGTAACAATTTTCGATGCTTAATTTTCAGGGTCGAAAACAGGTGAGTGTCAACCCATTCTGAGCCAACAACATGAATTACAACAAGAAAAGGGTTAATTCCGTTGGGAACTGCTGTTCCTTGATCATAGCTCTTGACTACTGGCCTGGAATAGAAAGGGAAGATTTAGATACCACGAAACATTGAAATATACAATTTAAGAAATTGAAGTATTTGATCATTTTTCATGACGTTTTAAAAAAAATCTATTATAGCATATCAGTAATGTCTATACACACGTTTGTGTCTGTGACAACCTCATTGGCACTAATAAGATGAATCAATTAAATTGAATTGTCAGGCAATGGTGGTCACCCTGCCTCGGGTTTGTCCAAATATCAGTAACATGATGACGGACCTAAAGCCTCATTTCATCAACTGTAGCCAGCTTATCGAATTTTATCTCATTTACCTCAATTGTGTTCCACAAATCTGGCATCCAGAATATTTATCTCTCAAAGTGGCCTCGGTCGCGTTGGTTCGATTCTTGGGACGGGACAGCGAAACCAAACGAGATGGAGCAATTCACCTGAAAAAATTGGAGACAATTCGAATGCTGCTTCAGTGAACAATGGGCGATCTGTTCAGGAGACGTCTTTCAAATCGCCCATTGTTTCATAAACGAGAGCTGGACAGACAGTTCCAGCTACTCTTCTTCCAATGCATACATCGCGTTTCGTCTCGACCACAGCTATTTACTTTAAGGTCACGTGCAGGTCTTATTGGCAATTGCTGGGGTGAAACTTGGTACTGCGGGACAGACTTACATGTCCACAAAACGCAATGTCACTGCTGGACTGATTTACAAGTCCACAAAACGCAGAATCGGACATGGACATCATTACCCCAGCAAGAACCCAATGTAACCCCACAAATAGGGCCGTTTATAATGTTTAAGACATGTTTATACAATAACAATGCTGAAGCTATTGCCTGCAGTGACCTTGCTAATGATTTTTATGTGGGAGGGGCCAGGGACCGTGACTATTGATAAAGTCCTCACGATATTATATTCGTCAACAATGGGGCACAGACTTTCAGATATTTTCGTGACTGACCTATATTACCAGTACAGTCCAATATATATTTCTTTTTTTTGACTGACCTCTATTACCAGTACAGTCCAATATCATTCTATTCTTCGTGACCGACCTATATTACCAGTACAGTCCAATATATATTTCATTTTTCGTGACTGACCTATATTACCAGTACAGTCCAATACATATTCTATTCTTCGTGACTGACCTATGTTACCAGTACAGTCCAATATATATTTTATTTTTCGTGACTGACCTATATTACCAGTACAGTCCAAAGATACTATTTAGTCTGTATATCATTCTAGGGCTGGGGTGGGGGATGGGGAAATTCTCCAGTGACAAACTTTTTGATTGTCATTCTGGTAAAAAAAAAACACGTCCAAAGAAGTAATTTATTCTCATAACTTTTAACAATGCTCGAAAAAAACTTTTAAAATGTTCATGTGGCGAGTCGCCACATTTACCGACTATACCTGTGGATCTAAATATATATATCATCATTGAAATCCTCAGAGAAATTAAACCAAGACAAAAAAGGGTTCCATGCCCTTGGTTTCCATGTACCGCGAACGATGCTAACGATAGGATTTAGCTGACAGGATTTGGCCACATGAACCCCTCCCTGTCCAGAAGACGCGGGGGTCGTCAGATCAATTTGAAACCGCCATGGACATCACTTCTTCCCCCTCACAAGTCGGTCGCGATGACCTCCATGTGCAAACCATTTTGGCTGTGGATGCCCTGGTAACCCATGTCGCCTAACCAGACATAGCGCGCTGCCTGACTAGAAGTTACCGCCTCTGAGACCCAGGGTTGAGACACTGGGGTCTGCCCCTAGCTGACAGGTGGCTGGAGATCCATATCATAGAGCATACCAACCGTACATAACCGGCTGGACTGGTACACCCTATCAGGCTCAGACTCCCCAACGGAGTCTATTGAGCGCAGCCGCAGCGCCAGTTAATATGGATGGATTTACGTCGTCAAATAACTGTCGACCTGATGAGCATTCGTTCACGGTACATAGAGTTTATCGGGGTTGGGGGCGAAGAGACAAGACCAGGAACTCCTATGGGGTCGCGGGCGCAATGCAACCCGAGGAACGAGATGCACCCAAAGTACAAACTCGAAAATAACTGGCTCATCCTTCGCCATTAGGTGTCAAGTATGTACCACTTATACAGACAGGCGTCATTAACGTTGGGTAACACCTCACAAGGAGCAATACCAAGCATTTTCAAGACCTCATATTTAGCGAAGAGGTGTGACAACAATGATAATATATCAGATCCAATACCAGTCCCTTGACCAAACCCAACCATTTCTTGAAAGTTCAAAGGACGTCGGGGCTTCTGAAAGAAAAAAGAATTGGCCATGACAGCTGCGGTAGATAGATCGAAGTGATAGATGGGCTAACTGTCTATCTGAAAAGGGCGGGTAGCGAATTTTTTTCCCTGAACCTTTTGGGCACTGTAGTGTACATTTGTACAGGGACTTTCAGCCAATCAGATTTCGACAAATACACGACGTCAGAAGTCTTAGAAACTTTAGAGCAGTTGGTAGAGCGCTCGTCAGAAATGGCAGAATACGATGTTCGATCCAAAGGTCGTGAGTTCGAATCCGGTTGTGGACAACATTTTTCTTTTTCTTTTTTACTCTTTATATTTTATTTTTATAACGCGTTTCTTTTCCCTTGTTATTTAGATTTTAGATATTTTAGTTATTTCTGCGGCCTGCAACATACCTACAGAAAGGACAATAACAATAGCCCATCTCCAAGATTTCAAGGGATAGTCCTTCAGATATCATATTGAGCATGAATATACAATGAGACTTGTCTCATGTGAATGGTCTTCCTCCAGTAGGAATATGTTTCTCTGCAATGAGACTTGTCTTTCGATACTGCCTCGTGTATATGGTCTTCCTCCAGTATATTTTGATACTGTATGCTTCAAATTTGATTAACAAGCACAAAACAATACAAGCTCACTTCTAAGTTTCATGATGACGCCCCGATGACGACACAGATTTATCGGATTCTGATTGGCTGAGAACCT
Organism: Lineus longissimus; assembly: GCF_910592395.1. Taxonomy (NCBI): domain Eukaryota; kingdom Metazoa; phylum Nemertea; class Pilidiophora; order Heteronemertea; family Lineidae; genus Lineus; species Lineus longissimus. The sequence goes on from NC_088318.1 coordinate 2,172,784, forward strand.
GTGTACAAATGTACACTGCACTGCCCGAAAGGTTCAGGAAAAAAAATTCGCGGGCGGGCGATTAAGCAGGCGCATACAGTTAGATATCAAAATGGTAACAAAATGGCCGTCTTTATACTTGTATAGGAGCTATAGGTAAAACTCAATGGTGACGAGATTATTACTGCTCCCGAAAGAGATTTTAAGTTGCCTAAGTCTTTTGTTTGCTGCTGGTTTGCTGCGGCTTTCAGCAGCTTCCTACCGACGGCACAAGGATATCTTTGAAAGCCACCACGTGACCGCAGGGCCAATGCATTGGTGTCATTATTCACATTTATCTTCTTCGTGATCACGCGGAAACATACTTAAAGCTGACATGCATGCATAAAAACCCTAACGACAAAGATAGAAAACACAAATGCCCGACCACCAATAACTGCACTTGAAACATGACTGACACCCAGCGACAGGTCTCACTTGACTGCACAAACACAAGTTCATTGACGAGACAGGTCACAGAGAAAGTAAAAAATTAAAAAATATTCCTCGAGCGGGTTCGAACTCGGAACCCTCGCCACTTCATCGTTTACGTCTTTTCTAATTTGGCCGTTAGGGTTTTTATGCATGCTTGTCAGCTTTAAAGGGACAACCTGGGCGTGGGATTTCCCTGGCCAGGAAGATAATATATCTGCTTGTCACCATGCGCCGCCACTTATCTCAAATAACGATTTTCGCCAGTGTGCGAGGCAGTTTTGGACATGACCTGTGAAATTCAGGCAGGCCTAAGGTTACACCCAGTTTTTGGGCACTATTTATTGCAGTTCAATGATGTATTTCAATTTTCCTGTTTGGACTGAGAAGTCACGGTTCTACTGGAAGCCATTTTTGTAGGAAAAACCACCATATCTCATGCCACAGTTGTCATATTATGATTACCTCCCTCTAGCCTTTAGGATTTAGTGATCACCGAGACGATTGGTAATTTCTGCCATGTCTTCATGTGAATGTCTCTGAACTACTTCGATTTTATGCCTTATCTTTCTGATCTGGTCAAGGTCCTCATCATACATATCACATGTCACAGTATCAAGGGCCGATTGGTTCAGAGATAGAATGTGTTATGAGCACGTGACACATTGCGCCAAGCACGTGGCGTGTGACGTCGTAAAACATGGCAGACATGACCGATCGTCTCATTTTCTTGCTGCCAGAACGATATAGTACCATAGATAGGGTATGGGCTAACAGTGTCCTCCTTTCAAAGGTCAGCTGAGCCGAGTGTGGAAATATTCAGAACAGCAGTGGCGGATTTAGGGGTCCCGTATGAGTCATCCCTCTTTGATATTTAAGGGCACCTCTCCTCAAGAACCCTCCCCCTCATTTTCAGGATTGCACCTTCGGCTCTATCATGAGTTCTCATTGGTGGGGCAGCGCCCCCCCCCCCCTCCCCGCTTCTTTCCCAAATTTCTGGATCCGCCACTGCTGCAGAGATGAGAAGTTTCAAAAGAATACATGTATGTGTGATCAATGAAGTTTCGATAGAGAAAAATAACTCACCATGGTGGTGTTCACGTCGTATCTTGTGATAAACCGGTTGGGCAGCATTGGGTGTGCTAGACAGGACAAGGTGTCTGGCATCTGCAAGAAAATGAAAATGAAAAGATAAGATTGTACATTGTATCAGACAATAGTCGCAAAATTAGGGGAGAAAAAGTTGTGGAGAAATCATGCTGAACTCACCAATGTTGAACCAGTGCTTCGACTTGGCGTCGACACATCTGAACGCTTGTGTTCCCAAAACCGGTCTGTCATACCAGAAGCACAGCTAAATTCAACGCCCCGTATTGAGTACGTTACGTCAGAGAGGTTACCAAACCACTCATCTATTCAAATTGTGATTTTCAATCAAATCCATTGACCCATACACGAAAATGCTCACGATTGCTCAAATACTGAGGTCACGGTCGGATGAACAGGAGTCGGACAACAAGTGACATAACTTCGCGGAAACTTGGCTTTTGTGGTAATTTTAAACGAGTCTACGTGACGTAACATGATTGTTGAATATTTATAGCCAGTAGTATTCACACATGGCAATTTTTTTAAAATTCAAGTTCAAGTTTGCGCACCGAGCGATTGTCTTATTTTCAGAATGACAACTGAGACTCTAGGCATCTACCCATGCAGGCAGGGAACGGATGACTGGGCTGTTCGATTCAGGACATCGGCACGTGATGCCTGTATGTATGCCAGATCTGCCGAGCGCGGTGAAATAGCTTTGCCACATCAGCCCTGCTGGTAGAAAATGTGGAACTGAACTGGACTGAGGATCCTACCGCTGTTTATTTGAAGTCGAACCTATTGCCAGTTACTCATCCGGTTTCTAGAGCGTCGCACAGCGTTTAAAATACTAGTTCCCCATCTGCAATCAGAATCCGCAAAGATTCTGCCGCAATCAAGTTACGCATGAGCAATGCATGAGAAACATTTCAGGAGCGATCCAAAGAAAAACAAAAGACAATCAACTACATATAGTTTTTTATATCCGCCTTTGGATGAAGTATAATATACGTGAAAATAGATAATATATTCACCTGTATTTATTCCATTTGCGCGTCGATATATGAAGACAGAGTAGGCCTACTTGAGTTATTCAGGACAACTTAAAAACACTTGATAGCTTTTTTGTTTGTTCAGTAAACGAGCTGATACTATAATAATTTCATTATAACACTGGTGCCTCGTCGGTGTGCACACTGCACATCCGATTCGAACATTCAAATGAGGAAGACCAGACAGACGACAAGATGAACCGATATGTGATGGATAGGATTATTGGGGCACCGCCAGCACAAGGATCTCTGTACCGGGGTTACTTGGTAAGGCTAGTTTTTAGAGTAGACATGTAATAGCATAATATGTAGTATGCACTCCGGACGCATTGGACCGGCCTCACCCTGTCACACTGCATGGGCCGTAATAGGCATACCACTCATACATTTTATCGATGTTCATTTGCATACATTTCAAACTGTATATTGTTTATCTTGCTAATATTCACCTATGTAATACACAGAATAAATTGAAATTGAAATTGAAATATGTATGCAACTACAAAACTCTCATAACCCGTATACTAAAGCTCCAATTGCCAGAAACGTCTTATTTAGAGTGAAATAAGAGACAACGACAGTACCGCGGCATTTAGTGTTACCTGCGGTAAGGACAGAGGCACTTAGAGCTACGCACTAACAACAATAACAGCGTGAGCATTCTCCAAGCGTCGTCAATGGTGATTATTACGCGAAGTCTCACTCGAACTACTGACTGTGTGAGAAATTCAACGGGTGCATGTAATTTTCGACGGACGGCGGACCGAAGACCGGAAGATTGCGTGCATAGTTTCAAAATGGAGTTGGATGAAGCTGGAAGTTCTGGTGATCCGTCTTATAACGATTTGGGACAACCCCAGCGTACTAAATCAACGGTGTCAATAGAAGATAATAATGAAGAGGTACTTCAGCTATGCTTATTCGAAACTTTGAGCACTAGCTATCAGTAGCAGGCGCGCAAACTAGACTTTTGTTGCGGAATCTTTTTGGTCGATGACTCATTGTCATTGACATTCACATTGGCCAAAATAATACATACATGTTTGTCCCTAGGTGAGATATTTGTACTATTGATGTGTACAAAAGAATGGTAGTATGGGACCTTAGGTACATGTTCGATGGTAAGGGACCGATGTATGTACACTACATTTTGTTGTTGGTCATTTGTAAATTTTTCATTTTGTATATTATTCCAAACTATTTTCAGGTCCACGTGTCAGAAACTCCTCACCCAGAGAAGCCGTTGACCGAACTAGCCACAGCATCAGAAGCCCCTCCAATACCCGTCAAGACTCCGCTGGCATCTGGGAGTAACGACAGTGTCTATGTTCCAGTGATCCCAGCTGCCCCCACCAAGATTATCAAGAGGGGGAAAGGTAAACATTGTGATATCAAGCTAAACGTCTCTAATGTCAGACCCTGTCTAATGTGTTTGCACTTGTCGCACTAGCTTTCCAGGGTTCAATGGAATTTCCCCTGGCCTCGGTCATCAAGATTGTGGGTCATTTCCATGGTTACGCATGCGCTGCCATACTTTAGATATAATTGGTTCAATTAGTACCTGACTTGTGATTTGCTGAGGACGTCTTCCTTTAATCAACAAATCACGGCAGACCTTTGATCACGTGGGCATACGCCACCTCTTTTCCTAAATGTTGTTTTCCATCACTTGAGAATAGCCTGTCAAGCCTAACGGTGGCTGGAGTTTTCTATTGTAAGTGTTTGTACTACATATATTTTCATCCTTGCTTTCAATAATAATCTAATATCTATTTTCATTGCAGCTCCTGAGATCCCAATCTTTGAACGGAGAAATTGGCTAATCCACTTACATTTTGTGAAGAAGGATTTTGAGACTTGCAAGGCACTCATCAAGGAACAGCTCTCTGAGACAAATGGCATGTGTGAATATGCAGTGTATGTTCAAGGTAGGTAGAATAGGCATAATCAAGGACAGAACAGGTCATTGAGAATGAGACTGAGACCAACAGTACTTCTCTGAATACTCTGCTTCCTCTTATTCTGTTGAGAGGTTGCACGCCCTTCTCCCATCGTGTTGATATTCCACCTGCATCTTAACAATAATATTCATTATATTAATTATATTCAATATATTAAAATATATTGACACCGAACTTTCTCTGTTGTTTTTCAGCATTGATATCGCGACAGGAGGGAAGGATCCAGGAATCTTTGGAGATGTTTCAGACATGTGCCTTGTTAAACCCAAACAATCCCGAAAACTTGAAACAGGTGGCCAGATCATTGTAAGTTTTAAAAATCGGTGCGTTGAAATGTTATGAAAATCAAGGGGGTTTGCATGACAAGTGCTTCAGCCTTCTTTTTACATGTTCACTGCCTGAGAAGATTTTATCTTCCAATTTCCTGTTTAGAAGTCTGGCGCAGATCAGTTAGCCAGATTGGCCTAATGGACATGTTAACAATAGGGTTCCATTCCAAGCTTGCATATAACTTGATGATGCATCAATTGATTTGATACTGACTGGGATGAAGGGCATTGTAATGCCCCTACAAAATTCGCTTTAAGGCTAAAATGAGCAATGCCAAATTAGCGTCATTGAGAGCAACCATAAAGCACATCCCTAGTTCCCAGGCCAGCTCTCTTTTGGGAGCTTTATCCCTAACCACAGCCAGCATATGATCTTTACCTTTTCAGCTTGAATTGTCTCTTCAAGCAAAATTCTGTATTCCCTCTTGATTTCAGATTCCTTCTTGCACGACACAAGGCTGCTATCGATGTTTATAATGAAGCAGCCAAAATGAGTGAAAAAGATTGGGTATGTTTTATTTGTTTGCCGATAGGGTTGATTTTGTATGTACAAGTTCCGATCATCCTTTAAGCTGTGGATATATAAAAAAATGCCGGTAATCTGTTGCAGATATCAGTGTCTCAACATCACCTACTGGAGTTTTGATCCTGAGGATGGCATAGTAAAATTCAATTGCTGTCCGAATAGAAAATATTTCCAGCTTGCGGGTCAAGTTGTCAGATTATGCTACATGCTGTTTTTCTGTCCTTAAATCTTCGGTATTGTACGTATTTCATTATTGTATTTGGATATAAAACAACATTACTTACATCTTGCAGGAAATTGCCCACAACCAAGGTGTATGCTCTATGTATCTTGGAGAATTTGAAAAGGTAGGTAAACTTGCTATTGACCACGTCAGAAAAAAATCTCCCAACTAAATTCGACTGGGCTCGTGCGTACCAAGTGGTCCAAGGACTATGTCATCACACACGGGCTTGAGGATTTCTGAGTTTGAAAGTGGATGTAAGGTCTCTATTTGAAGTCGCCAAATAGCAAGGTTAATTTTACACTCTAAATAGGAATGCCAACACTGCAAAAATGCATAAAGTGAGATGCATGGAGTAACACTGTTTCATCTTTTTGCAGGCCAAGAACAGTCTCCAGCAGGCCATAGCATTCAAGAGACACGATCTGAGTTATGTGATGCTGGGGAAGATCTTCCTACTCGAGGGTGATACGTCAATGGCGATAGAAATCTACAGACGTGCTGTTGAATTCTCGCCAGAGAATCCGGATCTTCTGACCACACTTGGCCTGCTCTATATGGAGGTAAAACCTTCATCTTATTTCCCAAACAAGCTGGATCATGACCAGTTGATCACAAGGACTAACAAGGAGAAAATGTTCAGTGTTTGACCAACCATAAGATCTTTTGGATGTGCACTCCTGGACCTGATTGTGCTAAAAAATCATCTCCTTTAGTCAAGTCAAGTAAAGCCAAGTTCTGTTTTAAAGCCAGCGTCAGATACAAAAGTTTATTTGAACAACTGGTCCCTGGGGTCTGGTCCGCTCTACAGGTGACCACTGTCTATTTTAGAAGGCTATCATACCTGTTTATCATATCAATTATCATAGTCTTATGAGAAACATTTATTCTACATAGATAGCAGTTACAATTTTGTATAAATTTTCAAATGCATGTTTTCAGATCGGACAGCATCAGAGAGCCTTTGAGCAGTTGGGTAATGCCATGACGTATGACGCCAGCCACGTGAAGGCTATATTGGCTGCTGGGAGCATCATGCAAAGTCACGGGGACAACGATGTTGCACTGACCAAGTATCGAATAGCCGCCCAGGCCACCCCAGAAAGTGCGCCACTGTGGAACAATATCGGCATGTGCTTCTTTGGGAAGAAAAAGCACGTTGCTGTAAGTTAGTTGTTTTCGATTTGGTTTCTTCCCTTTTGCAATCTCTGACCACTCTAGAAAGTTACAGGTATGCGTGTTCGTCAAAAGCAAGTCGTATTCGAACACACCTCTATTGCAATGATACACGTACGACAATCAACGACTCGTTTTTGCGTCAGGGGTCTTGATTTTTTGTTCAAGATATAGACGCTGCGATCAACTCTCACCTGCTGTGTTAGATTTAATGGAATAACTAAAGGATATTATGATCACTTTCATTTAAATTTCCATTGCAGGCCATCAGCTGTCTCAAGCGAGCTAATTATTTGGCACCGTTTGACTGGAAGATCTTGTTCAATCTCGGCCTCGTCCACCTGACGATGCAGCAATACGCCTCGGCGTTTCATTTCCTCAGTGCAGCAATTAATCTCCGGCCTAAAATGGGGACGCTCTTTATGCTGTTAGCAGGTAAGTTTCACCCTGGGTCATTTTTGACGAATTTTCTATTCATCAGCTACAGTCACTGGTCACATCCAGTTCACATCGAGCAGTTGTGACCCATAATGCCACTGAAAATTAAAGGCACACCAACATTTTTCGGTTTAGTGCAGAGCAAGTATCCGCCCCAGGGAGTTAAAAACCAACTGTGTTTAGGCAGTACCTATCCTGATATTTGTATCTCTCTTACAGTTGCCCTGACTAATCTTGAGGATCCTGATAATGCCAAACAAGCCTATGAACAAGCCTTGGCCTTGGAAGTGTAAGTTTAGTGATGACAGAGAAAATGGGTGATATGAATAAAGACTAGCAAATGCTTTTACTTCAATTTTGTACAGAAAGGCCTAGTGTAAATGTACATGGAGTTTTAGATAAAAGCATTTGCTAGTCTTTATTCATATCACCCATTGTCTCAGTCCCATTATTGCAGACTATTAGATTAAAGCTGACTCTTTCTCTGCCTGATTTGTTAGACTAGAATTATTTTGTTTTGTGAACAGTGCCACTGTTTTAAGGATATGCTGCAATTTTTGTAGACAATGCCATGATTTAGTTTGTTTTTAATGCAACACAATACTGCAGAAACCTTAGGCAAGGCTAATCAATTTGTTGAAATTCTTCAGAAATGCTTTCTCAACGAAAGGTTTTTCTTATCAATTGGGCTATATATCTAACAAACAGTTTTCTAAGGAAAGCGACTAGTATGGCTCGTAGTGTTTTGTAAACAGTGTGTCCTGACTTCATCTGTAGACACACTTTCCCTGAAATAATATTGTGGTGTCCCTAATTTCAGGCATTTATTAAAGTGTTCATATTTTCTAGAATGGATCCAGCCATCCCTCTGAACTATGCTGTATTCCTCTACAATCTTGGAGACAGGAAAGCTGCAGCAAAGTACTTTGCAAATTTTGAAGATCGACTTCGAACATCCAAGCAAGCCAGCAGGCCTATAGACCCAGAGGTAAGATGGTTTAGCGAAATAACCTGTCTAAAGGGGCTATGGCATACTAGTTGGGATGTATGATCGCTGTAAGCAGGTGCTGTATCACTTCCATGATAGCAAGTATGCATTAATGAATCCTTCATGATAGCATTGATGTCACTATCCCTTGCAGACTTGTTTTCTCGGTGAATTCCCAACTCCTTTTAATGGAGCTCAATCCAGCAATGTTGTCACGAGTGTCTGTATTTGCAATTAGAATCCAATATATTTGCAATTTTCAGATTATCAGAGTTGCTAATCGCTTGGGTGCGACAATTCAGCTTGGTGCTATGTTTTCCTTACCTTATAAATGATATCAAAATATTTTGATGATATCATTTAAATTCATTCTGTGTAGATATCCCTTTTGCTTTTGTGTTTCCTGCTGAAATCTTCCTGCAGAAAAAAACACTCGTCCCCTAATGATGATATCACTGAGACCTTTTCGAACCAAACATGCAAAATCTTTTGCTTAAGTTCCCTTCCCTTTCAGATCCTGGAGGTAAGTGCCAAGCTTGGTCCTGCACTGCAAGTCGGTGAAAGCCTCGTCTGGAAAGATGAAAAATCGAAAAACAAGCCGCCGGCACCTGCCAAACCTCCCCGGCCACCCGCAGAAGAACCAGAATCTGGGGATACCTTTGACATGCAGGCCATGCCTCCTTTCCCTGATCCAAGCCGTCCAAATACTGCAGCCGCCCACCCTGCTCCTGTCAGTTATGAAATGCCCGAGCCGCCACCTGCCCTGCCGCCAGGTTTGGAAGGCAACCACCCACGTCCTGCTCTTCCTAGCATGCGTGGTGAACATCTACCACCAGTTAGGACTTCTAATCTACCACCGCTCCACCCACAAGCGAGTGCCCCTCCGTCCAATGAGGTAGAAGTATCAGCAACTGCACCACCTGCTGATGGCCTACCAACGAATCCACCGCCATACGATGCTGTTTTCCCGGAAGGCCAGATTCACCACATGCCGGAGCCACCCACGAATGATCCAGAACTCGATGATCTACCGGATGTACCGGAGAATGATCCAAATCACAACAGTCACATGACCAGGGATCGTACCAGACAATTGGAACCGTTGTAGATTTAAAGTAATTGACGAGTCACCTCAAACATTCAGTTCTTTTGTTAAAATGGCCGCAAACGAGAGATTGTTATTGCCATGACCTGTCGCAATGACAAAAATCTCTTGTTTGTACAGCACTTTATGATCCATTGTTGTTGGAACACAGATGTGGTAAAATTGGCACAATTGGAAGTTAACAATAGCGTGGTAATGCCTTGACCTGCTGTAATTGATGATCCGTCCTGTGGTGATAAGTTGTACTCTTTGTATGTAGTTTGTTGCCAACTCTGATAGTGAATCTATCGACATAGACTTGTCACTCAATGTTGTGAGTAAAACATTTGTAGGAAATATGTGTACTTTCCATTCCAGAATTGGAACATGTTTTCTTCACTCTAAGTTGTAGGTGGCTCATACATGTAGTTGTGATTTCTGAAATCTGTACTTGAGGGATGTCATTGTCTGTCGAGTCTTGTACTAGTAGTTGTTTTGCGGAGTTATGTGTTTTTTTTTTTTTGTTCTGAACATCAAACTTCTAAATCAATAAAATCTCCCCGACTCATTTCGTATATTCTGAAACTCTGAAAATCTTGGATAGAGCTTGCACTAATTGAAAGTTAACATCTATATCACACTTTATTTGCATTCGGAAGAAACAATTACAAAAAACTCATGACCGTATATACAGACTCCTCACGTAACTTTCTATAAAAAGTGATGAGGAAATCGACAGGCATTCGACACTACATATCTCTAATTTTATGGTTGACAGAAAAAAACCTCTTTGATCAAAACGCAACACTAATTTGACACTGGATTATTAAAGACCGCTGACTGGGTTACGGGACAGGATTTACATTGAGCGCTGCATAAGGATTGATTGAAACTTGTCAAACTCTCTTCTGTAAGCTGTACATATTGTATGTATTTGTAGAAAGCATCTGTGCTAACCGCTTGTAAAGTTTTCATGTACATTCACAGACTATGAATAAATTATTGAAAAGAATATCCCGATTTGAAGTAGTTCTTTTTAAATAAAAACACGGAGACATTCTTCTTTTGCAAAGCATTTGTCATCTGAAGGTAAACTGTCTTGATTTAACCAAATAGGTCAGGACCCCTTTAAGTCATTATGGCTACAGTGTCCATTTCATGAACTATGTCTAATTTCCTTGCTACATTTTACCTGACTAGAAGCTATCTGATTGACTTGGTCATCAACCCTGTTTATAGGATTGAAATGTCCCCGAATATCGGGGGAAGGTCCGGCCTGAAGGGTGTGTGAAGTAAATCTGGCACGGCACCTTTTTCATCTAACCTACATACTGTGTGCCATGCCACCCACAAGTAAATGAGAACTATTATGAGGTACATGTGGCTACTTTTCTGTACAAAACCCCCTGAACGTTGATGCATTCCCCCATGGGGAAGACTTGAGTATTTTAGTGTATGTCCACATCTATTTGAGGCCGTTTAATGACCGACTCCTGTTTCGTGGGTAGAAGTTGTAAGGCAACCTCCAGGGATGTAACCTTCAGTTTGTCATTCTCTTTGCTGAGTATTCCAAACGATTTGAGAATTTCCACAGAGTCTTGACAGTCAAATTGTATATCTTGACCAGTTTTGAAGTGAATCCAGCCTTCGATGATGCGTTCTAGTTGAGCTGTTGAGATGCCTTCTGCAAAGCAAGCACAAAGTTCATGAGAAAATAGTGAATTCAAAGCCAGAAGAATCGAATGGCGTCTCTCTTTGAAGACACCATCTGCTGGAGGCACAACAATTGCAAATTGAGGGAAAGACCAGTCATCCCACTTTGAGGAGAGACCAATCTCCATGCATGGGAAACCTCAAACTTGAGGACAGCAGGATTCAGAGGCAGGTCTGGGGGGGGACGAGGTGGTACCAGAAGGCACCATGCAGGCACATCTCTTGAAATCCTTGATCCAACCCTGGTATTCAACAATCACATCAGTGTCATTGTGGAGATGTCCCATGGTATTTTGAGCTACTGGGACACCATCATATTTTACTTTCGAACCATTTGGAGACATTCATTGCCTGAAGCGGCCTTGGTTGAGCATCGGAATTCTGAAGACCCTAGCCTCTTACCTGATTCAACTGGCACATCACCTTTGCCAACCTCCCCAGTCAAACAAGGCACTCGGTTAATCAGCAAGAAGACATAGGTCAGCAACATCTCCTTCAGAATCTCCTCCTCGGCCCGGTCAACGATCACGGCTATCAGACTGCGGTTATTGGCGATATTCTTAAAATAGAGCATCTGAGACAACTCGGCCAGGTAACGATTCTTCCTGTTCTTATAAACAGTCCAGCCTCTCAAGCATACCAAACAACACAGACCAGAAATAATCATAGTCCACTGATCTCCAAAACCTGCTGGGATTAGCAATGTCTTTGCAAATATTCCACTGACACCGATTGCCAAGGTACCCAGTAGGATAGATTTGTCTAAGTTTGTCATCTTGACGGTGGCATCTGGGAGTAATTGTTCAAGACACCCAACTGGAATGTCCTTGTAGCCTTTCAGCATCAGTGTGTTGTCCTTTTTGAGGCGAACTGCCGAGATAAGACGTCTGTAGTATTCCAGTGGTTGCGGCAAGGGTCGACGGATCAGTTTATAGAACAGTACGGCATACCAGGGGAACTTTTGATCCGGGCGGTTTAGTCCTAGTGCCCAGAACCTCATGATATCATAGTTGGAAGGATTAACACTGACCTGGAGATGGAAAATTATGTTATGGAGACTGAGACTCTGTCTGTCCTCGCAGAGAAGACAACACTGTCACCGGCCAGAGCAGACATGTTCCCCAGACTGACATGCCAGGATTGTTCCTAGTTCTTTCTGCCAGGACAGACCTTCCATTAGGAGGACTTGGTGGACTAGGAGGACTGCCAACTTGACCCTGCCAGGATCACACCTTGACTCTTGCACATAGAGGACAAAAATATGCCAGGTTGTCCCAGAAACAAACCCTTTTGATTTCTAGGACATATTTTTGCACTGACTTTTAGTTGATTCAAGGGGTGAAATTCAAGGCACTGATAAATGGTTCGTTGGTCAGAACAGAGAACCAAGGTGCATGCTACAAAGGCAACATGTAGGTAAGTTAGCAGGTAGGCCAAGGTTTGAAGTTTGCAACTCAAATGTGCTTAAGCAAAAGAAGAGCATGCTATAATCAACTCTACTATCTCCAGTCGCTTCTTGAAGGAAAACATCACACTTACACCAAATTCCTGTACAAACATTTAATTTCTTCTTTAATTGAACATAACGCACAACAATAAGCAGTTTCAAATACAAGATAGTAATGTCTGTCAATTTACAAGCACTTTTATTGGTCCATAATCTAACCTTTGACAAGTTCATTTAGGCCGAAGTTACATAGACCTCATTCGCTCATTTACCACGAGTCACTTTCCGGGTTTTTCTTTCATTCCTCGGTGAATGCGAGGAATGCACGCCACAAGGCCGTGCATTCACAGGGGAAAGAAAGCAAAAGGGGAAAATGAGTCCTGGGAAATGAACGAATGAGGTCTGTGTAACTTCGGCCTTACCATCCTTCCATCAAATGCCTTAAAGGGGGACTATAGGCAGGAGCTAGGACATCAAACTAGTGGTCTTTGGGTGGCCCATTCAACTTCACGGGTAACCAGGATTCAGAATATCACCAATTTGCACAGACTCAAATAATATTTCTACTTCATAATCTAACGCAAGGACCAAGATAATAGTTTAAATGATATACAGTCAGAATATGTACAACTCTGGTTTGCAGTCCCAGGACTGGCCTCATCAATGCTCAGAGAATCTGAACGCAGGATTTACTTCTTTCTGACTACTACAAGCTACATTGCAGTCCTTAGTGCTACTACTTTGACTAATAACACAGTATACTTATCATTCCAAGCTTCTGAAAGAGCTGAATAATGGAAAACGGAGCACAAAAATGGCACCAGTCTACACAAATCCTGAAATTTCACAATCATTATTGCCAGCCAAACTTTTTGTCCTTTTTATCCTGATCTTTGACCTGCTTCTCTGTCTCATTGTATGAGTCTCGATCGTACCCTTCAAGGTCGTCCACGTTAATAGCTTCACGTCGGATCACAGACTCTGGCTGCTGAGGTAAGTGACGCATGGCCACATCTACTGGCAGAACATGTAATTTATCATCATCAATGCTGAGGACTCCGAATGATTGGAGAAGATTGACGGACTCTTGGCAATCGAATTCTACGCTTGAGCCGGACTTGCCAAAGATCCAATCTTCTACCTGGCGCTCAAGGACAGAGGAAGAAATCCCACCTGGAGAGAAAAAGGTAAAAATTATCAAAGCATTTTATTCAAAAGTGACATTACCTCATGAAATCAAAGTTTGAAAACGTATTCACATTACTGTTGTTAAAACATTGGTGTGACTTCAACAGTTTTTGTGAACAGCCTGATACAGATAAAATGATTCTTGCAACTGGCAAATGAATTATAATACTGTCCTCAGGATCAATCAAGGTATGAGATCAAATTGAAGACGGCCTGTTTGTATATGAGGTCGCTATGGTTCATCCTTGTCGACAGGTTTCAGGGGCCAGACTGTACTGGACTCACAGCCAAGGCAGAAACAGACAGAAGGACGTGGAGAGGGTGTGTTGTGGCCTTAAGCCTACGAGGAAAATAAAGCCAAGTACATGTAAGTAAGTAAGTCCCAATTGGAAAAGCTGAATCATTGAGCAAATCACAACAACATGTGAAATTTGCAAAAGTTAGCAAATTTCTCATACATACCATATTCAACTGGCTTTTGGTCACTACTGCCTTTCTCTAAATATGAAGGGGGACGGTTCTTCAGCAAGAATGTGTACGTCAACAGTGCTTCCTTGAATGTTTCATCCTGGGCCCGGTCAACCAGTAGGGTCAGCAGGCTACGGTTATTAGCAATATTCTTGTAGTAGAGCATCCGTGAAAGATCAACCAGGTATCTATTCTTCCTATTCTTGTAAACAGTCCATCCTCGTATCCCAACAAGTGCACACACAGCTGACAAAATTAATGTCCACTGAATTTGATAATCTGCTAATGTTGATATTGTCTTTGCTACGATGCCAATAATTCCAATAGAAAACGTAGCAGTGATTATGGAGCGGTCTATATGCGTCATCCGTATCTTGCCGTCTGGTAGTAACTGTTCTAACGCATTGATAGGAATATCCTTAAACCCTTTGAGTAAGAGTTTCGAATCCTTCTTCAGTCTGACCGCCGTCACGACGCGTTTGTAGTACTCTAACGGCTGTGGTAATGGACGTCTGATCAATTTATAGAAGAGGAGTTTGTACCAGGGGATAACTTGTTCAGGGCACTCGCGTCCCAGGGCCCAGAAGCGCATCACGTCGTAATTCATTGGGTTTACGCTAACCTGTGCGGGAAAAGATGTACACCCATAAACATGCAAGAAGTTAGAGAAAAACATCAAAGAATTTCATCACTCCAGTGCATAGAAGTTATTTTTGAGGCAAAATTATCCGAAAAAACTCAACCTCTTTATTCATGGTAGTTTCACTGTAGTATTATTTTGATTTAACTGATTTTTTCAGTTTCATTTTTTTGCTTTTTTTCTTGCAATATTTTTGGAATTTGTGGACATCTTGTGAAATACTGACACACAACAATGTACAACATTTTGCTGCTGAATTTATACAGAATATATACAGATGATGCCATAAAAAAATAAAATTTCCTTCAATGTTGCCTTCGAATGGCAGCTGGAGAGCTAGTTGAAAGAGATAGATGATATATACAAAGATTTCAATATATGGTTTGAACGTAATTACACAATTTGTAACGAAAAACATGAACTGGAGAAAGTAAAATCGAACTAAAAAAACAACAACAACAAAAAAACTTCTAGGTACTGGTGTGATAAAAATGATTAAATTGCAAAGCAAATAATGTGGTCACACTGATTACCAACCAAAACAGACTAAAACCAACTTCCAGTTTTTACACGAAAACGTTGAAAAAATCATCACCAGAAAGAAGACATTTATGTCCTTTATGTAATTTTTAAGGATACCTGCAAAACTTATCACATTTTAATGAAGGTGAAGGGAGAATTTTGTAAATAAGAACTGATTGTTGGTAAACTGAGGAAAGTTGGCTTTGGTCGCTAATCAGATGGACCTCAAATGATAATGTCCTTTGGCAGAAATGATCCCTCTATAGATTGGGACAACTTAGCCATGACTACTAATGGATTAATGATGATGGCAATGCAATACACAGTCAAGCTGGGATATCTAATCTAGGATTCTCATGCAGGCTTCAAATGCTAGCTATGTACAGTCCCAATCACAATAGACATCCCTTAATTTGTGCACATGTATGTTGTGTACCATGTACATACATGCAACCTACACACAACTATGCATGTAGATTGCACGAATGTTCCTGTTATAAAGTAAAGCTTGTTTTCTACTAGTAAAGCTTTACCTCCATAGCGATATATGCACACAACCAGTAAGTAAGCTACAGGACAACAAAGCGCAGGTTGTGCGCAGCTTATGTCAACTGTGACTAGAACTGTAGCTGGATTCAAAACATGGCCTGAATTCATTGAACTGTTCTGACCTCAACCCAATGCCTTGAATCTTCTTCCACTACATACATCAAACTTGCGTGTAAATGTAATATAATGCTCATGCAGCTCATTACTCAGAAACGTTAAGAACTATTAAATCATATTGATGTGACCTAATACAGTTGAACCACTCTATCAAGAAACCCATAGGACTGAAAAATACTGTTCTTAATTGCGAGGTGTCCTGATTACAGAGGTCAAATTCAATCAATGGAAATGACCGATTTGGAACCAGATGCAGTGTCCTAAGAGCGGGCATCCTTAATAGAAAGCTCTCCACTCAGGGAGATTCCACTGTTTGGGAAAACTTTAGACTTTCTGGAGGTACCATTAGGTTTTTATAAGGTTATTCAATATATTTTTTCACAGTGTTTTTCAAAGTAGCCTAAGTGTACTTGCTCAATACAACGTAAGATACTAACCATTATCCCCTCTCCAGCACAGTGTTCAGATATCGCCTTCTCCACCACAGCTTTTGGAAGTTCATGGAAGTTCGCTCTGACCAGGACATCTCCAAGTTTTTGTAGAAGCCAGAACTCATTGTCAAGTCTTTCCTTCTGATTCCACTGTCTGGTTGCGATAGTGTCCTTATCTGGGTTGATTGGGTCAAACAGGCTCTGTAAATGTATAGAGGACAACTACATGTATGATTACACAGAACAGGTTCTGTAAATGTGTAGAGGACAACTACATGTATGATGACATAGAACAGGTTCTGTAAATGTGTAGAGGACAACTACATGTATGATGACATAGAACAGGCTCTGTAGATATATAGAGGACAACTATGATGACATAGAACAGGGTCTGTAGACATATAGAGGGCAACTAGGATTACTTGGGACAGGCTCTGTAGATATATAGAGGACAACTATGATGACATAGAACAGGCTCTGTAGATATATAGAGGACAACTATGATGACTTAGGACAGGCTCTGCAGATATATAGAGGACAACTATGATGACTTAGAACAGGCTCTGTAGATATATAGAGGACAACTGAGATGACATAGAACAGGCTCTGTAGACATATAGAGGACAACTATGATGACATAGAAAAGGCTCTGTAGATATATAGAGGACAACTATGATGACTTAGGATAGGCTCTGTAAATCAATACATAGAATAAATTACACAGGCAAAAGTGTCCATCATTGATTGGCCCATGGATTGATCTATGACGATTATCAATATATAAACCATGTTTTACAAGATCTGTATCTTTGTACACCTCCCAGTTGGTAAGTGAGCAAATCCATCGAAAGAGTTTTTTAACCCACCTTGAGCTCCTCTAAGGTCCCATAATATCGGTTGGTCAGGGCGCCATCTATTGCCAAAGCAAACTTCTCGAATACTTGTCGTTCAGCATCCGTCAGGACACCTTCCTCTTGCATCAAATGACGGATGATGGAGCGACGTGTTATTGGGATGAAACGCTCCCTGAAACAAGTAAATATTCTTTAAATCATAGGCTGAATCGTTTCTCTCTATCTATAGTGGTTATATTTCTTTGTAATAATTTCTACTAACTACACGAAAAGCATTTGATTTTTAACAGGGTGAAAGTATTAAGCAAGAAAGAAAGGAAGCAACTGCTGAAGTTTGTTCACTCATTGTGAAACTACGTTCAGGTCTTGTAGTGAGCAGATGAGTTTTAGTTGAAACAACGACATTACTCTGCACTGTGGCATGCAATTTCACATACACCAGATTTTATCAAAAACATGAAGAATTTTAAGATGAAGGAAAGAATTCCATGCCATTAGTGGCTGTGGAAGTGGTGGATGACTGGTGCAACAAAAGCCAGGTTTGAGCATTATTATTCAATGACAACACCAGCATTACAAGCATTACAAGAAAGTTCTAAGTTATGGTGAAAGAGTCTTAGTTGAAATAATGATATGTTGTATTTTTCAACAGACTTCATAAAAAGAAAAGCACAACACTGTAACAGACCAGATATATCGATCAAGAGAAACAAACTATGTACTACACATAAATATCTGTTTAAATCTTTGTTGATTCAAAAACAATATTTTTCTTCTTCTTCAAAGACAAAGAGAGTGAATAACTGAGTCAAGCACATTCATGTTTACCGGTACTACGATTGTCTACTGTCTATACTGTACACTATTTTCATGATTTTCATTATCAAAGCCAGTGTTGATTAACCTTATTAACATATTGTGGTTATGAAAGTGAAGGAAGGAGTGTTTGCATTCAGAAACAGCCAATCTTTTAAAGCAGAGGAAATGCTTTTATAGCAGGTCAGAGGGAAGCAAGCAGGCTCAGCCTTAAAGTTGATGATTGCAGATAAGATAATGTTAAGAAAGAGAATAAAACTGGAGCAGTGAGCCAAACATGAATGATAAGTTGGCTTCTAAATGCATCAATAAGCCCACTTAAAGTAACATACATTGTAGCTTTTTACTATCTACAAAAGCACTGTTTCTATCTACAATGGGGTTTTTCGATGTTTGAGATATGTTAAGTACATTTCAGATTCTGATAAACATTTGTCTTTGAAGCCAAGAAAGATTTCAGTCAAATTCATTTAGTTTTCTGTAAATTATATTTGGAGAACCAACAAGACCATTGGCCCAACATGTTTACACTCCTAAGCTTTAGACAAGACCATTACAGTAATGAAATAAGAAGACAAAATATTACGGTTCTTTGGTATGCTCACCTCCACCTGCACAAAAAAAGGAAACAATTACAACTCTTGATTAGATTATTGAAGGTTTAGCAAAATCATTGCAGAGAAAAAGGAGGGAGAAGCCAGCTTGCTTTGGGACAACACTAAACATTACTTGTATGCGCCCTTGACAGATTTAGGCCCACTATAGCCCGATATTATTCAATAAAAGGGGGTATGATTTTATGGATTTTGACCCTTTAGAGGTCTGAAAGCACAAGCTCGACAAATAGCGGACAAAGCTGTCAACACAAATGGTAAGGCCAAGGGGTATTAATTGTTCACAACCGGCACACACTCGTCAAAATCATACAATGTAGAAAATACATGTCTATCCCCAGTTGTTTGATTGCCAAGCAGTAAATATATCTTACCTGTAATGTATGACTTCGCCCTCTGGGGAGACTATTTTAAGAGCACTTCTGCTGGTTGTGGACACTTTCTTTGGTTTGATGTAACCAAAGTATTTGTCCATTTGAGAATTCACCCGTTCTCGCACTGAAGGTTTTTCATCAGATTGATGTGTAGACATCCATCGTCCATGATAACAACCTGTGACAGCCTCTGGGTACAAGAATGACCGGCCATCTCTGGTTGATAATTTCTGAAATAAATAAATTTTAAATCAAGTTGAAATTGACTTGACTGGCAATGTAATGCAGTTCCAGTCTGTCCTTCACCTATGACAGCAGTGCCAACTGTTCAGCGACCACAGCAACATTTCAATGGCCAACATAAATTGTTGGCACACATGCAGCATAAGGCAAGCACACGTGACGTAGGCCTATCTCGGAGGCCAAATTTTGCCCGTCGTCCGGTTAAAAACTACTAACTAGTCATAGACATTGTAACATCTAGAGACAGTCGGACTGAAATCAAAGCTATCTGAAAAGAAGGAGCTCATCCGGGCCCCCTCTTGTAGCTCAACCATATCAACAACAGTGTCAGTGACGCAGAACCTGGGCAGCCTGCCCTAGAAAGTTGAAATTTGACTTTGAGGTCAACAGGGTTTTTTCCGCTTTCAGGGCAGTTACACCTATGAGATTAATCTAAATTGGATGTATCATCATTGTTCATCAGTTCAGGATCATGTTACATACAATGCGTTCTAATTTTCTTGCATAATTCGCTAGAAAAGGACCAGTTTTTCTTCCCCAAAGGACAGACCCTGCCATTATTGTTGACGACGGTGCTGCCACCTTTAGCTCTATTTTGTTCCTGTAAAGTTGTAAGATCTTTTAGATGTAAATATTTATTCTTTATCTAATAAGTGACTTATAGAGTCTTTATTTTGAATGTTATATCAAGGTATAATATTTCATGAATATTGCAAGCAGGAAGATGTGATAGTTTTTTCCAACTTAACATTTTTTTAATTAGAAAGGGAGTCTTTTCCTTACCTCTGTTAAACAACAACTTAAAAATAGAGCCGCAATTTTCAGATTATATTTTGTAAAAAATCAAGTACAAAAGTGCCTTTTTTTCGGCGAAATAGTGAGAAATCCAGATAAATCTGTTATCCAATATGCCAATGATATGTTAATGATAATCAGTTAAAGTTTTAAGATGATGGAACCTGCAGAAGTCGAGTTTTTGGCTGAAAAAGAACTTGTAACTATCACCCCAAATTTTGCTCTGGACACTGTTTTCTTGATTGGGGTGAGTTTCATTGACACATACGCTTTCAAAACTTCCCTCAATGCCCAGCCTGGTGGTTTAAATCATCTTGCTTTGCCCAGGGCCTGGGGCGGTGTCCCAACAGTTACATGCTGACAACCAGCGTTGATTGTGTTGTGAATGACTGGCTCTGAGACATACTTGAGTTGAGACATCATTCATCATTGGCTGTCCGAAGCAACAATCGATCACAATCTGGACATGCTAGAGGAACCAGCAGCAGGGGTTGTGCCTTTGGCCCAAAAGAAAAGACAAATTAAACGAAGACCAACCGGAGTAGGGCATCATTCAATGTAATTTGTTTGAAGACACCCTTGATTTCTTTTGATAACATTTCAGGGTGACATTGGACCATTCAATCCTGCTCTGCCCATTCAGGTTCCACTCTGGTTAGCTGTAAGCTTCAAGCAGAGACAGAAATGCCACATAGTTCCCCCTGACTGGATGGATGTTGGTATGTACTGAAAGCTCTTAATTCACATGAAAGATGACCAGAACAGATACTGCAGTCAACATAAGACTAAGCAAAGCATTGACGAGGAAAGAGGTTGAGCAAGACATTGGTTTAAAACTACTAATTCTAGGGTTGACCGAAATCTGAGGTGGCAGACAAGAGTTTTGGACCTAATTTGAGGTCTGACTTAAAGGTCCTAATAATAAATTTGAGACAGGATCCTGTGAAATTTTCTCCAAGTATTGCTAACTGACATGGTCAAGAATTGAGGATGTCTGAAATAAAGCTCTTGAAATGTTCAAGAAAACATCACCATGATGCAAAGAGCATTGAATATTTCTGCAGGGCATGCATATCTAATAATTATTGTAATCAAAAAATATTTTTATACTTTTTCAGAAAAATTACAGACAAAGAAACAGGATGAAATAGAATCTAAAATATTCACTGAGATGCCCAATCCTCATTATATGGAGGTGACACAGTTACTCCTGAAATGGTAATTATTTGAGAGGGAGATTTCAGGAACCACTATAAGAAGGAAGCAAGAAATTGAGAGGACCTCTGATACGATTTAGAACAAGTAATGCACAAAAGATGAATAAATACATGTAATGTCCTAAAACTGGTCCAAACATTGGCTAGGCCTGTTTAAAAATGTCTTTTCTCAGATTTTTTTCCACCCCGCTTTTGAAGCCCCGAGTTTAAATTAATGTCTTACTTTTTTAGTGCGACTGATGATATTCCGCGCGCAGATGAAATCAGAACTCTGATAAAGGACATCTGGGATTTGAGAATGGCGAAACTACGGAGCAGTATTGACTCGTTCTTGAAGAGTGAATCTACTCATGCCAAGGTAAGCTGAAGATGCATTTGGAAAGAAAAAAAGTCTTCAAAGGGGTACACCTTTCATGTTCACTGATGCCATTGTGCAGTTATTTCGGGATGTCAAGAGAGACTAAAAACGATTTTCGGAACAGACTCTCGTCTTTCTCACATGACATTGTACAAGCATTCAATAAGAAAATACGTATTCATTCTCGTGAGTCGATCTAATTGTTACCTGAATATGATTCTACAAGTAAAGTCGTCATGTTTTGATTTCAGTTGAACCACCTGACTTTAATGGAGATCAACACCGTGCGACCTTACCTCACAAAAGCTTTGGACGAGATGCATATATTACGGACTAATCTGCAATACGGTCCTAGGGCGTCTCAGGACTGATCAGATAAACAAGACTAGACTGTTTAAGGTTTTAAGCAGAAGAGACTTACCATCTGTGAACACCTTTGTTTCTGAAAGCCTGACATTTTCACGATTTCCATGGCAAGGTTTGCAAGTGTGAACATAACTAGGACTGCAAAAATTTGTATCGTTTGTTTATCATTTGAAAATGGCTTCATACACACCGACAAAAATGATGCTAGCAAAATCTGAAATGTTTTTGCAAACAAATACATGTTGGCACTGCAGAATTGAAGGGGTTAACAGATAGACTCTTCTTTGACCTCATTTTCAGCCAGCCTAAAACTGGAAGGTGTAATGTACCTGTACATATCATATATTTACATGTGTAGGTAATTTGCAGTATTACTAATTGATTGTACAGTAAAACCAGTTGTTTCTTTTTCCTTTTGCATGTGTTGCCCCTCATGGTGTTGGTCATCCCTCTCTCCCTGCTATTGTTTCAAACTCCAATTCATAATCTTACAGTGACTTTGTCTCCATATTGTAAGTGGCTGCTCAGTAAAATCAGCATGTTCCATCTCGTTGTTTTGGACATGGTGAGAATAGTAAATCGTAGTCAGAAATCGCTTGCTCTAAATACAACCTGAATTTTATTTTAATCATGAAAAGCTACAGTAATCTCCCAGAGTTTCAATTACAAATCAAAGAAATGAAATCCTTGTGAATTACAGAATAAACCTTTGTACAGAGATCCACTAGGGAGAAACCCGAATTATGGATTAACAAAAACTGAATCTCCCACTTTGGATAGAGACAATTTCCACAATATCTTTTCTTGGGTTTCCACGAGTCAAGAAGGAAAAACGTTTTTGGTGCAAAGCATCTGGAGATGTCACAATGAACACCAAACCATCCCAAGTTCTGACATAATTTGCACTGTTATCTCTGATCGATTCATGTTCGATGGGTCTTTGAAGTCAATCTCAATCAACGACTTCATTTAGGTTTCATATCACTGAGCACAAGTCGATTCAACTGTCAAGATATTGTGGACGAAATCTTGCAGGTTCACTTTCAAGAATGTCAATCAGTTCATTCGTCAAAGTATAAGTGGTCCCCTGCCAGCTGAAGTGGGTTGGAGGCTTACTATCATCACCATGTTCATAGGAGAAACTTTTGCTAAACTCGATAGCAAGACTAGATTCAATCAGACCTATTCCGCCGGTCCTCTCAGATGCTGGGTGATAAACTCTCCCAGACTCTGGTAACATACAAATTTTATCTGGTTCAAAAGAGACTGTCAAGAGTTCTCCTGCACCTCCAAATGAAAGTCTTGATGTAGAATCCAGATCATCCTGAGAAACTTTCTGAATAAGATGGGTGTAGACTATGGGACGGTCATCACAGCGAATGAAGTTTCTCTCGCGGCCACAGGGAGAAATGTAAGGGAACACGTCTTCATAGAGGCCAGTTTCATTTATCTTCACTCTCTTAAAGAAGAACTCCAAGAAGTCTTTCTCTGAAAAGAATAAAATGTGTTGGATGAAATATTTTTAATCAATCATTATTGAAATTATAGTCTCTCTCTCTGAAAGATTTTTATCATGACGAGTTGTTAGAACTCATTCCTCTGAAACAATTACTGAAATGACTGATGTGATGTACTGATTATCAAATCCTGTCCTTAGAATCGTACCTTTAAAACAGGATGTGAAGTTCTTTATTCGAGCATCATCCAGGAAGAGCTGAAGAGATGAAGAAAAAGTAAGTTTAAGTTGCAGACAACCCCACAATAATGATCTCATCCTTCACAAATCCCTCAATATGATTGTTTCCCACATCACATAAGATGAGATCAGTTTGCTCAAAAACTGCTTCAAAATAGTCTTACTTCAGTACTTGGCCTGGGACATAGGCCATGCCAAAGTTTAAGATAACTGGTACATTGGCTACTCTTTAGGCTGTTGGAAAAGAATAAAAGGGATATGACGGACATGGATTACCGCTGGACCAGTTTGCCATGGAGAACCATTACTATGTTATTGGTGAATAGACAGTAGTTTCGACAATCTTCATCTTGTCCCGAGCTGATGAAAGGAGATGACACACGTTATAAGTAGTGGGACGACCTATCATTCGATGCATAACTAGACTGTAGCTTCCAGTATGCTTCTCAACTAATCATGGTTATACTCCGATTACTTGGGCATCAAACTGTAGCAATAAAGCTTAACTCTGCCCACACACCTGGCCTTGGTGATCAATGAAGTAGAAGTATTCTCTGTGCTTGGGGTTTGGAGATTGGCCTTGGACATAGTGAAGCCATCTACATTGCATTCGCACCACTTCTGTAGGGATATTTTGAAGTGAAAGTGTTTTCCTAAAAAGGTTGTGCAACCTTTGTAACATCTGCATAGCTGACACTAAAGATTTTGCCTTTGATAAGCCGAAAAAAGTTATGAAACAGCTTTTGAGAATTTGACCATGCTCCAGTGTTTACAACGGAAGTACACATTGTGCACATGCGCATTATAACTTTCAGTACTTTTCTTAAACTAATTTTGATTGGCTGTTTTCGTTCACACCTATTTTGGTGGAAAAATGTTGACTTTCTGCCATAAAACACGCGATGCAGAAATTAAATTTATGTTGACCTTAAAGAATATAGTCTAATCTATAACTGCACGCAATTCTTGGTGTTATGCGTCTCAAAACGATTAAAAAACCCTCTGATTTAGAGAAGGGTTGTGAAATTTGTGACAAAACTTTCGACCAATCAAATTTCGTCTTTCGTTTGATTGTAGGAAGCGATAGCCCAGTCTGGAATGGACATTCGTGGGTCAAAATATAGAATTTGCAGTTAGAAAATCCCTTCAAAAGCAGAACTACAGGAATTTTTGGTTTCAAAAGTTTATATGTTACACAGAGAAACATTACTGGAATCAAAAAATAATGGTTCAATAGAAAGAAACTGAATACTACCCCTAAATTTATTGCCCCAAACTTCGCCGAAGACATTTTCGCCCCAGAAGAGAAGAAAGTTGATAAAACATGGCGGGCGCGGGGAACAACAGAGCGAAACGTGCCTGGAAACTTGGTAAGAATTTTACTGTCACGACTAGATAGTAAAGTATGATAGTGGATGTGCCATCGACATCTTCGCCCGAGTTCTCTAGAGTCCGACTGAAACTACCACCACACTTTTGACGGTCACTGTCACTGAGTCAGTGGAGTGAGACATCCTTGATAATGATGTTGGCTTGTAGTATTGTATCACCGACACGGGACTGGAGTTGAACGCATTGCAGAAATTTAATAGAAAGGACAATGCATTGAGCAGTTACGTGAGGATTTCACAATACATGAGGGAGAAAATCAGGTTTGCTCTTTTACACCATAAATCTTGCTAAGTGCGACTGAATTGTTTTAATTCATTGTAATTCTCTCTCTCCACTTTCAGAGGAATTTGTTGCCCATGGCGGCAATGTCAACTGTTTGGCCCTTGGCCAGAAATCTGGAAGAGTTATGGTCACTGGTGGAGATGATAAAAAAGTCAACACCTGGGCTGTCGGAAAGCCCAATGTCATCATGGTGAGTGTCAAGTATTTGATTGAATAAATAATGTGATGGCTTTGTTTGGTTGTAATAATTGACTTATGAAGCTTCAGTTCTCATGCTGTTGGAAGTTGTCAGGTTTTCCAGAATACTTTGAGATGTGTTGATTAGATTACTCGATTTTTCAAAAATTGATAAATTAAGTAAAAGCATTTCTTCTTGCCTTGTTTCTTTCAGAGTTTATCAGGCCATACCAGTCCAGTGGAAACTGTCCGATTCGGTCATAATGAAGAGTTAGTTATTGCTGGTTCCATGTCAGGTGCACTGAAAATCTGGGACCTTGAGGCAGCTAAAAGTAAGTCGAGAAGCTCTGGTGTCTCATCAAGACACTAAATATAACTTAACTTACCAGCACGATACAAATCAAAGATACTGAGATGCTCATTGGCACACAAAGTATAACCTAACTTCAAGCAGCTTAGAAGTGAAATATACATTTTAAACGCAGGAAGGCACCGTGCAAATCGAAGATACTTTTCACGCACAAGAAGACACTGTCCAAATCAAAGATATGTTTCAAGCTTGAGAAGACAGCAAGAACCAGTCTGATTCAGAAGAAATCAGCTTGTGCTTCAAATTGACTTTCCTTACCTTATGATTGTATTCTTCTTCCAGTTGTCCGCACGCTCACTGGCCACAAGGCCAACATTCGCAGTCTGGACTTCCACCCTTATGGTGACTTTGTCACTTCGGGGTCTGTGGACACAACAGTCAAGGTTTGTAACTCCAACCTTCCTTAGCGGACGTCTCTGTTCGTAGGACACCCTCTCTATAAGTATAAGGGACACTCATTTCGGTCCAATTTGGCCATTTCCCTAGAATTTACCCCTGTAATCATGACACCTCTCTTTTAAGGACAGGGTAAACTTGTCAGTTTTAAAAAGAAGTTCTTCTGTCGTTAAGTTCTGAGTTAGGGACATTTTAGCATTCAGTATAGCTTCACCCTGAAGGCACTATAAGTTATAAGATAGTTGTCGGAATTAAGATGCCTTTGTACATAGTAACTAACTAACTTACTCTGAATTGGATTATGAATTCCAATTTGCCAAAAACTGTTCCACCGAGTTTCACATCATGTTTACTCTCTCCCTTCCAGAATCTTCTATTCTTGTGTAGGTTTATTTCTTCTCTCTGCCTGTCTGTTACTTGTTCAATTTGTTCAGAGATAATTAGAAGATGGCGTCTGTTAGAAATGTAGAACAATATTCAGTTTATCAGCCTTGAGATGTTATTCTTTCCTTTGTAGGCCAACATTTTAGAAGGTGATTTCTTTCAGCTTCAACTTTTTATGTGTGTTTGACTTTCCTGTTCGTTTTTGGTGGAATTCGACTCGTCAAGTATGATGTTGAACTTCAGAAACATTTTCTTTACCTATTTGTCTATCCCTGTCCTTTCAGTTATGGGATACTCGCAGGAAAGGGTGCATATTCACGTACAAGGTAAGATGGAAAAAGATTGATTTGGATAAGTCTTACAATAGTGATCGATAGTTGATTTCTATAGGTCTTTTTGTGCAATTAGGAAAATTTTTGTTCATGTAAATCAATTTCAGTTTAGTACTAAACATCCTGGGGATACTTGTTCTCTTTAAATGGTACACAAACTAACATAATCATGGAGTTGATGTCATAACCCCTTGAATTTTACATCTCTCAACTTCCAACATTTGTAGGGTCACACCCAAGCAGTGAACTGTTTGAGGTTCAGTCCAGATGGCCGTTGGATTGCCTCAGCAGGAGCAGACGGCTCTGTGAAGCTCTGGGATCTGACAGCTGGCAAATTACTTAAAGAATTCGGCAAGCATTTTGATGCAGTCAACTGTCTTGAGTTCCACCCAAAGGAGTTCTTGTTGGCCTCTGGAAGCTCAGATAGGTGAGCTGGTAAATCACGGGTTCTGTAATATCAAGTCCCTCAGTGGATTATTGTGCCCAATGAGGGACCTTTGCAGCAGCAGGCTTTTGCTGCTTTGACATTGACTACCAAGTGATTTCACAAAGATAATTTGTATCAGACCTGGGTGTCTTTACCTGTCTGGCCTCATCTCCCACCATGCTCCCTCAAGAGAGCAGTACCAATCAGCCTCTTTGCACGTCATACCAAAGTGAAGAATCTGCTCCTGATGTAAAAATCAAATATATCTACCAATTGACTTTGTAACCCTCCCTTCCAGGTCTGTTAAATTTTGGGATTTGGAAACGTTCAAGCTTGTCAGCACCACTGACAGCAATTCAGGACCGATCAGGTAAGTTATGGGGAAATCATGTGATTGGTGCCAAACACAAAGGCTGAATTTGGGCGTCATCTACCCTCCGTACTTGACCCTGGGGTCCCAGACGTTAAAGTTATTTGATGAGAAGATATTGATATTGGCCATGGGTTCGATTCAGATAAAGACAAATTCAATTTTGAAATAATCCACAGGTGTCTTCAGCTGCTTTATGTGTCTTCTGAGATGTCTGACGTGTCTGACGTGATGCCATTGTTGTTTTTCAGGACGATATGTTTCCACCCAGAAGGTTCGATGTTGTTTGCAGGAAGCCCAGAGGGTGTATGCACGTACACGTGGGAGCCTTCACGGTGTATCGACACGCTACAAATGGGATGGGGCAACGTGGGATCTCTTGCTATGGCATCAAGTTCTAAACACGTACAAATGGTAAGGGAAGAGCACAACTTATTAGAATTATTTCGTGTGGGTATTGAATCTGAAAATATTGTGAGCGATTTAAAGTACCGTACACCAGTCGAGTTTGACACCAATATAGTGCAGGTTAGATATGCTGTGTGACCTGCCTTGCAATCTCTTGGCTAGTTTCTATTATTTCAATGTTGTCCCGGAGCATCACATCTTCAATTTGAAATTCATGCTGATATTTGGCTGATAACGTGACTCCAATTTCAGGTAGCAGCGTCCTACAATAAGACGAATGTGTCAACGTATGTTGTGGACTTACAAGCTATGGATCAGGCTGGGGATGCCCCTGGTCCACAAAGTCCCCCACCGCCATTGATATTGAGGTAAGAATAATGGCTGGGCAAAAAATGAACAAATTTGAATAAAAGCGAGAAAATTTCATCAAAAATAGATTTGTGTGAA
This sequence comes from Lineus longissimus, assembly GCF_910592395.1. Lineage (NCBI taxonomy): Eukaryota > Metazoa > Nemertea > Pilidiophora > Heteronemertea > Lineidae > Lineus > Lineus longissimus. Next base: position 2,201,493 of record NC_088318.1, read on the forward strand.
CTTTTTGCTGATGTTGAGGTACAAAAATTTGTTGAATAGAACGTAATCCATTCACTTAAATAATACTCGTGCCATTTGGACCTTTATAGTGCTACATGTAGCTCATTGCTCGATTTGTTGCTATTGATCTAAAATTAGCGGATTCTATTTTCAGTGGGAGAAAAAACTTCATTACAGAGAGACCTGCTACACAGTCAACGAGACAGAGGTATGTCATCATGGATAGTCAAGGTCTTGTGTGTGGGGGTGGCGAGGGGGAGAGGAGAGGATATGAATACCCTATTTGTTATGAGGGAATTCATTTTTGTAGAAAACCATGCTGTATATGAACCTTTTAGAAAAGTATCTTTTCATTTCCAAGGAGAGGTTCGGTTGAAAAATGTCTTTTTATTAGAACATTTGTGAAACTATTCAATGTGATTCTGTTTCAGTGAACCAAAAGAGGAACCAGAGGAGCACTCATCCTCACCCCAGGAAGACCCAGGCGACGATGAGTCATCGATCGCTGATATCCAACAACCTGATGACTACAATAAAATATTCCATCCATCTAGACGTCTAAGTGAGTTTCCATTCCTGACCTTTCATTAGGTTACAGTACTGTAAAAAGAGGTAGATGTTTTTGTACAGCTTATGTATGTAGTCAGTGAGTAGACTTATGTAGGTTAGAGTTGGTGAAGTGATACTGCAATGTACTGCAGCTTGGTGTGATTTGGTTGTCATCATGCACATGGCCAACCCATATAGTGCGAGGCAACTGTAGTCACACTGCCAGAATTGGGTCCGTGTTTTGAAAAGAATTGAAATCATGGGTGAATAAATATGTTTTACTTCTTGATATTTTCCATGGCCACTTGATTCTACCAATGTCATCTTGCACTCATAGTTGATGTTTTCGTTTCAGCTCACTCCCCACCAAGAGACAGACCATTCCAGGCACCAGATAGTCCTCCAGAACGAGATGACTTCAAAACACACGTCGTCCAAGCACCAAAAGAGCCACCATCACAACCTCAGAAGTCTTCCCAGCCCCCTCCATTGAAACAACCGGTACAGCCCACGCCAACCCCTGCTGCAAGGGAACCGTCAAAACCCGTCGCACCTACCCCTGCTGCGAGGGAAACCTCAAAACCTGCAGCACCTTCTGTGCCGGAAGTGGTGCCAGCCAATAGACATAGACCAATTGGATTAGATGCCGAGGCATTTTTACCAGTAAGTGCATTTTAAGTTGTCTGCGCAAAAAAGGGCAAAACTCGTTTTGGAAATTGGCACTTGCTCTGTAATGCTTAGCTTAACCCAGTTGTAACAGTTACTGACTGACTGTCGTGGTAGCATTAGAAGAGTCAAATAAAATGTGTCTGATCTCCCTGTCACAAAATGTTGTTTCCATGAATGGAATGTTTGGATTGGTAATCATACCAAGATGGAGGGTCATCTTACCCTGATGGGGGGTCATCATACCCCCGGGGGGCAGTCATGTCAGATGCTGATTCGCATGTGTATGATTTATTTCAGAAACACGTTAATCCGGTGGTGCAACAGGTACAATCCGAATCGACTATAGTCACTGCAATAACTCGGGGCCACGATTCGATGCAAGCTGTGATGCAAAATAGAGGCAAAAACTTACAGATAGTCCGAGCGTTGTGGTCTGGGGGAAACGTCAAGGTAGGTTGGGTAGCTTTGTGAAGTACATGTAGCTCTTCTTGGAATTCACCGACAACGTTTCATTTTAAGGATCCTAGAGATGTTGAAGAAAATCAGCTAGATATGTTATGTGCCTTTCTTGGGCAATTGCTAGCTAAAGGCGATCATCGCTTAAATCAGGTTGCCAAGTATAACAGACTTGACCAACAGTCCAATGTCATTGTCTAACGGCAGGAGTGATTATCTCTACTAACATGTTCTTTGGAAATATCTTTGGCAATCCTGATGTTGAATATCTGTAATAACCATCGTAGCCTAATAGTATGATATTTTGTTTCAGACTGCTCTAGATTCGGCTATTAGCATGAGTGACCAAGCTGTGATTGTAGACCTTCTCAATATTTTACAACAAAGAGTGTAAGTAGCCCTCATACTTACTTGAGTTCCTATTGGGCAATTGTTTGGCATGGTTCGATTTTTCCGTTTGCTCTGCAAAACCAAATTATCAGACGGACAAGTTACTTCAGTGAAGCAGTTGCACAGTTGACAAGTAGAAATTCTTGAGTTTCAATATGAAACCTATTGCAGGGAAACTGTCCTATTGTAACGGACAACCAGATGTCTTGGTGCACACGGCATTTTCATAGAAAAACTCAAATCAATGTTTGACCTTTCTTCCTGTCTCTGGGGTCCATTTATTCATAGGTTCATGCTTCAATGGATAGTTTCTTTTCCATTTCAGATCAATATGGAATTTAGAATTATGCGCAACAGCTTTAGGACAGTTGGAACCTTTGTTAGGCAGCAAATATGAAAAGTAAGTTTGATAGTCTTTTTCGCTTGCTCCGTTTCCTTGTCAACATTCATATTGAAATTGAGGATGAGTTTCTAGTCGCTTATTTCTACAAAACTCAGTGCGTACAATCTTATCAGAACTTAAAGGCAGAGCAAGGGCTGGAACTTGATTTGTTTAGTAAAGTAGTATTTCAGATTACCTGGCAGTGTGTCAGTCTGATGGTGCTGTTGTGAATTCATGAGTATGTACATTGTAGTAAAGGTATTCAAATTCCTTTTTGTCTGTTTATTTCAGTTACACAAGTGTTGCATGTAATACACTACGACTTATCCTGAAGAACTTCTCATCTGTGATCAAATCAAACGTCTCTGCCCCACCATCAGCCGGAGTGGACATTAGTCGCGAAGAAAGGTGAGAGGTCACTTTGGAAGTCATATGGTACCTCTCCCTCTTCAAGAATGCCTCTGAGATCTTGGCTACATCATATGCTACGAGTAGGGATTAGGAACTGGCAGCGAATGGTTCTTTACTACTGTTGATGCCACCTGGAGCATGGGTTGACCATGGTCTTCCCTCACCTTCTGCACTCTTGCACTTTTGTCTTTGTTTGTCTTGTGGACAGCAGAAAAAACTTTGCTTGACTTTCTCTGGATCCTCTCCACTGCTGGATCGACTTGGCTGACACTTCCCTCATGGTTTCAGCAAATTGTTCCGATTCATCCAAGTCTGATCATCTCTTCTTTTGATTTCAGGTATCATAAGTGTCAAGAGTGCTACAAACAGTTGATGAATATTCGTTCAGTCTTATCTGCTAAAAAGAATGATCAGGGCAAACTCGGGAGTACGTACAGAGAACTGCATTTAATGATGAATATGCTCGAATGAACTCACTGCAACTCCATTTCAATAAAGTGTATTCAAGGTGATTTCTGCTGTTGCGATAATAGCCTGGAACTACCATGGAGTTTGGTTCATATGAGCAGTCCAGTTGCACACAGTCTCAAGAGTTAACCTTGCTAGAATTGACATCAGTGAAAGCTGCATTGTAGGATGTGTATTGGGATACTTAATGCAATACAAACTGTAGGACTGCTGCACAATCACCAAAATATATGTGGCTATCATTATCAGGCCTAACAAGGTTTGTCATTAGAAAAAGTGAATAAGCCATTTTGGATGTAAAATTTACGTCATTGACCCATGTGGCACTGTTCGTTGTCGACACAACAATGGTAGTGGTGTAGTCAACCAAGGTGCTATCCACACATGCTGCCCTTTCCACTTAGTCGGCAGGTTAAACGACGTGATTTGACATCCTGAATGGATGCCCAGATAGTGTCCCAGCATGGCCTTGGTTCTAATCAGCATTGTAACCAATGGATTGCAATTTATGGGTATTATGTTGTTAGGGGTTTTGACAAATTTGGTTTTGATGGAGCTGCAGGAACTAGGTCGCCCACTCTTTTTACAATGGGCTGTAAGTATAGTCTGCATATCCAAGAGGGGGGACTGAGGTCATGACAGCTGGACAAAACGTATGGCTGAGTATTTGATGATGCAAAAATAGCTTTCGGGCTAACTAAAATTGACCAAGTGTGTCTGTGATCTTGCATTTGATACACTTTTCCAAATTTCACGAAATGTTTTTTACAGCCTTACGGAAGGGCTAAATTCACTTTGTTTTATGGTAAAGCTGAATAATTGGGATGAAATGTTGGCAATATATACCCACAGTTACAGGATTTCAGTGATTATTCCTGTCAGTTCATATCATACCAGAATATTGCTCGAGTGTTTTGTTTTCTCACTTTCTGTATCACATGGTTTTCTTGAATTAAAAATGGAAAATTTGATAATACGCCGGTCGTGTCACCCTCTCAGTATGATTCAGGAGATGGGATCAATATATTCACAGCCATTCTAATTTGCGGTTTTGTTAAATTGCAACTCGGGGGTGGGTTTTTTTGAAAAGGGCTTCAACATCACATGTACGGTAGTTGTTCTACTTCTAATCCGATTTGCAAAATGTTAAATAATAGATGTGCTATAAGAATTTTGGTTGCCTCTGCAGGAATTGGCTTGGCTGAGAGTAAAACCAAACCCTTGCTTCTTTTGTCACCTGGCAATCAGTTGTTTGATTGCATAGGTCTACAGCTTGTTGTTCACTGGGCCAGTGACTGGCTTCTTCACAAGAGGTGCAAGGACTTTGTGACGATGGGATCACAGTTGACAGTTGAAAAATGTGTTTGCCCAATGTGACTAATTCAGATTTCTGCATCAATGTTATATTGTAAGTCGTACCGGTAGTATTTTCTTGCCAGTGGTGAATGTGATGTGATATTTTGTTAAAACCCCGACACCAGTCTTTCATACATGTATGTCATCATCATCTCTGGAGAAATCATACCAGATAGATCCTGATGGTGTTGCACAAGTGGTGCCATCTTATTCCCATGTGAGAATAGAGTTCGTGTGGAATGAGCTTCCAACCTTCCTCAGCCGACTGTGTGTTCAGTACCGAATTAACTGATTTGCTTTTGCGTTGTAAATATCTAAACAGTAGCACTGACATACATGTAATAACAATAATGTGACATGATGTTGGTGAAGCCATTTAAAAATTCCGTATACCAGGCTTCCATTGCTAGAGTTTTTCCACACTTTTGTTGCCGCTGTGTGGGAATACAGGGTGTTTGTATGGGCAATAGGGACTACAGTCGTTCAGCAATTTTCACTTTCACTTTGGGCTCATTGCGGAGCTACACACTGCTGGTCTTTACTCCTGTCAACATCCATACTGGCTTTGAACTACTCAGACATGCCTTGTATATCATATGATTTTACTTCACCTGTCATACAAAGAAAATATGCCACCACAAGTTCAAACTTGAGACTCAAATTCCTAGGTGCGCTGTTTCCGAAGGAAACCATGGGAGGTGATATCAGTGACTTTGCTTCAAGGAATTTTTAGACTCGAGGAACGTGCTTATATCATGAAATATTAATGAAACAGCAAACTCTAAAAACCTACTGGGAAAGTTTATATCAGGTGGCTTCTGTTCTGTTTAATTTTACACCATTCAAATAAATAGCATGCTAATTATGAGTTCTTTATATTGCTAATACTAATGTCATAGACATTTGGATCTTAATATCTATTAAATTTTTACTTTTGCCCAATCCGTTCCATTTTCACGTTGTGCTTTGTGTTCTCGCCTTTTGTATTTATTTTTAATTGAGTGTAAATAAATCAATTGTTGGTTGTCTGGCCAACCTTTAATTGTGGTGTCCGAAATGAATATGTGCATGGTGACCTACATGTATTGTGTCAGTCTGTGCATAGGTATGTACTGAATAAATTGTCAGAAGCCTTCGTGATTGTCAAGATTTGAACACCAACATTTACAATGTTTAATGGACCTTGAACTAGAGTGTACGAAGTCCAAACGGACATTGACCAATTTTACAGTCCCATATTTTTCTGATTGACGTTTTGTACATGTATGGGTGTGCAGCATACACAACTGACTTATTATGGGAAGCAGTTTTTTCCACTTCTCTTCAACGGTTAGAATGCTGGACTTTCGGCCTGGTGGTCACGGGTTCGACTCCCCGTAAAGACTTCCTTCAGTAGAAATACATGTATGTCACAACCATCTAGTGTTCCTGTTACAGGTTGATACCACAATTATAGGCATGCCCGGGACCTCTGCACCAGGAGAGTAATATGATATGAAGAGAATGTCTAATATGATGACAGTTCTTCTCACTGACACTTGTTACTGGATACAGAAAATTTATGATAAATAAAAAAGTAAAAAGTATCAAGGAACTTTGATTGTTGGTGTTGCTTTCTCTTCAAGTTCTTTGACGGCTGTCTTGGTTCCCCGGAAGAGGGATTAGCCACTGTAAATCTTGCTCACAATCCTTGAATTCAACAGTGACCTGCGACAAGGAACGGTCTACTGTTCTACAAGCTGCAAGGCCCACCTATTTGCAGTGATCAATCAATCAATCAATCAATCAATGTTGGCATTTGTAGAACGCTCCAATTACTCGGCGAGTGGGTATTCTGGAGTGCTTATTTCCCCAAAGGCAACTGGTGGGCCTTTAGGAGGGACTTGTAAGTCTGGAGGGAATCAATGTTACAGAGCTTTTGTGGAGCTGGTTCCACAGTTCTGGAGCAGCTACATGTACCGCAAAGGAACGACCACCAAGAGTCTGGCACTTGAACCGAGGGACCTCAAGGAACATCGCAGATCCTGACCTAAGGCTTTTGCAATCGACAATTGCCTTTCCTGATACATGTATATGTGGTATCAAACTGCAGCGATTCCCTTCTGATCCAAACATGTGCATGTACCACACCATTTTCTTGATGCAGTCCGTTAAGTTGGATAACTGGATAGATCAGACTGAGTTGACAAGCCAAAGACAACTCCCATATCTCGACAGTGAGAACCCTCAGCTGGCAGTCATCAAAGATTTTTGGGGGAGACACATCTCCTGATGCTCAGCATCCTGAACTTCAGTGCAACACTCGGCACTGATGTCAACGTGTGTAAGAGGAGGAAGCTGCTCAGTAGCAAAGAAATCAAGAAAGCATGTTGACATGAAAATCTTTATTATCGTCGCATCAAAATTGTCTTTCTATTATTGCCAGTATCTTGGCAATGACACAACATGTACACTTTTCCTCTTGCTATAAGCCTTGAATGTTTTTGGCAGCACCAAATTTAGCACACAAATCCCCCTGAGAGCTTGCTCAACATAATATCAAAGTTTAGGCTTCATATGAGAGAAAAGGACCTTCAAGTCATTTGTGCCTAAAGGAGCTGTCTGGTTCAAACTTAAACTAGGTAGGTTAGATACTAATGTCATTGTCTGAAACTCGAAACGGTTCAGGAACCTGTCCTGCTCCTGTCTTGACTGATATGACCCTGTAGCAGTTGGATATGGGTGCTCTCCTATAACATCAGGTTCAGCAGGATACAATGAATCACCTGGAATATTCAAAGTGTGCCGGGTTATTATTGAGCAAGTGGAATTGCCAAGCAAGGAGGAACATCTTTCCAGAGCCATGAAGGCTTATTTTATCAGCTTATTGAGGCTAAATCTCAGAAGACAATGCAGGTGAGACGACTGAGTGATGGACCTCAATTTCAAAAGACGGTCAAGACCTACTTAAGGCCAACCAGTACAACTGGTCCTGGTGGTTGTGACAACCTGCTTTCCGATGTTCAAGAAATAAAAATGAAACGTTCAATTGAAGCTGAACCTTTCTGATAGCATGATAAGTATAAACCAATTAAATTGCCAAAATGTCTATCATGCGAGGCCAAATTTCATTTGACTCACCTGGCATAAGGGCAATGTTGCCATCCTCAAACTCAATCCTAACTGGCAGCCACTGCTCACATCCCTGAGGTGCCCTACCCACAGCATGTTGGACCAGATCTTCCAACTTGTTGTACCTGCAGAGGCGGGCCATCTCATAAAGCTGGGGAGGACCAAATTTCATCTTCTGTTCACCGAACAAGGTCAGGGATTCATCAGGGGAACACCACTGCAATTGAGATAAACAGTGGTTACAATATCATGATGAAAACGTTTCCACCATGCAGCCTTTCACATCAGGTTAGCAGCCATCTTCAGTGAGAAATTCTCATTTTGTTCAGAGTGCAATTTTAACTATAACAACCAGACTGGCAGACTTTTGTAATTTTACTATTGCTAGACCAGGACTGAATGAATTTGGCTGAACAGAGATGCACATGCTATTACCTGTATCATTGTTGTCTCTTTCTCATCGTGTGTGACATCAACCTGACTTCCACAAGTATCCGTAGCACATAGAAAGAACACGGTATCAAACCTCTTCCCAGGAGGTGGGAGAAAACAAGGCGTCAGCCAGTCCGACCATTCAATCAATCCCCAAACATCAGGAACTATGGAAAGTTCTTTGCAGAGTTCTATAAATTGAGTTGCATCATTGTGGACTTTTCCTCGCCACAATTCTAATAAAGATTTGGCTTCCTTTTTGTCATAGATGTGAATTTCTTTACCAAGGAGTGGAGCATCTTGTTTCACTGCATTTATATCCCTAGCTAGGAGTATGCCCGATTCTTCAAATGCCTCACGAATGGCGCAAATACGGAAACCAATCTCATTCGGTATGACAGACTGGTGAATCCTACTCATCAGTTGAGAGCGGACACTACCCTCCATCTTCTTTCCTAATTTTGTTACATCTGTGCTACAGTTTTGGAACATTTTTGCCCAGTTATCAGAGAAGTCTGCATTGCTAACAACACCTCCGGGATAAACATAAGAATTGGCGAAAAACTTCATATTTCCACTTCTCCTCAACAAGAGAATTTTGTAGTCGCACATAAGTTTCCTTCTGGCTGCAGACACTTGACTTTGTGACAAGATGTGACCAACACCTGATTTTGCTGCCACTATCACAGAGGCCGCTTCCCTCCAATGTTTGACAAGGGAGACCATGCTGATAGTGATATCAGGACCTGAAAGACAAAAGCGGAAATAAAAGACACAGATATCTGAATCTGACACTGGCATGTCTGATGATGTCATCGAATATTTTGCAGTATTAGGTTGTTCGGCAGTGATTGATACTGGCATACTATTGGCAGTAGTGGCTTGATTATCATTTATCCTGTTGGGAACTACCGAACTGTCAAGAGTGGCTGGCCATGCAGTGGGGCAGCCCCGGCCAGCTGGCGTCCTGGTCTGGGACGACTGCGCCTGGCTGAGGGCTGGCAACGCTTCACCATCTTTCTAATCATTTATTGAGAATTTTCAAGTTTTAATGCAGTCCACATTTTGTCAAAAATGCATGACAAAGGTTAGCACAACATGAGCAAGTGAAGTAACTCCCATTCATTCCCATCCGACAAACGATTATGAGTGTTGTTGATCTGTATTTGTGGGAGTCAATTTCTCTAATTTCGGACAAAGTAATTTTTTACATCATTTTTATTCTAAATACTAAATATCAATTTGATATATGCAAACTGGCGATTCGAAGTCGTACAATACTTAATAAACTACAAACTGACCGATAGAATTCGGATGCCATTCGTTAGAAAAAGGTGAATTTAACAAGAAAAAAATGGCAAAAATGTTAAAAACAGCTCGTTCGATTTCTAGCGCCACGCTTCGCAATCTTGACACTAGAGGCGCTGATTTCGTTCCTTACAATGCCTCTGGAACTAGGAAGTTGCCACCATCTTGAAAAGCAGTACCGCGGATGTAGATCAGGAAAGAATCTTGCTCTGAGGCTATCGCGCCACCACAAAGCCCGCGATGCCCTACGCTGCATTTGTAGTTCTCCGTACAATCATCTTAAAATCCACAAAAATGGGTGGTGTAGAGTGAAAGATATTCCCGCAAATCATAGAGTCCTTCTCAAGTGTATTTTGATTGTTTATTGCATCTCAGGACCTATACAATCATCTTGACGAGATAAACAACTACCCTCTGCCAGCTGGTTATCTGGTCAGGTTGGGAAGACCTTGACACAACCTAAAAATTACACCAAGGTTACCGCTAATGTACGGGCGGTTATTACCGCAAATAAAGAAAAACCAAAGCAAAGACACTTGTGTAGCATATCAAGGACACGTAGATTGATACTCCTATGTGTGCCACATCAAAGACATCTGGAATGCATGTTTTGTTTTTGTTTGATACAGCA